>NW_027411977.1:116050609-117250609 GCF_047663935.1 Musca autumnalis | reverse complement strand
CACTGAGAGCTTGCAAATTCTTGCTGGACAAATTTCTTCTAGCAAGCACTTGCAAGCTCTTCTTCTTCCTGAAAACAATCAATCAGCCGTTTTTAGTTTTTTGTTGATTTATGTTTGTGAACATTAAAAACAATTTTATTGTGGAAATAACATAGTCTAATTGTATTGTTTTATGGAGAACAAATTTGTAAAGTGGAAAAATACTTTTTTGTTTCATTTTATTTTTTATTTTTAATAAAATACAACGTGTTTGCTTCCTTTGTTGGCGGACAAATTGTTCTGTTTTGGCAAGTCAGCTGATTGCTTGCTGGTTTTTGCTGGGAAGGTGTCTGATTACTTTTTACAATTTTCTAGCAAAAGAGAATAAAAACCCCTTACTCTCTGAGAAAGTTCTTGCTGGACAATTCTTGCTGGGAAAGTAACCAGACAGACTAAAAAAGTTCCACAGTGCTAGGTCGTACGTGGATACGACACCTGAATATAAATTTCTCTGGCATCGATTTGGACCGTAATACGTGCACAAATTAAGCCTGGGAGAAAGAGTGCGAATTCCTGGGAAAAAAAATCACACACACACAATCAATGCAACAATTCAAAATGATCAATTCCCCAAAATCAACATCATCAACATTTTTCTTTTCTGCCATCAAAATCATATCCAGTTTTCAATAAAGTGCCGTGTCATCACTACAGTCAACAGTCCCTCTCTGCTGCACCTGATGTATAAGAAGTTCAAGCCTAAGGAAACAACCTACTGCTCTCCTGACGGACCAAGTCCTTATTTAAGCCTGGGAGACTGTAGTGTATTTCATTATTACATTTCATACACATGGCAACTCTGTTTCTATGTTATAAATTCTCTCTTTAATCAAAGTATCTTTTGTACTAATTAGTATTCGTTACATTTTGGTAACTGCCATTTTGCCTACTAGTTATGATTAGCTTGTTCACTTCGATTTCAACCATCAAACAGATCAAACCGTTCGACTCCATTGTTAATCTTTTATATCTTTGTTGTTACTTATTTATTAAATAAAGCATTATTATTTAAACATTAATCAACGCGTGCTTACTTTCAATTTAAATACACAACACCTTGGTTCCTGTTTCATCTAAAGTGAACACTTACCTTTTCTCGGTGATGTATGTGAGATTTACCTTTAACAATCATTAAAGGTAGAGAACTTCCCACACCACATTTTCACCTGTAAGGAAGATAAACAAGATAGGCGTAAAGTTCGACTTGGCCGAACTTTTTATACCCCTTTATATGGAACAATTAGGTAGTATTTAGGTTGTATCAATCCAACGGCAGCAGGTACTCTCGTACCGGATTGACCCGGGACCACACAACAGCAGTGTTCCGGCAGCGGCTGCCACCTCAGTGTACATATATTTGTTTCGTTTTTTGAATATGTTGGCAGCAGCATATTCCGGAATGCCTGCTCCGGATTCTTTTGGTCCGTACCGCGACGGAGGAAAACCAATATATTTGTGCTCGGTTGGTCAAATTCGCATCTTCACCCATATCCAACCTTCAATAAGATGTAAAAGATGTCAGGAATGGGTGCATGTAAGGGGTTGCTCTGGACTTGTCCACGTGAGGGACTACGACAGGGACTATGTTGCTGCATGCTGCGTGAACACAGCTCCCAGTGAGTCGTGGTAGTCGGATTATGAAACTCCCCCGCAGTCACCCTAACAGCAACCGCACACGCAGAATTTAACACCAGCCGTTGTTCCAATCCCAGAAAAATGCACCCTGTTTGCAATTTAGTTGCAATTGACCCCGAGGTAAGATCGAGGAAATAGTGGACTTCATGAGTCTAAAGAATATTATTGGTGGTGGGCGGTACAGGAAACCACGCTCAACAACAACTGCAGTTTACAGCGTTGTGATGGTTACAACGTGCTAAGGAAAGATCGCACCAGATGTGGAGGTGGGGATTAGCTTTCTGTTCAATACAGACTTGTCTCGCTTGAGCCTGACTCTAATGACCCGTACATGGAATGTATGGGGGTAGCATTCAGGTGTGGAACTGCCGAGATAGAGTTGCTGAACATATACATTCCGCCGAGAAATAGTTGTATCTCAGATTACAAGCTTCATAATCGTCTGGTCTTGGGGGACTTTAATGCGCATCATGAGATGTGGCATTCGGCCCTCGGAAACGACCAGAGGTGTACAGCGCTGGCTGCTCGGTCAATGAGGACGCTCCTACCAGAATTAGAGGAGAGTGTCACAGTTCGCCAGACATAATCATCGCCAGGTCTGACAAATGACGTTACCTGGCAACCCGTCATTTCCCTTGGATAATACCATCTCCCAATAATTGTCTCCATAAGCAGCTCATAAGAAAGCTGATTGGTCAGGTTTCAGAGAGTTCACCAATCACCGCTTCAAAGAACTACCCAATCCTTCTGATGTTCGGGTAGCAGAAAGGACGTTCCGAAACATCATCACTGCCACAGCCGCTTGCCATATACCTGCCGGTCGAATAACCGAAATAAGACCACAGTTTACAATGGATGATGTTGCGAATGTCATCAGGTACGCTAAATCATCCAAAGCGTTGGGCCCTGATGGAATCTCCATGGTAATGCTGAATCAGCTGTATGAGCCCGGAGTGGATTATTTCACTAAAGTTTTCAACTTGTCACTAACCACCCTCATTGTTCCCGAAGTATGGAAAATGGGCAGGGTGGTTCCGCTACCGAAGCGAGTCAAGGATGCCAATAAGGATCTTACGGGCCGATTTCGCTTTTGTCGCCCGTAGCAAAGGCCCTTGAGGCCTTAGTCCTCCACACCCTCTGAAATAGCTATCCAGTTGTCGATCACCAGCATGGATTCCGTAAGCAGCACAGCACGACAATAGATCTCAACTAGAGAACGCCTTGTGATAGAACACTGATGGTAGCGTTTGACTTATCAAAAGTCTTTGATACTGTCAGGCACTCCACGCTGAGGACATTGAGCAGACAACCCTCTAGCAAAGCTTGAAACGTTGGATAATCAATTATATGTGTGGACGCAAGTCTTACGTGGAATTTAGGAACAAGAAGTCCAAACCCCGTAGATTGAAACAGGGAGTTCCCAAGGTGGGGTGATATCTCCGGAACTGTTTAACCTCTACCTTTCCTGTATCCCGTTCCTCCAGACCGCATTGATATCGCAACGTATGTGAATTATAGCACGTTCCTGGCGTCAGTTACCTTCCCTGATGACATCTGTGAAAGACTGAACTGCTATTTAACCGATCTTACCACCTTTATATGCAGATAAAAAACAAACAAAAAAAAACTTTTTTCCACAACATCCCATACGGGTCAAGGGAGACTTCTCTCTTATATGCAGATATCCGCCATTAAATTTACGGCCGATCTTACCACCTTTATATGCAGATATCCGCCATTAAATCTACGGCCACTCTGTTCACCACATAGACGGAGCAGTTTGGAAGAGAGTTGAATGTCGTGGTCAAAGGTAGCAGAATTCCGCGCATGCAGCAGCTATCCAGGAAAAACTGAAAAAATAGTTTTCCTCAAGGTCTTCAAAATAGTGGTTTACAACTGTAATTGCATCTTCATTTGAGGTAAAACGCTTGCCAGAAAGGAATTTTTTTAGATTTGTGAACAAGTAAAAGTCACTGGGAGCTAAATCAGGAGAATAAGGTGGGTGGTCAAGCAACTCGTACTTTAATTCGTTGATTTTAGCCATTGTTAAAACACTCTTGTGCGCTGGTGCGTTGTTTTGATGAAAAATTATTTTTTTGTGTTGTAAGCCAGGACGTTTTTCTCGAATTTGTACATTTAATTGATCCAAAAGGTTGCAATAGTACTCTGAATTTATTGTTTTACCCTTTTGCAGATAGTCAATACCTCAATCAAATACCTTTGAAGTCCCAAAAAACCGTTGCCATAACCTTACCAGTCGATTGAATTGTTTTTGCCTTCTTTGGGGCACTTCCTCCAGCTTCAGTCCATTGTTTGGATTGTTCTTTTGTCTCTGGAGTATAGTGGTGGATCCATGTCTCATCAACAGTTATGAAACGACGCTTAAAATCCATTTTATTTCGCTTAAAACGATCCAAGCAAGCTTGAGAAATGTTCATTCTTATGCGTTTTTGATCGACTGTTAACAAATGCGGCACCCATCTTGCAGAAAGCTTTTTCATCTGTAGTTCTTCATGCAAAATTAAATGGACTCGATCATTTGAGATGCCCATGATATTAGCAATTTCACGCACTTTTATTCGTCGATCATTTAATACCATATCATGCACTTTGGCTACAATTTCTGTTGTTGTTGCTGTTTTTGGACGTC
Source organism: Musca autumnalis (assembly GCF_047663935.1). Lineage (NCBI taxonomy): Eukaryota > Metazoa > Arthropoda > Insecta > Diptera > Muscidae > Musca > Musca autumnalis. Next base: position 117,246,285 of record NW_027411977.1, on the reverse strand, counting down.
CACTAAGTGGTTCATCTTCAATGCTTGTACGACCACGTTTAAATTCTGCAACCCAATTTTTTTCTGTTGCATATGAAGGAGCACTTTCACCTAACACATTCACCATATCATTATGAATTTCTTGTCCCAATAAACCTTTTTTATGTAAATACTTAATGACAGCACGCATTTCTAATTTTTCCATTGTAAAAAAAATTGCGGATGGGTCTTTTTTGAACACCTGTTCCTATATGAAGGAGTTGCCAGATCGAAACAAAATTTAACATGTGTTCATAACAGAGATGGAAGTTTCGAAAACACTTAACTTTTTTCTGTTTATAACGCGCTTTTTGTGCTAGGCTAAGAACTTTCCGAACTGCCCTCGTAAATCCAAAAGGCACAATTCGATAAAAAAAAAAACTATTTTAAAGTGATAAGTTCAGTGGAATTATTTGTTGATCATTAAGAAAATGTACAGGACATGACATCTATTAGAAGAAATTTGAAGGACAAGTCGAATCCATTGGAATTGCCATCTGTGCTGTAAGTTGAAGCTCATGTTGGAAAGATCTGTATAATCAGTAAATTATTTCAGGTTTAAGGCGTATTTTCGATTACCAAAGGATGTCGTAGTTTGCATTGTGGAAACGTTAAAGGATGACTTCAAAGTAAAAAAGAAGACAAAAAAAGCATTTTTATTTAGAAACGAAATTGCCTGGTGTAGTCGGCTGTATGATGGAAACCAGGTGCACATTGGATTTGCACTCAATTTAGCAATTAATATTTCAAACTGTTGTTATTTTCACCATATTTTTGATACACAAAAATAATTAATCATGCAAATAATCAACAATTGTTTAGTAAATGTTTTTTCCTTTAAATTTTACTTTTTGTTTCTTCGAAAATATTCACTGCAACTGAAAATAACTGGTAGCTGAAAAATAGCCGGTTCGTCAACTGAGATTCGCAACTTCAGTCGAAGGTTGCCATACCTAAAGTAATTTTGACAACTCGCAACTCCACTCAGCGATAATTGCTATCGATAATCGACCCATTAAACTTGTCAGAATGCCGCCTGAGAACAGCAACAGGGTGCTTCCTTATGTCTTTAGTGGGCCATCTACATGAGGAGGTAAAGAATCTTCCAGTACAGCAGTACTTGCACGGATGTTATCCTGAGAGCCATTCCAATCACCATCTATCTGGTGGGTTGGCCCGGCACAATAAGATACATCAAAGAGGATATCCACTTTCTACACTCTAAATTATTTTTGTTGAAAATCACAATGATAATGATAGGCAACGGGATGCCGCACAAATGTGCGTAATTTTCAACGTATTTGTTGTTGTAAGGTTTTTAGTCAGAATGTGCTTAAAATTGCACACATTTGAGTTGCGATTCTAAACAACAATTCTTTGTGATTTTACACAAGAATTTGTTATGATTTTACATACTTTTGCTTGTAAATGCAATAGGAATTAAACAAATTTGTGCGTAATTTATTAGTTTATCCAATGAAAATGCTTTTTTGTTGGAAGGAGAGCGAAAAGTATTTTATTTTTATAAAAAATTAACATATTTCATTGCGAATGTGAATCCAAGAGAAAAAAAAATTATTAGTTTAGTAATTAGAAAAAATATTAGTATTATAAGAATAAAATTAATTAGAATATTAAGTTAATTCATTTCATAAAGTTTTTTTATCAGAGTTATTATACGTTTCATGTTATTTATATTCTTCTTTTTGCCTATAACTTGCAAGGGATAAAATTTTAAAAGATATCGCATGAAAAATTCGCATGTTTGGGAGATATCTTTTGGATATTCAATATTAAATATATAATAATAATAACACAGTATCTGCAAGATTAAAGTAATTATGTCACAGTTTGGTTCTATGCTTGTCATTTCCCCTTCTAACCAAATGTATGCAATAGATTCTCCGTTACTATCTTCCTCTGCAGGTGATGTATCTGCAATTGTTAAAATTAAATATTTCCACTGTCTTTTACACATATATATTAGCAACTTACAAATTATGGAAGCCCATGGAGTGGCCGTTACATTTTCCCTCTTAACCTCATCTATTGTGGTGCCGAACTAAAACGAATAAAATAAAAGGAAGGTCATTAGTTACATGTTATAGTTTACAAATGCATAATTTAAAATATTACCTTATATTTTTTAAAAAGCATTGTGTCTTTCTCATGAAAATAGTCACATATTGCTTTTACAATACCGCCAACATCTTCATTCTCAACACTGAAAATCCGAATAAACTTTCTTTGAGATGCTTCAAAATTAGATGTGACTTTCATCACTTGATCCAGCTGTGTTTTGAATGTTTAAAAATGTGTGTGTAGGCATTGTCATTATCCCGTTGTTTGTGGATATTGCGATATTATTATTAGACTGATCAATGTTTTCTACTGAAGATGTAAAAACGCTGTTGGGACTCCAGTTTTCTTCAGAGTTTAAAATGATTCTTCTTCTTTATTTGCAAATCCGTTATCCGGATATAAGCGATCATACAATATTATTATAAATGTGTTATGCTATTTTATTTTATATTATACAGGCATAAACAGCTCTCTATTTTTTGCCGCCGAAATCATGCTTCTTTCATCATGGCAGCCTGTCCAATCTTGTATGTTTTTCAGGCAGTTCAATTCTCTCCTGCCTCTTCCTCTTTTTCCTTCTATATTGCCCTTTATGATGGTTTGCAGGAGTTTATACTTTTCATTTCGCATCAGATGTCCCAAATATGCAATTTTCCGAGCTTTGGCATGTCGCAGCAATTGTCTATCTAAACCCATTCTGCGTAAAACGTCCTGGTTTGTTACATGATCAGTCCATGGTATCTTTAAAATCCTTCGGTAGACCCATATCTCGAAGGATTCAAGTTTTTTCTCATCTGCAATTTTGATGGTCCATGTCTCAACTGCGTAAAGTAGTACGGACCAGATATAGCATTTCACGAATCTGACTTTTGTTGAGAGGCTTCCCAGCAAAATTTGAAGGAAGGGGTTCCATGCGATGACGTGATTTCATGGCATCTTTTGCATTGGTTCAAACGAAGCCGTGAAAGATCCGATCTCTTCATTAGCATTTGAACCAATGCAAAGAAAGTCGTGAAAGATCCGATCTTTTCATTAGGATTTGAACCAATGCAAAGGAAGTCGTGAAAGATCCGATCTTTTAATCAGCATTTGTACCCATTCCATCGATCCAATAGAGATGATGTTTGTGTTTTTATTTACACACCTGTTTATTTTCATTTTGGTATGTTCCAGTACTGCAAAAATCTACTAATTTTTACTTTTTTTTCCGATAACATAAAGGAAAAATTGTTATCGTAGTAAAAATAAGTAGATTCTTGCAGTTTCTGGAACAGACAAAAGTTGTTAGAACTGTCGTCGTGATGTTGTCTTACATTTCCTGCATATCAAACAACTAAAACTTCTAAACAATTGGTATTATATGAAGTCCCAACCATCGAGCTAAAAATAGAATCGGACTGCACACATTGCTATTTTAAAAGTTCCCTTGTCTGTTCTAAATCTGACATAGAATGAAATCAATCAAATGTCGCTTCTTGGAATTTGAAAAAAAGTCCGAAACGAAAAGGAACAAGAATCTGAAAATAAAGAAGAAACTACTTTTGGAAAGAAACAATTAAAAATAAATTAATTAAGCATAAATGGTATTTTCTATAAAAAGTCTCTCCTCCCCGTTCGTTACATTTTGTTCTTAGAGATCCCTAAAGCAAGCCGGGTTGTAGATCCCTACATATTTCCGTCACTAAACAAAAGAGTATAAATTATCAAAATGTTGTTATAAAATAACAAAATTATAAAATAAAAGTAATTTACGAAATAAAAATACTTAAAGGAGTGCATTTGGAGTCCATGATGAAATCTGAACTGGTGATGGGAAGATAATTGAAAAAACCTTTTGTAAGATGAAAGAATATCAGTTGCGGAGAACGGAGGAAGTAATCTTTTGCGATGCAGCGGTGGTGATTACATTGCAATTTTGGATGTAAACTTTTGAAAAACTAAACTGATAAATTAATTGTAGCTATTTCATGAATTCGTTTGAATTAATAAAGAGTTTTGTTTTTCATGAAAACCATATTTCAATACAGCATTTCCATTTTCCAAACAAGACATGAAAATTTCATGCCAAGGGGTTGGTGAAAATGACATGCCAAAGCATTGGTTAAAATGACATGTCAAAGCATGGGTGAAAATGACGTGTCAAAGCATTGGTGAAAATGACATGTCAAATCATTGGTGGAAATGACATGCCAAAGCATTGGTGGAAATGACATGTCAACGCATTGGTTAAGATGACATGCTTAGGATCCAGAAAAGAACGTCATCTTTTGGGGTCCACGCTCATATAAAATTCATCCATGAAGATGCTAAAAAGATGACATGCTAGATCACTTGCACCCATGATTGAATGTCATCTTTGGCATCGAACATTTTGCTGGGTTATATCGTGATTTGTAAAGACTGTTTTGTATTTGAAAAATGCATCTCTGGCCATCTCTATACGACGTTTGATTTCCTTGGAAGAGTCCCATTTTTCATTTAACAATACTCCAAGCTATGTGAAATTAGTGACTCGCTCAATATTTTTATTATTAATTTTTAGTGTGGTGTGATAATGGTCATTTTTCTTACTCACAACCATGTATTTTGTTTTTTTAATGTTTATTTTTAGGCCATTTGCTTCGCTCACCCTTGTAAGTTTATCTACGAGCCTTTGTAAACCAGGTAGACTGCTAGCTACTATTACGGTATCATCTGCATATCGTATATTATTTATTGTTCCATGTATTTGTATACCTATTCTTTCATTTTCCACGGCTTCATTAAATATTTTTTGGGAATAGATGTTGAAAAGCATAGGAGACAATATGCACCCCTGTCTTACTCCTTTTGATATAATAATTTCGTCCGTAGTTTCGCCATTTATCTCAATCCGTGCAGTTTGACTCCAGTATAAGTTTTTAATGCATCTTATTTCCTTCTGCCCAACTCCAATATCTTTCAATATATCTATTAGCTTGTCGTGTTGAACTGTGTCAAAAGCCTTTTCATAATCTATGAAGCAAAGGAAAACATCTTTCTGGACATCTCTGCACTTCTGCACCAGTATCTGCATGGAGAGTAAAGCCTCTCTCGTCCCCATGCCCTCTTTGAATCCAAATTGTGGTTCTCCCATAGCCTTTTCACATATGGGGTATATTCTTTTGTGTATTATTCATAGAAAAATTTTTAGGATGTGGCACATGAGGCTAATCAGTCTGTACTCACTGCAATTCCTTGCATGCATCTTCTTCGGTATTGCTATAAAGGTCGATAATAACCAGTCATGTGGGTACTGGCCTGTATCATATACATTATTAAAGAGTTTTACTAATATTTGTATATTGCGTCCATCTATTAGCTTCAACACTTCGGAAGGTATTTGATCAGGTCCTGTTGATTTTTTGTCCTTCAGCGTTATAATTGCATGCTCCACTTCAGACTCAGTTATCGGATTTCCAGCAATATTGATATTAACATTTTCGTTGTTGGATCGGCTTTCATCTGTAAACAATTCTTCAATATATTTTTTCCAATGGCTCTTTATTTGTTCTGTTTCAAAAATTGGCTGGTTGTTGTTATCAATAAGCGTTGTGGGGATATTTTTCCTATAAATTCCGGCCGCTTCTTTCAATTTTTTGTGAAGATTAAAATCATCGTGCACATTCTGTAGGTGTTCAATTTCTTGGCACTTTCTATTTAACAGTGTGTTTTTGGCAGCACGAGTTGCTATTCGAATTTCTTTGTTGATTTCCCAATACTTCTCGTAATCAATGTTTTTAAATTTACTGCGTTCTGCTCGAAGCTCTAAAATTTCATTGGTCATCCATTCCTCATTATTTTTTCTATTGCAGTTTCCAAGGGAGTTTTCAGTAATTTTACATATTGTGTGTTGATGCTATCCTTCACCTCGTTTTTAATCATTGGATCATTGAGTTTCTCACAATTAATTCTTACCCTAGTCTTCTTTTTTCGTATTGTTGCTAGTTTTATTCGGATATTTAACATCAGAAGGTTATGGTCCGATGGCACGTCTGCTCCTGGGTAAGTTGAACATTTGGTCACGCAGCTCCTATATCTTTTATTTATCATAATGTAGTCAATTTGGTTACGCACTATATTATTTCTGTTATCCTGTGGTGATTTCCACGTATAAAGCCTTCTGGGGTGTAATTGAAATAGTGTGTTAGTGATTGTAGTTCCATGCTCTTGACAGAATTGTATTAATCTGTCACCCCTTTCATTTCTTTCGCCGAGACCAAAACTTCCTGTAATACCGCATACTTCTTCGCTTCCTACTTTGGCATTGAAGTCGCCTTGAATTATTGTAATTTCATGTGATTTCGTCATTTTTAGCAATTCATTGATTTCGTCATAGAATTTTTCGACCTCGTCTGTGTTTCCATCACATGTGGGTGCGTATACTTGAATAATGTTTAAGTTAAGCGGATTTCCTTTTATTTTTATCATCATTGACCTATCGGACATCGGAACAAATCCAGCAACACATCCAGCAACATTTTTGCTAACGATGATACCTACACCTCTTCTGTGTGTCCCTTCCATATTTCCTGAGGAGTATATCGACGCATTTTGGGATTTAAATGTGTGACATTCCGTCCACCATGTTTCACTAACGCCTAATATATCTATGTTAAGTCTGTTCATTTCATTGATAGTATTGTTAAGTTTTCCAGACTCATACAAGCTTCGGACATTCCATGTTCCAATGTTCAGTGTTTTCTTGTTTTTACCTCCGGGGATTCTTAGCACCCTCGATTGGCCGGAGACTGAGGGCCGTGTGTTTTGTTGGTTGTTCATATTGTATGATTTTCATGGGAGAGTTACTTCAGTGGTTTCCCGTAGCCTTCTGAAGGGTTTATAGTTTTTCATCTAATTTTCAGCCGCTCCAATGGAGTACAGACGCTGTTTGCTGCCGCCGAATCTCGATCAGACGCTGCCTTTTCCTTTTATTTTTGGTTCGCCCCACATATTTTATTTTTGTGGTACCCGTCATATCTGATGAGCTTTCCCCTATCCACCACCTGGGGAGGCGTCCGATGGGAGAAAAAAAGAAAAAAAAAAAAACTCCGCACGGATTGAAAATGATTAAAACTAGCTTATCTTCCAATATACATTGCAGAGTTTCATTGTCATCTATCTCAGTACCATCGCTTTCGATAACAAGCCTGTTTCCACTAATAGAGTAATCTTTTGCTGAAATGGTAATATAATTATTTTATTGATTTGTAGGAAAGATTAGAAAACCCTAATACCTTTTTGTATGATGAGGTCAATAGAAGCTTCGCACATGAATGCTTCTTTCTTTGTTCGACTTGCATTCCAAATCTTGCATAAAAATTTCGACATTTTGTGGTTGTTTTACAAGAATATTATTCTAACAGTATCTTAAATCTATTTATTAAACAATAAAACTTATGTATATATTAGATATCTCCAAAAGTTGCAAATGGTGCATAATAATATTTATGATCAGTTTTGAAAATATTTATAGGTTGAGGCAAGATAAATTGATTTCTCTTGACAGTAGAAAATTCTTTTGCACGTATTTTTTCAAATGATTCATACAAATTATTAATGCTATTGTACCACATTTTGTGTATTTCTCCATAACACATAAAATCTGTGTAATCTTTATTTATAAAAATTGTCTTAATAAGTAGGATATCGATGTTACATTGGGTATCTACAGAACATAATATAACATCATTTTCCTTATATATTGTTCCAAGGAAAGTAATTTTTTTCGTTACATATATATAATCATCTGGGATATGTATATTAAACATTTCATTATTTAAATCCTTTACATCTTTGCATATAATATTAAGTGCTAAACGATCACCATGAAGGCTTGCTTGAAAACATTGATGTTTTTTTGACATTGTTAAAGTTATATATTTAAAATTTCTACAAGATCTTGCAATGTTTTTAAAATATTGGTGCTTGTGCTCAAAATGCAGCGTCGAAAGGTTCTTAAGAGGGCCAAATTGTTTTATAAAGTCTGGATAATGTTGTAAAAAATGATGCATAGGTCTTAGGTTCTTATTCGGGAAACATTCTTGCCTAAAAACAAAGTACATGCTAATAAAATGGTTCAATAGTTCTACTTCAGTTTCTGATATTCTTTGTGCGCAAATTAAACGACACATATTTATCATAGAGGAGAGAAGAAGATACACTGGATCTTCAAAATTTTTAACAACTGACATTAATACATGCGGCATTAAAAACAACATATGCCTAATTTCGTCAGTCTTTCCTGGAAGTTTTTTCATTTTTACGTTGATTTTTGGAAACGATAAGCGAAGACAAAATTTCTTTTGAATAGATTGTAAAAAAGCATTTATATAGTCAAACGAAAAATCGTAAGTAGCACTCAACGACTTTAAAATTTCCAATAAGTCGAACGGAACTATTCCCTCAAACAAGTCGTGTGCAATGCAAGGTGGCAAACCTGGGTTACGAACATGAAAATATTTAAGGCTATTTAAGCAAGAATTTCGTAGTACACCTTTATTGAAGTCTTGTGACAAAATAAGATCGTTGTAATTACTAACATTTCGAAGAGTACTTACACTAACATCTTTTTCAGATAAGGATTTTCGTTCAAAAAAACAATAACGGCAAACATATTGTGAGAAACTGAAGTTTTCAGTAAAACCTCCTATTTGATGAGATCCAAGATTATCTCCAATAAAATAAACAACAGTACCACATAACATTTTCTCAATTCCCGCTTTTCTGTCAAAAATAATTATTCCCTCTGTCTCTAACCTTTTTAAGTCACCCAATAGTGGCTGCAAAACAACATCGAACCCAAATCTTTTTATATAACTTTCTTTGCATAACAATAATAATTGTATATTTTTTATAACAGCTCTATACTTGATATCCAGGTTACCTAACATAAAATAAAAACCAATTACTTTATGTTTCTTTTTCGATGAACCTAGAGGATTGCATAGTCGATGGTCAGACTAGCACGATTTCAACATGGCGACGTCAAGTTTATAGGCGAGGGGTATGAAGTAGTGAAACCCATGTACATGGTTTTCTGTGTTTGTTGTGTTGCCTCTTCTTGTTGTTCGTTGCAAGATTTTTCTTCCATTTTCTTTCATTGCGATTTTCTCAAGCCAACGCTAACAACGAAACAAGCATAAAAAGATTTAACAAAAACATTTTATTAATGAAATAGACAAGATTTAGCTATTACTATTAATTTAATTATTAATGTTAATTATTTTGTGTTGTTGTTTAGTTTATTTATATATGTTTGCTTTGTTTTTTGGTATGAGAAACACAACAAATGCGAAGAGTAAAATAAAGGGACACGAAAAAATCTTAAATTTCACGTTAACGTGTGTGGACACTAACGAAACTTGAAAAGAAACTTTAACGAAATTGGTTTCAAGAAACCTTGCTAGTCTGACCATCGACATACTTCGAAAGCGTCTTGAAATATAAGAAGTTCAATTCGCTTTTCACCTGTATGAAAGAAAGTTTGGTTTTTATAAACAAGACCATCGTTATAATCTAAATATGCATTAGTTGTTGTTTTCTTTTCCTAGAAAAGATTTCAAAGAATGTTTGGTCACTAAATAATGTTGTTAGCGTTTCTAATAATGGCACATAGTGATAAATACATTCCTGGTGACAGTTATCAACACCCCAAAAAATCTTTTGGGGCAACAAAACTGGTTTTTCCAGAAAAGTAGTTATGGATTTTTTGCTTTGAAGATATGTTTTGTAAATCTCCTAAAACACTGGAATCGGTTAAAAAACATACAATTTCGTTTTCCTTATCAGTTATCTCACAATTGCCAATTATTTCCTTTACTTTTTCAACATTTAAATCAATATGCTTCTTAAACAAGGCTATCAATTCAGTAACTAAACATTTTAGACAGTCTTCTGTTACATTAAATTTGCATTTTAGTTTTGTCAAAATGTTCGTTATAGTATTTTGTTCTACATTTTCTGCAATTTCTGTAGTTTTCGTATTTACTTCAACGTTTTGGATAGTGTCCACTGTTCTCGACATGAAAAGACATGTCTCATCGTTATCATACGATTGTGACGAGTCTGTCTGCTTCCGAGCTGAGTTGTTTTCTTTTTGCTCAATAAACGCGTGCTTTCTAAAGAAATGTGATCGAAATGTAGATTGAGACACAAAGTTTTTTCGGCATGGACACAGGGGACAATTTATCTTTTTACGGTGTGACAAATGCTTTAAGGCGTGTAAGTATACATATAAACTTGCAATTGGAACCAACATATTTACATGTACTAACTAAACAAGTATATCTCCCTTCTAATTTCATACTTTTAATCTTCTTTTCAATTTTATGAACACGTTTAAAATGAGATTTATAAGAATTGTGATTTTGGTATTCTCTATTGCATTTTGGGAACAAACACTGAAATACACTGTTCTTTTCTTTTTTATGTGTACACAAATGCAAATTATATCCATCAATATTTTCAAGCACTTTCTTACATATATTGCAAACATACATTTTTGTTTTTTATTTTATTTAACAAAGTAAAATATTTCACAAACAAATAGAATGCCGTCTACGCAATGCAAAGAACCACAAACAACTGAGCGTCAGCACGTGATTTTTTCTCTTTGTTGTTCTGTTTGTTGAATTTCAAACTTTTGTTGTTGTAAAATTGATAAATTACTACACTTTACATGGCATGGCTTTCCCAATACAAAAGTTCACCGGGCATGACTTTCCCAATACAAAAGTTCACCAGAGATGACTTTCCCAATACAAAAGTTCACCGGAGATGACTTTCCCAATACAAAAGTTCACCGGGCATGACTTTCCCAATACAAAAGTTCACCGGGCATGACTTTCCCAATACAAAAGTTCACCGGAGATGACTTTCCCAATACAAAAGTTCACCGGGCATGACTTTCCCAATACAATGGGAAAAGTCACACTTTACTTTGTTTACTTTTACGCACATTTTAACTTAATTGCAGTTTTTGCACTATTTTATGCTTAAACCCACCCTTATTTTTTATTTTTCTTCAAATTACACGATTTTTTGGTGATTATTACACACCTCTTAAAAATTCAACAAAAAATCACAATGATTAACATTGTAATTTTTGGAAAAAAATTTAGAGTGTAGAGGAAGAGGTCCAACCATACAGGAGAAACCCCCTAGATCAACAGGCACATCAAGTAGATTTAAATATCATTGACACAGACACAGTTGCTAAGGCATAACATCTGCCCAGCATGGATTCTTATTCTATGAAAATTTTAAATGAAAAATATTTCCTTTATAATTTTTTCATTTGACAGTTTTTTCCTTTATATTAGCTGTGTTCCTTTACTTACCTGAGGTTACCATTTTTGCCATTTGTTACCATTTTTAACCTGCAAAGCGTTCCTTAACCCCGAAAAGTGGCAAAACTGGAAGCAATTTTTAAGAGAGTGAGAGTGGGGAGAGAGCGAAAATGGCTTTCTCTTCTACCACAGGCTACCAGCAAAATTTCTGCAGGTAAAAAATGGCAGAACTGATTTTTCGACTTTTGTTTGACGAAAACAAAAGAAAAGGTCGAACGCTGATAAAACTAAATTAAAAACTGTGAAATAAAAGACGAAAATTGATTTTTTTATGTTTCTTTTCGACATTGCTGCCAGACCTACCATTTTTTCGTTCCTTTACTTTTCTGGTAAAAATGTTCATGAGAGAGCAATTCTGAGCAATTTTGACACTTTTCTCTTTTACCACCCTTACCATTAAAAAAGTAAAGGAACAAAGCTATTTTCATTTCTCATTTTCATAGAAACAGAATTGAGCCCCTGAACTGCTTTTTGTTGTAGTTGTTGGCTGATGCATCTACCTGATAATTGTGTCATGGTTTTGACCATGGCACAATTACCAAGGTAGTGGTATCACACCAGCTGTTCGAATATGAAGTGTCAAATCCCTTTATAAGAAAATTATTTTTGTTGTAATTTCCCCATAAAGAAATTTTTGAAATAACATATTACAAATATGTCGATGCCACTACCTAGTCGATACGCCTTGGTCAAAACCTAACTTATACTATAGCTTCGTTCCAGTACTCTTTTAATGGTAAAATGTCAAAAGAGAAAACTGTCAAATATGAGTTCAACGCACACATTTTTCCAAAATGTGCGGGAACGGAAAAATGACAGAAACGTCAAAAAATCTGGAACAAATGTCAAAGTCGGCGTGTCAGCGAATCGGAAACATGTTGCACATTTTTGCTCGCTCAAATTTGTCGTGTAAAAAGTTTCTAAAGAGAAAGCCATTCAGCGCCATTTTTGTTCAAAGAGAAGTGAACATTTTGCAACTTTTTTGGTGTACGGGAACGTATTTCGCAGAAAAATGTTCAAAATGTGTTAAATGTGTAAAAACTTTTTAGTTCTGGAACGAAGCTTTTGTTTACATTTACGAAATCCACTCGATTTCAACTGTCAATTCCATTGCTCAAACGTCAAATGAAATCCAATCGATTTCAGATGAGTTTTCATTTGACGTATACACAAAGGAATTGACAGATGAAATCGAGTGGATTTCGTAAATGTAAACATAGTATTAGGCTTCGCCCTACCACCACAAATATTGACATCAAAATTTGATAGTGTATGTCCCACTTTACACCAAAAACAGTTGTCAAAATTCATAATTGTGAATAAAATCACATCCATTCACAGTAATAGCTGGTTTATACTTATGCTCCGAAATCCACTGGATTTCACGAAATCTAGAAATACACCCCGTTGTTTTCACTTATTTGTTGTTGATTTCAAACATATCACAAACCAGCAAAAAAAATTGGAAGTTGTGCAATTGGAGTTATGATTTCACAACATCTTTCGATGTAGTCCAATGCTTAATTTACATTCGGCGTCGTTTCGTGATTTCGAAGGCGTTTCGTGATTTCGCGCGGAATCAAGCAAAATTTATCATGATTTCGCATACAAAAATGAAATCATCTCATTTCGTGATTTCAGCGAAATCAACATCGAAATCACAGTACACATGATATACAACCCTGTTTTTGCCTAAAAAAGTACCAAAAGTTGCAACACTTTTCACGTATCACAATAAACAAGGTAGATGGTCAATTGCTGCAACAAAAAATTTTAGTATCAAAATTTGTAAACAATGTGAAAAAATTTTAATATTTTAATACTTTCTTACAATGCTATTTTTTGATTAAAAAAAGAGCGAATTGTCAAAAATTGCATCCCAATACAAATTTCTAAAAAATACGGGAGCGGAAAAATAACGGAAATTGCAAAAACTCCAGCATAAATGTAAAAATCCACCTATCAGTTATCATATTAGATGCCAAAGAACATGCTTGCTGCTAGTTTCTACTAGGCCAAAATTGTATAGCAGAAAACATTAGAAGAGGTTGTTACTCGTTTAAAGAGAAGTGCAAGTCTTGCTAGATTTCGGAGTACGGGAACGCATTTTTAGCACTAAACGGGAAAACTACTGCAAGTACTAATATTGCGCAGGTTCTGAGCACAACTTTTATCTATCAAAATTTATTATTATGATGTCTCAATGATAAAGTAATTTTTTCTATTTTTTCATTTGTTAGTACTATACACAATTAATACGATATATAGATAATTTTACGATAATTTTCAAAAAAAAGTAAAGTTCTATATTGTCGTATATTTTTAATGATTAATTCAATTTGCAACAACTTGTTTTGAAAATTCATGCTCGATCAGCTGCGCATATGCATCTACCTTTATCATTGTGATATGTTTGAAATCAACAAAAAAATAAGTGTAAACACCGGGGTATATTTCAGGATTTCGTGAAATCCAGTGGATTTTGGAGCCCAAGTGTAAACTTGGCACAACAGAGTTATGAAAAATGCACTCCGTTCGATACATTTACTAAGCAGTTTCTTTAGAGATCCCTACATAACAAAAACAGTTGGTTGATCCCTACCCGTCGATGCGGACATGATTTCTTCAAAAGAGAAACAAGTGTGAATATATGTACATATTTCGAAGAATTTGTTTGTTTGTGAAAGAATACAAAATAAAGTTGCGAACATTTTTGTGAAAGCTGAACTAGTGATGGGAAGACAACATAAAAAACCTTTAGGATGACGAAGCAAAATCAGTTGCGCTTAGATTAAATGGAGAACGGAGGAAGTACACTCAATTGTGATTGAATTTAAGGGAAACTTTTTTTAATTTGTGTTTATATAATAAAGTTCTTTGTATTCTTGTTTTACACAAATAATAAATGCATTTTATTTATTTTGGGATATTTCGCAATAGCTTGCATTTTTACTGCATCTTTGGATTGATTAAAAACACAATCCAAAGAGAGCATTTAAATTCAATCCAAAAGACTACATAAAAAGTTGTGATTTGGATCGAAAACGGAGTGCATCCTAGCTGTGTGCTGTGGAAGCAAAATGAAGAGCATCCTAGCTGCGCGCTCTCTTGTAAAATTCATAAGTGAATTCATAGGAAAAGATGTACTCCAACGCGAATGCAAACTTTTTGCTGGGAATAATCAAGGTAGATGCATATGTGCAGCTGATCGAATATGAATTTTCAAAACAAGTTTTGGCAAATTTAATTTGTCATTATAATATACTCCGCAGACAAGCCTAAAAGGCTTCGTGGGTTAATGAATGAAATGTAACATATAATTAATATTCGAAAATAAAGAAAAACAAGTAAGAACGGCGTTAAGTTCGTCCGGGCCGAACTTGTTATACCCTCCACCACAAGTTGTATTGAAGTAAAATGGAATAATTAGTTTCCTTTCGTGTATGAAGAAGACTTAATACTAAATTTCAGCAATTACTGTAAAACAATGTGAGGCACCATTCTATGGGGCTACTTCAAAACTTCGAGCTATACCGACAAATTTCTGACGGAAAGTTTTTAGGCTCAAGGAAGACTAAATACCAAATTTCCTATATTTCGGTAAGAGAATGTGGCTAAAACGTAAAAAATTCCGAAAATCAAGAAGTACGCTTCTATGGGAATATAGGAAGACTTGGACCTATACTGATAATACTCTTCTGAAATATGTTATAACTTTTGGAAGACGAAATAACGAATTTCAGCCATTTCGGTTGGATATTGACGTCACAATCTTCAGTATTACGAAAATCGGGAGGTACCGTTCTATGGGGGCTATATCGAAACGTGGACCTATACCGACGAATTTCAGTCAGAAATGGACATATTTCTGGCGAACAGAAGACTAAATACCAAATTTCAGCCATTTTTTGGTAGAATATTGAAGACACAACCCTCAAAATACGAAAAATCGGGAGGTACCTTTCCATCGGGGCTATATGAAGGCGTGGACCTATACCGACAAATTTAAAGGGGAAGCTTGAGTACCCCCAACGAAGTCTAAATACCAAATTTCAGCCATTTCGGTGGAATATTGAGGCCACAACGTTCAAGATACCGAAAATCGGGAGGTACCATTCTATGGGGGCTATATGAAGGCATGGACCGATGCCGACAAAGTTCTGGGGGAAAGTTTTATACCACCAACGTAGACTAAGTACTAATTTTCAGCCATTTCGGTGTGATAATGAAGCTAAAACCTTCAAAATATCGAAAATCGGGAGGTACCGTTCTATGGGGGCTATATGAAGGTGTGGACCGATACCGACAAAATTCTAGGGGAAAGTTTTATACCCCTAAAGAAGACTACGTACCAAATTTCAGCCATTTTGGTAGGATAATGAAGCTAAAACCTTCAAAATACCGAAAATCGGGAGGTACCGTTCTATGGGGGCTATATGAAGGTGTGGACCGATACCGACAAAATTCTGGGGGAAAGTTTTATACCACCAAAGAAGACTACGTACCAAATTTCAGCCATTTTGGTAGGATAATGAAGCTAAAACCTTAAAAATACCGAAAATCGGGAGGTACCGTTCTATGGGGGCTATATGGTGTGGACCGATACCGAAAAAATTCTGGGGGAAAGTTTTATACCCCTAAAGAAGACTACGTACCAAATTTCAGCCATTTTGGTAGGATACTGAAGCTAAAACCTTAAAAATACCGAAAATCGGGAGGTACCGTTCTATGGGGGCTATGTCAAAACGTGGACCGATATATCCCATTTTCAATACCAACCATCCTGCAAGTAATAAAAACTTCTGTACCAAATTTCGACTCTCTATTTTTAAAATTGCGAGCTGTATCTTGATTTCAACAGACAGACAGACGGACGGACTGACGGACGGACGGACAGACGGACATGGTCAAATCGACATAGAATTTTATGCTGATCAATAATATATATACTTTATAGGGTCTCCGACGAATATTTCGATGTGTTACAAACGGAATGACAAATTTAATTATACCCTCCATATGGTGGAGGGTATAATGACTAAGAGTTAAAAAAAAAATTAAAAATATACGTCAATAGAGAAATTTATTGCTCTATTTCGAAATTCATCGTAAAATTGTGTACATGTACATTGGTCTGTTCCAGTACTGCAAGAATCTACAAAATGTTACTATTGGTCTGTTCCAGAAATGCAAAAATCTACTAATTTTCACTATTTTTTCCGATAACATAAAGGAAAAAATGTTATCGTAGTAAAAAATAGTAGCTTCTTGCAGGTTTTGGAACAGAGCATATTTTAATTAATAACATAAAGGAAAATTGTTATCGTAGTAAAATTTTGTAGTTTCTTGCAGGTTCTGGAACTAGTACTACGTGTATTATTTTTGTTCCGTTTTGAGTACGTAATAAAATAGCACTTCTCTTTAAAAAAAATTGAGCAGAACAAATTTTCTGCTTTAGAATTTCGGCCGAGTAGAAACTAGCAGCTGGTCATCTGTAGTGCGATTCTCTAACTCATTTTTTGAGTTACCGACAATTGTCTGTAAAATTAAAATTCTTACCCCCATTATTATAAGTCTTCTTTTGTTATAGTTTGGATTTTCCGAACAGATTTATAGCGTTCCGGTTAACTTTAAGTTAAAAGTGATGAACATATTTCAAAGAGGACCTTCTTGACATTAACTTTTAATTTGAAAATTTTGTTTTTAATGGCGACAAATTGGTTTATTTTGCGATTTAATATCCATCCAATAGTAAAAGAAAGCATGTAATAATGGCCCTTAGTGTAATAATAGTTGACCTTTGGACTTATATTTCTTGGAGTTTTTTGTTTGGCTTTCAGGTCAGAAATTAAAAAACAGTAGATTTTTGTTTTTTATTTTATTTATTTTCCAATATTTCGATCATCGTCGATGATCATAATCAGGGATTTTCTTTAAATTTTAAAAGAAAAACAAATAACATTTTGTTATATAAAAGTATAAACAAAAACATGTTTTTAATAATTACATTTTATATTTTTCTTTTTGCAACTTGCCACTACACGTTCTCACTAGATCGCAACAGATTTCCAACTAACGAAAGTTTTTGTGTTTTTCAATAATGTTCCTGTATATCTGGGCACAGTGTTCTGTGTCCATTTTGTAGTTCATTCGGTTTTCCACTGGTACATTTATTATGTGGAGCATTTCGAGCATGTATCTCCGCTTGCCATTCGTTTCTTGGGTTAATACCTCGACATCCTTGAAATTCGGTGTATGTCCAGTTTCTGCACAATGTGCTGCAAAGGCTGTTTTTTGTTCCAACGTCTTATTTTTAGTCTTTTGGTCCGATTTATGGCCACTTAATCTCGTTTTTAATTTATTTTTCGTTGTGCCAACATATACTTTTTGGCATGCGCTCGACGAGTCACCATTGCATTTTACTCTGTACACAACATTAGCTTTTTCTTCAACAGGCGTTTTAGTCTTTGTTCGACTAAACAAGTTATTATTCGTATTGTTGCTCCTTAACGCCAATTGGTATCGTTCTTTGTCATAAAGATTTGAGCATGAAAATCGTTCGGAAAAACCGGGTATGTATGTAAATCTTTTGAATATCTTTTCTTCTTTCTGTTCATTGTTATTAATGTTATTCGATGTTACATGTTTAATCAGTTGATTGATCGTTTTGTTGGGAAAATCGTTCATTTTGAATCGTTCATTTTTGGTACCAAAAGCCAACATCATCAGGCCGACTAATCAATTACCATTCCAAACATCATAGGAGAGTTAAAATAAATACAGCAACAAATTTTATACGGCGGGTCTTAAATATCAGTGACCAAGTATTTCATTCCAAAAACAAAACCAGGATAAAACAAATCCTCAAAATGAACGATTTTCCCAACAAAACGATCAATCAACTGATTAAACATGTAACATCGAATAACATTAATAACAATGAACAGAAAGAAGAAAAGATATTCAAAAGATTTACATACATACCCGGTTTTTCCGAACGATTTTCATGCTCAAATCTTTATGACAAAGAACGATACCAATTGGCGTTAAGGAGCAACAATACGAATAATAACTTGTTTAGTCGAACAAAGACTAAAACGCCTGTTGAAGAAAAAGCTAATGTTGTGTACAGAGTAAAATGCAATGGTGACTCGTCGAGCGCATGCCAAAAAGTATATGTTGGCACAACGAAAAATAAATTAAAAACGAGATTAAGTGGCCATAAATCGGACCAAAAGACTAAAAATAAGACGTTGGAACAAAAAAACAGCCCTTGCAGCACATTGTGCAGAAACTGGACATACACCGAATTTCAAGGATGTCGAGGTATTAACCCAAGAAACGAATGGCAAGCGGAGATACATGCTCGAAATGCTCCACATAATAAATGTACCAGTGGAAAACCGAATGAACTACAAAATGGACACAGAACACTGTGCCCAGATATACAGGAACATTATTGAAAAACACAAAAACTTTCGTTAGTTGGAAATCTGTTGCGATCTAGTGAGAACGTGTAGTGGCAAGTTGCAAAAAGAAAAATATAAAATGTAATTATTAAAAACATGTTTTTGTTTATACTTTTATATAACAAAATGTTATTTGTTTTTCTTTTAAAATTTAAAGAAAATTCCTGATGATGATCATCGACGATGATCGAAATATTGGAAAATAAATAAAATAAAAAACAAAAATCTACTGTTTTTTAATTTCTGACCTGAAAGCCAAACAAAAATCTCCAAGAAATTAAAATTCTTATAATTTCGGTAATTACCGATGTTTTTCGGTAAGTTAGCGACGAATAAATGGAGATGGACAGTGGGTAAATAGCCAATGGGGTTTTACCCAATATTTGGGTAAATACTCGAAATCGAGGTACCCTTATAAGGAACTATAAGAAAACGTGGACCTACGTTGACAATTTTTTGCAAGGATATTTTATACATATTGGGAACTCACTGTACCAAATTACAGTCAGTATGATTGTAAAATGTGGCTAATAGATGAAAAATACCTTAAATCGGGAGGTACGGCCCAGGGACTCCATTTTCAATACCTTTAATACTATTGATATAAGAAAGTTTTGAGCCAAATTACTGTTTTATTACTGTTACTGTTTTTATTAAATGTTTTAGCAAACTTTACATATTATTACCCATGCATTACAATGGTTACAGATGGCTAAACAATTTACTGGAATAGATAACAGCAATGTTAATTTCTTTTCTTTCCCATTTGTCGCCATAGAAAACATAAACGTTGTTTTACTTTTATTTGTTTTTACAGTGTTTTTTTATTTAATAAATAAACAAAAGTGAATACCGTCACATTTGAGTTTAAATTGGTTTATTGTCAACAAGGTATATTTCATATAAGGTATATGCATGAATTACAACAACTAACAAATTTAGAAAAACAACATTGTCGTTATTGAAAATTAATTGCCAAAGAAAATATTGAATAATAGGGTCGTTTCAAAAATTTTCTCAGTAAAAAAATAAATACTTTTTGAAAATCCTCTAAAATAGAACAAATTTGAATCAAAATATAAATATAAACCATTCAGATCTGTCGTAGGGCATTTTTATTACACGTTTAGGATGAAAAGAAGTATTTTATGGTAGCAAATTTCGAAGTTTCAAATTTCATGAGTAAACCCTATTACATTTTGAAAACTAAATTTACAAAAAAAGTAAGAATACAGTTGATTGTCACTTCTACCTTATATGAATATGCCTTGGTTGTCAATATTCCAATGAGTATCAGTTTTAATAATCAGTTTTAATCGTACCGACATCGGAACAAAATGACTGTTAATAGTTAAAATCAGATATCTATAACAAAGTCAATATAAGCTGCAATAATTTGGTTTATTTTATTTATTTATTTTTTAGAGACCTTTGCCTCATATCCACTTAGTTTTTGGAGTGTGTTTGGTGTTGTGTGGTGTGTGTTGTAAAAAATAAAAAAAACCAACCTGACGCTTTCCTGTGGAAATCATAGTTTACAAATTTGTTATTATTTGTTTTATTCGCCCAGTTGTTGTTCCAAATCTTCTGATTTCTCACCACACCAAACCTTCAGCACCTGTAAAATGAAAAAGATTATTTTCCTTTTCAATTTGCAAAAAAACGACTTACCTCTACCGCGAAGATTGTAGAAAAATACCCGAGAAAGTGTTGTATTTTACGTTGTTCTTCTTTTTCAGGGCTGCCAACTTATCGTAGGTTGTCTCTTTTCACTTTAAACACATGCGATAGAATGCGACAACTAGATACCATGTAGATAAGTTGGCAGCCATGGTAGTAGCAATTCACATAAATTGACTACACAGAACCATGATTCATTATAAAATCGGCAGCGGTGAGAACGGTTATTTAGTTTGTTGTGCGTTTCAGTTTGTGCATTTTTAACTCCGGAAATTAAAAAAAATTATTTTCTGTGTAAAACTTCTTCCAACAAAATAATGCCGAAATATATACCAAAAATTTAAAAAAAAAAAAAAAAAACAATTAAAACGCAAGAACTCCAGCCGAGGAGCTGGGCATTAGAGTGATCATCACTTTCCATAGTGAAAATAAACTGCTCGCGTACACAACGTGGGGAAATAAAGAGATTGCCAAAGAAGGAAGGAGTCAAGAAGAGGCGATAATGCTAGTGTATGACGACATTTTAAAGGATTACTTCTTGGAAAATTGGCTCAAAAGAACATGGAGACGATGCCATTAATTGCAATGACATCGTACTCCATGTTCAAATTGTTCAAGGAATGGGAAGATAAGGGTGCAAGTGTTCAATGGGAACCCTTACCTCCACCCAACATGAAACAAGCGGCTCCCGGAGCATTGCTGAATTCTGTAAGTTATGGTCCAAAAAGGACTGAAAGGACATTTATAAATAATGTATTAATTTTTTTTTTTTCAGAAATGAAAGGATGTTACATTCACTGAAAGTACACGAAATGGGTTGAAGCATGTCAAAATTGCAGTTGGAGACGAAGTTTTTGAGGGAGAAGATGGGCAAAGGAAAGTAGCCAGAATAAAGGCTACAAAATTAGCATGCAATTCTTTGTTCAAAACTAATTATGAATTGTTCAAGGAATGGGAAGATAAGGGTGCAAGTGTTCAATGAGATCAATGGGAACCCTTACCTCCACCCAACTGGAAACAAACGGCTCCCGGAACATTGCTGAATTCGGTAAGTTATGGCCCAAAAAGGACTGAAAGGACATTTATAAATAATGTATTTATTTTTTTTCAGAAACGAAAGGATGTTACATTCACTGAAAGTAAACAAAATGGGTTGAAGCATGTCAAAATTGCAGTTGGAGACGAAGTTTTTGAGGGAGAAGATGGGCAAAGAAAAGTAGCCAGAATAAAGGCTACAAAATTAGCATGCAATTCTTTGTTCAAAACTAATTATGAATTGTTCAAGGAATGGGAAGATAAGGGTGCAAGTGTTCAATGGGAACCCTTACCTCCACCCAACTGGCAACAAACGGCTCCCGGAGCATTGCTGAATTCGGTAAGTTATGGCCCAAAAAGGACTGAAAGGACATTTATAAATAATGTATTAATTTTTTTTCAGAAACGAAAGGATGTTGCATTCACTGAAAGTACACGAAATGGGTTGAAGCATGTCAAAATTGCAGTTG
This sequence comes from Musca autumnalis, assembly GCF_047663935.1. Classification (NCBI taxonomy): domain Eukaryota; kingdom Metazoa; phylum Arthropoda; class Insecta; order Diptera; family Muscidae; genus Musca; species Musca autumnalis. The sequence continues at coordinate 117,224,163 of NW_027411977.1, read as the reverse complement.
GAGACGAAGTTTTTGAGGGAGAAGATGGGCAAAGAAAAGTAGCCAGAATAAAGGCTACAAAATTAGCATGCAATTCTTTGTTCAAAACTAATTATGAATTGTAATATGTAAAAATATATATATATATATATATACACTTCACCCCGGTTAACTACCTCTCATAAAATTCCAAACAAATGAGGCAGTTATGCGGGAAAGGCAGTTACGAAAATCCCGCATAGCTACCTCATGTGGGTAGTTATAAAAATCTCACCTCTACCTTACAAAAAATGACAACAATTAGAACATAATCGTTAAAAAACAAAACCGTGTATAGTAGAATAGTTCATTTCAAGTCTAAAAATATATAAGTTATATTATTTAACCCATAAGAAATTTAGTCATCAGTGAGCATAACATATCACTGGACATCTTCATCACAATTCCGGTAGACATCGAAATTGATTATCTCAGAAATACACCAGCGTGGGTAATAAACCGATAAAAGTATTATTGTATGTTCCTTTTGGGGAAAATATTTGACGGGCAAATATCCGAATTGGGTACTTATAGAAAAGTAGTTAACCGGGAAAGTTTGAACTCATTTATATGAAAAAACTTTGGGGATTTAAGTTGTGAGGCAATTAAACGGGAAAGGCAGTTAAGCAGAGAGGTAGATAACCGGGGTGCAGTGTATATATATATATATATATGTATATATAATATCTATATCTCTATCTGAATGAAATATAAATAAAATTGAATGATTAGAAAGGAAATGAAAGGAGTATCGTCGTGAAGAAGAAGCATAGGATACAATTGAATGAAATATAGGATAAAATTGAATGAAATAGAAAGGAAATGAAAGGAGTATCGTCGTGAAGAAGAAGCAAATGATTCTCTACTTGCCAATCGTCCGAAGCCTCCCAGGAGAATTTCAATGGGAGTGATACTGAAGCGATGTAATCCTTTCACCCATTTTAGGCATTTCATTATTCATTTTGGGGAATTGCATGTTTTCCAATTCCTTTTTGGTTTCGGGATCATTTATCATTTTGGGTAATACCCACATCAGCAGTAGGGGATCAACCATCATCAATACCATGGGACTGAAGAGGAAATCGGTGATCTGGAGTATAAAAATAAACATGTTTATAGAATGCATTTGTTAAACCACCACTTGTAACTTACCTTCCATTGCTCCCTTGTTTGGAAGTACTTAAATCTAGTCAATGCCTTTAATTTTAGAGGATAAGGCACTTGTACAATCTGGGAGGGTTGTCGTAGTTTAATTTACGTGCCCGGAATTTGCCCTTGGGATTAATTTCTACTCTGACAGGTTCATAGAAATAATCTGGATTTAAATCTCCACAACATAACTACTCGAAGGCACGGAACTAATAACAAACGAACCATCTTCTCTTATGAAACCTTTGTATTCGCCACCTTTAAGTCCCGGTCCACACTAGCGTGAATTTCATTAAAAAATTTCATGAAATTAGGGTTTCTTAAATCGAATTCCCCACTACAGCAATTTTATGATTTTACTCTACTATGGACGTCGATCTAGAGACGCATAATTTCAAATCAAAATTTCAATGAAACTACTGTAGTGTGGCCCGGGACTAATCGAGAGCACTGTATCCGTTTGCCATTTATTGTTTGGAATTGCATTTGGATTATAGGTAATCTGTTGTGCTTCTGGTGGGTAGACTTTGCCCTCAATTGTAAATAAACCGGATACTTCATCCTATACGGGCAAGAGACATGTTAAAGTGCATTAATTAATTATAGCAAATGAAAAAAAACTCATCTAGCCACCTACCACCAATTCATCTTGAATTGTCATATCTCCATTGGCCACACATGCCATGATAAATAGAGCTAAAAGCTCTAATAATTTTTGTTCTCATTTCTTCTGTTTCTGTAAAAGTAAATTTGTATATAATTTACCGAATTTTATTTTACGTGAAAATATCAATTTTTTCATTCACGAGACGATGGCAATGATTTTTCACAGTTACCGATTAGAAATGTAGCATTCATTATGAAAAGTTGCCTAATTGGGTTGTTGCCCAAAGTATATTGTTGGCTATTTCATATCTGTTAAGATTAAAATTAGCTAATCCATCGATAGTATGAGATCACATAGGAATTTGAAACATCAACAATTTATTTGTAAGATTAGGTTTGGTAAACGTTAGTTTCTTGTGAAGACGTTAGTTGCAGATAATACTCCAAAACGTATTAATATATTTTTAGAATATTCAACACCCGATCAGGAAATGGTATCGACACTGAAAATTTCCTAGAATAACCATGTATCATAGGAAGTGGGCCAAGCAATGGGGTCAACATATTGAGGGAAGCTGGCATGGAATCTCTTAAATTCTGGCGTCTGTTTATCTTCATCATGATTCCAATGGCCACCAATTCCAATTTCTATATTGGGTTTACTCCAATCACCATCCTTTTTCTGTAATTAAACAAACAACCAAATGAAAAATATTCGTCAAGATTCCCTTTATATTCTCCACAATACGAAGGAACATAAAAAGTAATTTCTTGGTAATGAGTTTTAAATATTTCTTAAGAAGGCATAAATAATTTTAACTCACTTCAATTTCCAACCAAAACTTTAAAGGATCTCCATTGATGCCATAAGAGAAATAAATAAAGTATGGTGGCTCCCAGTCCATGCGCAAAGGTGTCCAATGGAAAGACCATTCTTTTACTTTACCTCCATTCAATGGTCTTATGAAGATACCCATATGATCGGGTCCAGTCAATTCAAAATCATAACGTATTTTTGTTTTACTTATTTGGTTTTTAGAAGTAACATTTATAACAGGCATACTATCGAATGCAGGATCTGGCCCAGGTATCCAAATACTAGAAGCTCTGTAAAATAATAAAAGAAACAATCAAAGAAGAAATCATAAGTTTTAGGTTAGTAGCCATTTTTAAATATGTATATCGGAACCCACCTTGATTTATGCCAGTTGTACAGAGGTAACCCACATAACATTTCCGCTTCACAATCATCCATAATTGGTTTAGCCAGTGTCATATTGATACAAGTAAAAAAGTATCAGTCGGCTTTGCCGAGAGAGATATACCCTCAGCCTGTGCAAATTGAAATACTTTTTCACAAAAAACTTAAGTATTTAGGAGGTTTCAAAATTGTGGTCGTATGAACCGACAACAATTTTGATTAGGATTAAAGTTCAAAAATTTTTGCGGAAAAGGTACTTAAAGGAATGGATCGACATAGACCATGGGGGTGCCATAGGGGGCTGTTTTCTCAAGAAGTATGGACTTGCCCCTGAAACAACTTTTACCATCGTAATTGAGGCAGCGAATGTAAGTTGCTTCAACAAAAATCAAAGTGATTCAATAGCAGGTCTTAAAGTGAACTTATCCAAAATTTTGTTTGGGAGGTACGGGATGGAGTGGACAAATATAGTCCACATTCGAACCTGATCTATATCTGGTAGATATTATGAGAATGCGTAAAGTATGGACCAAATCGGTCACTCCCATCAAGAGTTATCGTGCGCACAATTTTTCCGAATATTTTTGAACTTTTGTGGGGTAGGTACCTGAAGGAGTGGACCGATATGGCTTATCTACGAACTTAAAGTAAGTTTGGAAACAATATTACGAAGGCCAAATTTTGGCCGGAATCGGCATTTCCGTTCGAGAATTATGTTGTGCTTCCACCCATAAACGTGGTGTCATAGGGTTTGTTTTTCAACTTTGAGGCTATTTTTTCAGGAAGTATGGACTTGCCCTTAAGGAACCGTGTACCTTCGTATAGGGGACAGTGAATACAAGATGTTACAACAAAAACCAAGGCGATTCGAGAACAGGTCCTAAACTGAACTTTTCCGAAATTTTGTGTGGGAGGTACTCGAAGGAGTTTACGATTGAGAACATATTGGAACCTCATCTAAGTCTGGTAGAAATGTCATAATGTGCAAAGTATGGACCAAATCGGTTAATCCCTTCAAGAGTTATCGTACGCACAAATTTTCCGAACATTTTCGAACTTTTGTGGGGGAGGTACCGGAAGGAGTGGACCGATATAATCCATCTTTGAACTTGAACTAAGTTTGGACAAAATATTACGAAAGCCAAATTTTGGACCGAATCGGCAGATCCGTTCGAGAGTTCTTGCGCTCCAACCACTACACACGGTGTCATAGGGCTTTTTGTAACTTTCAGGCTATTTTCTCAGGAAGCATGGACTTGCCCCTAATGAAACTTACAGCGTCGTATAGAGGACAGCGAATACAACTTGCGTAAACAAAAATCAAAGCGATTCGAGACCAGTTCCTAAACTAAACTTTTCCGAAATTTTGTGTGGGAGGTACCCGAAGGAGTGGACCGATTGAGTCCATATTGGAACCTCATCTAAGTTTGGTAGAAATTACACGATGTGCAAAGTATGGACCAAATCGATTATTCCCCACAAGAGTTATCGTGTGCACAAGTTTTGCGACAATTTTTTAACATTTGTGGGGGAGGTACTTGAAGGAGTGGACCTATATGGCCCATCTTCGAACTTAAATCGAATCTGGACAAAATATTTCGATACCCAAAATTTGAACCGAATCGATTGATCCGTTCGAGAGTTATCGTGCGCACCAGCCAGCCAGCCAGACAGACAGACAGACGGACAGACAGACAGACGGACGGACATTGCTACATCTACTCAAAATTGTCTGAAACGGATATCGTACAAACATACTTGGGGTCTAAAACCATTATTTCGATGAGGCACATTTTTGGTCGTATCAAAGTGTAAATACCCTCTTTAGCCTAAAGGCTGAGGGTATAAACATGATCTATTATTTGGATTATATTGATTAGATTTTATAAGGATATCGAGACTAATCAAATTGCTTACTCTTAACTGAATAAGTCCTCCTGTCCTGAGGTAATATATAGTAGCCAGTTTCTACCCGGCGCACTTCATTGTGCATATCACGGAAAGTACGTCGTGTATGTAAAATGGAAAATCGTTGAACATTTGTTTCTGGCCTATATGGAAAGCCCAATGGAGTGGCTGCTATGATCAAGCAAATCAAGATAATGCCCAGCAAAGAGCAAATAATAGTCTTTGATTTTCTGAACAAATTCAGACAGGGAATCTGGTAGAAACCATTATAGTCTTAACAAGTAAAAAAGTATTAAGTTCGGCCGGGCCGAACTTTTCATACCCTCCACCATATAATATTCAATCCTGTCCCCAACTTTAAGTGAGTATGTTAAAATGTCAGATAATGCACATAAAATGCTTCATTCGGGAGGCCCTTTTTTATGGTGCCTATATCTAACTGTTGACAATTTTGGGTGGGCTAGAAATTGGGAGGTACCGTTATATAGGAGTTATAATAAGACATGGACCTATGTTGACAGTTTTTCATGGGAGCCTTTAATGTCAAATAACTCCTAATTCGGTTAAAAATTGTAGCTAGAATCCTCAATATATCGAACATCGGTACATCACGTGGGAACTTCAAATGTCATTAACAGCTAGTTCGGAGGTATCTGGGCTATACGAAAATATGAACTTTAATGAACAATTTTTGTTGCAGAATTTTTGTTGACTTTTAAATTTCAAATTACAGAAAGTTCGTCCAAAAAATAAAGCTAAATCGGAAAATCGGGAGGTTTGTTTTGGGGCTATACAAAAACATGGATCTACGTTCGGTTAAACATTTTAAGTAAAATCCTCAAAGTACCGAAAATCGGGAAGTATCGTTATATTGGGGCTACGTAGCAATATTGTTGATGTAGATATGTGGTGACCACTACAACCTTCAAATGTCAAATTACAGTTAGTTCTGTTAAAAATTTTAGCTAAAATTGCAAATTACTAAAAATTGGGAGGTACCGTTACATGGGAGCTATATCCGAACATGGACCTATGTTGACAATTTTTATGGAGAGGTGTTGTGACCACAAAGAACTTCAAATGTCAAATTACTGCTAGTTCGGTTTAATATTGTAGCTAAAATCATCAAATTACTGAAAATCGGGGGGTACCGTTATATGGGGGCTTTCTTGACAATTTTTGGTGGAGAGGTGTGGTGACCAATAAGAATTTCAAATATCTAATGTTCAAATTACAGATAATTCGGTTAAAACTTGTTGGTAAAATTCTCAAAATACCTGAAATCGGGGGGTAACGTTATATGGGGTCTATTCCAAAACATGGACCTATGTCCACTAGTTATATAAGTTTATTGACATTTAAGAACCCTAAATGTCAATTGATAGCTAAATCGGTCTGAAAATGTAGATAAAAACGTCAAAATGCCGTAAATCGGGGGTACCGTTATATGGGGGCTATACCAAAACGTGGACCTAGGTCCACAACTTTTGTTATATAAGTTTAGTTACACTTAAGAACCCTAAATGTCAAATTATAGCTATATCGGTCTGAAAATGTAGCTAAAAACGTCAAAGTACCGTAAATCGGGGGGTACCGTTATATGGGGGCTATACCAAAACGTGGACCTATGTCCACAAGTTTTGTCACATAAGTTTATTGACATTTAAGAACTTCAAATGTCAAATTATAGGTTCATCGGTCGTAAAATCTAGCTAAAAACGTAAAAATACCGTAAATCGGGGGTACCGTTATATGGGGGCTATACCAAAACGTGGACCTATGTCCACAACTTTTGTTACATAAGTTTATTGATACTTAAGAACCCTAAATTTCAAATTATATCTTAATCGGTCTGAAAATGTAGCTAAAAACGTCAAAATACCGTAAATCGGGGGGTACCGTTATATGGGGGCCATACCAAAACGTGGACCTATGTCCACAACTTTTGTTATATAAGTTTATTGACATTTAAGAACCCTAAATGTCAAATTATAGCTTAATCGGTCTGAAAATGTAGCTAAAAACGTCAAAATACCGTAAATCGGGGGGTACCGTTATATGGGGGCTATACCAAAACGTGCACCTATGTCCACAAATTTTGTTATATAAGTTTATTGACACTTAAGAACCCTAAATGTGAAATTATAGCTAAATCGGTCTGAAAATGTAGCTACAAACGTCAAAATACCGTAAATCGGGGGGTACCGTTATATGGGGGCTATACCAAAACGTGGACCTATGTCCACAACTTCTAATATATAAGTTTATTAACACTTAGGAACCGTAAATGTCAAATTATAGGTACATCGGTCTGATAATGTAGCTAAAAACGTCAAAATATCGTATATCGGGGGGTACCGTTATATGGGGGCTATACCAAAACGTGGACCTATTTCCACAACTTTTGTTATATATGTTTATTGACACTTAAGAACCCTTAATGTCAAATTATAGCCAAATCGGTCTGAAAATGTAGCTAAAAACGTCAACATACCGTAAATCGGGGGGTACCGTTATATGGGGGCTGTACCAAAACGTGGACCGATATAGCCTATCATCGAACTTGACCTGCCTGCAAACAAAAGACGCATTTTCCCAAAATTTCAGCGTCCTATCTCAATTTTTGTGGATGCTAGAGTGATTACCACAGACGGACGGACGGACGGACGTGCTCAGATCGACTTAGAATTTTACCCTGATCAAGAATATATATACTTTATAGGGTCGCAAATGAGTATTTCAATGCGTTACAAACGGAAAAACAAACTTAATATACCCTCCATACTATGGTGGAGGGTATAAAAATAACAATATTAAAACCTAGTTGAAATGGAATATAACCTACCATAAAACCACCAGTCAATATTCCCACTCCAAGAGTGAAGGCACAAATAATTAGGTCCGGATTTACAGAAGCACCAAAACGTCCAGTCATCGGAATAAATGTAACAAAGAACCCATGTGACAGATATGCATAAAAGATAAACGGTGGAATGCCACAGATAATGTGTGGAATGATCCAAGCCATGGCTAAAATAAATATAAATTAATTATTATGTTCCTACTTTCGATCAATGTATTTCCTACGTTTGTTATGAAGTTTTGTGGCTAAGTTAATTATCAAGGCAGTCGTGTAAAATAGAATAGAAATGGTAAACATGAAAGCTGAACAAATTTTGCAAATCGTCATAAGTAATGTTAGCACAGACAGGAAAAGACAGTGGCAATGTAACAACAACTGTACACGATAACCCATTGGGAAACGATCCTAAAAAAACACGAATTTAATTCATTTTATTAAATTAAGCATTTAAAATCAATACTTACATTTTTTCTATAGTGGAAATACAAAGCAGGAATTATTGCAAAGCCAAAGAATAGAGGGCAGAAATATATACCCAATATCAACCATGAATGGGTAAACCAAGACATTGGCAAGTGTATCAGGTCCATAAATATACCCATTAGGAAAACCAAGGCAGCAGCCACTATGACAGCAATAACTTGGACTAAGAACGTGTGTAAAGAACGTCTCAAAACATGGCGCAGACCGGTGCAATTTGACATTTGAAAGAATGAAGAACCATAAGCCACGATAGCTGCCAAGCAAACGACAATATTCAAAATAATACCCTCGGTTGCAGTACAGAACACTAAAAATGATCCCATGACATCAAAGAAGATAGTATGACCTTCAGCATATTTCTAATGAAAATAAAAACCATGCAATATTTTATAACGGGAACTCATAATAGCTTGAAAACAACTTACCGAGGTATCCTCTAATTCCCGAGCATTAGCTATTTCTTTTACCAATGCCAAAACATTATCCCCAGTGTTCTGCAAACTACCTCATGGTATGATTTGGAGATCAAATCGTGTATGATAGACGTAACCGTTATATTTGAGCCATATAGACCTTTAAGAAGAAAGTGCCAAATTTTAGTAAAATTAATAGGAATTGCGTTAGCAGAAGGGTACAATTATATTGTGGATGTTGGAATGTGGTCGTGTTTCAAATGAATGTGAGAGGAAAGAAGAAAATGTAAACAAATGCTTCTTCCATTGGTAGTGTTTCAAATGAATGTGAGAGGAAAGAAGAAAATGTAAACAAATGCTTCTTCTTCCATTGGTCGTGTTTCAAATGAATGTGATTAGCAACAAGCTCAAGAAATCAAACTCTTCCGCTGAAGAGAAAAAGTTAAGAAATCGTTTCATAACTTATTTTCTTAGTAATGAAGAAAATGAAATAAATGTTTTTACGCTGGAATCGTTTAAAATACTGCCACACGATTTTAATGAACCTTTAGTGAAATTGCAAAAATTACATCATGCCCAGCACAACACACTGAACCTTTTCAACTTCCCTGCCAAACTTACTCATTTAACTCCTGTGGATCTGTGGTTACATCCCATAGAAGCAGCCACTTTCCTGGAACTGGAGATAGACCCAGAGGCAGATTGAGCAACAACAACATTAGTATACATTCGTTTAGTACTCTTCTGCTAACTGAAGAATATCATTTGCAGTGTTTGAATTTGCTACTAGTTTTTCACAGCACAGCACAAGGTCTATGCTGGTGCTGTGAAAGTGACGCAGCATAGCACATAGCCACAGCATCAAAAATAAAAACGAGTGCTATTGCTATGCTGTGCTTTTTTCAAAAACAAAATCGAAAACTGTTGCTGTGCTATGCTACGAACATAAAAGTAGCATAGCACATAGCATAGTCATGAAATCGAAAAACGATTGCTGTGCTCTGCTATGCTGTAAACATTTCTACATAGCATAGCATAATTAATGTTAACCCAGCAAACTCACTAACCCCCATTATTATAAAGCCTTCTTTGGTTATAGTTTGGATTTTTCGATCAGATTTTTTAGCATTCCGGTTAAAATAATATTAAAAGGGATCATTCAATTTCAAGGAGAACTTTCTTGGCATTAACTTATAATGAGAAAATTATATTTTTAATGTCTTCAAATTCATTTATTTTGCGTTTTCAAATACATCCAATAGTAAAAGAGAACTTATAATAATGGTGTTGTTTATTGCTTATAAGGTACATACATGGTACTTTTTTCATCGATTGGATAATAAATGTGGTCTATAGAGTGATTTTGTGAAAATTCGCCTTTGGCCCATGGGGACCAATTTTAATTTGTATTGGCGAATTTTCACAAAATCACTTTACAGATCACATTTATTGTCCAATCGATGAAAAAAGTTTACAAGTTGCTAAACAAGTAATCCCACAAACATTTTTGAAAATCGGGTCAGATTTTAATTTTGGCTATATAAAGGGCCCACGGAAACTTTGAGGCCCCAGTGGCACGATTGAGCTCAAACTCTGACAATCTTCATTTTTAACAAAACTAAAAGTTTTAGGAGGGTTGCGCATAAAAAATCCGATATCGATTTTTAAAACCACTCTAGTACATATGTATATTAAACCAGTAAGGAAAGGTTCAAAGTCGGGCGGGGCCTACTATATAATACCCTACACCACTGTGAATGTGTAAAATATATATGGGAGCTAAATCTAAATCAGAACAGATTTTGATATAATTTTTCACATTTATTTGTAGACCAAATTCCGTCACATAGTCCAAATTTCATCAAAATTGGACATATATCAGGAAAAATGTCTAAAATTGTCTTTTCCATTTCAAAAAAATCAAAAATATTTTTTGATCCTACATCAATGATTTTTGGTACATAGATTAAGAAGAAAATCAGCATTCCAAATCTGTTTTCGTTACTAACTTTGATCGTTGCGCGCAAAAGATATGACCGTTTTAATTATGATAATAAGAAAAAAATCTAAAAAAATCGCGGCTTAATATAATTAGCTGTTATATCCTATTATCGTTAACTGAATTCGTAACCTTTGCGATGATGCAAAAAATAATCGCAAAGTCTCAATGGATTCGCGAAAAATCAAATTTGTTAAAAAATTTCATGTATTTACAAATATATTTTCGAAAAAATAGCGCTCATAGTTACGAAAAATATATAAAAAAAATTATAACAGCGTCCAGACATTATGAGGAATAAAATGAAACCTAAGTTGTGAAAGTTGGAGCTATAGTATTCATGTTATTTGCAAAAATACGAAGAAAATATTACGAAAAAATTAAAATCATATTATTCTAATTTTATTTTTTTATGGTTTTATAGGAAAAGTTGGAGAAAAAATGTTTGAGTTCTTCGGCATTTTCGTCAAAATTTCACGCAATAATGAGGATATTCCGTTTAAACAAAATTTTCGCTTATAGTTTTCCTATTGGATAATATTATTAGAACCTTATATTAAATCACAAGGAATTCCAATTGTGGCATAACGTTAAAATAATGTTATATTGAATATTACAACATTTGAGACGCATATAAACCGCGTAATTATGAAAATGACATGATGCGCATCCGATTTTCCAACACAGCGAATCAATCCCTTTTACTTGATGTACAGTTTGTCAAATTCTATTTGGCGGCCACGATGTAGCATCTGCTGCATATTAGGGTGCAAAATACAGTAAAAAGGTCATAATTTCCGCGAAGTTCATTTACATTTTATGCGCATCCGATTTCAATAATCACCATTAAAAAATACATCCTTCTATACCGTTTCAATGCGATCCATCAAGAACCGTGGATGTAGCATCGCACTTAATTTTTAGAAAAAATCTATTATATCTCTGGATTAGCGATAGTTTTGAAATATCTGTTTTCGCGCAGTTTAAACACGCGTATTGATCTATTTATTTAAGTAGAACTGACACACCCAAAACGCGTTTTAATATGCGATATTTTCAAAATAATTTTTTTGCAAGTTTTCGAAATTTGAGGGGTATCATATCCGCCGATCTAGTGGGTGGATTTTTACGCGTCGTGGCTTGTTAGATTCAGAACGTAAAAAAACTAAATTTACGCGGGTTTCCACGGAAATCCAATGACGTTTGTAAATTTTAAACCAAAAAATAGGTTTTTGTGAAAAATTTACGCACAAAAATTTCGTGTTTAGGCGTAGATTACTGTGATCCTGTGAGGGCTACACCCTCATGTTATACATTAAAAAATGCGAAATCGCGAGTACTACAATCCAATAATAAGCTTTTAGGGAAATCCTGCTGCGCGTCCCGATTAGAGCAGAAATTCAGAAAACCCAATTTTTCAGGTTTCAAAATGTCAGCATCCGTTTGAGGTAGATACAGTGGATATATTAAAAAATCATACATTAGAAACTTCAACTCTGAAGTGTGCTCTTTAACTTTTCCTTTGAGCATTAAGCTCTACATTGCACGATGGGGCCAATGGCAGGTTTTTGAGGCAAAAAGTCATTTTTTCAAGTCAGCGATTGAAATCAAATAACAACGGAATTATATTCTTAACACTTTCAAACCTACAAAACCAAAAAATTACAATCTGGCAACGACCCACGGCGACATGCCAAGCTGTCAAAGATGTCATAATTATGATTCCGTTTATTTCTGACATTCAGTCGTAATTAAACAATTTAAGTATTTTGGCGCCAAAACCTGATCTGTTGATATTATCTATTTTTTAAAAATGGAAAATACGCGTAATGGTATGTAAATTAAGATTATTATTAAAAGTGTAAATGTAATATTAGATGTGGTCAATAATTTGTTGTGTCAGTAAGTGATGGTTTTTGATGTAGTCTGTGGTATCGTCCATGTGTTCTTTGGAGTAGAACTTTCGGCTTCAGGGTGCTTTCTCGTAAAAATATGTATCTGGTGAAAGGTGACAATGTCGGCTAACAGATTTTGAAAACTATTTTTGCGTATACTTGCGAATAAAAAAATGATCAACTTCCAGATTTCGTAAAACTTAAAAATTTGGATATTTTTGGTTGGAAAATCAGCAAAAACCTAAACACCTTATAGAATGGATTTCTGCAAAATTTAATCGAGGTGTCAAAGACAACTTCATGACGGAAGTTGAAAAGCAAATTTATAATATTTGTGCACGCCTTAACCAAAAATGGATAAAAAATTGGAGGTCAAAAAGTCGTGTATTACAATTTGAAAGCTTATGGTTAGCTAGCGACACAGTATTTACGCTAGAACAAGGTAATGATAAAAAGAAGAGAGGGCGCCCTAATGTGGATTATAGTGAAGGAAGAAAACTTGCTTCGGAAGTCTGCTATGAACACGGCAACAATACCATGGGAGCTATATCCAAATCTGAACCGATTTCGATATAATTTGGCATACTTTTTTTCTAGACGTAATTTTGTCACACATTTTAAACTTCATCGAAATTGGACAGAATTTGCCTATTTGTTACACCAAATACCTAAAATCGGGTGAAAATATATATGGGAGCTATATCCAAATCTGAACCGATTTCAATATAATTTGGCAAACATATTTCTAGACTAAATCCTGTCACACGTTTCAAATTTCATTGAAATTGGACAAAAATTGCGTGTTTGTTGCACCAAATACCTCAAATCGGGGCAAAATATATATGGGAGCTATATCCAAATCTGAACCGATTTCAAAATAACTTGGCAAACTTATTTCCAGTCCGAATTCCGCTACATATTCCAAATATCATCATAATTGGACAGCATTTTCGTGTTTGGTCCATAATTTCTCGAAATCGGGCGAACATATATATGAGAGCTATATATATATATATATATATATATATATATATATATATATATATATATATGAACCGATATCAACCAAATTTGGCAGATTAGTTTCTAGACCGATTATAAACATCTGCACGAAATTTTGAAGGTCTAGCTTGCCCCTGTGATTTTTTGCCTCAAAAACCTCTCATCGGCCCCATCGTGCATTGTGTTGTAAAACCACTAATTGGAAAATAACCTAATGAAACTCGTTTATTTCAACGATTTTTTCCTATTTTTTTACATTAGTACGATCACAGCTTCCGCTCAAATTATTATTTTAAGAAACCCCTCGGTGAATCGGCCTAAAACAGTTTATTTTGCCGAAATGCGGTCAAAAGTTATGGTATAGTAAAACTGATCGCGAGTTACAATACCCCATACCTCAGTTTCAACAAAAGTTAATTTTCTACAAAAAGCTTGATATGTATAGCGTGTTTCGTGCATCAAATACATATATCGGTCGAAGATATATGGGCTATATCCAAATCTGAACCGATTTCGATTTGATTTGCCACAGTTATTTCTAGACTAAATACCGTCGCACATTCCACATTTAATTGAACTCGGACATATATAGCGTGTTTCGTGCACCAAATTCCTTAAATCGGGCGAAAAAATATATATGGGCTATATCCAAATCTGAACCGATTTCTATATAATTTGGCACACTTATTTCTAGACTAAATTCCGTCGCACATTCCAAATTTCATTGAAATCGGACATATATAGCGTGTTTCGTGCACCAAATGCCTTAAATCGGGCGAATATATATACGGGGGCTATATCCAAATCTGAACCGATTTTTACCAAAATAAATAGCGTACGTCCTTTGGCCAAAAAAACTATCTTCCCCAATTTTCATGCGAATCGGACAATAAATGCGACCTGTACTTTGTTTACAAAAATACATGACAGACAGACGGACATGCGTAAATCGTATATCCCTAAAAGGAACTATGGGTCTATCTCGTTTCCTTTTGCACCACATGGTGGTGTAGGGTATAAAAAGGTACAAGTGGCAATAACATGCATTTAGAAACTCGAAATTCGCTTTATAAAGGAAAAGTGTCAACATTTAAAAAATAGTAGACTGTTGCAGGTTCTGGAACAGAGCAATAGTTGCGGTCAAAATAATAGTAGTGTGTTAAAAATATCGAAATGTGCAATTAGTCATGGTTTCACAGCTCAATAGCAAATTCTGTTATATTTCATATACATACTTCTTTGCCTTAAAACATTTTTATACCCTCCACCATAGTATGGAGGGTATATTAAGTTTGTTTTTCCGTTTGTAACGCATTGAAATACTCATTTGCGACCCTATAAAGTATATATATTCTTGATCAGGGTAAAATTCTGAGTCGATCTGTGCACGTCCGTCCGTCCGTCCGTCCGTCCGTCCGTCTGTGGTAATCACTCTAGCATCCACAAAAATGGAGATAGGACGCTGAAATTTTGGGAAAATGCGTCTTTTGTTTGCAGGCAAGTCAAGTTCGATGATGGGCTATATCGGTCCATGTTTTGGTATAGCCCCCATATAACGGTACCCCCCGATTTACGGTATTTTGACGTTATTAGCTACATTTTTAGACCGATTTAGCTATAATTTGACATTTAGGGTTCTTAAGTTCCAATAAACTTATATAACAAAAGTTGTGGACATAGGTCCACGTTTTGGTATAGCCCCCATATAACGGTACCCCCCGATTTACGGTATTTTGGCGATTATAGCTTCATTTTCAGACCGATGTAGCTATAATTTGACATTTAGGGTTCTTAAGTGTCAATAAACTTATATAACAAAAGTTGTGGACATAGGTCCACGTTTTGGTATAGCCCCCATATAACGGTACCCCCCGATTTACGGTATTTTGACGTTTTTAGCTACATTTTCAGACCGGTTTAGCTATAATTTGACATTTATGGTTCTTAAGTGCCAATAAACTTATATAACAAAAGTTGTGGACATAGGTCCACGTTTTGGTATAGCCCCCATATAACGGTACCCCCCGATTTAGGGTATTTTTACGTTTTTAGCTACATTTTCAGACCGATTTAGCTATAATTTGACATTTAGGGTTCTTTAGTGCCAATAAACTTATAAAACAAAAGTTGTGGACATAGGTCCACGTTTTGGTATAGCCCCCATATAACGGTACCCCCGATTTACGGTATTTTGACGTTTTTAGCTACATTTTCAGACCGATTTAGCTATAATTTGACATTTAGGGTTCTTAAGTGCCAATAAACTTATATAACAAAAGTTGTGGACATAGGTCCACGTTTTGGTATAGCCCCCATATAGCGGTACCCCCCGATTTACGGTATTTTGACGTTTTTAGCTACATTTTCAGACCGATGTAGCTATAATTTGACAGTTAGGGTTCTTAAGTGTCAATAAACTTATATAACAAAAGTTGTGGACATAGGTCCACGTTTTGGTATAGCCCCATATAACGGTACCCCGTTCTTAAGTGCCAATAAACTTATATAACAAAAGTTGTAGACGTTTTGGTATAGCCCCCATATAACGGTACCCCCGATTTACGGTATTTTGACGTTTTTAGCTACATTTTCAGACCGATGTAGCTATAATTTGACATTTAGGGTTCCTAAGTGTCAATAAACTTACATAACAAAAGTTGTGGACATAGGTCCATGTTTTGGAATAGCCCCCATATAACGTTACCGCCTGATTTCAGGACATTTAACGTTTTAAGTCACATTTCTAGACCGAATTAGCTATAATTTGATATTTAGGGTTCTTAGAGTGGTATAGCCCCATATAACGGTACCTCCCCGTTTTCGGTATTTTGAGAATTTTACCTACAAGTTTTAACCGAATTATCTGTAATTTGAACATTTGACATTTGAAGTTCCTATTGGTCACCACACCTCTCCACCAACAAATGTCAAGAAAGGTCGATGTATTGATAAAGCCCCCATATAACGGTACCTCCCGATTTTCAGGAATTTGATGATTTTAGCTACATTATTAAACCGATCTAGCAGTACTTTGACATTTGAAGTTCTTAGTGGTCACAACACCTCTCCATCAAAAATTGTCACCATAGGTCCATGTTCGGATATAGCTCCCATATAACGGTACCTCCTAATTTTCAGTAATTTTGCAATTTTAGCTACAATTTTTAACAGAACTAACTGTAATTTGACATTTTAAGGTTGTAGTGTTCACCACACATCTGCATCAACAATTTTCAACATAGCCCTAATATAACGATACTTCCCGATTTTCGGTAATTTGAGGATTTTACTTAAAATGTTTAACCAACGTAAGTTCATGTTTTGGTATAGCTCCAAAACAAACCTCCCAAATTTCCGTACCTTAGCTTTATTTTTTGGACGAACTTTCTGTAATTTGAAATTTAAAAGCCAACAAAAATTCTGCAACAAAAATTGTTTATTTAAGTTCATATTTTCGTATAGCCCACATACCTCCGAACTAGCTGTTAATGACATTTGAAGTTTCCACGTTATGTACAGATTTTCGGTATTTTGAGGATTTTAGCTGCAATTTAGGAGTTATTTGACATTAAAGGCTCCTATCAAAAACTGACATTTTAAGGTACCCACTTAAAGTTGGGGACAGGAATGAAAACTAATTATTCCATTTTAGTTCAGAATATTTTATGGTGGAGGGTATGAAAAGTTCGGCCAGGCCGAACTTAACGCTTTTTTACTTGTTCTGGGTTATGTTTGATGCTATGCTGTTGATTTTGTTCATAGCACAGTACAGCAACAGTTTTCGTTTTTATTTTGGATGACTATGCTATGTGCTGTGAAGATTTCAGAAGCACAGCATAGACCATGTGCTGTGCTACTTTTATGTTCGCAGCAGCAACAGTTTTCGATTTTGTTTTTGAAAACAGCACAGCATAGCAATAGCATATTTTTAGTGATTTCAGTGCTGTGCTGGTAGCAAATTCAAACACTGATCATTTGTATATGTATGTACCCTCAGCCAGGTTTTAGACGAGAAGTATGTTTGGACGAAATTCGTTTCAGACTATTTGGAATCGATTTAGCAATGTCCGTCTAGCTGACTGGACCGCACTCTCGAACAGATGAACCCATTTGCTCCAAAATTTGGCCTTCGTAATATTTTGTCCAAACTTGATTCACCTCAATCCTACACCCCAAATAGCAATCTTAATTCCAAATTTCGGGATTCCAGCTCTATCCGGTCACCCAAATTCAAATTGTAACAAATTTAGTACCATTTCGTACTTTCGTACCCACCAATAACTACGAATTTCCAAAACTACCTCAATCCTAAACTTCAACACTAATCTTAGTCTTGTGCCAGACTATGAAAATTTTCATGAAAATGTTTTGAGCTTATGGGTAAGAAGGGAGAGAGGGAGCTCCTTCACCTCCGCTCTCTCCTAAAAGCTACAAAATTTTCATGTGTTATTTTCAGTGTCTGGCACAAGAGATAGTTTCATATTTCAGGATTCTAGTTCTATCAGTGCACCCAAATCAAAGTTGTACTAAATTTAGTACCATTTACTACTTGTCGCATTTAGATATACCTTTGGAGGATTTAAATGGCAGTCAGCTGATTTTTGTTCATAGCACAATTACCACGGTAGATGCATCAGACCATCTGATCGAATCATGGCCCAATAATAGGTCCTCCATCAAGCGAATTCAAAGAATAAAGATTTTAAATGTCAAAATTCATAAACAGAGGCGAAAAAAAATTTGAGGCGAATTTCTTTTCTGTCAATTCAGGTAGATACATACAAAACATTTTCCGAGAAAAAGTTGTTACCGTATTTTTGTTTGACGAAACAGAAAATACCAGCTGATCGAACTTGAACTGCTAAAATAAGTTATTGTAAATTAAATTCTCATACAAACACAAAAAATGTTGACATTTTACTTGTACAACAGTAAGTTTATTTGTTTTCTTTTTTCGAGATACATCTACCTGTTTCTATACAGTTCGACATTTCAATACCTCGCAGCGAATTCATTTAATATTGAAAATGTTAGCACATTATGCTACTAATGCTAACTAATGAGCAAATAAAGAATTATGTATTATTAAGAATTATATTATGTTATCGTTTAGACATCGTAAATATTAGTCTTGGTAGATTAAAATCAAATTTAATTTTTTCGGCTTGTATACAAATTTTTACATTTTAAATTATTTTTGCTGTAGCAATTCACCGATGCATCTACCTTGTTTCTTGTGCCGGCATGCAACTTTTGTATTTTCTAGCAACATGTTGAAAAAAAGCAGAGTTGTGTACGAGGATTTATGCCGGATTTAAAACAAATCCACTCAATTCGAGGATTTATTATTGTATGGTAAATCTGTAAGATTTTGGACTGATTTAGTAAATAAAACTTGATAATGGGCTAAATCCGGCTAATGATGTCATATCTAAATGACCTATTAATTCCATGTTTTCAGCTCTATTCGTTTACCAAATCCAAATTGTACCAAGTTTCGTACCATTTAGTACTTTTCGTATCCATAAGTACGAATTTCCAAAACTAGCTCAATCCTACACTCCAATAGTGATCTTGATTTCAAAATTTCATCGTTCCAGCATTATCCGTTCACCCAAATCCAACTTGTACTAAATTTTGTACTATTTGGTACTTTTCGTACAAATAAGTAAGAATTTCCAAACAATATCCTTATATCAATACCACATCACAACCTTGATTCCCATACCAAATATCAAGATTCTAGCTATATCCGTTCAAGATACACAGTTGGTACTAATTTTAGTAACTTTTAGTACTTTCCAAAAACACGTTGGTACATCTTTCTATCTCTCCAACAGTGACGCTCATCAAAAGTTCAGAATTCTACTGTGGTGCAATGGTATGCACACCCGCCTTGCACGCTTAAGGTCGTGGGTTCGATTCCCTGGCCAGTCAACATCAAACACTTTTCAACGGTGGCAAAATACCCCTCAGTAATGTTGGCGACATTTTCTGAGTATTTCAGCCTTGTACAACTTCTCTACAAGTGGTGTCTTAGACATGCCGTTCGGACTCGGCGATAAACAGTAGGTCCCATATCATTGAGCTAATATGAATCGGGGTGCACTCAATGATATGAGAGAAGTCCCCCTGTCCCGCCTGGGATGTTTGTGGAACAATTATTATTATTATAGCTCTTCCCGTTTGCCTAATACAAAGGGTATCATATATAAAGTACCCTTTAGTACTTTTCGTACCCTTCCAGTTCGAATTTCCAAAAAACCAACCTTATCTCACACCTACACACCAACAGCAACCAACACTGAAAATTTCAAGATTCTACCCTGTCGGACTTTTATCAAACAGTTGATAAAATAGTTAATAATAAATCGATTATTTTTAAACTGACTATAAACTGGTTGAAATGTCATCTTGAGATCAACCACTTTGAACAGAAACAAGTGAGCAAAGGCTATAGGCGGGACGGGGCCGACCATGTGATACCCTACACCACTACCCCTGTGCATAAGCTTTTCACTGGTAAACATTTCTTTTAGGGAATTTAATATGCCTCTTTTTCTCTGGGACCCCCATAAGCAACCAAAATTTCGTGAAATGCAAGAATTGAATGCATTACCGATATTGTGGTATCTCCCTAGTTTGACCTCCTTCTCCAACCTAGTTTACCCCAATGTAAAGGTAATATTTATACCCTCAGCCTTTAGGCTAAAGAGGGTATTTACACTTTGATACGACAAAAATGTGCCTCATAGAAATAATGGTTTTAGACCCCAAGTATGTTTGTACGATATCCGTTTCAGACAATTTTGAGTAGATCTAGCAATGTCCGTCCGTCTGTCTGTCTGTCGGTCTGTCTGGCTGGTGCGCACGATAACTCTCGAACGGATCAATCGATTCGGTTCAAATTTTGGGTATCGAAATATTTTGTCCAGATTCGATTTAAGTTCGAAGATGGGCCATATAGGTCCACTCCTTCAGGTACCTCCCCCACAAATGTTCAAAAATTCTCGCAAAACTTGTGCGCACGATAACTCTTGTAGGGAATAACCGTCCATACTTTGCACATCGTGCAATTTCTACCAAACTTAGATGAGGTTCCAATATGGACTCAATCGGTCCACTCCTTCGGGTACCTCTCACACAAAATTTCGGAAAAGTTCAGTTTAGGACCTGGTCTTGAATCGCTTTGATTTTTGTTTACGCAAGTTGTATTCGCTGTCCTCTATATGACGCTGTAAGTTTCATTAGGGGCAAGTCCATACTTCCTGAGAAAATAGCCTGAAAGTTACAAAAAAACCCTCTGACACCGTGTGTAATGGTTGGAGCGCAATATAACTCTCGAACGGATCTGCCGATTCGGTACATAATTTGGATTTCGTAATATTTTGTCCAAACTTAGTTCAAGTTCAAAGATGGATTATATCGGTCCACTCCCTCCGGTACCTCCCCCACAAAAGTTCGAAAATGTTCAGAAAATTTGTGCGTACGATAACTCTTGAAGGAAGTTACCGATTTGGTCCATACTTTGCACATTATGAAATTTCTACCAGACTTAGATGAGGTTCCAATATGGACTCAATCAGTAAACACCTTCGAGTACCTCCTACACAAAATTTCGGAAAAGTTCAGTTTAGGACCTGCTCTCGAATCGCCTTGGTTTTTGTTGTAACATCTTGTATTCACTGTCCCCTATACGAAGGTACAAGTTTCCTCAGGGGCAAGTCCATACTTCCTGAAAAAATAGTATTAAAGTTGAAAAACAAACCATAAGCCATATCTGTCCACTCCTTCAGGTACCTACCCCACAAAAGTTCAAAAATGTTCGGAAAAATTGGGCCACGATAATTCTTGATGGAAGTGACCGATTTGGTCCATACTTTACACATTCTCATAATATCTACCAGATATAGATCAGGTTCGAATATGGACTATATTTGTTCACTCCATCCCGTACCTCCCACACAAAATTTTGGGTAAGTTCACTTTAAGAGCTGCTATTGAATCACTTTGATTTTTGTTGAAGCAACTTACATTCGCTGCCTCAATTACGATGGTAAAAGTTGTTTCAGGGGCAAGTCCATACTTCTTGAGAAAACAGCCCGAAGGGTGTAAAAACCCCCTATGGCACCCCCATGGTCTATGTCGGTCCATTCCTTTAAGTACCTTTTCCGCACAATTTTTGAACTTTAATCCTAATCAACATTTTTGTCGACGACCAAAATTTTGAAACCCCCTAAATACATAAGTTTTTTTTGTGAAAAAAGTGTTTCAATTTGCACCGGCTGAGGGTATATCTCTGTCGTCAGAGCCGACTGATACTTTTTTACTTGTTTTTTCTTCTCTTGACATGGTTTGCCGTTGGAATACCCCTACTTACTTACTTAGCTGGCCCATTACAGAACATTTGTTCCATTGACCGAACTAAGAAAAGATCTCCAATTCTCTCTGTTTTTCGCTTCGCTCTCTGGAATACCGCGCCTTTTCATTTCTTCATCCACTTGTATGCTCCGTCGAAGCTTAGGCCTGCCGATTCTGCGTGCACCGCCATGTGGAATGTATTCATACGCCTTTTTAGCGGGTTCATCATCGCTCATTCTTATGATATGGCCTAGCCAACGCAATCGTTGCATCTCGATAAGTTTAACTATATT
The DNA here is from genome assembly GCF_047663935.1 of Musca autumnalis. Classification (NCBI taxonomy): domain Eukaryota; kingdom Metazoa; phylum Arthropoda; class Insecta; order Diptera; family Muscidae; genus Musca; species Musca autumnalis. Next base: position 117,201,972 of record NW_027411977.1, on the reverse strand, counting down.
CATGTCTTTGTATAGCTGATATAGCTCGTGGTTCATACGATGTCGATATTCACCGTCAACCCAAATCGGCCCGTAGATCTTTCGAAGAATTTTTCTCTCAAACACACTAAGCACTGCCTTATCTGCTTGCGCAAGTACTCATGCTTCGGAGCCATACATTAGGTCTGTACGATAACCCAAAAGTTTGTACAAATTTGCACAAACTTTTACAAAATGCTGTTCGATAACAAACTTGTAAAGTAAAAGAGAGCGAATTTGGAGACAATTGTGAGAGAATTTTGGAGAGCTTTGGAGAGTTTTGTTTACAAGTTTTTGCAAGGAAAATTTTTCTTGTAAGAACTTGCAAGTTTGATCAGCTGATTTAAATTCGAATGTTTTGTGATGACTTCTTGGCAAAAACATAAATAAACGTTTGGTTATCAAAATAAATAGGAATAAAAAATTGAAAAATTATTAAATAAATTATGGAAAACGATAATGTACATAAAATAACTTAATTTGTAGTTCGTGGTGACTACTTTTTTATTTTATTAATTATATATTTAATCTTTTCCGCAAAATTCTTCTTCTTCAAATCACCTGACTTCTTGCAAGTTTTTGCAAATTGCTGTTCGATATCAATCTGCAAATTTTTTGCTTCGAGAGAGTAAAATCACAACTGATATTGGTTGTTGTGTTTATTGCAGTGCCGAGGTAGACGAAGTCATTAACTACCTCAAAATTATAGGTACCAACTTCCACAGTTGCACAGTGGCCCCACTTGTATGGAAAGGAGTGCCAAAAATAGTTATAATCGAGCTACCGGCTCGAAATGTTAAACATAGTTTTATAACAAACCCAAAAGAGAGAAAAACAATTTTAATTAATGTAGGTCCACGTTTAGGTATTGCTCCCATATAAACGTAGCTCCCGATATTCGGAATTTTGCCGATTTTAGCCAAATTTTCTAATCGATTTGGCTGTAATTTTGCATTTTGTGTTCTGAGAGAACAACATACCTCCTTGCAACAAAAGTTCATTATAAGTCCAAGTTTAGATATAGGTCCCATATAAACGTACCTCCCGATATTCGGTATTTTGCCGATTTTAGCCAAATTTTCTAACCGAATTGGCTGTAATTTTGTATTTTGACTTCGGAGGGAACACCATACCTCAGGGCAAAAAATGTTCAATATAGGTCCACGTTTAGGTATAGCTCCCAAATAAACGTACCTCCCGATATTCGGTATTTTGGCGATTTTAGCCAAATTTTCCAGAAGATTTGGCTGTAATTTTGAGTTCTCCTCATATACCTCATATACCTCCTTTCAAAAAATGTTCAATATAGGTCCACGTTTAGGTATAGCTCCCATATAAACGTAGCTCTCGATTTTCGGAATTTTGGCGATTTTACAGGCGTGGTATAAGGGGAATATCTTACAGGGTGGCAGCTGGCGCCATCTAGATTTCATTTTATCGTAAACTAGAGACTTTTCCCTATATTTTAAAAAAATAAGGACTTGCCCTTACGGGGCCAACATTAGTAAAACTCAACATAAATTTATAGTAATGATATTAAAACAAGTAAGCCAAGGCTATAGTCGGACGGGGCCGATCATGTAATACCCTAAACCTTTACCCCTGGGCTTTCCACATATTAAAATTTTTTATGGAACAAATAAACTTATTGTAAGATCACACCAAGCTTAAATAATAACATAAGAATTGTTTCACAAACATCCCAAAAGGGACAACGCTCAATGATATGGAACCCACAGCTTATCTCCGAGTCCGAACGGCGTGTCCTAAGACACCACTTGTAGAGTAGTTTTACATGACTGAAATACTCAGAAAATGTCGCAAACCTTACTGAAGGATATTTTGCAACCGCTGAAAATTTGAGTTTGTCTGGCTGGGGAATCGTTTTGAAAAAAGGTGGCAAAGCGACCCCTGTTGCAATGTATGTATAAAAACCCAATTGGACAATTAAAACGTTAGGGCACCCTGTAATTTGCAATAATGCAGACACGTTATTGCAATTTGAATCAGGGGGAGGGAATGTTAGGAAATAAAATACAGACCAAAAATATTTTTTGTAGGCATCTTCTTTTACCTAAACTCTTACCTCTTGCAACATTTCGTGATTATTGAGTTATAATTGTAACCTCTAGCGTGTTTATGATTACACTACAAACAATAAACTGGGTATATTAGGATATAACTCTGTTATCTTGTCATGTACACCAACACAATTGACATACATAAAAAGGTCAAGCGTTCCTCTTCCAAGTATAGATTACTTGCCCGGAATGTCTCTTCCAGGAATAATGATATAAGCTGTATATTAAAAATTTTCACATAAAAGTTTTGGTCCATTTAACCCTCTAAATATTATCTGATCGCCATCTCAAATTGCAAACTTCTTCTTTGTCATATCTGCCTATTATTGCGACCTGCAGAGCATCTACAAAATCGGAAAAAATTTATGTTTTTGGTCCATTTCACCCGCTAAATATTTCTCGATCATCACCAATAAGAATAGGGATCTATTCTGGCCTGAACCCGACCTCCATACAAAATTTCGTGACGATCGGCAAATAATTGCGGCCTGGAGCGTGTTTACAATTTATAATGGACAGACGGACACACATCTCAAAATCGCTTTATCTCGTCGATATATGAAGATTGGTATACCACATTGGGGGTCTCCGACGAATATTTCGCGGTTTACATGAATTTTTACCAAAACAAACTTATAATACCCTCTCCACATTGTGGTGTAGGGTACAAATAGCACAAAATGTCATTTACAAAGAATTTTTTTTGAAGGAAGTTAGAAAACGAATTTTTAATATGTTTTTTCGTAAAAACATAGTCAATGCCATCAACCATAAGTTTCATTTTGGAAATTGTAATTTACCTCTTATTTTTTTTTTTAATTTCACTCATAAACTACGAATGCTTTTCGCATTTATTTTTCGTTTTTAAGGCACCGCATACAAGTCTCAACTTCTTCGACTTAACTTGACATATTACCGCTGTAAATTGGCAAAAATAATATTGGATATTACAAATTTAATGTGTTTAGAGAATATTACTTTCAATCGCAATGAAATTTGTCGCCACAAAATGTTCGATTTTTGTCCACGGGCGGAACCATAGTGAGTTGGTCCGAGCTCTATGGACGCTTTGCGCGTCGACACCGTCAATTTGGTCTTTTCGCCGTTTACCGCCAGACCCACTTTCGCAGATTCTGCTTCGACCTTCCTAAAGGTATCAGTTACTTCCTTTACTGATCGTCCCATGATGTCTATGTCATCAGCATAAGCAAGTAACATTTGGCTATTGGTGTAAATTGTGCCACTTCTTTTGACATTTGCATCTCGTATTACCTTTTCCAGCAAAATGTTGAATAACATTGCATGGATTATCTTTGATCGGAGGGGACTGTCGAATGCTGCTTTATAATCGACAAAAAAGTGATATGTGTCGATCTGCATCTCTAGGGTCTTCTCCAGGAGTTGCCGCAGGGTAAATATCTGGTCAATGGTGGACTTGCCAGGTCTAAAGCCACATTGGTATGGTCCAATTATTTCGTTGACCATTGGCTTTAGTCGTTCGCACAATATCCCTGACACTATCTTATAGGCAATAGGGAGAAGACTTATGCCCCTATAGTTGGAGCATACAGTCTTATCTCCTGTCTTGTGGACGGGACATAGGATGCTCAGGTTCCAATCGTCGGGTACGCGTTCTTCCTGCCAGATGGTGCTAACTAGCTGATGCATACACCTTATCAGCGCGTCGCCTCCGGTTTTAAACAGCTCGGCTGGTAAGCCATCGGCTTCTGCTGCTTTATTATTCAGCCGCTTGATTGCTGTTTTTACCTCATCTTGGCCGGGCGGTATACATTCTATACCATCTTCTGGGATTGGATCTGTGGTATCATCGTCCTCGCTACTATTGGATGCCAGCAGATTGGAGAAATGTTCCTTCCAGATTAGCCATCTGTTTGATGTTTCATTCTTTGGTAGAATTTTCGGACTACTAGAAGCCGATATATTCACAAAGAATAAAACTTTGAATTTGTCTCCACATGAGTTTTTCCCCATTCCGACCCCTAAATATTATCCGACTATCACCAAAATCAATAGGCTTCTTCCTCTGCGGGGCCCCCATCTATTCGATTCGATCTAACCATCGTGACTATAATAATTGTTCCACAAACATCACATAAGGGACAAGGGAGACTTCTCTAATATCAATGAGTGCACCCCGATTCATATTAGCTCAATGATATGGGACCTACAGTTTATCGCCGAATCCGAACGGCGTGTCTAAGAAACCACTTTTGTAGAGAAGTTTTACATGACTGAAATACTGAGGGGTATTTTGCCACCGTTGAAAAGTGTTTTGATGTTGCCTGGCCGGGGAATCGAACCCACGACCTTATGTGTGCATGGCGGGTGTGCATACCATTGCACCACGCTGGCACCCATCGTGACTATCCGATCAAAATTTCAACCTGTAGCTTGATTACAAAAAGTGGAAAAATTGGATATATTACTGACTTTTGCGATATCTCGGTTGTTTGCCCACTTACGCCATCATACTTTGCATCAATATAAAGGAGACCTTTTCGTCTTCCATTGACAGGCTTCCCTTTTGAAATACTCCTACCAGAAGCGGATATATTCGCATAAGAAAAAAACGTAGACTTTTCTCCACATAAGCTTTTTGCTTATTCCGACTCCTGAATATTATGCGACTATCACCAAACTTAATAGGCTTCTTCCTCTGAGGGACCCACATAAACTCCCAAAAAATTCGTGACGATTCGATAAAAATTGCGAACTGTAGCGCGATTTCGAAAAAATTGAAAAATGGGATGTATTACCGACTGTTGCGATATCTCTGTTGTTTGACCACCTATTACAACCTACTTTACATAGTTGTAAAGGTGATATTTTCTACTTTTCTTGACAGGTTTTGCTTTTGATATACCTCTTAAAGAAACAGAGATATTGGCTTTGAAATAAAACGTTGACATTTCTCAAAATAAGTTTTTGTCCATTCCAACCCCTGAATATTAGGCTTCTTCCCCTGTGGGACCCCCATTAACCCCCAAAATTTCGTGACGATCCGATCAAATTTGTGAACTATAGCGAGATTTAGAAAAAATTGAAAAATGGGATGTATTACCGACTATTGCTATATCTCCGTTATTTGGCCATCTACGCCAAACTACTTTTACTTTCATAGTCAGGCTTTGTTTTTGGAAGTTCCCCATCCAAAGCTGTGATATTCGTCGTTATAATTAAAATCGCAAAAATGACAAGTTGGGTTGTATTAGCGACTTTTTCGTTATCTTCGTTGTTTGACCACTTACGACAACCTACGAGGGCGGTTCGGAAACTTCTTAGCCTATCAATGAAAGAGAATAGTTAGTTTTTCAAAAATATTTTTATTTTTCAATATAATCTCCTGAAACTTCAATACACTTAGTCCAACGCTTTTCTAGCAATTCTATCCCTTGATTAAAATAGTTTTCCTCAAGGTCTTCAAAATAGTGGTTTACAACTGTAATTGCATCTTCATTTGAGGTAAAACGCTTGCCAGCAAGGAATTTTTTTAGATTTGAGAACAAGTAAAAGTCACATGGAGCTAAATCAGGAGAATAAGGTGGGTGGTCAAGCAACTCGTACTTTAATTCGTTGATTTTAGCCATTGTTAAAACACTCTTGTGTGCTGGTGCGTTGTCTTGATGAAAAATTACTTTTTGTGTTGTAAGCCAGGACGTTTTTCTCGAATTTGTACATTTAATTGATCCAAAAGGTTTCAATAGTACTCTGAATTTATTGTTTTACCCTTTTGCAGATAGTCAATCAATAAAATACCTTTGAAGTCTCAAAAAACCGTTGCCATAACCTTACCAGCCGATTGAATTGTTTTTGCCTTCTTTGGGGCACTTCCTCCAGCTTCAGCCCATTGTTTGGATTGTTCTTTTGTCTCTGGAGTATAGTGGTGGATCCATGTCTCATCAACAGTTATGAAACGACGCTTAAAATCCATTTTCCATTTCGCTTAAAACGATCCAAACAAGCTTGAGAAATGTTCATTCTTATGCGTTTTTGATCGACTGTTAACAAATGCGGCACCCATCTTGCAGGAAGCTTTTTCATCTGTAGTTCTTCATGCAAAATTAAATGGACTCGATCATTTGAGATGCCCATGATATTAGAAATTTCACGCACTTTTATTCGTCGATCATTTAATATCATGCACTTTGGCTACAATTTCTGTTGTTGTTGCTGTTTTTGGACGTCCACTACGTGGTTCATCTTCAATGCTTGTACGACCACGTTTAAATTCAGCAACCCAATTTTTTACTGTTGCATATGAAGGAGCACTTTCACCTAACACGTTGTAAAGGTGATATTTTCTGCTTTTGTTTTTGATAGGTTTTGTTTTTGATATACCCCTTATAGATGCGGAGATATGCGCTTTGAAATAAAACGTGGACTTTTTCTCCAAATAAGTTTTTTGCCCATTCCGCCCCTGAATATTATCCGACCATCACTAAAATCAATAGCCTTCTTCCCCTCCGGGACACTCATCAACACCCAAAATTTGGTGACGATCCGATCAAAATTGCGACCTGTAGCATGATTACAAGGTTATGATGGACAGACGGACGGACGGACACACATAGCCAGATCGACTGAGCTCGTCGAGACATTCATTTTGGTATATAAAAGTATGGGTCTACGACCATTAGTTCGATGCGTTACAAACTTTTTGGCCAAAACCAACTTATAATACCCACCCCACATTGTGGTGTAGGGTATAAAAATGCCGACAATTGTCCATTTCTGCACTACTTTTCAACTAACTTTAGATTGGTTGAAACGCCATATAGAAATCAACCACTTTGAAAACAAGAACATGTATCTTCTACAAAGTGTTTGTGTATGCCGAAAATATAAGGCGAAATGTTTATATAATTCACATTTGCATTTTCTTCATAACTTTCATATAAATGCAGCATTCAATAATAGAATCCAGTGTTGATGGACTGAACATATTTGTACATATTATTCATATTGGTCTGGTATAAAAAAGGAACACGAAGGAAATATAAAAATTTTGCCCTCTTCTTCTCTCTCTAACAAAATATAACAGAGAGAGAAAGAGAATATGAAAAGTCATCGTTAAACTGACTACAAATAGGCTAAAAAAGTTAGTTTATAACCAGTCGAAAAGTAATCAGTTGGCATAAGGGAAAATAATCGACAAAAAGTCAGTTATGTTTACAAAAAATCTAGTTGTAAGTTAGCTTTAAACTAGTTTCAGTCCCTACAGGGTAGCTTCAGCCGTTTCGTCTGGGCGATGATCTGTCAGTCACTCACTTATCACTAAGCTCTTTTATACATAACATACATAAACATATACTTGCAAAGTGCCCGCAACTTTGTATGCGGAAAGGATATAAAAAAATAAACAATATATAACATGGAAATTGCAAACACTGAAAAAGTTGTTGCACTAATATCAATTTTATCAATCAATATCAATATTTATCAATATTTATTTTTATTTTAGTACTGTACGTACTTTAGTTCGACTTTCAAAAAGATCAGCCGTATCTCACCCTTACACATTAACAGCGAGATCAACGTTGCATACCAATACTCACCGTAACTCCAAAAAATACAGATTCCAACACTGTACCTATACCCAAAAACAAACTGAGTACCATTAAGTACTTTTCGCATACTTATGGTGCGTATTTCGACGACATATCTGAACCATACACTGACATTAATACAAAATAATTACAGTAATGTTAATTTTAAATCTCAAGATTCCAGCTGTATCCGAATTGGACGAACAATTCCAATTGTACCAAACATATTATTATTTCGTACTCTTCGTATCAACAAGAAAGATTTTCCAAAACTATCTCAATCCTTCACTTTAACAGTAATCTTAATTCCAAATTTCAGGATTCCAGCTATATCCGTTAAACCAAATCCAAATTGTACCAAATGTAGAACAATTTAGAACTTTTGCACCCATAAGTACCAAGTTTTAAAACGTCCTCAATGCAACAGGTCTACAATAATCATAATTTCAAATTGCAGGATTCCACCGCTATCCGTTCACCTAAATCCAAATTGAACCAAATTTAGTAATTTTTGTACTCATAAGCACGATTTTTCAAAACTACCTGAATCCTACTCTTCGACTATAATCGTAATTCCCAATTTCAGGATTCCAGCTCCCAAATCCAAGTCGTACAAAATTTAGTACTTTTCATATCCATAAGTACGAATTTCCAAAACTACCTTAAGCCCTCGGCACATACGGTCCGTTTAGTGACACGTTGGGATACCCGTTGTCCCAAAAAAGTTAAATTATGTTTAACTTTAATGCGTCAGCCACATTGTTGTTTTTCAAAAAACTTGGCTTCACTTACACTTTTTTCATGTGGTTGTTGTAACGCAACGCTCAACGCACCGTATGTGCCGAGCGCTTTAATCCTACACTCCAACAGCAATCTCAATTCCAAATTTCCAGCTCTATCCGTTCACCCAAATCCCCATTGTACCAAATTTAGTACCATTTAGTAGTTTTCATACACATAAGTACGAATTTCTAAAACTTCCCCAATCCTACACTCTAACAGTAATCTGAAATCCAAATTTCAGGATTCCAGATCTATCCGTTCAACAAAATCCCTAGTGTACCAATTTTAGTACCATTTAGTACTTTTCATACACATAAGTACGATTTTCCAATACCATTTAATTACATCAACACCACTTCCCAACCTTGATTTCCATACCAAATTCTATGATTCTAGCTATATCCGTTGAAAATATACAATTGGTACTAAATTTTGTAAATTTTAGTACTTTTGTACACTTTGAGGTCGAATTTCCAAAAACCCTTTGGTACATCTTTCTAACCCTCCATCAGTTACCCTCATCCCAAATTTCAGAATTCTAACTCTTCCCGTTTGCCTAATACATATTTAGTACTTTTCGTACACTTCTAGGTCGAATTTCCAAAAACACAGCCTTATCTCACCCCTACACACCAACAACAAACTACACCCAAAATTTCAACTTTCTAGCTTCAGCGGTTTCGTCTGGGCGTTGATGAATCAGCCAGTCAGTGAAACCCTCACCTCACTGCTCTTTATACCCTACACCACTATGTGGGGAGGGTATTATAAGTTTGTTTTGGTCAAAAAGTTTGTAACGCATCGAAATAATGGTCGTAGACCCATACTTATATATACCAAAATGAATGTCTCGACGAGCTGAGTCGATCTGGCTATGTGTGTCCGTCCGCCAGTCCGTCCGTCTGTCCATCTAAACCTTGTAATCACGCTACAGGTCGGATCGTTACGAAATTTTGGATGTTGATGGGGGTCCCGGAGGGGAAGAAGCCTATTGATTTTGGTGATGGTCGGATAATATTTAGGGGTCGGAAAAGCCAAAAAACTTATGTGGATAAAAAGACAACGTTTTTTCCAAAGCGAATATCTCAGCTTCTACACGGGGTATACTAAAAGCAAAACCTGACAGTAAAAGTAGAAAATATCACCTTTCTAATGATGTAAATTAGGTTCTCGTAGGTGATCAAACAACGAATATATCGCAATAGCCGCTAATAGAACCCAACTTTTTATTTTTGCGATTTTAATTATAATGACAAATATCACAGCTCTGATTGGGGACTTTCCAAACGCAAAGCTTGGCTATGAAAGTAGAAGATCCCATCTTTACAATGATGTAAACTAGGTCGGCGTAGGTGACCAAATAACGGAGATATCGCAATAGTCGGTAATACATCCCATTTTTCCACTTTTTTTGGAAATCACGCTACAGGTCGCAATTTTAATCGGATCGTCACGAAATTTTGAGGGTTAACACGTTCGCGGACGTGAATGCTATAGCATTCCGATACAAAATGACGTGAATGCTATAGCATTCACATTGTCAGCCAATTTTTGTTCATTTACTTGTATACAATGTTAAGTTTTGGTGATTAATATACATAATACGATTTATTTCAACAAGATACATTCTATAATAAATAAAAAATAATAATAATAATCAATCTATATATATAAAAATGGTGTAAAAAATGTATAGTAATTCATAAAATGAGAACGGCTAGGCCGATTTCTGTAAACTTTTTTGTCAGTTATTCGTATTTTCGAGGAGAAGGTCTTTACGGAAGAAAATTTTGGAAAATCTCTCTGGAAAAGTCGGAAAATTGGAAAAATCGAAAATTGAGTTTTTGTATGAAATTTTATTCCTTAATAGCGAGACGAAGTTCGCCGGGTCCGCTAGTAATTAATAAATTAAAACAAAAAAACTAATTTCGAAAATAATTGGGTGTCATTTTTTTCACCTCTCAGAATTTGCTTGCGTCCGCGAACGTGTTAATAGTGGTCACACAGATGAAGAAGCCTATTGATTTTGGTGATGGTCGGATAATATTTAGGTGTCGTAATGGGCAAAAAACTTATTTGGAGAAAAATACAACGTTTTTTTCCTAAGCGAATATCTCAGCTTCAATATAGGCTATACCAAAAGCAGAACCTGGCCATGAAAGTAGAAAATATCGCCTTTCTAATGATGTAAAGTAGGTTCTCGTAGGTGATCAAACAACGAATATATCGCAATAGCCGCTAATAGAACCCAACTTTTTATTTTTGCGATTTTTATAATAATGACGAATATCACAGCTACGGCTGGGAATCTTCCAAAACACAAAGTCCGAATATGAAAGTAGAAAATCCCACCTTTACAGTGATGCAAAGTAGGTTGGCGTTGGTGGCCACATAACGGAGATATCACAATAGTCGGCATTACATTCCATTTTTTTCATTTTTTTGTAATCACGCTACAGGTCGCAATTTTGATCGGATCGTCACGAAATTTTGGGGGCTAATGGGGATCCTACAGAGAAAGAAGCCTATTGATTTTGGTGATGGTCGGATAATATTCAGGGGTCGGAATGGGCAAAAACTTATTTGGAGAAAAATTCAACGTTTTATTTCAAAGCGAATATCTCCGCTTCTAAAAGGTTATATCAAAATCAAAACGTGCTAATGAAAGTAGAAAATATCACCTTCGCAACGATGTTACGTAGGTTGTCGTAGGTGGTCAAACAACGAAGATATCGCAATAGCCGCTAATAGAACACAACTTTTCATTTTTGCAATTTTAATAATAATGACGAATATCACAGCTTTGGTTCGGGACATTGAAAGTAAAAATCTCATCATTACAATGATGTAAAGCAGGTTGGCGTAGGTATTCCAATAACGGAGATATCGCAATAGTCGGTAATACATCCCATTTTTCCACTTTTTTGGAAATCACGCTACAGGTCGCAATTTTAATTGGATCATCACGAAATTTTGGGTGTTATTGGGGGTCCCACAGAGGAAAAAACCTTTTGATTTTTGATAATGGTCGGATATTATTCAGGGGTCGGAATGTGAAAAAAATATTTGGAAAAAAGACCAACGTTTTATTTCAAAGTTAATATCTATATCGAAAGCAAAACCTGGCAAGGAAAGTAGAAAATATCACCTTTACAACGATGTGAAGTAGGTTGTCATAGGTGGTCAAACAACAGAGATATAGCAATAGTCGGTAATGCATCCCTTGTTCCATTTTTGTGCAATCACACTACGAAATTTTGATTGATCCTCGCGAAATTTTGGGGGTTAATGGGGGTCTAACAGAGAAAGAAGCCTATTGATGGTTGGCATACATCCCACTTTTCCATTTTTATTTGGGTTGTACTGTCGATGCACTTAAATGCGTTTCAAAAAAATTTACCTGTGTTAATGAAGACATTCAGAGCAAAGGCGCTAAGCTATCCCAATTTTAATATTTTGAATTTTATTAGTCAAAAGCTTATGAACAGGGGTAGTGGTGTAGGGTATCACATAGTCGGCCCCGACCCGACTATAGCCTTTGCTCACTTGTTTATATATAGATTTAGTACCATTTAGCACTTTTCGTACACATACATAAGTACGATTTTCCAAAACTACTTCAATCCTACACTCCAACAGAAATAACAATTCCACATTTCAGGATTCTAGATTTATCCGTTCACCCAAATTCCCTTTGTACCAAATTTAGTACCATTTAGTACTTTTCGTACACTCATAGTTTTCCAAAAACTTTACTTCATCTCTCTTACTCTTCATCAGTGACCCTCAGTCCAAATTTGTGGAATCGAGTTCTATCCGTTCACCCAAATCCAAACCGTACTAAATTTAGTACCATTTAGTACTTTTCATACCCATAAGTACGAATTTCCAAAACTTCCACAATCCTAAACTCCACCAGTAATCTCAATTCCAAATTTCGAGATTCCAGCTCTATCCGTTCACCCAAATCCCCATTGTACCAAATGTAGTACCATTTAGTACTTTTCAATAACATAAGTACGAATTTCCAAACTTTCCCAATCGTACACTCCAACAGTAAACTCAATTCAAAATTTCAGGATTCCAGCTCTATCCGTTCACCAAAATCCCTATTGTACCAAATTTAGTACCATTTAGTACTTTTCTTGCACATAAGTACGAGTTTACAAAACTACCCTCATATCTCAATCCTACACTTTAACAGTAATCTTAATTCCAAATTTCAGGTTTCCGTTCATCCAAATCCAAATTGTACTAATTTTAGTACCATTTAGTACTTTTCGTTCTCATAAGTACGAATTTCCAAAACTACCTCAATTCCACACACCATCAGTAATCTTAATTCCAAATTTCGAGATTCCAGCTCTATCCGTTCACCCTAATCCCCCTTGTACCAAATTTAGTACCATTTAGTACTTTTCGTACACATGAGTACGAATTTAATAAACCATTTCCTTTTATAAACACCACTTCCCAACCTTCATTTACATACCAAATTCCAAGTTTCTAGCTAAATCCGTTCAAAATATACAACTGGTACCAAATTTTGTAACTTTTAGTACTTTTCGTACACTTAGAGGTCGAATTTCCAAAAACCCTTTAATACATCTTTCTATCTCTCCATCAGTTACCCTCATTCAAAATTTCTGAATTCTAGCTCTTCCCGTTTGCCTAATGGGGAGTACACACTAACAGTCAAAACTGACAGTCAACGTACTTTAAGGACAATTTTCCGGCAAATAACAACTTTTATTTAGCTAAAAACGTTTGAAATACAATATTTACGGTATTATTAAGAGATTATAAAAGAAATTTTTCAATTAGGCTTTGATATTCACGAAATAGACCTCGATGACTGTCAGTTTTGCTTGCCAATGTGTACTATACTTAATACAAATTGTACCATATTTAGTACCTTTTAGTACTTTTCGTACCCTTCTAGTCCGAATTTCCAAAAACCCAGTCTTATCTCACCCCTACACACAGCAACCCACAGTCAAAATTTCAGCTTTCTAGCTTCAGCGGTTTCGTCTGGGCGATGATATGCCAGTCAGTCAGTCAGTCACTCACTCAGTCACTCACTAAACTCTTTTATATATATAGATAATAAATAAAATAAAATCAAAATAAAACAACAGCAGTTTTCTTCCGTTTCAACGGAGTTTTTCTTCCGTTTCAACGGAGTTTTTTTTATTGATTTTTTATTTGTTTTAGCGGTTTTTATAAAACTTTACAATTATACAATGTTAGATAAAATTAATAACAAGTAAATAAAATTATGTTTATTGTTTTTTTTTTTACAATTGACAGGTTGGTGGGTTAATATTTAAATAAGAGTTGTTTCTTCTCCTTGCATTTTGAAGAAGTTGGTAGGTAAACTGTGTTATTTGTTGTTGATCCTCTCTGTAATTTGGGAAGGTTTGATTGATTAAACATTAAATTAACAAAAAAAGGTGTATTTAAACAAAAAAGAAAATACTTCTAAATATGACCGTGTAGTGTCTAAAGTATATTTTTCTATTCTGAATTTCATATAAAATCAAGGATATTCATGTGACTTAATATGATCCGAGTCGAGTAGTCGGTAGAATCATAGGCTATATGGGCATTTTATGAAACTGCTGTTGTTGCGTTCGTTTGTAGACGTTTCAGTGACAAAAGTCCATATAGAATGTGATTAAAGTCGTGTCGTCGCACACCTTCCACGGTTGTTGTTGCTGTTTTCTTTTTTTACATAAAAACATTCGTTAATAGTACATTGCGTGTTAGTTTTTTGTCGTTATTAAAATTTAATTTGTTTAAACATAGAACTACAAACAATAAAATTGAAGTAGTGAAGTTGACTTAATATTAATATTCTTTGTTCATTCTACAAAACGCCTTTGTTGAGGAACATTTCTATTCGTTTTGCGAATTTAACAAATGGTTTTATTGTCGTCACGATATCGTTATTGTTGAGGAACCTTAAGAATATTTTTTATATATGTATATTTTAAATTGTTGTAAAAATAAGTTTCCTTGTTTTGGATAAAGTTCTTGATATCCATTATTATTTTTTCTGAACAAACCCTATAGGGAAATTATTTAATTCTACCACAATTTAAAGTGCCTGCATATACATAGTGCTTACATACTAAGTTAACGTGTGTTTAATATATTGTTGTTGTTGTTTCTGTTTGTTTTTTATGTTAGTATTTTACATTTCGTTATAACAATTTATTTAAATCAACTAACTAAGAATTTGTGTAATCATTTATTTATGTTTTTGTTCTTCCGTTTTTCTGATGTTGCTTTGGGATTTCCGTCATCTAGCTGCATATGGTAGTGGACAGCTTAATAGGTTACATGTTGGGTACCTGGTGGAACCTTGTAGCTAGGGTAATGGTGGCTCAAGGCGTTCTTGGCAAAGAATGAGCTGTAATCCTGTAAGAAATAAAATGGGAAAATAGTTTTTTAATTAATAAGCAATGGGGTTTTAGATAAAGGATTTGAGGTTATGGAAATTAATCAATGTCCAAAGATTTAATGTAAATAAAGAAATTTTAGAGACCTCAAAAGGCCACAAGGCGTGGATTTTCTAAAGAAATTTCTAGAGACCTCAAAAGGCCACAAGGCGTTGATTTTCTAAAGAAATTTCTATAGACCTCAAAAGGTCACAAGGCGTGGATTTTCTAAAAAAAATTCTAGAGACTTCAAAAAGCCACAAGGCCTGGATTTTCTAAAGAAATTTCTATAGACCTCAAAAGGTCACAAGGCGTTGATTTTCTAAAGAACTTTCTAGAGATTTTCTAAAGAAATTTCTATGTATATTCTAAAGAAATTTCTAGAGACCTCAAAAGGCCACAAGGCGTGGATTTTCTAAAGAAATTTCTAGAGACCTCAAAAGGCCACAAGGCGTTGATTTTCTAAAGAAATTTCTATAGACCTCAAAAGGTCACAAGT
Source organism: Musca autumnalis (assembly GCF_047663935.1). Taxonomy (NCBI): domain Eukaryota; kingdom Metazoa; phylum Arthropoda; class Insecta; order Diptera; family Muscidae; genus Musca; species Musca autumnalis. The sequence goes on along the minus strand of NW_027411977.1, from coordinate 117,186,581 downwards.
CGTTGATTTTCTAAATATTCTAGAGACCTCAAAAAGCCACAAGGCGTGGGTTTTCTAAAGAATTTTCTAGATATTTTCTAAAGAAATTTCTAGAGATTTTCTAAAGAAATTTCTAGAGACCAAGGCCACAAGGCGTGTATTTTCTAAACAAATTTTAGGGACCTCAAAAGGCCACAAGGTTTGGATTTTTTAAGAAATTTCTAGAGATTTTCTAAAGAAATTTCTAGAGATTTTCTAAAGAAATTTCTAGAGACCTCAAAAGGCCACAAGGCGTGGATTTTCTAAAGAAAATTATAGGGACCTCAAAAGGCCACAAGGCGTGGATTTTCTAAAAAGTTAACTAGAGACTTCAAAAGGCCATCAGGCGTGGATTTTCTAAAGAAAATTATAGGGACCTCAAAAGGCCACAAGGCGTGGATTTTCTAAAAAGTTAACTAGAGACTTCAAAAGGCCATCAGGCGTGGATTTTCTAAAGAAAATTATAGAGACCTCAAAAGGCCACAAGGCGTGGATTTTCTAAAAAGTTAACTAGAGACTTCAAAAGGCCATCAGGCGTGGATTTTCTAAAGAAAATTATAGGGACCTCAAAAGGCCACAAGGCGTGGATTTTCTAAAGAAAATTATAGGGACCTCAAAAGGCCACAAGGCGTGGATTTTCTAAAGAAAATTATAGGGACCTCAAAAGGCCACAAGGCGTGGATTTTCTACAGAACTTTCTAGAGATTTTCTAAAGAAATTTCTAGAGACCTCAAAAGGCCACAAGGCGTGGTTTTTCTAAAGAACTTTCTAGAGATTTTCTAAAGAAATTTCTAGAGACCTCAAAAGGCCACAAGGCGTGGTTTTTCTAAAGAACTTTCTAGAGATTTTCTAAAGAAATTTCTAGAGACCTCAAAAGGCCAGAAGGCGTGGATTTTCTAAAGAACTTTCTAGAGATTTTCTAAAGAACTTTCTAGAGATTTTCTAAAGAAATTTCTAGAGATTTTCTAAAGAAATTCCAAGAGACCTCAAAAGGTCACAAGGCGTGGTTTTTCTAAAGAACTTTCTAGAGATTTTCTAAAGAACTTTCTAGAGATTTTCTAAAGAAATTTCTAGAGATTTTCTAAGGAAATTTCTAGAGACCTCAAAAGGCTACAAGGCGTGGATTTTCTAAAAAAAATTCTAGAGACTTCAAAAGGCCACAAGGCGTGGATTTTATAAAGAAATTTCTAGAGACTTCAAAAGGCCACAAGGCGTGGATTTTCTAAAGAAATTTCTAGAGACTTCAAAAGGCCACAAGGCGTGGATTTTCTAAAGAAATTTCTAGAGACCTCAAAAGGCCGCAAGGCGTGGATTTGCTAAAGAAATTTCTAGAGACCTCAAAAGGACACAAGTCGTGGATTTGCTAAAAAAATTTCTAGAGACCTCAAAAGGACACAAGGCGTGGATTCGCTAAAGAAATTTCTAGAGACCTCAAAAGGACACAAGGCGTGGATTTGCTAAAGAAATTTCTAGAGACCTCAAAAGGCCGCAAGGCGTGGATTTGCTAAAGAAATTTCTAGAGACCTCAAAAGGACACAAGTCGTGGATTTGCTAAAAAATTTTCTAGAGACCTCAAAAGGACACAAGGCGTGGATTCGCTAAAGAAATTTCTAGAGACCTCAAAAGGACACAAGGCGTGGATTTGCTAAAGAAATTTCTAGAGACCTCAAAGGCACACAATGCGTGGATTTGCTAAAGAAATTTCTAGAGACCTCAAAAGGACACAAGGCGTTGATTTTCTAAAGAAATTTCTATAGACCTCAAAAGGTCACAAGGCGTGGATTTTCTAAAAAAAAATTCTAGAGACTTCAAAAAGCCACAAGGCCTGGATTTTCTAAAGAAATTTCTATAGACCTCAAAAGGTCACAAGGCGTTGATTTTCTAAAGAACTTTCTAGAGATTTTCTAAAGAAATTTCTATGTATATTCTAAAGAAATTTCTAGAGACCTCAAAAGGCCACAAGGCGTGGATTTTCTAAAGAAATTTCTAGAGACCTCAAAAGGCCACAAGGCGTTGATTTTCTAAAGAAATTTCTATAGACCTCAAAAGGTCACAAGTCGTTGATTTTCTAAATATTCTAGAGACCTCAAAAAGCCACAAGGCGTGGGTTTTCTAAAGAATTTTCTAGATATTTTCTAAAGAAATTTCTAGAGATTTTCTAAAGAAATTTCTAGAGACCAAGGCCACAAGGCGTGTATTTTCTAAACAAATTTTAGGGACCTCAAAAGGCCACAAGGTTTGGATTTTTTAAGAAATTTCTAGAGATTTTCTAAAGAAATTTCTAGAGATTTTCTAAAGAAATTTCTAGAGACCTCAAAAGGCCACAAGGCGTGGATTTTCTAAAGAAAATTATAGGGACCTCAAAAGGCCACAAGGCGTGGATTTTCTAAAAAGTTAACTAGAGACTTCAAAAGGCCATCAGGCGTGGATTTTCTAAAGAAAATTATAGGGACCTCAAAAGGCCACAAGGCGTGGATTTTCTAAAAAGTTAACTAGAGACTTCAAAAGGCCATCAGGCGTGGATTTTCTAAAGAAAATTATAGAGACCTCAAAAGGCCACAAGGCGTGGATTTTCTAAAAAGTTAACTAGAGACTTCAAAAGGCCATCAGGCGTGGATTTTCTAAAGAAAATTATAGGGACCTCAAAAGGCCACAAGGCGTGGATTTTCTAAAGAAAATTATAGGGACCTCAAAAGGCCACAAGGCGTGGATTTTCTAAAGAAAATTATAGGGACCTCAAAAGGCCACAAGGCGTGGATTTTCTACAGAACTTTCTAGAGATTTTCTAAAGAAATTTCTAGAGACCTCAAAAGGCCACAAGGCGTGGTTTTTCTAAAGAACTTTCTAGAGATTTTCTAAAGAAATTTCTAGAGACCTCAAAAGGCCAGAAGGCGTGGTTTTTCTAAAGAACTTTCTAGAGATTTTCTAAAGAAATTTCTAGAGACCTCAAAAGGCCAGAAGGCGTGGATTTTCTAAAGAACTTTCTAGAGATTTTCTAAAGAACTTTCTAGAGATTTTCTAAAGAAATTTCTAGAGATTTTCTAAAGAAATTCCAAGAGACCTCAAAAGGCCACAAGGCGTGGTTTTTCTAAAGAACTTTCTAGAGATTTTCTAAAGAACTTTCTAGAGATTTTCTAAAGAAATTTCTAGAGATTTTCTAAGGAAATTTCTAGAGACCTCAAAAGGCTACAAGGCGTGGATTTTCTAAAAAAAATTCTAGAGACTTCAAAAGGCCACAAGGCGTGGATTTTATAAAGAAATTTCTAGAGACTTCAAAAGGCCACAAGGCGTGGATTTTCTAAAGAAATTTCTAGAGACTTCAAAAGGCCACAAGGCGTGGATTTTCTAAAGAAATTTCTAGAGACCTCAAAAGGCCGCAAGGCGTGGATTTGCTAAAGAAATTTCTAGAGACCTCAAAAGGACACAAGTCGTGGATTTGCTAAAAAAATTTCTAGAGACCTCAAAAGGACACAAGGCGTGGATTCGCTAAAGAAATTTCTAGAGACCTCAAAAGGACACAAGGCGTGGATTTGCTAAAGAAATTTCTAGAGACCTCAAAAGGCCGCAAGGCGTGGATTTGCTAAAGAAATTTCTAGAGACCTCAAAAGGACACAAGTCGTGGATTTGCTAAAAAATTTTCTAGAGACCTCAAAAGGACACAAGGCGTGGATTCGCTAAAGAAATTTCTAGAGACCTCAAAAGGACACAAGGCGTGGATTTGCTAAAGAAATTTCTAGAGACCTCAAAGGCACACAATGCGTGGATTTGCTAAAGAAATTTCTAGAGACCTCAAAAGGACACAAGGCGTGGAGTTGCTAAAGAAGTTTCTAGAGACCTCAAAAGGACACAAGGCGTGGAGTTGCTAAAGAAATTTCTAGAGACCTTAAAAGGACACAAGGCGTGGATTTGCTAAAGAAATTTCTAGAGATTTGCTAAAGAAATTTCTAGAGATTTTCTAAAGAAATTTCTAGAGATTTTCTAATGAAATTTCTAGAGATTTTCTAAAGAAATTTCTAGAGATTTTCTAAAGAAATTTCTAGAGATTTTCTAAAGAAATTTCTAGAGACCTCAAAAGGCCACAAGGCGTGGATTTTCTAAACACATTTGAATTTTTTTAAGAAATTTCTAGAGATTTTCTAAAGAAATTTCTAGAGACATTGTGTTTTTTCTAAAGAAATTTCTAGAAACCTCAAAAGGCCACAAGGCGTGATTTTCTAAAGAAATTTCTAGGGACCTGAAAAGGATTTTCTACAGAAATTTCTAGAGACCTCAAAAGGATTTTCTAAAGAAATTTCTAGAGACCCAAAAGGCCACAAGGCGTGGATTTTCTAAAGAAATTTCTAGAGACCTCAAAAGGATTTTATAAAGAAATTTATAGACACCTCAAAAGGATTTTATAAAGAAATTTATAGAGACCTCAAAAGGCAACAAGGCGTGGATTTTCCAAAGAAATTTCTAGAGACCTCAAAAGGATTTTATAAAGAAATTTATAGAGACCTCAAAAGGCAACAAGGCGTGGATTTTCCAAAGAAATTTCTGGAGACCTCAAAAGGATTTTATAAAGAAATTTATAGAGACCTCAAAAGGCAACAAGGCGTGGATTTTCCAAAGAAATTTCAGGAGACCTCAAAAGGATTTTCTAAAGAAATTTCCAGAGACCTCAAAATGCCACAAGGCGTGGATCTTCTAAACAAATTTCTAGAGACCTCAAAAAGGATTTTCTAAAGAAATTTCTAGAGAAATCAAAAATGATTTTCTAAAGAAATTTCTAGAGACCTCAAAAGGCAACAAGGCGTGGATTTTCCAAAGAAATTTCTGGAGACCTCAAAAGGATTTTATAAAGAAATTTATAGAGACCTCAAAAGGCAACAAGGCGTGGATTTTCCAAAGAAATTTCTGGAGACCTCAAAAGGATTTTATAAAGAAATTTATAGAGACCTCAAAAGGCAACAAGGCGTGGATTTTCCAAAGAAATTTCAGGAGACCTCAAAAGGATTTTCTAAAGAAATTTCCAGAGACCTCAAAATGCCACAAGGCGTGGATCTTCTAAACAAATTTCTAGAGACCTCAAAAAGGATTTTCTAAAGAAATTTCTAGAGAAATCAAAAATAATTTTCTAAAGAAATTTCTAGAGACCTCAAAAGGCAACAAGGCGTGGATTTTCCAAAGAAATTTCTGGAGACCTCAAAAGGATTTTATAAAGAAATTTATAGAGACCTCAAAAGGCAACAAGGCGTGGATTTTCCAAAGAAATTTCTAGAGACCTCAAAAGGATTTTATAAAGAAATTTATAGAGACCTCAAAAGGCAACAAGGCGTGGATTTTCCAAAGAAATTTCTGGAGACCTCAAAAGGATTTTATAAAGAAATTTATAGAGACCTCAAAAGGCAACAAGGCGTGGATTTTCCAAAGAAATTTCAGGAGACCTCAAAAGGATTTTCTAAAGAAATTTCCAGAGACCTCAAAATGCCACAAGGCGTGGATCTTCTAAACAAATTTCTAGAGACCTCAAAAAGGATTTTCTAAAGAAATTTCTAGAGAAATCAAAAATGATTTTCTAAAGAAATTTCTAGAGACCTCAAAAGGCAACAAGGCGTGGATTTTCCAAAGAAATTTCTGGAGACCTCAAAAGGATTTTATAAAGAAATTTATAGAGACCTCAAAAGGCAACAAGGCGTGGATTTTCCAAAGAAATTTCTAGAGACCTCAAAAGGATTTTATAAAGAAATTTATAGAGACCTCAAAAGGCAACAAGGCGTGGATTTTCCAAAGAAATTTCTGGAGACCTCAAAAGGATTTTATAAAGAAATTTATAGAGACCTCAAAAGGCAACAAGGCGTGGATTTTCCAAAGAAATTTCAGGAGACCTCAAAAGGATTTTCTAAAGAAATTTCCAGAGACCTCAAAATGCCACAAGGCGTGGATCTTCTAAACAAATTTCTAGAGACCTCAAAAAGGATTTTCTAAAGAAATTTCTAGAGAAATCAAAAATGATTTTCTAAAGAAATTTCTAGAGACCTCAAAAGGCAACAAGGCGTGGATTTTCCAAAGAAATTTCTGGAGACCTCAAAAGGATTTTATAAAGAAATTTATAGAGACCTCAAAAGGCAACAAGGCGTGGATTTTCCAAAGAAATTTCAGTAGACCTCAAAAGGATTTTCTAAAAAAATTTCCAGAGACCTCAAAATGCCACAAGGCGTGGATTTTCTAAACAAATTTCTAGAGACCACAAAAAGGATTTTCTAAAGAAATTTCTAGAGAAATCAAAAGGCAACAAGGCGTGGATTTTCCAAAGAAATTTCTAAAGACCTCATAAGTTTTTTCTAGAGAATTTTCTAGAGACCGCAAAAGGATTTTATAAAGAAATTTATAGAGACCTCAAAAGGCAACAAGGCGTGGATTTTCTAAAGAAACTTCTAGAGACCTCAAAAGGATTTTCTAAAGAAATTTCCAGAGACCTCAAAAGGCCACAAGGCGTGGATTTTCTGACGAAATTTCTAGGATTTTCTAGAGAATTTTCTAGAGACCTCCAAAGGCAACAAGGCGTGAATTTTCTAAACAAATTTTTAGAGACCTCAAAAAGGATTTTCTAAAGAAATTTCTAGAGACCTCAAACGGTAGAGACCTCTATTGAGTGACGTAGGGGAAAAAGATACCAAGCAACGGCCCTGACCGGTTTTAACATGGCAAGAACTTATTATAGTCCATCTTTCGTCTCAAGTGAACACTGACCTTTCCGTGGCGTCACCTGGGGAGTTGCTCTTAACACCCGTTAAAAGTAGTGGGCTTAAATGCAAAGTACAAGGCCGACATTACTGCCATGCAGGAAATACGATGGATTGGGAAAGGCGTTACTGCCATGACACAAAGCATGAGTTTGGTTGCGGATTTGTAATTAGTCGAAGGTTAAAACATCTGGTCTCCAGCGTCACCCCAGTAATCGAAAGACGGATAAAAGCTACATTTTTCAATATCAGATTTATTTGCGCTCATGCTCTCGCTGAAGACAAGCAGAACAGACTAAATATATATTTAAAGTGCGCTTAGAAACACACAGCCGGTGTACTGTCCATGACATTAAAATTATTCTGGGCGATTTTAATGCCAAAATTGCAAATGAGAATATTTGTGGTCCAGCTGACAGACTTCTCAGCGGCAAAAACTTGGCGGTACCAGATTTAAGCATTTCAACATTTATAAGGGCACCTCGCTGTCACAAAAAAAGGCAAGTACAAAGTCGTTAAGTTCGGAGGCTATACGAAAATGTGGACCTATATAGCCCATCTTTGAACTTGACCTGCAAATGGAAAAAGACACTCGGGTGCAAAGTTTTTAGCGTTCTATTTCAAACCACCTACGTGTTTCAGCTAAGGTACGTACACGATTAGATAGATAGCCACATATGTATATTCCACTCAACTGGCCCCCATTTAACAGGTACCTTCCTTCCTATTTCAGGTACTTTTATACCCACCACCATAACATGGAGGGTATAATTAAATTTGTCATTCCGTTTGTAACACATCGAAATATTCATCGGAGATCCTATATATATTCTTGATGAGGGTAACAATTCTAAGTCGATATAACCATGTCCGTCCGTCCATCTTTTGAAATCAAGATAGAGGTCGCAATTTTTAAGATAGATCTTTGTAATTTGGTATAGAAGTTTCTATTACTCCTAAGATGTTTGGTATTGCAAATTAGGCTATATCGGTCCACGTTTTGATAAAGCCCCCATAGAACGGTACCACCCGATTTTCGGTATTTTGAAGGTTTTAGCCTTATTAACACACAGAAATGGCTTAGTTAGGGGCATAAAACTTTCCCCCCGAAATTTGTTGGTATACGTCAACTCCTTCATATAGCCCACATAGAACGGTACCTCCCGATTTTCGGTATTTGGAAGGTTGTAGCCACAATAATCCACCGAAATGAAATGTGTCGGTCCCATATGAAATTTGTCGGTATAGGTCCACGTCCTCATATAGCCGCCATAGAACGGCACCACCCGATTTTCGGTATTTTGAAGGTTTTAGCCTCACCACACCGAAATGGCTGAAATTTGGTATTTGGTCTTCATTTGGGATATTAAACGTTCCATATAACATTTGTCGGTATAGGCCCACGCCTTCATATGACCGCCATAGACCTCCATATTTCCGGTATTTTAAAGGTTGTGGCCTCAATATCCCATCGAAATGGCTGGGATATTAAACGCTCCATATAAAATTTGTCGGTATAGGTCCACGCCTTAGTATAGCCCCCATAGAACGGGACCTCCCTATTTCCGGTATTTTAAAGGTTGTGGCCTCAATATCCCACCGAAATTGCTGAAATTTGGTACTTAGTCTTCGTTGGGGATATACGACTTTCTCCCAGAAATTTGTGGGTATAAGTCTACGTTTCGAACGGTGCCTCCCGATTTTCGTAATTCTGAAGGTTGTGACGTCAATATCCCACCGTAAGACAGAAACTTGTTGTTTAGTCTTCAATATGGTTATAAAATATTCCAGAAGAGAATTATCAGTATAGTTCCACTGGTTCCTATATCCCCTATAGAAGCGTACCTCCTGATTTTCGGTATTTTGAAGGTTTTACCAAAATATCGGTAAAACCTTCTTGTCTTCTTTGAGTCTAAAAACTTTCCGCCCGAAATTTGTAGGTATAGATCGACGTTTTGATATAGCCCCCATGGATCGGTACCTCCCGAATTTCGATATTTTGAAGGTTAGCCACATTGTTTTACCGAATTTCCTGAAATGAAACTAATTGTTCCATTTTACTTCAATTCAAATCGAGGTGGAGGGTATGAGAAGTTCGGCCTGGCCGAACTTAACGCCATTCTTACTTGTTTAGACTGAATTGGCTATAAATTGGAATATAATGTTCGTCCACATTTTGAAGTAGACCACATATAACGGTACATTCCTATTTCAGGTATTTTTAGCCTGAATTGGCTATAATTTGGCATTTAAGGTTCGAAGGGGCTGGCTACATTTTCAGACCAAATTAGGGTTCCTAGTGGTCAACAAATTTCTCCACAATAAATTGTGGACACAGGTTCATATGTATGTCCTTATAACGGCACCTCCCGATTTCTGGTACATTTTCAGACCGAATTACCTTATAAATTGGTATTTTAAGTTCGCAGGGGCCATACAGTTTCTCCACCAAACATTGTGAACATAGGTCCATGTTTTGGAATATCCCCCTTATAACGGCACTTCCCGATTTCTGGTATTTTGAAGTTTTTAGCTACATTTTCAGACCGAATTAGATAAAATTTGTTCATAAAACTTCTCCACCAAAAATTATGAATATAGGCAAACATTTTGGAATAGCCCCCATATAACAGTACCAGGGTTTTTACTTCTTTCTATGTACCTTCTCTAGTCATAGTGCTGAGGGCATAACATTTTTAATAATATATTCTCTAAGTAAATTATCATTTCATCTAGGTTTCCTCAGGATAGCCACCTTGGGCCACTACCATTTCACTTTTGGAAAAATATACTATTCCGAAAAAAACGTATCGTAATGATTTAAAACAACTTTAGTTCTACTTACGCGATTAACTTTTCTTGGTCGGCAGACTGGTCCCAAAGCCAATTTGCGACGTTCCTCATTTTCAATAGCAGCAGCTTCTTTGTATTCTGGTGGTGGCCACTTCAAGTCTCCACGCAATTTGTTGCTGCCGCCTGAAACATCATCATCATCACCTTCAATTAGTTTATAGCAAATGCAAGGGAATTTTATTCTGAGGTATATTTCGACTTACCCTGATAGCTTACGGCTGCTGGTTGTGATGTGTAGACTGGATTGGGGGCCTGAGAGATGGGAGCCTCTTTGCGCAAGGTGATAATGCCGGGACTGGCACCACGTTGTTCATGGTTTTGTTTCAAATTATCCAGTTGATCGCTGCCATGCGAAACATTTTGGATTGGATGAGGTTGCTGTTGTTGTTGCTGCTGGGGCTGTGAATAAGAATTAAATTGTTGTTGATTGGGTTGTGATACAAATTGATTTTGGTATGGAGTTTGATATTGAGTATTCAATGGAGCCTGTTGATAGGCAGGCTGAGGGGGTTGATAAGATGAAGCCTGGTATTGAGGCTGATATTGTTGTTGTTGGGGGGCTGGTTGATAAGATGAAGCCTGATATTGAGGCTGTTGTTGTTGATATTGAGCCTGTGGAGTTGGTGGCTTATAAGGCTGGGGCAAATGTTGCTCCTGTACCCAGGTTGATGGTTGCTGATAGGGCTGTTGTGGTTGTTGCTGGGGTTGCTGATATTGTTGTTGAGGTTGATATTGATTTTGTACAGGTCCCTGGCCCTGGTAGCCCTGGAATTGCTGGGGTTGTGGGGAATATTGCTTTGGTTGTTGTTGGTATTGTTGCTGTTGCCAACAATGATTTTGGTTTCGATTTTTTTTTTCATGTAGGATTTACCAAATGTTGGACATCAGACACAAAGGGTTTAAGTGGTGGGTATCGGAGTTGTTAACATTCATAGTCACGCACACAATTGTTGGGATTTTCAAAAAAATGATAGGTGGTGCACAAGTTGAAGGACAGACAGACAGAGTGATGTTGGTGGTGGTGTTGGTAGTGAGGAAAAATAGAAAAGACAAAATACCACATTAGTTTTGTGTATGAGTGTGCTCGTGTGTGTGTGATTTTGAGTGTATATTTGTATGTAACATAGGGGTAAGATTGAAGTTAGGGGGGTTATGGGTTACGTATTAGTTATCGGCATTTTTTCGTTTATTTTCTGCTCTAAATTTGGGTGTTAATGATTTTAAGCTCGCTGTAATTGCTGAAATTTTGATGAAGAAGAAAGCAAATTTCGTTTTTAATTTTTATTAGTTTTTTTAAAGCAAATTTCTTTAAACTTATCTAATATTTAAATTAAATTACATAAACATTACAAAAACGTTTGTTTATTTACATATATACAAAGAAACAAAAAAAAAGTTGAAAAAAAAACTACAAAATACAAATAATTAGTTAAAAAGTTCCTGGAAGTTCCAGGAAGGCCTCTTGTTTCGTAACACAACAAGTTTCTATATAATTGGGATAATTTAAGACTATTGCGAGGAAACTCCTAGATTTGAAATCAAAAATCATATCAAAAATTGTGAAATAATGTAAAGAAGAACAATCAAAGTTAAGTTGTATGGCTACAGTAGTACCCACATGGTGGGACTTCTTATAGAAGGCCAAAAGGTCTTCTTTTGATAGAACCCATCGGTTGTCTTATAGCGGACTGGTCTACTAGAAGACCAGTAAGAATTTTAAAAGAAGACGAGTATGTTTTTTCTTACATAAGAGCGTGAGTAAGACTTCAAATAAGAAGCCAATAGGAATTCTTACTAGGCGTTTACACACAGACAGTATTGGCAAGACAATACATTCATACTTTTCTCTATACATATTTAATAATTTATAGATGTATTTTTGAAAAAGGCCAATACTGGCATTTGTAAACGCAGGGTTAAAGAAGACCAATCGTTTTTCTTATAAGAGATTTTTTTGTGTAATTCCGACCGGCTATTTTATAAAACGTCGTTCGGTCTTTAAATAGCATGCCCTTAGAATTCTTAAAGAAGAACAGAAGTTTATTTCCATTTGTTTTTTTATAGAGCGCCCAAAAAGATCTTTTATTTCTTCTTGTAGAATGTTGACAAGTTATTTTATAGTAGGCCATTAGATATTCCTATAGAATGGCGATAGGCCTTGTTACAGAAGTCCGATAGATCTTCTTAAAGAATGCCAATAAAACTTGCCATCGAAAGTCGATATGGCGTCTATAGAAGATCAGTAGGTCATCTTAAAGAAGGCTGGTAGGTAGACTATAAAAATTCATGTCGACTTCCTCTAAGGCCGATAGGTTTGCTTATTTAAAGCCGATAGGGCTTCTTAAATAACTCATATAGGGCTTTCTATAGAAGGACGGTAAAGACGATAGGTTTTCTATAAAAAAATTGTCGGCTTGCACTAAGGCCCATAGGGCTTCTTAAAGAAGGCTAATAGACCTTCTAATATCTGCTTCTCTAAGAAGATTTACAAATAGACGCCCAAGAGGTCTTCTTAAAGCAGGTCTTATGTCGGTTTTCTATTAGGACATCTTCTTATAGAAGGTCGATAGGTCTTGCATAAAAATACATGTGTCATTTTATAAGAGGACCTTCTTATAAAAGGTCAATAGTTCGTTTTATAGAAGGGCGATAGGTCATTTATAAAATTATCTGTAGTCTTTCTACAAGAATACCTTCTCGTAGGTCTTCGAGTGGTCTTCGTATAGAAGATCTATAGGTCTTCTATAAAATAAACTGTCGGTTTTCTATAAGAACATCTTTTTATAGAAGGTCGATAGGTCTTCTATAAAAATACCTGTCGTCATTTTATAAGAGGACCTTCTTATAAAAGGGTGATAGTCATCAATAAAAGTATCTGTAGTTTTTCTGTAAGAAGACCTTCTTCTATAAGGTCGATCTATCTTCTTATAGAAGACATATAGGTTTCTATAAAATGATTATCAAATCTGTCGGCTTCCTCTAAGGCCGTTACGTCTTCTTATAGAAAGTCGATAGGCCTGATATGTTTTCTTATATCAGCTTCCTCTAAGATAGGTCATAGGTCTGCTTATTGAATGATCTGTCGGTTTTTATAAGTAGACCTACTTACAGAAGGTCGAATGGTATTCTATAGAAGGCCGATAGGTCATCTATAAAAGAACCGGGCGTATTTTTGTGGGAAGACCTTCTTATAGAATCCTAACAGGTCTTCTTATTTCCTATTAAAGAATCTGTAGCCTTTTTGTAAAAAGACCTACCTTTAGAAGTCCGAACTATCGTATAATAGAAGAGCTATAGATCTTCGATAAATTGATCTGCCGTCTTTCTGGAAGGCCGATAAGTGTTTATTATCTGGGTGCTTTCCGAAAGAAGTCCTTCTTATAGAAGAGGAATAGGTTTTCTATAAAAGGATCTGTCTGCTTTTTATAAGAAGATCTTGCTATAGACGCTCGATGATTTGTCAGGTTTCTGTAAGAAGACCTTCTTATAGAAGGCCGGTAGTTCTTCTATAAAAGGACCTGACGGATCTGGATTAGAAGATCTTCTTATATGAGGCCTATAGGTCTCCTGTAAATGAATATGTCGACCGATAGGTCTTTCATAAAAGGATTCTACATTCTTCCCTAACAAGACTTTCTTATAAAAGGTCCGGAGGCCTTCTATAAAAGGATCTGTCGGTTTTCTATGAGAAAACCTTCTTATAGAAGTTCGATAGGTCTTCGATAAAATTATCTGTCGGCTTTTTAAAAGGCTGAAAGGTCTCCTATAAAAGGATTCTATAAGAAGATCTTCTTATAGAAGGCCCATAGGTCATCCATAAAATGATCTGTCGGCTTTTCGTAAGAAGACCATCTTATAGAAGGCCGATAGATCATCGATAAAATGATTCTATCAGAAGTTCTTCTTATATAAGGCCTATATGTCTTCTGTAAACGAATATGTCTATAAGGCCGATATGTCTCTCATAAAAGGATTCTACATTCTTTCGTAAGAAGACCTTCTTATAGAAGGTTCGTAGGCCTTCTATAAAAGGATTTGTGGGTTTTCTATGAGAAAACCTTGTTATGGAAGTTCGATAGGTCTTCGTTAAAATGATCTGGCGTCTTTTTAGAAGCCCGATAGGTCTCCTATAAAAGGGTTCTATAAGAAGGTCTACTTATAGAAGACCGATAGGTCATCCATATGATGATCTGTTGGCTTTCCGTAAGAACACCATCTTATATAAGGCCGAAAGGTCATCGATAAAATGATTCTATCAGAAAGAAGATCTTCTTTAATAAGGCCTATAGGTGTACTGTAAACGAATCTGTCGACTTTCTACAAGGCCGATAGGTCTCTCATAAAAGGATTCTACATTCTTTCCTAAGAAGACTTTCTTATAAAAGGTCCGGAGGCCTTCTATAAAATAATCTGTTGGTTTTCCGTAAGAAGACCATCTTATAGAAGGCCGATAAGTTTTCCATAAAAGGATCTTTCGGCTTTCAATAAGAAGACCTCCTTATAGAAGGCCGGTAGTTCTTCTTTGGAAGTACCTTCCTGCTTCCGGTAAGAAGACCTTTTTCATATAAGGCCTAACGTTGTTCTGTAAAAGGATCTGTTGGTTTCATTAAGAAGACCTTCTTGTAGAAAGTCTGTAGGTCTTCTAGAAAAGTATCCGTCAGCTATAAGCGATAAGTCTTCTATAAAAGAATTCTATAAGGTCATCGATAAAATGATATTTCGGCTTTCTGTAAAACGACCTTCTTATAGAAGGCCGAATGGTTAGCGATAAAATGATCTATCAACTTTCTATAAGAACAATTTTCGGCCTTCTAGAAGAAGAATTTTCGGCAGGGAAGACTGAAATTCTAGATATAGAAAGGCGAAAGGTCTTCTTCTAGAAGACCGAAAAGTCTTCATATAAAAGCCAGAAATATTTCTTTTAAATGACCGAAAGGTCTTCCCTTGCAAGGCCTTCTTGTGAGATGGAGGTGGTCCTCTAGTTCTTCCTATGCCGAAGTTCTATCTAAAATAGTCGGATAGATAACCGATAGGATAGAACTAAAATATGTTCAGTGTGATCACAACACGACTTCAAACCTCATTAGACTCAAGGGCATGTTGTTTGTTTTTTATTTTGCAACACGAAGTGCCAAAGTCAAATGTCACAGAAAAATCAAATTGAATGGGGAATGGTTATTATCCTTTGCAGATTATGTCTAACAAATGTTGGCCGAGGCTACGTCTCAATCGGTCCAACCGATAAGTCCTATTTTCACCCGTTCAATTTTTTTGACTGGTAACTGGAATCGAAGCTACTTTATCCACACACAATTTTTACTATACATATTTCCAAAGGAAAAAGTCTAACGGAGTCATATGAGACGATCTTGGTGGCCAATCAACTCGTCCAAAACGTGCTCACCGAAGTGTTATTTCAATAAATCCATTGATTGATGCAATGTGTGGGAAGTGGCTCCGTTTTGTTGAAACCAAATGTCGCCGAGATTACGAGCTTCAATTTCAGTCATCAAATAGTCGGTTATCACGGCGCAATAACGGTCCCCATTGACGATGAAGTCCTAACCGGCATCATTTTGAAGAAATAGGGGCTGACGATTCAACCGACCCACAAACCGTTATTTTTTCTGGATGAAGTGGCAGCTCTTGAATCTCTTTAAGTTGCTCTTCATCCCAAATGTGACAATTGTCTAAATATAGAAAAATAGGGTTGGACTATGGTTTGGAGAAATATACATATGTATCTATGTAGAACGAAGGAATCAAAAATCAAAGTTACAAAAAATTATTCTCTTTACTCTTTTGACGGACCAAAAAATTGAAACGTGCAAATTCTCACTTGACACACTGTACGTGTTGTCAAGTCAAGAAAAATACAACATTGTCCTGCAAAGTTGTTAAGCAGAAAAAGTAGGCAAGGTCTTTGGTTAGATTAATCGTCTATGGGAAGCTTTTAAGTTTATGTTAGGTGTTAGTTATTATAATCACATTGCATCTTCCTTTGGTCACACGATTTTTAGAGAATTCTTTTGTCCGCCTTATTTTTAATGAAGATTCGGATGTGAATCTTTAACCAATTATGGAACTTAAAAATGTTTTCTTTAATTATCACTGCTTTGGTCTATTTTCAAAAAAAAAAAAAAAAACAGTTCTCAAAAACGACGAATGCAACTACATTTTGTGTATTGCCATTTTGTCTCTATTCCGTAAGTTTGGAGATTTGTTGCAATACCAATTCCCTTTCCTTAAAGCTGTTTTAAATATTATCTACACAGGCAAAGCTCTTGTTTTTCGATTACAAAGCTTCATTTGTTGTACACAAAGCTTTTTGTTTTCTAAAATCCTCTACACAAATAAAGCTTTACGTAGAGCTCTTAAAGCTTCACTAATAAACGTTTCTACACATATATAGGAGCTTTGCTTTGCATTATTGCCTTACAAACTTATGCCATCACACTATGCCATCGAGAATACCTGTTGTTGTTGTTGTTGTTGCAGTTTATATTGTTGTTGATAGTATTCGTGTTGTCGTATACGTTGTTGGTTATAGGATTCAAATTGTTTTTGATAAATAGGCCTGCCAATGGGAGTAGCAGACTTTTCACGGCTTATTCCTCGTGGTTTGATATGGGAAAATTCCTCTTGTTGTTGTGGTGGTGGTTGTCTATCCATGGGACTCAAGTGGTTTGGAGTTTTCTCATGATGTTCATTGGGACGATATTGTGTTGCGTGGTGGTGGGGATGATGTTGAGCTGATTGCTGTTGTTGTTGATAGGTTGGTGTTTGACTTTTATCTCTTGACTGTGAACAAAAATTAGTTGGTTTTTTTTGAGATTAAAGCTTGATTTTCTCTTTATCATGTCGTGAGAATAGATAGAGATCGCCAATTTAACAACTTGACATTTCAATTTTGCCATCGATATGTGTTAGTTACTACAGTAAGCGTTTTATATTCGTAACCGATTGCGATAGCGATCATCTCCAGCCTTTGCCTTTGTTATTTTTCTCATTCCGTACGAAGGTATGAATTATCCTTTGGATCAGGCATAGCACTACAATGATATTTTGCTGTGCAAAATGGCAACTATTAGTTTTGCACTTAAGCTCTACTTACAAAAACAACCCTAATTCTTTTCATTAATCGGATCCGATCAAAATGAAATGGGAGAAGTCATTTTGATACGACACCGAGGCTAAAACCTTGAAAATACCGAACATCGAGAGGTACATATCGTTCTATGGAAAGTTTGGCAGTTTTAACGAAGACTTAGTATTAAATTTCAGCCAGTTCGGTTGGTAATGAGATTAAAACATTAAAACTCCGGACAATCTGGAGGTTCCGTTTAATGGAAGCTATATCAAAAAGTATAGGTTCACTTTTTGATATAGCTTCCACAGTTCTGTAAAATCTTGAAAATATCGAAAATCGTGCAGGCCATATCAAAACGTGGACCTATACCGGTAATTTTCTGCAGCAATGTCTTATAAAACCAGCGAAGACTAAATACCAAATTTTAGCAATTTAGGTTGGAGGTACCGTACTAGGGGCTATATCAAAACGAGGATCGGCTATGACAACTTTCTGGCGATAAGTTTTGTAGAACCCAATTAAGACTAAATACCACTTCGGTGGTATAATGAGGATAAAATCTTGAAAATACCGAAGATTGGAAGGAACAGTTCTATGGGGCTATATAAAAATGTGGAATGTTTTGTAATCCCAGCAAAACAAAATACCAAATTTCAGCTATTTCGGTGGGATAATGAGGTTAAAAACCTCCAGAGTTCCGAAAATCGGCGAAAACGTTGGTCTGGACAGAAAACAATTCTTGGGAAAAGTTTTTTAGTCTCAAAAATACCAAATTTTAATGGTGAAAACCACGAAAATCTGGTGGTACAGTTTTATGGGGCTATATCAAAACGTGGTCTGATATAGACCAATTTCAGTGCCAAACATCCAAGGAGTAATATAAACTTCTGTAACATTTTAAATACTTCGAGTTTTGAGTTGATTTCAAAAGATAGACGGAAGGAAGGACGGTCGGACATCGTTACAGAAACTTACAACTGTATGCTGAGCATGATATAAAAAAGTATCAGTCGGCTATGCCGACAGAGACATGCACTCAGCCTATGTGAAATGAAACTTTCATCTATGGACAGATCGAATGTATTTTGGGTATTTTCAGAATGTTGTGGCTCTTTTTGGATATTTGAACTTGCCGACAAAAATGCGGATTAGGATTAAAGTTCAAAAGTGTTGCGGAGGAGGTACATATTCCTTTATTCCGACATAGTCCATTATGGAAGTGGATCTTATCTTTTCGATAGATGGATATCGCGCCCACTAGTAATTTCGTCGGGTCGTCGTATAACTTTTGGTCCAGTATGCCAGGAAGCATGAACTTGCCCATATTATCGCTGTAAACAGGACCACAACCAACAGTATCGGTATACATTTCCAAAGGATCTTCGAACATACCCTAAACTGCACTTACACACAAATGTTGAACTTCTGTGCGGGAGGTACCCTAAGAGAGGATCGATATGGAATTAATTTGGACAAAATATTGGGAGATCCTAAGTTTGAACCAAACTGGTTGCCCGTGCATACCATTTTAGTGACATTTTAAAACATTGGGGGGGTAGTACCGGAAGTTTTAGACCGGTATTGCCCATCTTCGAACTGAACCTAAGTTCGGACAAAATATGACGAATGCCGAATTTTGGACCAAATCGGTTGATCAGTTCGGAAGTTATCGTGCTCTCCAGCCACTACATATGGTGCCATAGGGGGGTTTTACACCTTTCGGGAAAAACTTTTACCGTCGTAATTGAGGCAGTTAATGCAAGTTGTTTCAATAAAAATCGAATCGAAAAATCGAAGTAATTGGAGAGCAGGTCTTAAAGTGAACTTCTCCGAAATGTTGTGTGTGATGTACCCGAAGGAGTGGATAAATATAGCCAATATCCGAATCTGATCTACATATATTAGGATGTGTAAAGTATGGACCCAATCGGTCACTTCCTTCACAATTTTTCCGATAATTATTGAACTTTTGTGGAGGAGGTACCTAAAAGAGTGAACCGATATGGCTTTTCTTGGAACTTAAACTAAGTTTGTGTAAAATATTACGAAAGCAAAATTGTGGACCGAATCGGCAGATGCGTTCGAGAGTTATCTTGCGGTCCAACCACCACACACGGTGTCATAGGGATTTTTTGCAACTTTCAGGCTATTTTATCAGCAAGTATGGACTTGCCCCTGATAAACTATTACCGTCATACGGAGGGCAATGAATACAACAAAAATAAAAGCGATTCGAAAGCAGGTCTTAAGCAAAACATTTCCGAAATTTTGTGTGGGAGGTACCCGAAGGAGTGGACCGATTAAGTCCATACTAGAACCTCATCTAAGTCTTGTAGATATTTCATGATTTGCAAAGAATGGACCAAATCGGTTACACCCTTCAAGAGTTGCGCACAAACTTTCCGTACATTTTCGAACTTTTGTGGGGGAGGTACCAGAAGGAGTGGACCGATATTACCCATCTTCGAATTTAAACTAAGTTTGGACAAAATATTATGAAAGCCAACTTTTGGACCAAATCGGTTCGGTGCGCACCAGACAGCCACCAAATTGTCTGAAACGGATTTCGTTTTATTTCGCTGAGGCACATTTTGCCCGTGTGAAAGTGTATATACCCTCGTTAGCATAAAGCTGTCAGGAAAAATATGACTCAAATAAACATTCCTATGGCACAACATGTCTTTAAGCTTTTCTAAAATTAATGTCAGAAAAAGCTTTGCGGTTTATTCCCTTTCAAACATTACATAAATTAATCCCGCAATAATGCTTTTATTACTTTCCCTAAAAGCTTTGCTAAAATTAATGCCGAAATAATAATCCGCTACTAAAATGAATGCAGCAGTAGGGTTTTTCCCCTAAAAGCTTTATAAAATTTATGCCGATAAAACTTTTCTTTTTCTTAAGCTCTTTCTTTCTCCTTAAAGCACAACTAAATTAAGGCGTCAATCGTTTTTTTTTTTTTTATTTATTCTCCTTAAAGCTTTTTCTAAATTTGTTTGCCGAAATTAAGCTTTTTATTTGTCCTTAAAGCTTAAAAGTTCTCCTCAAAGCATAACTAAAAAATCGTTTGCGTAAAGCAAGCTTTTATTTATCCATGAAGCTTTCTAAAAACATAAGCTTCATAGCTGGCACAGCTTTTGTTTAAGCCAAATTCTCATCATCGCTTTGACGAGAATACCTTTAGTTCATCGTTATATTGTTGCTGATAGAATTCGTGTTGTTGTTGACGTTGTTGGTGATAGGATTCATATTGCTTTTGATAAATAGGTTGGGCGGCGGCGACCGGGCTAAATGACTCCCCGTTGTCACGACCTAACCCAACCGAGCTGGTATTCACAATGTTTTGCTTGGGATTTTGTGGTCTACTGTCCATGTTGTAACTCCAGTCGCTGGCGCCTGTCGCCTCACGATGATGTTCAGACGACGACTGATATGGTGTGCTAGGGTAATGTTGTTGGCTAATATATTGCGGTTGTTGTTGGTAGGTTGGTGGTTGCTGTTGTTGGTCTCTGTTGTTTGGCAAATATTGTTGTTGATAATATTGTGTAGGTTGTTGTTGTTGGTTAAAGGTTGGCTCTTCAAGTGGTTGGCGTCGGTGTTGTTGACATTCTGGTTGATGCCGTGCAGCATCAAAGCTCATTTGCATTGGCTCCTGCGATGGCAGCCGACTGAATTGCTTGTCTATCAACACAATAGGTGCTTCGGGAGTTTGAGGAGGAAATGGCTCATAGAGCGACTCGACGCCTTGTTGTTCCTCTTGATTATTATTAGGTGGGAAACTTTCACCTGCATGGTTGTTGGTGTTGTTAGTGGTAGTGGCATTAATGTAAGATGTTGGTTGGTTTTGTTGTGCTTGATTTGAATAATGTGAGTGGTGGTGTTGTTGTAGTTGTTGTTGTGATGGTGGTGGTGCTTGGGGGTGGTGGTTGTAATGGACGTTATTGTAAATTGGACCCTGGAATTTTATAATATATATACATATTTACAAGATAAACCAAATGTACAAAATGTGAGTAGTGAATAGTTGTTGTTGTTGGTTGGTTGGTTTGTTGTTTGATCACATGACAGAGTTATTAGTGTGCAATTAGTGGTAGAGTGTATATTTATGTATATATGTGTGTGTTATTTTAAATAATTGGGTATTTACATGTTTAATGTGTATTGTATATGTAAATCTGTACGTACATATGTATGTATAACAAAAATATAATTACAGTTTTTGGAAAATTAATATAAAAATATAATCATATTTAATTTCAATCAAAAAATATTTGTAATCATTTGGCCATTTGTGGTTAACTGCTTTGTAACACCGAAACACCAAGTAACAGCCAATTCAGTAGAAACCCCTTTTTAAAGAATTCACATCGAGCGGTATCGTTTACCGTTTAGTGTGAGAACTCGCTATAAAAAAAACTAAACTCAAAATTTCAGCCATTTCGGTCAGAAAATGAGGCTAAAACCTTCAAAATATCGAAAATCGGGACCTAAATTATATTCGGTCAATATCAAAACGTGAACTTGGGAGAAAGACTAAATACCAACTTTAAGCCATTTCGGGCTGATAATGAGGCCTTAACCTTCAAAATAACGAAAATCGGGAGGAACCGTTTTATGGGGTATATATGAAGATGTGAACCTATACCGACAAATTCCTGGTGGACAGATTTATACCCCAAACGAAGACTCAATGACAAATTTCAGTCATTTCGGTTGGGCATTGGACAACATTCGAAATACTGAAAATCGGGAGATACTCTTCTATGGGGGCTATAGAAATTCTCTTCTGGAATGTTTTATATCCTCATCTAAGACAAACTACTAAATTTTATCCTTTTCGGTTTGATATTGACGCTGAAACCTTCAAAATACCGAAAATCGGGAGGGACCGTTATATGGGGTCTGTATGAAGACGTGGACCTATACCGAACAAATTTCTGATGGACAGTTATATACCCCCAACGAAGACTAAATAACAATTTTCTGCCATTTCTATGCGATATTGAGGCCACAGCCTTCAAAATAACGAAAATCCGGGGGTACCGTTCTATGGGGATCATATGGAAACGTGGACCAATACTAACAAATTTCTGGGGGAAAATTTCTTAGCCCCAAAGAAGATTAAATGTTAAAATTTAAGCCATTTCGGTGCGATAGTGATGCTGAAACCTTCAAAATACCGAAAATCGGGAGAAACCGTTCTATGAGGCCTCCGGGAACCTCAAGTATTAACTTACAGCTAGTTCGGTTAAAAAATGTACCAAAATTTTTTAAAATACCTAAAATTGGGAGGTACCTTTATATGAGGGTTATACCAAAATATTGGCCTATATTAAAAATTTTTGGTGGAGAAGTTTTGTGGCCTCCGCGAACCTCAAGTATTAACTTACAGCTAGTTCGGTCAAAAAATGTATTGACAATTTTTGTTGGAGTATGGGAACATCAAATGTGAAATTACAGTTAGTTCGGTTAAAAAATGCAGCTAATGTCGCTAAAAGACATAAAATCGGGAGGTATAGTTACATTGTATATGGGGATTATACGAACAAAACATGGACGGATATAGCCCACATTCAAACTCGACCTGACTATGGAAAAATACACTCGGGTGCAAAAATACGGTGTTCTAGCTCAATTATTGCGGACACTAGAGTGACTACAACAGACGCACATGGCTAGGTCGACTCAGAATTTTACAATGATCAAGAATCTCCATACAATGGTGGCGGATATAAAAAATAAAGAAAGATATAAAAATAAAAATAAACAATTTTTTTTGACGGATTAATGGCGAAAAAATATAATTTTTTTTAGTTAAAATCGAAATTTTGACTTTGACAGTTCACAATTTGTTTATAAATTGATATACTTATTTTAATTCCGCTTCGCTTAAGTACAAGATTATTAGGTTCTTAATGATCCCACAAAAACATATGCTGATCGGTTTATTCGTTTTCGAGCTATAGTGGGCACCGCAAACTGTTTTAGTAAAAACCTTTTCGTAGTTGGCCATTTGTCGGAATACTGTGTGATCTATCAGACGAAAACAAAATCTTCTGAAAAAAATGGCAGATTTCTTGTAAAAAATTCATGAAAAATATAATTTTTCGTGCTTAATAAGTGGCCATAACCCCTTAAGCGAGCCGACCAGTAGAAGGGGTTGTCTCATTTCTATTGTTACATTATATTTATAACTAGCAGACCCCGGTCCGCATTGCTGGCCCGTCGTAATGAGTTTTAATGACATCTTTTTATGCACTTTATGCAGAAAAAGTGGGCGTGGTCAAATTTTCTTTGCACAAAACCCTAAGTCGGGTTATGGCGAACATTTCACAAAAAGAATTATCCAAATCGGTCCAGCCATTCTCAACTGAAGCCATTACAAACGAACGACATTTGATTTTTATTTATAAAGATTTCATAATACCTTCCTACTAATTTTTTAGGTTTATTGAACATGTGAACATGTGGGTTTATTGAACAAAGTTTAAAATTAATTAAAAGTAAGTACATACATAAATATATATATAATTAAATATTTAGCGCATACAAAAGCCATCACACCGTTTGTCTAACCTAATTATTTATTGTCACTGGCGTTTGTTTTTATGGTGCTATTATTATTATTATCGTTGTTGTTTTTATTATAGCCTAATTTATTTACAAAACAAATAATTTAATGTAACCCAGATTGCAAAAAAAAAAAACAAAATATTGTAATTTGCAATTTATTTCTTCCTACAATTGTAATATAACTGAAATGCATTTATAATTTTCCCTAACAACTGTCGTACAACATCAAATACATACATATTCACATGAACATTAATGTATGTGACACCCGCTTGTGATTTAAGTGGCCATTTACTGTGTGTAACTAGTGGAGTCACTAGTGTGTTCTCTGTTTAAAGAAGACTTTAATCACAGTCATCTAACCAAGAAAATTTTTGTCATATCAAAGAACGCAGTCAGTTTCAGTTTAGGGCAATGCCATAGGACCCGCTTCTATAAGAGACAGATACCAAACAGTACTAGTCTATGGACCCAAGGCATGGGTACTAAGGCTTTTTCTCAAAAATTATTTCCTGTTCCACAAATGAATGATCACATGCCCATTAAATACTAAAATAATATTTATTCCATTTGAATATGTATTTAAAACAGTTTCCGCACAAAGCATTTTCAAATTGTTTTTATACCCTCCACCATAATAAGTAAGGTAAAATTATATTTTTCATACAGTTTGTAACGCATCGATATATCCGTCGCAGAGCCTATAAAGTATATACATAAATTCCTCATTAGCATAACATTCTAAATCGATATAACCATGTCCGTCTGTCCGACAGTCCGTCTGCTAGTTGAAATCAAGATACAGGTCGCAGCAATATTCAAGATAGAGCCTTATAATTTGGTAAAGAAACGTCTTTTACGACTAGGATGTTTGGTATTAATATATAACCCCCATATAACGGTACAGCCCAATTTTCGGTATTTTAAAGGTTGTGGCCTCAATATCCCACCAAAATGGATAAACTTTGGCATTTAGTCTTCGCTGGGGGTATAAAACATTCTAGAAGCGAATTATCAGTGTAGGTCCACGTCTCCATATAGCCCCCATAGAAGGATACCTCCCGATTTTCGGTGTTTTGAAGGTTGTGGCCTCAATATCGCACCGAAATGACTGACATTTGCTATTTACTTTTCGCAGGGAGTATAAAACTTTTTACTTGAAAATTTCCGGTATAGGCCCTCGTCTTCATATAGCTCTCAATATCACACCGAAATGGCTGAAAGTTGGTATTTTGTCATTGAAGGGGACATAAAATATTCCAAAACAGAATTATCCTTATAGGTCCACGTCTTATATAGCCCCCATAAAAGGGTAAAGTCCGATTTTCGGTATTTTGAAGGTTGTGGTCTCAATATCGCACCGAAATGGATGAAATTTGGTATTTAGTTTCTTCTGGGGGTATAAAACTTTTTACATGCAATTTGTCGGTATAGGTCCGCGCCTTCATAGAGCCCCCATAGAAAGTTACCGCCGATTTTCGGTAACTTGAAGGTTGTGGGCTCAATATCGCACCGAAATGGCTGAAAGTTGGTATTTTGTCTTTGTCGGGGCCATAAAATATTCCAGAAGAGAATTATCAGTATATCTCTATGTCTTCATATAGCCCCCATGGTAGGGTACCCCCTGATTTTCGGTATTTTGAAGTTTGTGGTCTCAATATCGCACCGAAATGAATGAAATTTAGTATTTAGTTTTAGCTGGGAGTATACAACTTTTTACATGAAATTTATCGGTATTGGTCAGCGTCTTCATATAGCCCCCACAGAAGGGTACCGGCCGATTTTCGGTATTCGGAAGGTTGTGGGCTCAATATCGCACCGAAATGGCTGAAAGTTAGTATTTTGTCATTAACGGGGGCATAAAATATTTTAGAAGGGAATTATCAGTATAGGTCCACGTCTTCGTATAGCCCTCATAGAAAGGTACAGCCCGATTTTCAGTGTTTTGAAGGGTGTGGTCTCAATATCGCACCAACATGGATGGAATTTGGCATTTAGTCTTCGCTGGGGGTATAAAATATTCCAGAAGAGAATTATCAGTATAGGTCCACGTCTTCATATAGCTCCCATAGAAGGGTACATCCCGATTTTCGGTAATCTGTAGGATGTGGTCTAATATCGCACCGAAATGGATGAAATTTGGTATTAAGTTTTCGCTGGAGGTGTACAACTTTTTACATGAAATTTGTCGGTATAAGTCCACGCCTTCATATAGCCCCATAGAAATGTACCGCCCGATTTTCGGTATTCTGTAGGATGTGGTCTCATATCGCACCGAAATGGATGCAATTTTGTATTTAGTTTTCGCTGGGGTATACAACTTCTTACATGAAATTTGTCGGTATAGGTCCACGTCTTCATATAGCTCCCATAGAAGGGTACCTTCCGATTTTCGGTATTCTGTAGGATGTGGTCTAATATCGCACCGAAATGGATGAAATTTGGTATTAAGTTTTCGCTGGAGGTGTACAACTTTTTACATGAAATTTGTCGGTATAGGTCCGCGCCTTCATATAGCCTTCATATAAGGGTACATCCCGATTTTCGGTATTTTGAAGGTTGTGGCCTCAATATCGCACCAAAATGGATGAAATTTGGTATTTAGTTTTCGCTGGGGGTATAAAATATTCCAGAAGAGAATTATCATTATAGGTCCACGTCTTCATATAGCCCCCATAGAAAGGTACCGCCCGATTTTCGGTATTGTTTAGGATGTGGTCTCATATCGCACCGAAATGGATGAAATTTTGTATTTAGTTTTCGCTGGGGATATACAACTTTTTACATGAAATTTGTCGGTATAGGTCCACGTCTTCATATAGCCTCCATAGAAGGGTACCTCCAAATTTTCGGTATTTTGAAGGTTGTGGCCTCAATATCGCACCGAAATTGATGAAATTTGGTATTTAGTTTTCGCTGGGGGTATACAACTTTTTACATGAAATTTGTCGGTATAAGTCCACGTCTTCATATAGCCCCATAGAAAGGTACCGCCCGATTTTCGGTATTCTGTAGGATGTGGTCTCATATCGCACCAAAATTGATGAAATTTGGTATTAAGTTTTCGCTGGAGGTGTACAACTTTTTACATGAAATTTGTCGGTATGGGTCCGCGCCTTCATATAGCCTTCATATAAGCGTACCTCCCGATTTTCGGTATTTTGAAGGTTGTGGCCTCAATATCGCACCAAAATGGATGAAATTTGGTATTTAGTTTTCGCTGGGGGTATAAAATATTCCAGAAGAGAATTATCATTATAGGTCCACGTCTTCATATAGCCCCCATAGAAAGGTACCGCCCGATTTTCGGTATTGTTTAGGATGTGGTCTCATATCGCACCGAAATGGATGAAATTTTGTATTTAGTTTTCGCTGGGGATATACAACTTTTTACATGAAATTTGTCGGTATAGGTCCACGTCTTCATATAGCCTCCATAGAAGGGTACCTCCAAATTTTCGGTATTTTGAAGGTTGTGGCCTCAATATCGCACCAAAATTGATGAAATTTGGTATTTAGTTTTCGCTGGGGGTATACAACTTTTTACATGAAATTTGTCGGTATAGGTCCGCGCCTTCATATAGCCCTCATAGAAGGGTACCTCCTGATTTTCGGTATTTTGAAGGTTTTGGGCGCACCAAAATGGATGAAATTTGGTATTTAGTGTTCGCTGGGAGTATAAAATATTCCAGAAGAGAATTATCATTATAGGTCCACGTCTTATATAGCCCCTACGGAAGGGTAGCTTCCGATTTTCGGTATTTTGAATGTTGTGGTCTCAATATCGCACCGAAATAGATGAAATTAGGTATTTAGTTTTCACTGGGGCTATACAATTTTTAACTTGAAATTTGTCGGTATAGGCGCGCGTCTTCGTATAGGCCCCCTAAAGGGTACCTCCCGATTTTCGGTGTTTTGAAGGTTGTGGTCTCAATATCGCACTGTCCATGTCTTTATATAGCCCTTATAAGCCGGAAGGTACCCTATTTTCGGTATTTTGAAGGTTGTGGCCTCAATATCGCACCGAAATGACTGAAATTTGGAAATGAGTCTTCGCTAGGGACACAAAACATTTAAACAGGTACAAAACATCCCTGGTATAGCCCCCATATAAGCTTATTACCCGATTTAAGCTTTTTATGCCCTCAACCATTGTATGGAGAGTATACTTAGTTTGTTTTTCCACATGGAAATAATATGTTGCGACCCTATTAAATATATAGTTATATTCTTGAGCAGGTAAAATTCTACATCGATCTGTGAACGGCCTTCCTTCCGTCTGTGTTAATCATTTTAGCATCCACAAAGATATAACGCTGAAACTGGGGAAAAATTAATCTTTTGCAGGCAAGTCAAGTTCGAAATCTGTACAACAGATTTATTTATTTTTTTTTGTTTTTTAGTTTTTATCTACATTTTTGGCCAAGATTGTATGGTATTTGACTTAAAAAAATTTTAGACGGTCGAAGCTAACGCTTTTTTTATTTGTTTTAAATCATTTTGTGCTTGACGATTTTTTATTGAATCACCGTATATGTATGATCTTATGGAATCTTAAATAAAAATTCTTCAAAATGCGACTGTTCAAATTTGTCCGACATCCACGAAAATTTCAGCAAAAATCTATAAAAGATGTCATGCATTTTCCAGTTTGTGTTACTTTGGTTGGTAATAACTACTAGTTAACAATTAGTTCCATGCCCTAGTGTGTATCTATTTATGATGCACTAACATAATAAACACATGTACGAGTACCATATTATAGTTATGTATATTGTATTCTAATGAAAATAAATAAATAAACAAACAACTTAGATATATATTTGCACATCTGTGCATGTAATGCTCCGGTCTATTTGACAGTATATTTGCTCAAATGTCAACTAAATGACATTAACATTTTCTGATGTTTATTTATCACGCGTTAGTATGAAAAGAAAATTGTAACTGAACAAAACAATATGAACATTCATGTTAGAACTTTTTTTTGTTTATTTTGGAATTTTTAATAATTCAATAGAATTGAATGTGAAAAGAAAGTTCGGGATGGTTGATTTGTAAAGGTTGTTTCCTCTTTTAACCCGCCTGATGGCAAATGAGGTTAAGTAAAGATAAGAAAACAAGTTGCAAAAATTGTCATAGTACTTTCCATGGTGCAATAATCGAAAGGTAGGAATATCGTTGAAAAATACAACCCTTTTGCAATGGCTTAAAACGTCAAATGGCATGGAGTACGGTGAGTCAGCGATCAGATGACAGAACAGGCAATAATAAGAAAAAAATGTAATCAGCTGTAAGTTGTGGCCAACCTTCACATTATCTTCAATAAATAAATTTAGTTTTTATGTTGTGTACATCGTTACGACCTAATAACTTAGTTCGTACATATATATCTGTAGCTTACATTGTTTCATCAATGAAGACTTTTAGCGGCCTTATAGGTATAGAAGAAAATATTAAAGAAATTGTTGATTGTTGTTGTTTTAGTAGATTTAAGTTAATTTAGAATAGCGTGATGCACGAAACATCAAGAAACCCTCATCAAATTGAAGCCACAACACATGGTGAAGTACGTACATACATACACATACATATGTTCATGCATATAACAAAATCATATAGATCTAAGCAAACATTTTTGAAAATTTCGCAAGATTGTTTGATCAGATGACGACTCTTCTGCGATTCTTGAACACTGGGAACCACAAATACCAACTTTAGCTAATTGGGTCAGCTAAAACCTGAAAATAGCTGAATTAGAGTGGTACCGTTATATCGGGGGTTATGCCACAACGAAGGCGAAGTTTTTACCACTGGAGACCACAGATGCCCCCAACAATATTCAAATACCTAAAATCGAGCGGTCTCATTTTATGGATGGATATTCCAAAACGAGGACCTTTGTCCAAAATTTTTGGCGGAGATGTTTGTTGACTACTGAGCACCCTAAACAATAAAGCAATTTTGCTCGAAAATGTGGATAATAACTTATAAATACCTGAAATTGGGCGGTAAGGGCTAAACCAAAACAAAAACCTTTATCTACCATTTTTAGGGGAGAAGTTTTTATACCCTCAGCATTTATGTTAACGAGGGTGTATACACTTTCATACGGGCAAAATGTACTTCATCGAAATAATGGTCTTGGACCCCAATTATGTTTGGACGATATACATTTCAGACAATTTGAAGTCCGTCTGGCTTGCTGGAGCGCACTCTCGAACGGATCAACCGATTCGATCCAAAATTTGGCTTTCGTAATATCTTGTCCAAACTTAGTTTAAGTTCGAAGATGGGTTACATCGGCCCACTCTTTCCGGTACCACCCCCACAAGAGTTCGAAAATGTTCGGAAAATTTGTGCCCACGATAACTCTTGGAGGGAGTAACCGATTTGGTCCATACTTTGCACATCGTGAAATACCTCCCACACAAAACTTCGGAAGAGTTCAGTGTAGGACCTGCTCTCGAATCACTTTGATTTTTGTTGTAACAACTTGTATAAACTGCCCCCCAAACGACGGTACAAGTTTGATCAGGGGCAAGTCCATACTTCTTGAGAAAGGTGCAAAAAACCCCTATGGCACCATGTGTAGTTGATTTAGCAATGTCCGTCCGTCTGTCTGTCTGGCTGGAGCGCACGATAACTCTCGAACTGATTAACCGATTTGGTCCAAATTTGGCCTTCGTCATATTATGTCCAAACTTAGGTTCAGTTCGAAGATGGGCGTTACTGGTCCACAACTTACGGTACTAACTTACGGTACAACATTAGTGTCAAAGTGCAGTTTAGGGTATGTTCCTTTGGAAATGTATACTGATGCTGTTCGTTGTGGTCCTGTTTACAGGGATATTATGTTTTCCGTCCATGCTTCCTGGCATACTGGTCCAAAAGTTATACGATGACCCACTGAAATGACTAGTGGGCGCGATATCTATCGAAAATGTATGATTCCCAAAATAAGATCCACTTCCATAATGGATTATCTCGTTCCATTCCTTCAAGTATCATCTCCGCGCCACTTTTGGAACTTTAATCCTGATCCACATTTTTGTCGGCAAGTTCAACTTTCCAAAAAGGGCTACGAAATTCTGAAAAAACCCTTAATACATTTGATCTTTCCGTAGATGAAATTTTCAATTAACATAGGCTGAGGGTTTTTTACTTGTTCTAACTACTTTGAACCCTAAATTCCAAATTACAGCAAATTCAGACGGATAATGTAGAGAGCAACGTTCACATTGATCTCAAAAGGCCTGCCTTCCCTGACCCGAACATCAACATTTTCGGCGGTGGCAATTCCTCTCAGTGTAATGCATTTCCTGAGAATTTCAGCCATGAAACAATTCTGTACAAGTACATGAAGTATGAATATGAATCGACGTGCACTCATTGATATGAGAGAAGTCTCCTTTGCCCCTTCGAGGATGTTGTGGGAACATACATACATATGTATGTATGTATGTATGTATGTATGTATGTATGTATGTATGTATGTATGTATGTATGTAATGTAGATAAAATCTTCAAAATAACTGAAATCGGGTAGTACCGTTGTATGGAGGCCATTCCAAAACGTAAACCTACCTCTACAATTTTTGGGGCAGAAGTATGTTGGACTACTTTCAATCCTAAATTAGTCTTCTTCATAAACCAAAAAAAAAAAAAACTATTTGTTCAGTTTTACTTCAATACAACTCGTGGTGGAGGGTATAATATGTTCGGATGTGCCGAACTTAACGACTTTCTTACTTGTTGGTAAATAAGTTGCTAGTGGACCCTAAGGGCCAAATTATAGCTGATTCGGTCTGAAAATGTAGCTAAATGTAGCTGGTACTTTCAGCACGTCCGCCTTGCACTCACAAGGTGTGTGATTCAATCCCTAGTCAGAACGTCAAAATTTTCGGCGCTGGCAAATCATCTCAGCATAATGTTGACATCTTCCAAACATCTTCTATGTAATTCATTTAAAAATGTTGCCTCACTGTTCGCTTTGAGTGGACACTTACCTTAAAGAGAACCGCGAATTATCTGTATGCGACAGAAAATGTTTGCAGCAATGCGATTCTGTTGTGTGCTCTATAACACTGACTATTTACTAACTATTTACATTTACTAAAGAGAAAATTTATCGATACGGGTTTAAAGTCCAAGGGCCAAATTACGTCATTCGATTCGATCGAGTATTTGCTCGTGAAAAGGATTTCGACACGATAAAAAAGCGGCATGACGAGATTCGACCGAAATCGCTGAACGAATGTTTCGAGAGTAACCGGTAATCGAACTATGAAAACCTATGTGTACTTTAGGGAATATTATGAAGGTAGATGTACAAAAAGGTGTTTGTTTCAAAGCAAGAACTAAAAAAACAAAATTATTAATGAACTAGTAAAAAGTCGTTAAGTTCGACCGCGCCGAACTTTTTATACCCTCCACCATAAAATAGTCTTAATTAATCAAATGGAATAATTAGGGTCCTTTCACAATTTTAGGTGGAACAACTTTTCGACAATAGATAGACTCCTACTGCCTCCCACTATTGCTTAAATTACACTGTGAACACAAATGTTGGGGCAGAGATAATTCCTTTTGGAGATGAAAGCCCTTGGTGTGTGTATATTAAAAACTCCGAAGGACAGATGCGCCGTGAGTCGAACTTCCGCGTTATGGCGTGCAAGAGACCCTGTAAGCCATCATGAATGAGCATTATATCTTTGTTTGTTGTTTTTGTAGAGCACTTAAGCAACAGTGAACCAAGATATAACGCTAATTCCTGATGGCCCACAGGGTCTCTAACAAAAATTTCATCACGCCATAACGCGGAAGTTCGACTCACGGACCTGTCCTTCGGGGTTCATAATATACTCACCAAGGCCTTTCTTCCCCAAGAGGAATTTTCCGTGTCCCAGACTTTCACCTTCATTTTGTTGCACAGTGTTATCTAATCTAATCCAAAAAATGTGTTCAGCTAGGTGAAAGATACCACCTACGGTGCTATATCAAAGAGTCAACCTATCTTTAAATTTTTTGGCGGAAAAGTTTTATGGCTGCAGGGAACTTCAAGAGTCAAATTGAGGGTAGTTTCATCAAAACAATGTAGACCCTCAAAAATGGACCCATGTTGACGAATTTTAGTGAAGAAATTTCGTGAGGTACAGTTATATGGGGGGATATACCAAAACATGGACCTATATTGACGATTATTTTTGAATAGACAAAATTGTAGCTAAAATTCGAAAATCGAGAGGTACCGTTATATGGGGGCTATACCAAAACATGGACCTATGTTGACGATGTTTGGTGGAGATGTTTCATGACCACTGAAAACCTCAAATGGCAAATTACAGCTAGTTCGGTTAAAAATTGTAGCTAAAATTCTCAAAATACCGAATATCGGGAGGTACCGATATATGGGGGCTATACCAAAACATGGACCTATGTTGACGATGTTTGGTGGAGATGTTTCATGACCACTGAAAACCTCAAATGGCAAATTACAGCTAGTTCGGTTAAAAATTGTAGCTAAAATTCTCAAAATACCGAAAATCGGAAGGTACGGTCATAAGGGGGCCATACCAAAACATAGACCTATGTTGACGATGTTTGGTGGAGATGTTTCATGAGCACTGAGAACCTCAAATGTCAAATTGCAGATAGTTCGGTTACAAATTGTGGCTAAAATTCTCAAAATACCGAAAACATGGACCTATGTTGACGATGTGTGGTGGAGATATTTCATGACCACTGAGAACCTCAAATGTGAAATTGCATGTAGTTCAGTTAAAAATTGTGGCTAAAATTCTCAAAATACCGAAAATCGGGAGGTACCGTTATATGGGGACTATACCAAAACATGGACCTATGCCCATATCCTTTGGGATATAAGTTTGTTGATCACTAGAAACCGTGAGTGCCAAATTATAGCTAATTTGGTCTGCAAATATGGCGAAGAACGTCAAAATACCTCATTTCCGGAGGTACCGTTATATGGGGGCTTTACCAAAGAGTGGACCGATATAGCCCATCTTCGAAATTGACCTGCCTATGGAAAAAAGACCCTCGGGTGCAAAATTTCAGCACTCTATCTCAATTATTGCGGACGCTAGAGTGATTACAACAGACGGACAGACGGAAATGGCTAGATCGTCTTAGAATTTTATTCTGATCAAGAATATATATACTTTATAGGGTCGCAAATGATTAGTTCGATGTGTTACAAACGGAATGACAAACTTAATATACCCTCCATACTATGGTGAAGGGGATATAAATATAGGAAAAATTAATAATAATTTCGGAATGAAGTTGTGCTAAGAACATAAGAAAATTATTAATTCTTGCAAAATCTTTTTGACATTGTTGTAGCGGATTGCTAATACATCTACCTTAATAATCCTCTCTCAAAGTAAACGAGAGAGAGTTTGGTGGGTGTTTTGCATTAGCCTCTCTGAGAGAATATTTCCTTTGGTAAACAATGGGGGATGAAATGTTTAAAATGTACTTCACTTACACTGTGTGTAATTTTTTGAGTCATGTTTTATTAACCATATTCTGACACCGCAGCGTGATAGAAGACCAAAAAAGAGAAGACACGTGTCTCGCCGTTTTTCGTATCTCATCAACTTTCGCGGTTATAGGCCTCCAAAGGTTTGAGGCTTTGATGTAAAAAGGGTCATTTAGTCAGGGCTATATCTTCCAAATTGTTAGGAAATTTGAATTTATCTCAGAGGCAAAGTTGTCGCTCTTGCTTAAAGGACAAAAATTGTGAACACATATAATCCATCAAACTTCATCTGCAAGGTCAAAATCGCCATAGTCAAATTTCTTTTAAAATTTTTTTCAAGTTTTGTTATACAGCTATCAAACCGATCAAATTTGAAGCAAACAACCAACTACAAAAATATACCTCAGATCTCAGTAAACATCTTTCTAGAATATACGAACTCTGTAGAAACGGATCTTAATGGTCAAAAGAGCAAAACAATTTCGATTTTTATGCTCTTTTCTCGGCTTCTGCTCCATAGATACTAAACCGTTCAAAATTCAAAAAACAATCAACCGTAATATTGTAGCAAATGCATCAATAAACAACTTTTTGGGACATAGGAAATGTCTATGAACGGTTCTTAATGGTAAAAATAGCAAAAATCTTTTGAAAATATCCAATTTTTATACTTTTTTCTCCGACTCTGCTCCAAAGATACGCAACCGCCCAAAAATTAAGGATACAGTCACACACAAAAATGTACCTAAGATTTCAATAAACAACTTTTTAGAACATATGAAGATTCTAGGAATGATTCTTAGGGCTGAAATTCACGAACAATTAAATTATTTTTAACATTCCCCCTGCCCAGGTTTGGAAATAACAAACTGTTAAAAACTCAAGGAAATTTGAAAGGTTTGTTATTTACGGACCTGAACAGGAAAGAATGATCTAAAATAAACGAATTTTGAGCTTGAAGAATCGTTCCTAGAATATTCATTTGTTCTAAAAAGTTGTTTATTGAAATCTTAGGTACATTTTTGTGGTTGACTGTATCCTTAATTTTTGGGCGGTTGCATATCTTTGGAGCAGAGTCGGAGAAAAAAGTATAAAAATTGGATATTTTCAAAAGATTTTTGCTATTTTTACCATTAAGAACCGTTCATAGACATTTCCTATGTCCCAAAAAGTTGTTTATTGATGCATTTGCTACAATATTACGGTTGATTGTTTTTTGAATTTTGAACGGTTTAGTATCTATGGAGCAGAAGCCGAGAAAAGAGCATAAAAATCGAAATTGTTTTGCTCTTTTGACCATTAAGATCCGTTTCTACAGAGTTCGTATATTCTAGAAAGATGTTTACTGAGATCTGAGGTATATTTTTGTAGTTGGTTGTTTGCTTCAAATTTGATCGGTTTGATAGCTGTATAACAAAACTTGAAAAAAATTTTAAAAGAAATTTGACTATGGCGATTTTGACCTTGCAGATGAAGTTTGATGGATTATATGTGTTCACAATTTTTGTCCTTTAAGCAAGAGCGACAACTTTGCCTCTGAGATAAATTCAAATTTCCTAACGGTTTGGAAGATATAGCCCTGACTAAATGACCCTTTTAACATCAAAGCCTCAAACCTTTGGAGGCCTATAACCGCGAAAGTTGATGAGATAGGGAAAAACGGCGAGACACGTGTCTTCTCTTTTTTGGTCTTCTATCACGCTGCGGTGTCAGAATATGGTTAATAATTTTCGTGTTGCACAGTGTTATAAAATAACGGCTTTTAATATTAATAAATATTTTGTTCTATTTTGCAGAAATGCTTATTTTTCAACTTATTTTTTTAACGACTGCAAACACTAATTTTTGCATTTTAATTTCCAAATTTATCACAATTTCTAAAAACGACTGCAAACGACTTTTCCCAATTTCTCTTCTTATATTGTCTAAAAAAGGCTGCCAATTATATACTAACATCGTTTTTCTTCTATAAAACGACAACAAACAACAATTTTTGCATTTTAAACAAACAACAATAAGAAATCTTTCATTTTATTTGTTTACGATAGATGATTTGGCCTCGAGAAATTACTCGCAAGTTTATGCCCAATTACTCGATAATTTTACTCGATAACGAATGTTGTCATCCCAACTTTGAGTACTCAGGTCGAAACAACTAGATATCGAATCACATAATTAGGCCCCAGGATTCTTGTTTGTTCGTCTTCCCAGCACATTGTTAATGGCTTGCGACCGCCCTGGATGCATAATAGTAAAATGAACAAAATGGTCAAAATTCTGCATTGAGCCATTGTACATGGCCATTTTTAATAACAGCGTTTATTAAAAATTTTTGTTTAATAAGCACAGTTTTGGTGTATGTGCATAATTTTTACCTCAGTTTTTATGATGCTGCCTCAGTTTGCTAGTTATGATTTAATTACTTTGACATCACCTTTCCAATTGTTGTTCCAATATAAATTCCATATTCAATATAATTTTACACTATGCCAATGAAAGAGGGCCACAACATTTCTGTCTTTACGTATATTGCTTTTTTTGGATAACTGTTTTATTTTTCCCCGAAAACTATTAAGGACACATCGGTAATCATTTTTATTGAAATTCTACATTTTGCGAAAATATAAATAGAGTTGTGAACATTAAATGATGTATTATTAGGTATATGCCCAAAATGATTGTAGCGGTTGGTGCTTCAATTATACAAATATTGTAAAATGGTGAACACATTCCCTGGATGCATAATAGTAAAATGAACAAAATGGTCAAAATTCTGCATTGAGCCATTGTACATGGCCATTATTAATAACAGCGTATATTAAAAATGTTTGTTTAATAAGCACAGTTTTGGTGTATGTGCATAATTTTTACCTCAGCTTTTATGATGCTGCCTCAGTTTGCTAGTTATGATTTAATTACTTTGACATCGCCTTTCCAATTGTTGTTCCAATATAAATTCCATATTCAATATAATTTTACACTATGCCAATGAAAGAGGGCCACAACATTTCTGTCTTTACGTATATTGCTTTTTTTGGATAACTGTTTTATTTTTCCCCGAAAACTATTAAGGACACATCGGTAATCATTTTTATTGAAATTCTACATACTGCGAACATATAAACAGAGTTGTGAACATTGAATGATGTATTCTTTGGTATGTGCACAAAATGACTGTAGCAGTTTGTGCTACAATTAAATATTTATAAAAATATTGTAAAATGGTGAACAGTCAACACGCATAACAACATCGTATACTCGTAGACGTGTCAGTTGGCAAACAAACAAAGAAAATCACAACATTTTTCCCTTTCCGCCTTGCACTCAGAAGGTCTGCTGTTCAATCCCTGATCAGAACATCAACGGCCGTGGAAAAATCCTCTCTGCAAAATGTTGGCATCTTCAAAATATCTTCCATATGATTCATTTAAAAATGTTGCCTCGCTATTCGCTTTCAGTGGACACTTAATTTACGCGGTAGCGTTTTAGGCGCTCTCTTACACGCGATTTAATTGATTTTCCTAGAGAATCGCAAATTATCTTTATGCGATAGAAAATATTTGGAGGAATGCGATTTTGTTGGGTTCCTTATACCACCGACTATGTGAGACATGGACTGAAAGACCAACAATTGCTAAAGAGTTTCAAATTGAACGTGTTATCATCCATACTGGTTTAATGTTCAGGATTCAGCCGTGCGTGGCCGAATATATGATACCCTACAACACTGTGAATACCTAAGTTCCGCCCAACATGCCTACCTAAAAGGCAAATCGGGGAAACAGTATTAAACGAGGTAGTTGGACATATTGATAGAAATATAGAGGGCTCGGACTATACGCTTGCGGCATTTCTCGACATAGAGGGGGACTTCAATAACGTTAGACTCGAATCCATACACAGCTCTGTAATAAACCTAGGTGTCTCGTCTACACTGGTCAATTGGATTGACGGCATGCTCAGTAGCCGAATAATCAATTCAAGCATCGGTGGAAGTTCCATTCGGAAGCAGGTCACTAGAGGTACACCTCAAGGTGGTGTCATATCACCACTACTGTGGCTTCTAGTGGTAAATGAAATACTCAAAGATTTTGATAGGCAGCACATAAAGACGATCGCGTATGCAGATGACGTCGTCATCATGTTCAGTGGGAAGTTTTCACAGACACTATCAGAACTCTTGCAAGGAGCTCTAGTCAAATTATCTAGATGGCCACTTAACAACGGCCTTGGAGTGAACCCATTGAAAACAGAGCTAGTTTTGTTCACAAATAAAAGGAAGGTCTGACCATTCACCCTACCAGTGCTGGACGGAGTTAGTCTTGAAGTCACTTCGGAAGCCAAATACCTCGGCATTATCCTTGACCACCAACTCACGTGGAAAAGAAATGTCGAGGAGCGCACCAAGAGAGGTCTAATAGGTCTATATTCCTGCAAGAACTGCATTGGTAAGAGTTGAAGTCTGAGACCAATGGTCGTCCATTGGATCTATACGACCATTGTTCGCCCAATTCTTACATATGGCTCTCTGATATGGTGGAATGCTCTGAACAAAACGGCATATCTAAACAAACTGAACAGAGTCCAAAGAGCGGCATCACTTCTAATAAATGGTGCCATGAGGAGCAGTCCACTAGCTGCTTTAAATGTACTACTAGATCTACACACACTGAACCTAGTAGTGCAGGAACTAGCAGCAATGAGTGCCCTTCGGCTGAAGGAGCGGACAAACTGCAATCCTACGTCGATTTGAACTACCAACGGCCTCGGGAAACATTAGGGACTATATGTCACCACAAATGTCGTTCGAGCCAACGAAGGTGCATATATCCCACAGGGATGATTGGACACTTAGCAGCCCACCTCTAGACGGTATAGAGATTTATACAGACGGCTCTAAGATGGAAACAGGCACAGGAGCAGGTGTCTATAGCAATTCCCTGGATCTACGTATTTCATACAAGCTGAATGAATATTGTAGTGTCTTCCAAGCTGAAAATTTTGCGATCAGGAAGGCCGCGGAACTGATTAACAACATGAGAGGGGACATAGCTGGACCGGTGACTATTTATGTTGATAGTCAAGCGGCCCTAAAATCTCTCAGGTCCCTTTACATCAAGTCCGCGGCAGTTCTGGATTGCAAACACGCTTTGGAGCCACTAAAATCAATCGTCACCTTGTGTTGGGTCCCAGGGCATTGAAACATCGAGGGAAACGAGGCAGCCGACGAACTGGCACGCTGCGGATCGGAGTCACAAAATATTGAAATCGACAACTCCATCAAGCCACCATTGTGCCATTTCAGGAGAGAGATAGTACAAAAATGTCGATAAAAATTCTGCCAACACTGGCAAAACTTGCCCAGCTGCAGCACATCAAGGGCAATCTGGCCAATATCGTCTAAGACAAGAACCGCTTCACAGCTCTCAATGATGAAACCAGACCTGAAACTAGCAGTGGGGATCATCACGGGTCACTGCAGAACAAGATCCATGACGAGCAAATGGGAAGAAGACTTGGCCGACTACTGTAGGCTTTGCGAGGATGAGGAAGAAATAGAGACGATTGAGCACCTTTCATTCCGCTGCCCTATGCTCATTTCCAGAAGACTGTGTATCATGGAGGTACATACCATCCAATCATTAACAGCATTTAGTCAAGCAGAGCCGTCGGATCTACTTCACCTGGCTAAAGTCCTGAAATGGCTCCAACGTACTGGGAATGCGACAAGTACCACCTCTACACAGTAGCATCGTCAAACGCATCCCAGCTACATCTCACCCAATTTCATCACCTCAATCCTAACAATCTTCACTACATATATCTATATCTAACCAACATCATCACTACAACTATAGTCTCAACAACCTCTTCTTACCTTTACAGACGAACCGCTAATTGCTTCTCATCCGCAGGCAACACCTTCACACCACATCACTACACCTATGGTCTCATCTACCACACCCATAGTCTACATCTTCAACTTAGTCTCTAACCTGGAACGGTCATCTATATGCACATCTAAATCGCATCCATAACCATCAGTTCATCAATAATCACCACCACTAACTAAGATGCCGAATAGTCGCACACACACCAGCCCAGAACCTCCAGAATCTACATCCACAACCACATCTATACATAACTACCGTCACACATCTGTATCTACATCATACCATCACTCTTCAACCAGTTTCAATATCCAGGATGAACACAATGGTCCTCAAGGTCTCCGAGTGGAGTGACTGCCCATACAGCAGCTGCGCATCCTATAACCTAACCTAACGTACCTCTCTATTTGCGGTATTTTGAAGGTTGTGGCATCCATATTCCACCGACATGGCTGGAATTTGGTAGTTGGTCTTCATTTGGGATATTAACCATTCCAGGTGAAATTTGTCGGCATATGTCCACGCCTTTATATGGCCCGCATAGAGCGGAAATGGCTGAAATTTGTTATTTAGTCTTTGTTGGAGGTAAAAGCCTATCTGACTGAAATTGGTCGGTATAGGTCCAGGTTTTGATAAAGCTCCCATAGAACGGTACCTCCCGATTTTCGTAATTTTGAAGGTTGTGACATCAATATCTCACCGAAATACTGAAATTTATTATTTAGTCTTCCATGGGGTTATAGAACATTACAGAAGAAAATTATCAGTATAGGTCCGCGGGTTTATATATCCCCCATAGATTAATTTTGCGGTATTTTGAAGGTTTAAGCCAATCTTATGATTATATCGGTTTCAGCTTAAATTTTGGGAGGCAATGTGGTTATGTGTAATAGTAGTAATTAATAATTTAATATATTCTATGCCTACAAGAAGCGAGTATGTCATCTAGAATAGAGGATACGCAACGACATATTTATTTCACTAGATTTTTTTATTCATTAAAGGGGGAGGGGGTATGCTTTAGTTTTGTCCATTTATATTTGCGATTTAAACTGTTCTTTGAATTTTAACTTTTTTATTAAATTCTGAATTCCTTAAGTTTTTGTTTTTCCAATAATAAAGATATAAGTAAATAAAAAGAAAAATACAAAAAAAAAAAATTACAACTTTGTTTTTTTAAAAAAAATTATTATTTTTAAATAATGTACTGAGGGGTTGCTTTAGTTTTGGCCGACACTGTAAATACAGTCACACCTTCAAAAGTCAACAGATATAGCTTGTTTGGTGCATCAAATACCTAAAATCGCCGAAAATATATTAAGAGTTATATCCAAATCTGAATCGATTCTTACCGAAATAAATAGGATTCGTCCCTTGGGCAAAATATGTAAGTTACTTTCCCAATTTTTATGAAAATCGAACAATAAATCCGATCTTTACTTTGTTTACAAAAATACATGGACATACAGACCGACGGACATGCGGAAATTGACTCAGTGAATTTGTGCAGATCATCAAAGAGAACTATGGGCCTTTTTCGTTTCCTTTTGCGTGTTACAATCTAAAGCGCAAAGACATAATACCCCTTATGACAGTGTGGTGTAGGGCAGGGGTGAGCATGACTGTGTACTAGCACACAGGCAAATTGTTAAAACGTTCTCTTAGTTTTTTGTGAACCATAAACAATTAAAAGTTTATGTAATTTTTTATTTATATTTTTGTTAATCATTTGCATTGTGTACGATTTTAGACAACATTAATGTTTAAAAAATGTTGAAATAAGTAATGAAACATCAAGAAAAATTAAATATTAATTCTGCCTTAAATTTGCCTCTCTCTCGATTTTGCTCAGCCCTGGTGTAGGGTGTAAAAAATGTGTCATTGTACATAGCCATTATTAATAACCGTGTTTATTAACTCAGTTTTTATGATGCTTATGATGCATTTAATTACTATGACATCGCCCTTTGAGTCGTTTCAATATAAATTCCATCTGCAATTATAATTTTACACCTTGTCAAACAATGAAAGGCACAATATTTGATTTATTATTTCTTCCCGGAAAACTATTAAGTCCACATCGGTTATCATTTTTATTGAAATTCTTCACAAACTACGCGAACATTTATGTTGAGATGTGAATATTGAGTGAATGATATACTCTTTGGTATGTGCACAAAATGGCTGTAGCAGTTTGTACTACAATTATACGAGTCTTGTGAAGTAGTGAACATATTCGTGCGAGGGGGGTGGTATTGTAATACTGACAAACTACAGCCAACATACATAACAATATCGTATACTCGTAGACGTATCAGTTGCCAAACAAACAAAGAAAATCACAACACTTTTTCCTTTACGTAGATTGTTTTTATTGTTCTTAATGTATCCAATGCCTATATACAAAGACGGACGCCAATAAGCCCACCAGATTATAATGTTTGCTGACAAATACATTATTTTGATATCAAATGCAAATAAACTAAAATCACAATAAAGTTTATTGTCAAAAGCTTTGTCGGAAAATACATACATATTGTATGTATGCATATAAATGTATGTGCATGAATGTAATCAGGTCCACAAGGATTAACACCCCGTTTTCGTAAAAAATGTATTTTTTTGTATACGAATTGTCAAATCTTGTAGAACGATCGAGCGCAAATATAGAGCGTTGATTTTTAAATGAGGAATTCATAAGTAAATACGGAACGCGCCTACGAAAAATTAGGTCTGAGTTATGGATGCCTAAATTATGACGAATATAGACGAACGCACAGCAATTAGTTACAACAAGTAAGAACGGCGTTAAGTTCGGCCAGGTTGAAATTGTTATATCCTCCACCACGAGTTGTATTGAATTAAAATGGAACAATTAGTTTCCTTTCGTTTATAAAGTAGACTAAATACCAAATTTCAGCAAGTTCGGTAAAATAATGTGGCTAACCTTTAAAATTTCGAAATTCGGGCGGTACCGTTCCACGGGGGCTATATCGAAACGTCGATCTATACCTGCAAATTTGTGGCGGATAGCTTTTAGACTCAAAGAAGGCTAAATACCAAATTACCGATATTTCGGTAAAACCTTCAAAATATCGAAAATCAAGAGGTACGCTGCTTTGGGGGATATAGGAACCCGCTGACCTATACTGATAATTCTCTTCAGAAATATTTTATAACCACAAGAAAGACTAAAAAACAAATTTCAGTCTTTCGGGATATTGACGTCGCAACCGACGAATTTCAGCCAGAAAGGCTTTTATCTCCAACAAAGACTAAATACTAAATTTCAGCCATTTCGTTGGGTTGCTGTGACCACAACCTCCAAAATATTGAAAATCGGGAGATACCGTTCTATGGGGCTATATGAAGGCATGAACTATACCGACAAATTTCTGGGATAAAGTTTTATACCCCCAACTAAGACTAAGGACCAAATTTCAGCCATTTCGGTGTGATAATGAGGCTAACACCATCAAAATACCGAAAATCGGGAGGTACGTTCTATGGGGGCTATATGAAGGCGTGGACCTATACCGATAAATTTTTGATATGGAACGTTTAATACGCCAAATGAAAACCAAATACACTTGACAGTTCAGAAAGGTTTT
Organism: Musca autumnalis; assembly: GCF_047663935.1. Classification (NCBI taxonomy): domain Eukaryota; kingdom Metazoa; phylum Arthropoda; class Insecta; order Diptera; family Muscidae; genus Musca; species Musca autumnalis. The sequence goes on along the minus strand of NW_027411977.1, from coordinate 117,143,316 downwards.
TCCCCCATTTCTAACTGAAAAATGTTCGGCCGATGTTAATGAACAATTTTAAACAATGTTTTCTTAAAAATCCCTCAATGGAATGTTTGCAAATATTTGGCATTGCCTGATATTTGACCGAGGTTATGTTATACATATTGACAAACTATAAAATACAATGTCATTTCGCACACGTTTTAAGTTTCGCAATACAAATTTTATGGGTATTTCTTTTCATGGATGAACGCCGCCATGTCACCGTATTGTTCCATGTACCCCTCAATGGACTTTGAGGAAAAAATGTGAAACATTTCACAATGGACGAAATAAAGCAAAGTATTTTTTTTACAAAACAAAAATAATGTGAATAAAAATACATAAAAAATTGTATAGCCAATTTTAGGGTTCATCGAAAACATGCATCACCACCTATCATGGCTTTTGTATTTAGTGGTATGTGTGGAGTAAGGGAAAGAGTGGTGAAGGGGGTGTTGTTTTGCCCCAATTGTGTTGTAAACCTATATCCCACAAATAATTCCCTGCACAAACGTTATACATTACGACAGCAATCATAATTTTCGATCAAGAAAATTTTTTACAATAATCGCTGTAATATAAAACAGACACACACACACACATCACATACAAACAAATTCCAGGCCATATTCTCACAGGAAACCCAAATGGAAATAAAGTTATAAAACAAAATTGTAAACAAAAGCCCTGTGAAACAAAGTCATGAAGGTAAATAAAAATACCATCAACGAACGGCACAGAAAACGAAGACGACAAACATCAACTGGGGATGTGAATGGTACCAAGAGGATGTCAGAGAATGTGTGTATGTATGTACAATGTACATAATTTTTTGTGTACTTTAACAGATAAACAAGGATGAATTGAGCGACTCAAAGGTAAATCGAATCGATGCATAAAATAAATACACCTTCGATAGGCAAAAAAAGAAAAAAAAAACGAAACAAAAACCAGTAAGGAAAGGATCAAAGTCGGGCGGGGCCGACTATATGATACCCTACACCACTGTGAATATGTAAAATATAAATCGGAGCTATATCCAGATCTAAACCGATTTTGAAATAATTTGGCACATTTATTTCCAGACCGAATTCAGTCACACATTCCAAATATCATTGAAATCCGACTTATATAGCGTGTTTGGAGCAGCAAATACGCGAAATCGGCCGAAAATATATATGGGTGCTATATCCAAATCTGAACCGATTTCGATATAATTTGGCACATTTATTTCTAGTCTGAATTCAGTCACACATTCCAAATTTCATCGAAATCGGAAATATATAGCGTGTTTGGTACAGAAAATACGTGAAATCGGCCGAAAATATGTATGGGAGCTATATCGAAATCTGAACCGATTTCTATATAATTTGGCACACTTATTTCTATACCAAATTCAGTCAAACATTCCAAATTTCATTAAAATCGGACGTATATAGCGTGATTGGTACATCGCATACGTGAAATCGGGCGAACATATATATGGGTGCTATATCCAAATCTGAACCGATTTCGATATAATTTGGCACATTTATTTCTAGACTGAATTCAGTTACACATTCCAAATTTCATCGAAATCGGAAATATATAGCGTGTTTGGTACAGAAAATACGTGAAATCGGCCGAAAATATATATGGTAGCTATATCCAAATCTGAACCGATTTCTATATAATTTGGCACACATATTTCTATACCAAATTCAGTCACACATTCCAAATTTTATCGAAATCGGACATATATAGCGTGTGTGTTACAGAAAATACGTGAAATCGGCCGAAAATATATATGGGGGCTATATCAAAACTTGGACCGATATAGCCCATCTTCGAACTTGATCTTCCGACGGCTAAAAAAATGGTATTCCCCAATTTTCAGCGAAATCGGTCAACAAATGCGACCTGTATGTTGCGAACGGACGGACGGACGGACGGACGGACATGCATAAATCGACTCAGAAAGTGATTCTATGTATATCCCTAGAAGGAACTATGGGTCTATCTCGCTTCCTTTTGTATGTTACATACAAATGCACTAAAACATAATACCCCTTACCACATAGTGGTGTAGGGTATAAATAGTTGCATAGTGGAATTGACTCCCCGCTTTCAGGTAAATAAAAATGCATTTGAAGTGAATTTAAATAGAGACACACAAAAGGGATTAAGTTTAGCCGTTGATTAATACGAAATTACAAAGATTTATGCTGGAAATGTGTCTAACGGCTTGAGAATGCCTGGTATTAGCATGTACCATAATGTGGCAGTTTTCGCCATTAACCATAGCTTTGGGCCAGAACCTGCACGTGTGAAGGTACATTAAGGGGTCGATTATGCATTGCCACTAAACTTGAGTTGCGTTGTCAATTGCCAGCACAACTGAGATGAAATGTTGTATTATTGATGTCAACCCAAGTGGGTTGTCGATAAACGTGTTATCGATCAGTGTTTTTTTTCAAACTTGTGAACTCTATATTAATGCAAAAGGAACAATTCGCAAACACAAACAATTTTACAATGATAAGTTCAATGGAATTAGTTTTTGATGATGAAGAAAATGTACAGGACATGACATCTATTTCAAGAAATTTGGGGGACAAGTCGAATCCATTGGAATTGCCGTCTGCACTGTAAGTTGAAGCCCATGTTGGAAGAACTGTGTAATCATTAAATTATTTTATTATTAAGGCGTATTTTCGATTGAAAAGGATGCCGTGGTTAACATTGTGGAAACGTTAAAGGATTACTTTTAAAACTGTGCGCTGCGTTGAGATTTTTTGCGGAGGGAAGTTTCCAAAAGTCCCATGGCAATGATTACAATTGCATGGTTCAATCTACATTGTCGAACGTATTGAAGGAAGCTGTCTACTTGATAGAGGACAAATTGTGCCAAAAAAGTTGACGGAGGAGGAAAAAAAATAAAAATAATTTTTATTCAAAAAAGAAATTCCCTGGTGTTGTCGGCTGTATAGATGGAACACATTTGCTCATTGGATTTGCACTATATTTATCAATTAATATTTCAAACTGTTGTTTTGTCGTTATTTTCACCATATTTTTGATACAAAAAATTAATTAATTATGCAAAGAATCAACAATTGCAAAGAAAATGTTTTTTCCTTTCAATTTTACTTCTTGTTTCTTCGAAAATATTCACTGCAACTGAAAATAACTGGTTGCTGAAAAATAGCCGGTTCGTCAACTGAGATTCGCAACTTTAGTTGAAGGTTGCCATACATAAAGTAATTTTGACAACAGACAACTCTACTCAACGATAATTGCTATCTATAATCGACCCCTAAGTTTGTAAGAATTGTACATACTTGATGAGGATAAAATTCGAAGTCGAAGTGGAATACATTCGTGTGTCTTTTTTTCACATGCAGGCCAAGTTCGAAGATGGGCTATATCAGCCCACATTTTGCTATAGCCCCAATATAACGGCACCTCCCGATTTCTGGTATTTTAAGAAATTTAGCTAGTTTTTTCCCCAAACTACCGGTAATTTAATATTTCAGCTTCCCAGTGGTCCATTAAAAATTGTCAATGTAGGCACAAGTTAACACTTCTCCACTACTAATTGTCAATATAGGTCCATGTTTTGGTGTAGCCCCCACATAACGGTACTTTGAGGGTTTTAGCTACAATTTTCATACGAACTAGCTGTAAATAGACATTTGAGGTTCTTTGGCCCCATATAAAGATACAACCGATAATTTGGTGTTCGCAGTGGTACACTCGCAACATAAAGAAAATTATCTATTCCATATATGTTCAGAGTACGTTGGGTAAAAAAGTTCGGCCCTAGCGAAAGTTTACATGTTTTTTTACAGTCATAGCTGTCGCCAACGCCGATTGATTCGTTGTTTGTTGTTAAAGTAGTACTGAAACGCGATACATTTCTTTGAATTGGGTGCAATTGCAGTTTTCTTTTTATACCCTCAGCATTTATGCTAACGAGGGTATATGAAGAAAAGACAAAATTTTTTAGTTTTCCATAAAAAAAAAATTAAAATTTTTTTTTTAAGCTACATGAAAGATTTTTGCTACATAGATTGGGAAAAAAATGCCATTCTTAAATCTGTTCGTGATACTAATTTTGGTTGTTGCGCGCAAAAGTTATGGCGGTTTCAATTCTGATAAAAAGAAAAAAATCTTTAAAAGACTCTAATCATTATATTGAGAAACTCTCTTAATTAGGGGCTCCCTACATACTATATGTTTACTGAGGTCCCATAACTTTAGTGAAAAAGTTGTGCATTTTCGCGGAAATTAGGAAAGAATTCCAAACAATTGGTAGTTTGCAACTTGTTTTAATAAAATTCAACCTGCTTATGGCTCTGAAAAATATATAAAAAATATGTACGTAATCTATACATCGCGAAGATTCAAATGAAACCAAAACTATACAAATCCGTTAAGTGGTTTTCATATTATAGCGAAAACAAAAAAATATATTGAGGAAATTTATAAAATTTTTGTAAGAGAAAATAATTATTAAAATTTATTTTGTGAGTTAGTTGAACAAAATGTAAGAAAAATAGGTCGGAGTTTTCCTTCTATTTTAGTTAAATTTCACGCAATAAATCACATTTTTTATTCTTATCACTTCTCGAAAACACGCTAACATCTAGCAGAAGATATGGATATCTTTCAAATAAATGTTGGGTTCCTTTAAATGGGGTATAATCTTGAAATAAAATTGTATCGGGTAATGATCATTTTGAAATGCGTGTAAATCGCGAAATCCTCAAAATCACTTGATGCGCATGCTGTTTACCAATACAGCGAATTCTTCTCTTTTAATTTGTACACATTTGCCAGGATTTACTTTGGCCGCTAAGATGTAGCATCGTCTGCAGTTTAGTGTGCAACAAACTGTATAACGCTTATATTTCACTATCAACCGTGAAAAAATACATCGATCTAAACATATTTCAATAAAATCCATCAAGAACCGTGGATGTAGCATCACACAGTATTTTTTGGATAAATCGGATACAGCTCCCACGCCACTAAATTTTTCAAACCGCTGTTTTCGCACAAACGCGAGTGATGATTCACTTTCTTCATTGAAATGGAAACGATCCACATAAAACGCGAATTAGTCAGCGATATTTTGAAAAACATTTTTCGCAAATTTTTCAATTTTTGCAGTAGCCATTTTCGCCGTTCTAGTAGATGGATTTTTATGATCTGTGATTCATATGATCCGGATCGTCGAAAAACTAAAATATCGCGGGGTACCAGCACACTCAAAACGATATTGTAAATACTGTACCCAAAAAATAGGTTTTTTAGAAAAAATATCACACTAAATTTTGGCCTTTGCCAGTAGATTACTCTGCTGCTGTGTGGGCTACATACTCAATATACATATCAGATTATGCGAAATCGCGAGTTCTTTAATCTTATAATTGGTTTTTCGAAATATCCGAATGCGCGTCCCAGTTACATAAAAAATACAAAAAAACACCTGAAATCCGGCTTCAAAATGTCAGCATCCATAAAAGGTGGATGCAGTGGAAATTTTGGAAAGTGATACATTAGAAGTGTAATCTTCATTTTGTATTCTCCTACTTTTACTTTGGACAGATGTCCGTCATTTGAATGGTTTAATCAGAAATCGAATAGCAATGTAAAAAACCTGTTTTGCTTCAACGTGTTTTTACCTATGTTTTTCCTTTACGCGGTCGTAACTACCACGTAAATTAAATTTTTTTGCTAAATTTTTGAGCTTTGTACAAAAACATCTAAAATAATCCAGCAATAGTCATAGTTACTCGTAAACTACAATAGTTCGCGTATTATAATAGTGCAAACCTTGGCTTCATGGAAACTAAAAAATTTTGACTTTTCCTCATATACACTTTCATACGGGCAAAATGTGCCTCATCGAAATAATGGTTTTAGACCCCAAGTATGTTTGGACGAAATGTGTTTCAGACAATTTGGAGTTGATTTAGCCATGTCCGTCTGTCTGTCTGTCCGTCTGTCTGTCTGGCTGGTGCGCACGATAACTCACGAACGGAGCAACGGATTCGGTTCAAAATTTGGTTTTCGTAATATTTTGCCCAAACTTAGTTTAAGTTCGAAGATGGGTTATATCGGTCCACTCCTTCCAGTACCTCCCCCACAAAAGTTCGAAAATGTTCGGAAAATTTGTGCGCACGATAACTCTTGAAGGGAGTAACCGATTTGGCCCACACTTTGTACATCGTGAAAGTTCTACCAGACTTAGATGAAGTTTAAATATGGACTCAATCGGTCCGCTCCTTCTGGTACCTCCCACACAAAACTTCGGAAAAGTTCAGTTTAGGACCTGCTTTCGAATCGATTTGATTTTTGTTGTAGCAACTTGTATTCGCTGTCCCCCATACGACGGTACAAGTTTCATAAGGGGCAAGTCCATACTTCCAGAGAAAATCGCCTGAAAGGTGCAAAAACCCCTATGACACCGTGTGTAGTGGTTGGAGCGCAAGATAAATCTCGAACGGATCTGGCAATTTGGTCCAAAATTTGGCCTTCGTAATATTTTGTCCAAACATAGTTTAAGTTCGAAGATAAACCATGTCGGTCCACTCCTTCAGGTACCTCCCTCACAAAAATTCAAAAATCTTCGAAAAAAAATATGCGCACGATAACTCTTGAAGGGAGTGATTGATGTAATCCATACTCTGCACATCCTTATATATCTACCAGATATAGATCAGGTTCGAATGTGGACTATATTTGTGCCCCCCTTGGGTACCTCCCACACAAAATTTCGGATAAGTTCACTTTAAGACCTGCTGCCGAATCACTTTGATTTTTATTGAAGTGATTTTCATTCGCTACCTCCCTTACGACGGTAAAAGTTTTTTCAGGAGCAGGTCCATATTTCTTGGCAAAACATCGCGAAAGGTGTAGAAAGCCCTATGTCACCATATGTGGCTCTCGAACTGTTCTACCGATTTGGTGCAACATTTGGTCTTCGTCATATTTTATCCAAACTTAGTTTCATGGGGCAATACCTGTCCCTAACTTCCGGTACTTCTCCCCAAGATTTATAAAATGTCACTAAAATGTTAGGACGATATCACTTGAATGGTGCAACCAATTTGGTCCAAACTTTGGATCTCCTAATATTTTGCCAAAATTTAGTTTAACTTCTAAAATGGCCCATATCGGTCCTACCTAAGGGTACCTTCCCCACAAAAGTTCAACATTTGTGTTAATTCCTAATCCACATTTTTGTCGGCAAGTTCAAATGTTGAAAAAGGGCCACAAAATTTTGAAGAGACGATTAATACATTCTATCTGACCGTAGATGAAAGTTTCAATTCTCATTGGCTGAGGGTATACCTCTGTCGGCAAAGCCGACTGACACTTTTTTACTTGTTTTGTCTTCTTTGGAATATATTCACAGTAATCCGAATATATAAACATTTTGTATTTATAAACGAAGTGTTTTTTGAACTTAAGACCTCAAGCTCGAAAAACACTTCTTTTATTAACAATAAAAAGGTCGAAAAACTAAAACATTTATTATTATACAAACTAGGTACGTATAATTAAAAGGTATTTTATACAGTTCATCAATCATTATATATTTTACAGTTTTCCCTCTCTCTCTCTCTCTTACACGCTATTACACACGTTTATCCCATCCCAAAAGTTTCTAGTAAATCTATTTACCCAGCTTAGTTACCACGGCATATGGACAAAATATAAAAATAAATGCATTTCACGGTAGTGTGAAAAAATTCCATGTTCAGCATGAGTGGACAAATTCGAAGTGCAGCAACAAATAATCATAATATTTGTCTTTATGCCCCAAAAATAGAGAACCAAAATATTTATATTCAGTTGCAAAACATTACGATACACAAAAAATAGAAGAGGTGACATCGTTGACGTTCGTCGTACGGTTCATAAATATAAACGAGATTATTGCCATATTTTTTTGTTTTTTTTTTTTTTTTGATTTTGAGTTTTGGCAACACAAGTGTCTCATCAGCAAACAAACGAACGAACAAACGAATCTGTTACCCAAAGCCAAAAACAAGTTGATATAGGGAATCGGTTCTATATTACAGAGTATGTTGGTCGGGTAACCAATAACATTTATGAGAAATCTTTTATATAAGTTCTCATAAGTTGAACTAATTTAGAAATAGAAATTTTTGACCTAGAAAGCTTTGCATATCAGGCCGTGGTATACAAGAAATAATCTAAAGAAATTAAGTTGACTGCCGAAGGTTTTCAGAATGTGTCAGATGAGTTTAACCTCTGGGGATTAATTGTGACGATTGTTGCCTATAAAACAAGTGTAAATACCGGCATAACGAAAGGCGTTGCTTTCGACTGCAGTAAATGTTCGAAGTGAAAAGTTACCCCATACCCAAGTTCAACAGTCGTGATGGATAGCTTTCTTTGCCTTGTTATGGATGATGAGCTTCATGTGTCAACTAAATAACAAAAAATGGAGCAATTTTTTGTGCAGGATTTGACAAGCAATTATGATCAATTGAAAGCAGCCTTCAGCAATGGTAAAAGAGACGGCTGGAGAGACGACATGAAGTTTATCTTTCCCTTACTCGTGTCTACCGCCACTTCGCTGAGAGCAGTGAAATCCCTTTTGTAAAATTACAGCAGATCCATTCTATGAAGAAACGACATGCAGTTTAGCTTCAACCTCATTCGTGTCTCCGCCACTTCGCAGAAAGCAGTGTGCTCCTTTTTGTAAGGTTGAAGCAGATCCTAAGCATCTCCATTGCACTCTCGTGCTATTCTACACTATTTTCACATGTAATTCGAAGAATTTCAGTTGTAATTTGATTATTTCATTGGAAATTCGAAACATTTCACTTGTAATTTGAGAATTCCATTTGAATTTCGAATTATTTCATTTGTAATTTGAATTTTTCTATTTGTAATTTGAATTTTTCTATTTGTAAATCTAAGTTTTTCATTTGTAATTCGAATTACAGTTAGGCAAGAAAAGTATTGCAAAAACCAAAATTGTAGAAAATTTCATATTAATTGTTCGTTTATGGCAACAAATTATGTAAAAACTATACGGGTTTTTGTGCAAATCTCTTGGTATAGGTCCTTACAATAATATTCCATCAAAATATGCAAAGGTTATTTGCGATTTATAACAAATACGGTCAAAAATAAGAATTAACTACTACTTGGGGGTGACAATAAAAGTATTGCAACGGGAAAATCAGTACCATAAAACTACAAAATTTTTGCAAATTTTTGCGGTCATTATGCATTTTTATGACTTATGCGGCTAATAATAGACTAACAGTATTGAATGTAATAAAGTTCAGTGATAAAAAATGCGGTCATGGAGGGTCATCAGGCAGGTAAAAAACGCATGGGACCATATTAACAATAAACAATGACGAATCGGCCACAGGCAAGTATGCCAAGAATGAATATTTGACTCAATATGTATTGTAGGATAATGGAACAATGCAAAACAGTCCGATTTTGGCTTTGAGAACATCGAAATACCTTTGGAAAGTATATGGAAAAAATTGACACCAGTGTAGTATTTTGAAACGACCTACGACAGAGCACTATTTCGTCTCTAAATGGTATTGATATGATTTAATTTTTACTAAGTGGATAGATATTATCCTCTGCTATCATAATAAATCCAAAAAATTGCGCCAAATTCAATAAAACCCATCAAATATGGAAATTAAACCGCTACTGGAGAAGCTTAAATACCGAATATTTGGGTACTATATTCTTTACCATGGAAAATAGTATGCGAAATTGGGTTCACGGATATAATAATGATTGGGAAGACATCCCCACTGACATCATTAAGAAATTTGTATAAGCATTAGTCTGAAAGTCAGAAAAATCGATCCCGAAAGCTCAAACAAAGTCAACTACTACCATTCTAAAGACCAGATAATGACATGGTAATCTTATTTGTGTAAATTGCCGATGTAATACAACAACACAAAACTCTTAAATACATCGGGCCAACATCCTGATATCAACCCTCATAAAATTTTTGGGTCCAATTTAACAAAAAACTCCAAAAACGTCCTCCAACGAAGGATCAAGATTTACTAAAAATTGGGGAACCAGTATCCTTAGAGTGGAACATACCCAGCCTTAATTTTTGGTTTAACTAAGGTCATTAATGCTCTAATGAATGTCCAAAGTGGATAGACAACTCATTAAGGAACATACCTTTGGCAATTCTCGAAGAAACCATCGATTTGATAATTTTTGCAATACTTTTATTGTCACCCCCAAATAGTAGTTAATTCTTATTTTTGACCGTATTTGTTATAAATCGCAAATAACCTTTGCATATTTTGACGGAATATTATTGTAAGTACCTATAGCAAGATATTTGCACAAAAACCCGTATAGTTTTTACATAATTTGTCGCCATAAACGAACAATTAATATGAAATTTTCTACAATTTTGGTTTTTGCAATACTTTTCTTGCCTAACTGTATTTCATTTGTAATTCGAATTTTTCTATTTGTAATTTGAATTTTTATATTTGTAAATCGAAGTTTTTCATTTGGAATTTCAAATGAAAAAAAAAAATTCAAATTAAAAAAATTCGAATTAAAAATGAAATAATTCGAATTTCAAATGGAATTCTCAAATTACAAATGAAATAATTCGAAATTCAATTGAAATTCTCAAATTACAAGTGAAATCTTTCGAATTACAACTGAAATTATTCGAATTACATGTGGAAATGGTGTAGTTCTTTTTGCGTTTTATCTGATGTCTAAAATTCGGATCAGAATGCGTAAAGTTTGTTCATACATTTCTCCTTACCCATGTGCTGATCGTCAGTTCAGTAGTCAATTATTTCGCGCTGTAGATTTCGAAGAACTCTCACTCTGTAGCTTTAAATGACTAGCCAAAACTCTGAAATGCTCAAATACCTATTGGAAAAAATGATAAATCTCCAAACAACAGTGGCCGAATCTACCAGAGCTATGAGAACAGAAAGCCTTTATTGGAGGTTTCTAACGAATTGAAGAACTAAAAAAGAGTTAAAACGATCAGAGACATGTCCCTAAATTGCTTTAACAATTTCCAAATTATGTATGGCAAGTACCCCAAGGAGACTATATTCAAACCTGATCTATGAATGACTGGAAGAAATATTACACATTACAAATTTCGACCACTTCGGCCATTCCCTTCGCACCATTTCAGCGAAAATTTTTGAACTTTTGTGGGTGAGCCATCATGGTGCAGTGACCTTGCATTCAGAAGGTTTGCGGTCCTATCTCTGATCAGAACATCGACATTTTCGGCTAAGGCAAATCCTTTGGAATAACGTTGGCTTACATTTCATTAACAAAAACTTGAGGGAGGCCGAAAATCGGCCGTTGCGCAAAAAACATAAGCCGTGCGTGAACAGATAATGCAGGAAGTGTCCATAAAAGCACTAATTTTTCAGGAAGGGTCTATAGAAGCAGCCTTTTATTCAGAAAGGGTCTACAGATGCACCCTTTAATTCAAAAAGGGTCTACAGCTGCACCCTTTAATTCAAAAAGGGTCTATAGAAGCACCCTTTCATTCAGAAAGGGTCTATAGAAGCACCCTTTTATTCAGAAAGGGTCTATAGAAGCACGCTTTTACTCAAAAAGGGTCTATAGAGGCAGCCTTTCTTTCAGAAAGGGTCTATAGAAGCACCATGTCTTTCAGAAAGGGACTATAGAAGCACCCTTTAATTCAGAAAGGGACTATAGAAGCACCCTTTAATTCAGAAAGGGACTATAGAAGCACCCTTTAATTTAGAAAGGGTCTATAGATGCACCCTTTCATTCAGAATGGTCTATAGAAGCACCCTTTCATTCAGAAAGGGTCTATAGAAGCACCCTTTCATTCAGAAAGGGTCTATAGAAGCACCCTATCATTCAGAAAGGGTCTATAGAAGCACACTTTCATTCAGAAAGGGTCTATAGAAGCATCCTTTTATTCAGAAAGGGTCTATAGAAACACCCTTTCATTCAGAAAGGGTCTATAGAAGAAACCTTTCATTCAGAAAGGGTCTACAGAAGAACCCTTTCATTCGGAAATTGTCTCTAGAAGCACCCCTTCATTCAGAAAGGGTCTATAGACGCACCCTTTCATTCAGAAAGGTCTATAGAAGCACCCTTTAATTCAGAAGGGGTCTATAGATGCACCCCTTCATTCAGAAAGGGTCTATAGAAAAATTTATATAAAATTTGGTATTTAGTATTCGGTATGCCGATAACTGCTTCAGAGAATTGTCGGCATAGGTCCACGGTTTTATATAGCCCCCATAGAACTGTACCTTCCGATTTTCGGTGTTTTGAAGGTTTTAGTCTCATTATCTTTCTGAAATGGCTAAAATGTAATATTTAGTCCTTGTTAGGGTAATTTAGGAGAAATTTCGGTATTGGTCTATGTTAACATATAGCCTCCATAGAACGGTACCTGCCGATTTTTACTACTTTGAAAGTTTGCGCCACAGTACCTTACTGAAATGGTTAAAATTTGGCATTTTGTCTTCTTTGTGGCTAGAAAACTTTCCTTAAATAAATTTGTCAGTATAGGTCCACGTTGAAAAGTTATAGACTCAATATCAAGGTATTATCCACATTATCTTAACGAAATGGCTTCCCCCTCAAAACTGCCTGTATATGTTCACCTTTTTATATGTCCCCCCATAAAAGGGTATCTTCCTATTCTAGGTTTTTGAAAGTTTTAGCCATGTTATTTAACGAAATGTCTAAAAATTGTTGTTCAGTCTCCATTGGGGGTGTCATTTAGAATTTTCGGTATTGGTGTCTGTTTACATATAGCACCCTATATAAGATTTTACTTTCATTATTTGACAGTAATCGCTGAAATTTGGTATTTAGTCTTTGTTAAGAAAATAAAATATTTATTCAGAGAATTGTGGATATAGGTCCACGTTGTGATATAGCCGCCATAGCACGGTACCTCTCGATTTTCGCTATTTTAAAAGATTTTACTACATCATTGAACCGAAATCGAATTTGATTCGGTTCCACTGAAAAAAGCGCAACACTCACTTGACTTGAATAAATAACCAAAAAAAAAAAAATTACAACATCAAAATAAGTCTTATATTTCTTGGCGAGAAGTACGTTTTGTTTTATTATGACCAATTTTTTATTACAGATGGCAGGCAATTCCAACACTTTTCTTGTTGAACGGACATAAAAATGACATTTAAAAGTAGCAATCGCCAATGACTTCCTTGTAAGGTTTGTACGTACATATGTATGTATGTGTAATTTTTGTCACTCGCGCCATGAATTACAAATGAATGCAGTTGTAGTTTTTTAGTATTGCTGGTATTTTGGCAAGATTTACGTTTAGGCTGGGCATTGAAGTGCGCCTGAAGTGAGGCTATAATTTTGTTTTAATTTACATTCTAAACATAAATGGCAAATAGCGGAGAGTTTTTGGAGCCAAAAACTAGTGATCAAAAAATATAATTTTTTTTGCAAAAATAAAAAAAATAAAATAAAATAACACTAAAAAATCCGCCAAAGAAGAGAGATTTATTTATGTTTTTATTGTTGTTATGATTTTAAAATTTAAGTAGCGACACAAGTATGCCTATGGGAAATATAAATTATCAGTGGGAAACACACACACACATACGTACATGATATGTGCCCAATAGAAAGTGTCTTTAAGACAACATTGATGAATCGTACACGACATTTCCAATTCGTTCACGACTCCTTGCAGACAGCCCTTTGGGATCGTTTACGACTTTTTCACACAAGTGTCCCAGTATTCATGCACGACAACTTGGGCGACAAGGTAAGCGAAGCTGTCGTCGACGACGACTTCGAAGACCACAAACCCATTATTTCGTTGACGACAGCTTTACAGACAATGTCTTGCTATTTGTCGTTAACGACCCTACTAAAGACAATTTCATTTTGTTGTCGTGTGTCAAATTTTTATTTTTATATTAAAAATACAACATTTTATAAATGTTATCTTATATTAATAATGAGTCGTTCCTGAATATTCTCCGATCCACCTATTTTTGAATTTATCCGCGCCTCAATTTCTCATCACAACCTATGGAGGGGTGACCTCCTTTATATATGGATTCTCTAAAAAGAAAACATTATGAATGGATGCTGACAATAACCACTAAAATAATCTATAATCTTACCATATATTACTGCCGCATCTTTAAAAAACGCTGGGATTTTCGGAATTTTCAATGACTTCACTACATATACATATGTATTAAATGAATAACTTAAATTATTTTTAAAGTTCCTTAATATAATTTTTCTCACTCACCGCTCTTTAGTTAAAGCACACTGTTTAGTGTTGACGTGATTTCAGAATTTGATGATTTTTTTATCTTACAATTATTCCAAAATGAATATTGTATATTTGAATCAATATGTGAACAAACATTTCATAGCAGGCTTTTTAAAAATTTTTGAGTTTTTTGGCACGACACTTTGCAAGACATGGTCATGCATCGCGTCGTGCATGACAATTTCGGTAATTTCGTCAACGAATCGTCGACGAAAATGTCGTCGATGACTTGATTTTCTATTGGGTGGTTTGTAAGTCTGTAGACACAATAATCGTTTTACATGTATGTGTATTTCCTGAACTTTGTGTCATTCCCTGTCGCTGTGACTTTATAATCCACTATAGAGTCAATCAAACAATTGGAAAATAAATTAACATTCTTAAATCACTTTATGGTCATTGCTTATTTTTTGACCACAACAGCATATATAGATGTTAATCTCTTGACACTCGGAGAGGAGTGGCAAATGCCGGATGTTCCATAGGAATGCGTATAGTTAAAATAAACTGGCCACAAGTCATGTCTGTTAACACTCACCAGCATAAAATGTTACAGTAGCGTTGCAGTGGCAAAAAAACTTCACAACAATTAAAAAAAATTCAGACGTAATTCATTTGCAGATAGCTATAAATTAACAAATATTTTTTTCTCTCTGGTTTACACTTTGTACCACTCACTACATGAAACGGGGTGCATAGTGTTAAGTTGTGCATTTGTTTGTAACACAGTTAAGAAGAGAACTGATAATGGATATAGGATCAAGGATGAGATTTTTAAGATTTAAACGCAATTTATTCAAGCGATCTATGCTAAGGTTCTAGCAACCGCTGATGATCCAAACAAAGAGCCAGCCTGTTGAGGAATCTCTTTTTTATTGACTGCCGAGAAGGTTAATTGAGATACCAACGTTTTTAGAGAGGACACACACACACACAAGAGAGGACACACACAAAAGAGCTCATTTTACTGTTATATCTTTTATTGTAGTCAACATCTACAAGAGTCAGTTAGGTCGCATATGCTTGGCATCTGTCACGCACACACACACACACACACATGCGTATACAATGCTGCTAATATTTCAGTTGAATGTGAAGGTAATTCTAAGGACAAAAAAGTATGCGAGTATAAAATAATGTATTTATTTAAATAAAATAAAATTGTAGATGCCGCTACTGTAATTACAAAATAACACCGGCAAATGTATTTTTTTTGTCCAACCAACATTTCACTGTGTGTGGGGATAAATGTGTCGTTGGCAATGCAATTGAGGGTGCATTTGTCAGAGATGTAAAACAAAACTGCAGAGGATTTCGACAAAATCACTAGAAAATCCGAAGAAAACATTTTTAAAAAATACAGTCTATACATGATTACAATGACTACTCGCTGTTAAACAAGTCAGAAACTATCAGTCAGCTGTGCCGACAGAGATCGGCACTAAAAAGAAGGTTTTTTGAGTTTCTCAGGAAGTATGGACTTGACAACCCCCCACCCCCCCCCCCCCCCTCTAAAAAAACTGAGCCGTGGTAACTAGGACAGCATACACAACATGTTGCCAAAAATTTAGAAACGATCCCAGCCAAGTCCTTAAACTGCACTCTTTCCAAACTTTTTATGGAAGGTACCCGAAGGAGTGGTCCGATGTAGTCAATATTCTGACATAATACGAGTCAGTAAGAAATAATACGATGCACAACGTATGCAGCAAACGGTTTCTCCATTCGACGGTTATCTTACGTACTACCCAGTTTAGTTGGTGCCGGCGTGCTTTTGTGGAGCTTTTGGCGAGGAAGTATGGACTTGTCCCAGAAAAAAATTGTACCGCCGTAAAGGGGACCGCAAGGAAAACCTGCTGAAAAAATTTCAAAACGAACCGAGAGGAGCTCTTAAACTTTTCTTTTTCCAAATTTTAGGTGAGAGGAAGGTACACGAAGGAGGGGACCGATTACCCCATCACATGAAATCTATTGTTCCCTACGAAAGTTATCGTTCACGCCATTTTACAGACAAATTTTGAGGGGAGGTATCCGAACTTAAAGGTTGGGCAAAATATTACGAAGTGCAAAAATTAGTTCGAATCGGTTGATCCGTTCGAGAGTTATCATGCGCACCAATCAGTCAGACAGACAAATGGACGGATGGATTTGGGTAAATCAACACCAAATTGTCTGAAACGGGTTTCGATTATCGATTCAAATTGTATATATGGGGGTTATGACTTTTTGACTTTTTTTTGCCTATAAATGCATGAAATAACATTCATTCCATTTTATTATAAAAAAAGTTTCCGCAAAAACAAATTTAAAAAAAAAAAATACTATGCAATGATTTTTTTTTTTCAAAAAATTATTTCCTGTTTCACGAATGAATGACCTTTTGCCTATTAATGACTAAAATAGCTTTTATTCCATTTGAATATAGGAAAAGGTCCCGCAAAAACCACTTTTGTTTTTTATAATATATGAAATAAAGTTATATAATATACAATGATATATATGTAATAATACAATGATAAAATTAGTGAGAAACACGGTTATGCCTTGCGCCCCTATAGCTTGTTTCAGTTAAATATCTGCTTACAGTGACTTCGAAAAAATTTCAAAAGTTCTGAAAAATAAAAACTTTAAAAGCTTTTTGTGCGGAAGCTTTTTATACCCTACACCACTATGTGGTAAGGGGTATTATGTGTTAGTGCATTTGTATGTAACATACAAAAGGAAGCGAGATAGACCCATAGTTCTTTCTAGGGATATACATAGAATCACTTTCTGAGTCGATTTATGCATGTCCGTCCGTCCGTCCGTTCGCAACATACAGGTCGCATTTGTTGACCGATTTCGCTGAAAATTGGGGAATAAAATTTTTTTAGCCGTCGGAAGATCAAGTTCGAAGATGGGCTATATCGGTCCAAGTTTTGGTATAGCCCCCATATAACGGTACCTCCCGATTTAAGGTATTTTAAGGATCTTAGCCGCATTTGTTGCCCAAACCAGCTGAAATTTTACATTTGAGGTTCCCAATGGCCGCGAAATTGCTCCACTAAAAATTGTCAAGATAGGTCCACGGTTCGGTATAGTCCCCATATAACGATACCTCCCGATTTAAGGTATTTTATGGATCTTAGCCACATTTTTTGCCCAAACTAGCTGAAATTTTACATTTGAGGTTCTCAGTGGCCGCGAAATTGCTCCACTAAAAATTGTCAAGATAGGTCCACGGTTCGGTATAGTCCCCATATAACGATACCTCCCGATTTAAGGTATTTTAGGGATCTTAGCCACATTTTTTGCTTGAACTAGCTGAAATTTTACATATGTGGTTTCCAGTGGCCACGAAATTTCGCCACTTAAAATTGTTAAGATAAGTCCATGTTTACATATTTCGACTGGTGTAGGGTATTACATAGTCGGCCCCGCCCGACTTTGGTCTTTTCCTACTGGTTTTTTATCGAATCACTTTAAAATTAAGATTTTATGTAATGTTAGGTAAAAACTCATCAAAATATCATACAGGGATAAGAGGTTGTAAAAAAGTCATAACCATAGTATATACCCTCTTTAGCCTAAAGACTGAGGATATAAAAAATATATCCTTTTCATCAAAATTGGTCCCTTGCGGAATGTTTTTTTTTAGAAAAAATTCCATTGCAATAGGAACCGCCAGGATAATCTGTTGCAACCTGCGATGCTAGACATATCACTAAATTTCCCCCATAAAACGGTACCTCCCGATTTTCGGTATTTTGAAGGTTTTGCCACATTATTTTACTGAAATGGCTGAAAATTGGTATTTAATCTTCTTTGGGGCTACAAAATTTTCCCCAGAAATCAGTCAGTACAGGTCTATGTTTTGATATATCCCCCATAGGACGGTATCTCCCGATTTTCCGCATTTTCAAGGTTTCATCAACATTATATAACAGAAATGACTGAAATTTGGTATTTAGTCTTCTTTGGAGCTAAGAAACATCCCCCCCAGAAATTTGTCAGTATAAGTCTACGTTTTGAAGGGTACTTCCCCATTTTCGATCATTTGAAGGTTTTAGCCAGATTGTCTTTCCGAAATGACTGAAGTTTTACATTCCCCAGAAAATGGTCAGTACAGATCCACGTTTTGATGTAGCCCCCATAGAAGGTACCTCCTAATTTTCGGTATTTTCAAGGTTTTAGCCATATTATCCTACAGAATTGGATAAAATTCCGTATATAATTTTTGTGTGGGATACAAATCATTCCCACTGAGAATGGTCGAAGCAAATACATAATCGTTTTGTCCCCATATATTGTACCTTCCGATTTTCAGTATTTTGATGGTTGTAGCCAGATTATGATACCGAAAGGACGCTCCCAACCCTAGGAGGTACCTCCATAATATACGATGAGCAATGTTGCAGAAGTCATCCGGAACGCGAAATCATCCAAAGCGTTAGGCCCCCACGGAATCTCAATGTTAATGCTGAAGCATCTGGATCAATCTGAGCATGAGTAGTTAACAGGTGTACTCAATCTATCGTTAGCCACCCATATTCAATCAGAAGCCTGGAAAGTTGGCAGGGTGGTCCAGCAACTGAAACCAAGGCAAGGATACCAGCAGATGTGAATAGTACAAGCCGATTTTTCTCTTGCCGCCATTAGCAAAGATTCTAGAGGCACTACTCCTCTGCATGATAAAAAGCAGTTTCCCAGATTCCGTAAAATCCACTGCACCACAGCAGCATTACACGGCATATCCATACATATCAGTTGAGGACTGATCCAGAACATACCGTGTGACCGAATGTGACCTTCGATACCGTCAACTACGCCAAGCTGTTCGGGGATGTAAATAAGACTTCCATCCAGTCGGGTTTGAAATCCATGTAGAGTGAAACATGGATTTCCACTAAGACGGGGTGATATCTACGGAACTGTTTAACCACAACCATTCTGAAATTCCATATCCTCCAAACGTCATAAAGATCCTAATGTATGCGGATGATTGTGCGATCTTGGCGTCTGGTCCTATCGGATCCATCTGGGGAATATGAAATTATCCGACACTGAAACCACTGTCTACCACTGTGGATGGCTGAAATGAGGATCCCCCTGAAAATATTGGTTGATAGTATAGTGCACATCATGTTTAAATGATTCGCGCAAGCCATAGCTATTCGATTACATATCAAGATCAGAAGAAGTAGGTTCTGAAGTCACTGGTACTTGGTGTGCTGACAAAAAAACTTAGTTGATCACTTATAAAGCAATAGACCGGTGTGTGCTAAGCTATGCGGCGCCAGTGTGGTATACGAATGTTCAAACTTGCCAGAATGTCGCCCTGAGGACTGCAACAGGGTGCCTCCCCATGATGCCAGTGGACTATCTTCATGAGAAGACGACGATTTTATCTGTACATCAACACAACAAGATATTGTCGATGCAGTACCTGCTTGGGTTTAACTGCCGTGAGCACGATTTAGTGGACAGGCTTCCCCCACCCAGGCATGTTAGGAACGATCTTCATTACCTGGAGAGGGAGTTCGAAAGGTACAAGCGATAATCTCCAGATCAACGAGACTATCAGACAGGTTTGGAAACATTCCCACTGATGTAGTTGCACAGGCAGTACGGAGATACAGTGTGAAAGCCGTACTTGGAGACCACCCCTCCATTTATCGGCAGCTGCCAAGGCAAACGCGAGTGGTTTTAGCTCAATTGAGATCCAGACGATGCCATCGTGGTGCAATAGTAAGCACGTCCGCCTTGCACTCTGTGTGCCCGGCTTCGATTCCCAGACCGGGCAAAAACATGATACTGGCTAAGGCTCTGATGATGTGATGTTTGTAAGTTTTATCGTGTTCGAATTCGCTACAAGTGTTGCTGTAATAGCTGCAACCTATTTAAACGATGAAATGCAAATTATTTCTCATCTTAATTGTCGTTTAGCATACAATTTGCAACAGCCATACATACGTGCCACCACCGATGTCGCCAAACATAAAATAACCGTAATGACATAAAATAAATATCATGGTAGAGTTAACAAAAATGCAATTAATTGCGTGTAAATTAATTTGAAATGAAAGCGTGCAACTTATTGAATATAAAATACAATAGTGGGCAGGGCAAAAAAGGTATAAAAACAGAATTGTTATTTTTATTACAACTTTAAACGTTTTCTGTACTGTGAGTAAACATATTTTGCCCGAATAGATGGTGGGCGGGGGTGAAAAAATTTAAATGTATTATATAAAATATTGTTGTTGCTCTTTCAATGTTTTTTTACAGATCTTCGTTACACATCAATTGGTTGGTCATTGTTGGTTCCGTAACACACACACACACACACACACAAAATGTCTATAAGAAATATTTACATACATAAGTTGCAGGAGGATACGATTCCTTGAATTGGTTATCGTTTTTACACAATGTTTTCACTTTTAAGGTGGGTTTTTAACGTTTTTTGTAACGATCTTTTGGGAAAGAACAAGGTAAGTAGACAAAATCAGGGATTGCAAAAAAACTCCACTCACGATTCGATAGTAGGCATGGGTGTTTGTATTTGTGTGTTTGGGAGAAAAATTCTGCAGATTGAATGGAATTTTCGTACCGTATACACTATCCATAACACACTTTAAATAAGTACATAAATTGCAGGAGGATATGATTCCTTGAATCGGTTATAGTCTTTCTGCAATGTTTTCGACATCATTTTTTAATTTTTTATGCCACTTTTCAAGTGAATTGTTAAAATTGTTGTGTTAACAACGATGGGTTTTCAGGCATGGTGGATGTTTGCGTCAGCATTTTGAGGAGCAATTTTTTTGGAAAAATCTCTAGAACAATTTTAACAGGTATGCACTGATAGCATATGAAAAATAACCACACATTTTTCTGGGAAATACTAAAGCTTCCGAAATAGTTACCTACCATCGTTTTTACCTCAAACCGTGCTGAAGCAATCAACAATTTAAATAAATTTTTAATGTAAATTACATATGAAGTGCATAGGGAGGACATCAAGCGTCCAGTAAATCTTCTGATGTGCATCAGTTGAAAAAATGTGTTTTTTGTTGGCTGGAATATTTCTGGTTATTTTTTATGGAATGTGTTGTGGTTTTCTTTTTTTAGAAATGGCGAAATGTGAACATTTTTCAGACCAAATTATTCACCTGCGTTACTTGCATACGTCATGTGGGCTTTCATAATGCATTATTGTGAGCGTAGTGATGAAATCTGGCTGGAATACTGTTGCATCATATAGTCGGACACGAATTGGCCCTATACAAGTGAAGCAACCAATTTGACATTGTTTTTATTGTCTTTTTAATATTGTCATTGTTAATATTTTTACAATGAAATATAGAATTTTTAAATTATTTCTGTTCCATAATGACACATAGCCGAAGGTAGCGGGAATTTAAGACAATTGTAATTAAAATTGGTGTTAATGTTTTCTCTTTACCTTCAAAGTTAATGGCTTAAAAGATCTTGGAAATGAATTCAACACATTGAACTCCTGTAAATTTTATGACATATACAGTGGAAAAGGTATAATAAATGGCATTTTTGCGAAATTTTTAAGACATATGCAGCATAACTTAAAGTTGTTAGCAGAATCTACACAAAACAAAGTAAACTATTTACCGGTAGATTCGGCACTAGGGTGGGGCGATTTGTGTGGATGGAAAAAAACCTTAATGAGCCCTTCGCGTTTCTGATTCCTGGGATTGAACTGAGCAAAATAGTCCACTGGACCATATATCTTCCGTGAAAATCGAGCCTCCCGATTTTGACTTTAAGTTTTTCATCCACGTTTTTTGGACATTTTAGCAAATAATGGCCAAACCGTTGAGATTTTCGATCCAATACAAAGACAAAAATTGACAAAACTCGGGAGGCTCGATTTTCACGGTAGATATATGGTCCAGTGGACTTTTTTGCTCAGTTCAATCCCAGGAATCAGAAACGCGAAGGGCTCATGGAGGTTTTCAAATCGCCCCTGCCTATTCGGCACATTTACAACTCAAAACCTACAAAGACAACTGGAAGAGGAACTCTCAAAAAATTGTATTAACAAGTAAGAACGGCGTTAAGTTTAGCCGGGCCGAACTTGTTATATCCTCCACCACAAGTTGTATTAAAGTAAAACTGAACAATTAGTTTCCTTTTGTTTATGAAGAAGACTAAGTACCAAATTTCAGAAATTTCGCTAACGCTGAAATTTGGGAGGTACCGTTCAATGGGGGTTACAACACAACGTGTATATTTACCGACAGATTTCTGGCGGAAAGAAGACCAAATACCAAATTTCCGATATTTCGGTAAGGTAACACTGAAATTTGGGGGTTACATCACAACGTGTATCTTTACCGACAGATTTCTGGCGGAAAGAAGACCAAATACCCTGGTGTATCGGTAAGATAACACTGAAATATGGGAGGTACCGTTCTATGGGGGTTACACCAAAACGTGTATCTTTATCGACAGATTTCTGGCGGAAAGAATACCAGATACCAAATTTCCGACATTTCGTTAAGATAATGTTGCTAAAACCTACAAAATACCGAAAATCAAAGTTACGCTTCTATGGGGGATATAGGAAGACGTGGACCTATACTGATTATTCTCTTCAGGAATATTTTATAACCCCATGGAAGACTAAACAACAAGTTTCCGTTTTACGGTGGGATATTGACGTCACATTCTTCAGAAAATCAGGAGGTACCTTATACGGGGGCTATATCGAAACGACGAGTTTCAGTAGGAAAGGTTTTTACCTCCAACGTAGACTAAATACCGAATTTCAGCCATTTCAGTGGGTTGTTATGGCCACAACCTTCAAATCAGGAGGAACCGTTCTATGGGGGCTATATGAAGGCGCGGACCTGTAGCGACAAATTTTTTTGGGGGGGGGGGGGGAAGTTTTATACCACCAACGAAGACTAAATGCTAAATTTCAGCCATTTCAGTAGAATATCGAAGCCACAAACTGCAAAATACCGGAAATGTGGAGGAACCGTTATGTGGGGGCTATATGAAGGCGTGGACCTATACCGACAAATTTCAGGGGAAAATTTGTATAACCCCAAAGAAGACCAAGTAAAAAGTTTCAGCCATTTTGGTGAAATATTGAAGCCGCAACCTTCAAAATACCGAAAATTGAGAGGTATCGTTCTATGGACCAGTAACAAGTTTCAGTTATTGTGGTGAAATATTGAAGCCGCAACCTTTAAAATACCGAAAATTGAGAGGGGGCTATATGAAGGACCTATCCCAATAAAATTCTGGGGGAATGTTTTATACACCCAACGAAAACGAAGTACCAAATTTCAGTCTTGCCGGTGTGATAATGAGCGCAAAACCTTCAAAATGCCGTAAATCGGGAGGTACCGTTCTATGGGGGCTATATCAAAACATGGGCCGATATAGCCCTATTGCAATACCAAACATCCTAGGGTAATAGAAACTTCTATACCAAATTACAAAGCTCTATCTTAAAAATTGCGACCTATATCTTGATTTAACAGACGGACATACGGACGTGGTTATATCGACTTAGAATTTTACCCAAATCAAGAATATAGGTACTTTATAGGGTCTCCAATGAATATTTCGATGTGTTACAAACGGAATGACAAATTTAATTATACCCTCCATTATATGGTGGAAGGTATAAAAATTAGAAAAGCTGCCATTCATAGGGCTGTAACTTTTGAATCACTGTCGTTGGTGGCCCAAATCATTCGAGAAGAGAATTATTAGTATAGGTCCACGTTATGATATAGAACGGTACCTCCCGATTTTCGGTATTTTGAAGGTTGTGGTCACAATATCCCACGGAAATGGGATGAAATTTGGTACTTTCGGCTCGATGGGCGTATAAAACTTTGCACCAAAAATTTGTCGGTGTAGGTCCACGTTTTCAAATAGCGGTTCCTCTCGATTTTTGGCAGTTCTAGTCACATTATCCAATCGAAATAACTGAAATTTCATTTCATTTCATTTATTTCATACATAGTAATGCATAAGCTAAACATAGCCAACATAATTTACATTACAATATACTTAACCATTTAAATAGCAACTACTATAACAATATTAAATTCGTAATACAAAATTAATTATAAACCTAAAAACAATGCAAAAGGCATAAATAGTGGTTCCCCAAATGCATAAGTAATATCAGAATGATTATTACAACGTAATAAAAAATTCAATGAATTTTATCTTATATGAATTTTATCTTATATTATAAGAACTACTCTGGTAACACTGTTAATCAACAGCAAATTAAATTCGATTAAGGGCAAATTCAGCATATTTTCTTGCAAATATATGGACAGGAATTGCGAAAGTACGTAATAGCACGGGAAGTTGGTTCCATATCCGTGCTACCCTTACAATGAACGACCGCTCGAAAATCATGGAAGAAAAGTGAGGAAATATAAGTTGTTTTTGGCGATTTGAACGCGAAAAAATGAACTTGATGCGCAACAACTCAGGGCAATTAGTGTGGACTATAGAATAAAACATTTTCAATAAACGTTGTTCAACATATGTGTTAAAGGGAACTCCCAAAAAATGCAGTGAGTAGCTGGAGACATGATCATAACGCTTTAACTTAAAAACGAAACGCAAAATCATGTTATACAACCTCTCAATCTTTCTTAGATTGTCCTGGCAAGTGCCAGAAACTATCTCAATACAATATGACACACGAGACATGAGCAAAGCAAATGCAAGACGTTTCCGAATAAATTGCGGCAAATACAAATTGCTACAGTACAACTTGCGCAAGGTGGATACTACACCAGAATAAAGAAATTGAATATGGTTGGAAAAGTTAAGTCTATCATCAAGAATACAGCCTAAACACGTCATTTCATCCACAAGTTCTATATTAGATCCGTTCATGCATACGTAAATATCTGGAGATGCACTTCTCATAGGCTTAAATAGCATAGATTTCGAAATTTGGTTTTGGTCTTCCACGTCGACGTCATGTAATAGCCCCCATAGAAGCGTACCTCCATTTAGTTTTCGCTTGGGTCTTTAAATAGCCTCCATAGAACCGTGCCTAACGATTTCGGTATTTTGATGATTGTGGCCTCAATATCGCACCCATAATACTGAAGTTTGGTATTTGGTCTTTGGTCTTTGCTAGGGGTACAAAACATAGCTTCGTTTCCGTAAAAAAACTCGTAAAAGAGAGAACTGCAAAAAAATTGTTCTCGCACACAAGATTTTGAAATAGTTCGGGAACGGAAAAATGGAAAATACGTCAAAAAAACTGAAACAAATGTCAAAGTCGGCGTATCAGCCAATCAGGCACCGGCAACCATGTTACAATTTGTCGTGTAAAAAGTTTTTAACGAGAGCGTCATTTAGCGAACGCTTTTTCGGGTAAAATGTGTAAAAGTGGTAAAAATTGTAAAAACTTTTGAGTTCTGGAACAAAGCTATTATAACAGGTACAAAACATTTCTGGAAAAAACAGACAGCTTAGGTCCACATTTTGGTATTGCCCCCCCATATACCGATATCACCCGATTTGAGCTTTTTTGAAGCGAAAAACTGTTAATTTTTCATTAAAATCGAAATTATGACTTTGACAGTTCACTATTTTTTTAAATGGATATGTTTGAATACCGTTCCGCTTAAGGGCAAGATTACTATGTTCTTAATGTTTCCACAAAAATATATTCGTTTATTCGGTTTATTCGCTTTAGCAAAAACAGTGTTTGGCAGGCGGGCATTTATCAGAAAACTATGCAGTATTTAAAAAAATGGAAGTACCTGAAGGTGTGCCCTTTTATATGAAAAAGAATTAAAAAAAAAACTTTGGTAGATTTCTTGTAAAACATGTAAAAAAGTATCAGTCGTCTATGCCGACAGAGATATACCCTCAGCCTATGTAAATTAAAACTTTCATCTACGTATAGACCGAATCTATTTAGGCTCTTATCAGAATTTAGGCCTTTTCGGACATTTGAACTTACCGAAAAAATGTGGATTAGGATTGAAGTTCAAAAGTATTGCGGAGGAGGTATGAAATGGGCCGATATAGTCTATTATGGAAGTGGATCTTATTTTGGGAGTCATATCTTTTCGATAGATATCGTGCCCACTAGTCATATAACTTTTCGACCTGTATATGCATGGATTTGTCCACAAAAAACATAATATCGCTATAAACGGGACCACAACGAACAGCATCTGTATACATTTCCAAAGGATCTTCGAGGAGACCCTAAACTGCACTTAGACACAAATGTTAGTTGGGAGGTTCCTTAAGGAGAGGACCGATATGGGCCATTTTAGAAGTTAAGCTAAATTTGGACGAACTATTAGGAGATCAAAAGTTTGGACCTAATTGGTTGCCCCGTTCAAGGCATATCGTGCATACCATTTTAGTGACATTTTTAAAATATTTTGCTCATATGAAAGTGTATAAACTCTCGTTAGCACAAATGCTGGGGGCATACAAATTCATGAAAAATGGATTTTTTGTTTCTCCCTATGTGACTATAAAGGATTTTGCCACAATTACCTCCTGAATTGGATATAACTTGGTATTTTGGAGTCTCAATGGTTTTTATCTATAAATATACTCTACACCTCTAGGGAATAAGTCCTATGGTGGAAACAGAGCTTAGCACTGTCATAAACGAATGGGAACTAATTGTTCCTATTTCAATACAATTCGTGATGGAGGGTATAAAAAGTTTGTCTCAGCGGAAATTAACGCCATTCGCACTTGTTACTAATATTTAATGTATACATTTCTACAAATTTTAATTACAATAAATATAGCGGAACATGACAATATAATCTTTAATATCCATCCATCTAATAGCAATTAGGCAAAAATATGATATTTTATCGAAATCATAAAGAGGCATGTGGCGTATAATGAATTTATTGCTGCATTGTAATGCTGTGATGTTGATTATACGTTTCAATGGCACTTAAGTAGCTAAAGCTATCATAAGCAATAAACATTGAGGCTTAACTTTTCAAAAAAAGGTTTATTTTTGTTTTTGGTGTTGCTATGAATTATTATTGAATCCTTTACAAAAAAGAAAAAAAACATACGAAAATATTTGCCACAAGTTTATGATGATTTTTATATGTGTGTGTATGTATGTATTTCATCACGTTATTAACCATAAAATATTTATAACATACTTGTACATAGAACGTACGCGCACACACATACACATGCATATTGTCTATTGGCTGTTTATTGCATATTCCACAATTATAATTTAATGTCGATTTTATGAAGAGTTATGACATTATATTGTATTCAGAAAAGGTTTTGTTTTCTAATTAAAATGAGTGACCATCGAAATACAAATCATTGAAATTCATAACCGACCAACCAACAACCAGTAAAGTAGGTTGCCTTGCTGGTTGTGGTGCTGTTTCTTGTTTCGTTTTTATATATTTGCGAAACATAAACATAAATAAATTTATATTATTAGCTTATATTGGCCCAATGTGGTATTTACTTTATGGTGTTATATATAAAAACAAATTTTCATTTTTGACATATGAAAGCCAAGAGCCCTTGTCGGTGGGTACTCAATGTTATGTTCTAATAATGTTGGACACATAAATGATTAGATGGCAATAAAACAACAACACTTTACAAAAAGCCATGTGCAAACAGCAATATATATTTTAGCATTAACATTTAGACCTTATATACATAAAATAGTCCAGTCAAAATAGATATTGAAATAACAAAAATTTCCACAAAGCTGAATTTTTTGGTGGAGAACTTGGATTTGCCACTAGAAGCAATGTCCTAAAAGTCCCCATCAATTCCATGTGTGCAAATACTAATTCTGGGTCAAAATTTAGAAAATGTTTGGGTTTTCGGATTTTTTCTTGAACACGGTGGGATTAATCAAAAAGTGACTATACCAAATACTGTAAAAAAAACATTGTTCCAAAACATCCCATACGGGACAAGGGAGACTTCCCTCATATCAATGAGTGCAGCCCGATTCATATTTAGCTCAATGATATGGGACCTACTGTTTATCGCCGAGTCCGAACGGCGTGTCTTAAGACACCACTTGTGGAGAAGTTTTTCAAGGCTGAAATACTCAGGAAATGTCGCCAACATTACTGAGGGGTGCAAGGCGGGCGTGCATACCGTTGCACCACGGTGGCACCCATACCAAATACTGTAGACAGAAAAATTCTCTACAAGATTGGTCTTCATAATTTTTTGCTAGAAAGAGCCATTCTAGAGATATAGCGGTTCTAAAAAAAAACAAGTAAAAAAGTCAGTCAGCTCTGCCGACAGAGATATACCCTCAGCCTGTATATATTGAAAAAATTTTTCCAAAAAAAAACATATGTATTTAGGGGGTTTTAAAAATGCTGGGCATTTGAGCCGACAATAATGTTCATTAGGATAAGAGATCAAAAGTTTTGCGGAGGAGATACTAAAAGGAATGGATCTACATTGACCATTGTGGAAGTGGATCTCCAGCCACTACATAGGGTGCCATAGGGGGTTTTTACACCCTTCGGGATGTTTGCTCAAGAAGTATGAACTTGTCCCTGAAAAAACGTTTACCATCGTTAGCAGGTCTTAAAGTGAACTTATCCGAAATTTTGTGTGGGAGGTACCGGATGAGTGGACAAATATAGTCCATATTTGAACCTGATCTATATCTGGTAGATATATTAGGATGTGTAAAGTATGGACCAATTCGGCCACTCCCTTCAAGAGTTACGGTATGAACAATTTTTCCGAACATTTTTTAACTTTTGTGGGGGAGGTACCTGAAGGAGTGGACCTATATGGCTTCTCTTCAAACTTAAACTACGTTTGGACAAAATATTACTTAGGCCAAATTTTGGACAGAATCGGCAGATCCGATCGAGAGTTATCTTGCGCTCCAACCACCTCACACGGCGTCATAGAATTTTTTGCAACTTTCAGGCTATTTTCTCATGAAGTATGGACTTGCTCCTAATGAAACTTGTACCGTCGTATGGAGGGCAGTCAATACAAGTTGCTAAAACAAAAATCAGAGCGATTCGAGAGATGGTTCTAAACTGAACTTTTCCGAAATTTTGTGTGGGAGGTACCCGAAGGAGTGAACCGATTGAGCCTATATTAAAACATTATCTAAGTCTGGTACACATTTTACGATGGGCAAATCGGTTACTCCCTTCAAGAGTTATCGTGCGCACAAATTTTCCGAACATTTTCGAACTTTTGTGGCGGAGGTACCGGAAGGAGTGGACCGATGTAGCTCATCTTCGAACTTAAACTAAGTTTGGGCAAAATATTACGAAAGCCAAAATTTGAACCGAATCGGTTTATCCGTTCGAGAGTTATCGTGCGCTCCAGCCAGCAGGACAGACAGACAGACATTGCTAAATCAACTCCAAATTGTCTGAAACACATTTCGTCCAAACATACTTGGGGTCTAAAACCATTATTTCGATGAGGCACATTTTCATCGTATCAAAGTGTATATACCCTCCTTAGCATAAAGGCTGAGGGTATAAATAAAACTGAATAAGGCCTCCAAAAAATGATCTTTGCACACATGTGATCGATGGAGACTTTTAGGACGTTACTTCTAATAACAAACCCTAGCTTTCCACCAAAATTCAGCTTTGTGGGAATTTTTTCAATTTCACCGTTATACGCATGCCTATTTTGACTGGACTAAAAATGCCGCCGACAATTCTCTGCGGGAATGCATTAAACAAGACTAAATACGACATTTCAGATATTTCGGTTGAATTATAAGGCTAAAACATTAAAAATTCCCAAAATCGGGGCTGTATCAAAACGTGGACCTATACTGATAAAATTCTGGGCGAATGTTTTGTAGCAAACCAATAATATTCAGCCATTTCGGTGTGATAGTGAGGCTAAAACCTTGAAAATGCTGAAAATCGGGAGGTAACGTTCTATGTGAGATATATCAAAACGTGGACCTGTACTGAAAAAATTCCAGGAGAAACTAAATACCAATTGTCAGCCTTTTCGGTGTGATAATGAGGTTTAAATTTTAAAATACCGAAGTACCGAGGTACCATTCTATGGAGGCTGTACCGAAAGGTGGACCTATACCATTGAGCGTTCTATCAGGATGAAAATTGTGTAGCCCAGTAGATAACTAAATAACAATTTTCAGCCATTTCGGTGAGATAATGAGGCTACAAACTTTAAAATACCGAAAATCGGTAGGTGAGCGTTCTATCTGAGCTATATCAAAACATGGAACTGTTCTGACAAATTTCTGGGAGAAAATTTCGTATCCTCTTAGAAAACTAAATTACAATTTTCGGTCATTTCGGTGTGATACTGAGGCTAAAAGCTTGAAAATACCGATAATCGTGAGGTACCTTTGTATGGGTCTGTACTGATAAACTTTTGGGTAAAAGTTTTATAGCCCTGTAAAGAACTTAATAACAACTTTAGGCAATTTCGGTGAGATAATGAGACTAAAATCTGTAAAATGCATATAATCGGGCGGTATCGTTCTATGGGAGCTATATCGAAAAGTGGACCTGTACTGACAAATTTTTAGTAGAAAGTTTTGTAGCTCCTTAGGGAGCTAAATATCAATTATCAGCCATTTCGGT
Source organism: Musca autumnalis (assembly GCF_047663935.1). Taxonomy (NCBI): domain Eukaryota; kingdom Metazoa; phylum Arthropoda; class Insecta; order Diptera; family Muscidae; genus Musca; species Musca autumnalis. The sequence goes on along the minus strand of NW_027411977.1, from coordinate 117,112,353 downwards.
TGCATAATGAGGCTAATTTTTTGAAAGTACCGAAGATCGAGAGGTGCCGTTCTATGGGGGCTGTATCAAAATGTGGACCTATACTGACAATTTTCTGGGTGAAAGTTTTGTAGTCCCATAGAGAACTAAATAACAATTTTCAGCCATTTCGGATGCATAATAAGGCTAATATTTTGAAAATACCGAAGATCGGGAGGTTCTGTTATATGGGGCCGGTATCAAAAGGTGGATCTATACAGAAAATTTTCTGGGTGAAAGTTTTGTAGCCCCATAGAGAACTAAATAATAATTTTTAGCTATTTCGGTGTGGTAATGAGGCTTTAATCTTTAAAATACCGAAGATCGGGAGGTACCGTTTCATGGGGGCTGTATCAAAAGGTGGACCTATACCGGCAATTTTCTGGAAAAAAATTTTAACCCCATAGAAAACTGAATAATAATTTCCAGCCAATTACGAGTGATAATGATACGAATGATAATTAAAAAAAAAAAAATGGAGCGCACAACATCTACTGTATGAACTGATAACGAAAACCCATCAATAAGATATTTATAGTGTCCAATAACAACGACAATCTGGATGAAACATGTAAAATATGACCCTAAACCATATGTCATGGTTATGGTTAGAGATTTCTTTTATTTAGTATTAGTGGAATTTGATTTGGAACATTTCTTTTTTAACAATATCCCTAAAAAGTTTCCTAACTTTTTTTTTAATTTTGATCCAGCATGGAATTATGTAAAATTAACAGTCCAAAATGAAAGCAAATAATTTCAACCTAAAATATACAAATTTGTTATCAAATTTTCTTAAAGAAATGGTATACGTAGATATATGGTTTATTCTGAAACTCATAGTGAAAATTTGTGTAGAATTTTTCTTCTTTTTACACTTTTCGCCTAGAACGAAGTTTCATATTACTTTCATGCATCAACTCCAAAAAAGAAGGAAACATTTTTCATCAAAAATATTGAGAAATATTTTCATGTTTTTTTAGCAAAATTGATACTGATATTTTCATAATATATAATGTAAATAGATATTTCATATCTTTGGTGACCCACAGTGAAATTTGACGAAGAATATTTTTGTCTTTGAAGCCATCTCTCTAAAATTATGTTATTTAGAATATTTGGATTTGATATGATCAGATTTTAAAGGAGTTTTGAAAGATATTTGAAAAAAGGACCAGAAAGACCCCGCTGATAAACCACATGAGAGTTATAATTTTTAACAGAAATATTCCCCACATCCTCCTTAGTAAAATTGCCAAATACACTATATACCTAAAATGCAAGGAATTTTTTAAAAAAAAGCTAGAAATGGGCGGAACTTGCCCAGCCAACTTTGTTTACTTTCCAATGTATTTTTTGGTTGTCGCACAGTGTTATCAATGACTACCTTGAAGTGCATCACAGCGTCATAATACAGTATCGAGATACATAGTTGTTGTGCTCCAAACACATTTCATATGATGGTGCCTCAATTTATATTGGGCTAGGTCCCAACCCATTGATGCACTCACTTTCAATGCCCATACCTATTAATCCAGAGGCTAATTAAAAAGGGAAAACAATAAAACGAAAAAGGAAAATAATATTCGGAACGCTTGTACATTTCTATTGCGTTCATTTATCTAAATATAAGTTCTGTAATAGCCACAAAAAATAACACAGCATGTTGTGTAAAACAATCTTCCAACAACGTGTGTAAAGTAAAGTGTTTTAGCAACTTCAATCTTATAAAAGATATACAAGTCAATCATTTGTTATTTCGGAAAAGAAAATTTTTCCAAAAAAAAAAACGACAAGAACATAAAATGTTCAATTGGACGGAATCAAAGGCCAATAGACTTAAAGTAACAACTATGCACGCATACAAACATATGTTATGCATATATACATATGTATGCATGTAACTACATGGATAAAATACAATTAATCTTCTGTAAACGGATTCCTGTATAAAGGTAACCAAAAACCTGAATCAATCTTACCAAAAATATAAAGACAAAGGAAAAAAGCAAAAAAAAAACCTCAAAAAATAAATTTCCGAGAAAAAAAACAAAAGAATGGAATTACAATAGATAAACCTCAAAAGAATTCAGGGCATAACAAGTCATGTTAAACAATTTGTTTACATTTGAGACTAGTTTAAATAACACAACACTAACAATAGATAACAAACACATATTTATGTATGTGGTACATGTGTTAATGTATGTGAAAAAAAAATCATTTTACAACAAAAGTTATAAGAAGTAAGCAAACGGCAGACAAAAAGTTTGTTAAATTGGGTCGGGAAGAATCTTATATAATTTTAACGCATGTAGATACATCCCCGAAAGGTCTAGGTAGACTTCTCTGGTATCAATGAGGGCAGCCCGAATCATATTTGCCCAATGATTTAGAAAATTATTTTTATCGTTGAGTCCGAACGGCGCATAATGTACCAAAACATGAACCGTTGTTGACAATTTTTGATGGAGAAGTTTTGTGACCACTGGAAACCGCAAATGGCAAATAGCAGATACTTATATCAATAAATGTAGCTACAATTTTCAAAATACCGAATACAGGGAGGTATCGTTATATGGGGGCTGTACTAAAACATGGACAGTACCTCAAAATGTTTGCTATTTTCAAAGCGCTTATCACATCAACATGGCTTAAATTTCGTAGTTAGTCTTTGATGAGAGCAATAAACATAGGTCAGTATAGGTCCACGTTTTGATATAGCCCCCAGAGAATGGTATCTCAAGATTTTCGATATTTTTGAAGGTTGGCAACATTATTTTACTGAAATGTCTGAAATTTAGTTTTTAGTTCTCTTTCGGGCTACAAAACTTTTCCCCAGAAAATTCAACCGGAAATTTAGTATTTGAATTTAGGTATTTAGTTTTCGTTGGGATCACAAAACTTTCAACCAGAAATTTGTCGGTGGAGGTCTACGAGTTCATAAAGCCCCCATAGAATGGTCCCTCCCGATTTTCGGTAGTTTGAAGGTTTCAGCGTCATTATCAAACCGAAATGGCTGAAATTTGGTATATGGTCTTCATTGGAAGCGTTGAACTTTCCCACAGGAATTCGTTGCTATAGGTCAAACTTTTACATATCCCCCATAGAACGTTACCGCCCGATTTTTGTATTTGCAGGGCATTTGCCGCATTATCCTACAGAAATGGCCTCTTCACCCTAACGAATTATCTTAAACTTCGCATTTGGTATTGGTTGGGAGCAGTAAACTTACCTCGAGAAATTTGTTGCTATAGGCCTACGTTTTGTTATAGCTCCCATAGAACAGTACCTTCCGATTTTCGGTACTTTCAAGATTTTAGTTTCAGTATGACACCAAATACAGAAAATGACAGAAAATTTGTTTTTAGTTGTCGTTTGTGCCACAAAACATTGCCCCAGAAATTTGTCAGTACTGGTCCACATTTTGCCCCAACAGAAAGATACCGATTTTCGGTATATTGAAGGGATTTTTGCCACATTATCACGGTACCTCACGATTTTAGCTGCTTTGAGGACTTTAGCTATATTTTCCGATCAAAATAACACTAACATGCAATTAAAGGATTCTTGTGGTTAGAAAACGTAGCCACAACAAACCGATATTTCTGAAATTTCGTAAAGGTAAACGATACCGCCCGATGTGAAATCTTCTAAAGGATTTTCTACTGAAGTGGCTGTGTCAAAATGATTTTGGAACTTTGGTCCGTGAATGATCTGTGGAAAAATATCAAATTCATACCCTCTAACAATCTGTGAATTTGACGTCACAAAGCGACTTTAAATTAGGATCTTGTTGTGGCTAAATGTATTTTCTAAATCTAAAACGATTTTTAACGTACTTTAACAGAGCTTTAAACCGATGCACAGAGGGGAAATTTGTGTTAAAATTTGATCAAAAACCCTAGAAAGCTCATTTATAGTCGGATTGATATAAAATTTTGAACAAAGCATATCTTCTACACAACGATTAATCCTATAGAAAATAATGAAAATCGGTCCAGATTTGGATGCAGCTTCCATATATATTCGCATCTGATGTGAGATAAAAATGCACCAAAATAACTGAAATTTGACACATGCAACCTGAACTAGCCTAAAAAAACATTGAGCCAATTTTCAAACAAATTGGTACAGACGTATATAGTCCCATATGCATATATTTCATTCCAAATTTTATTTTTTGAAACTTACTTAAATTAAATTTTTCTCAATTCACATGAGAAAAGCCGTGAATGTTTCTGAATAATGCAAACATATTTGATAGGTGTTGGTTTATTCTGATAAATAAGAGTCCCGGTTATACGGCGGAACAAAATTTAGTGTGAGCAAACCTTGCAATTCCATATAAAAATATTTCATATTTTAGTTGAGAAAAATTAGATTTTTTCGGAATGGCGCAAATATGCGCAATTTTTTATGATTGAATCTGATATTTGAGACTCAAGCGCATAAAACATTAGAAGAAACTATGGTCGGGAAACGACGGGGAAATAGACTTTTTCACTATTGAAATTGTAGTAATCTTAAAAATTATCGTAAAAAATTTTCATAAAGAGGAGATGTATCACCATTATTAAAGAGCAAAGATGTCAAATCAATCTGAAAATTTTAAATGCTTATCTTGTTCGGAGACTGTACAAAAACAATAAATCTTGAAAAATATAAATTTTCGCGAAAATAATGTCATTTTAATGTTCACCTAATTTCTAAATTTTCGAAAATTTACTTTTGTTTTCAGTATGGCTGAGTTCAATCGACTGCTGCATTGGATTGGTTAATCTTACAAAGTCGGGGATGGTTATAGCAAATGTAGAAAAGAGTCTTGTTGCCGTTTATCAAAATTTTTTTCATAAAAAACGATTTTCAAATTTTAAGTTTTGAGCAACTTTAGGCATATGTTTCCCCTCTGTGCGATGTACATATGTATGCACATTAGGGTTATGACTTTTTGACCTTTTTCCTCAAAAATGATGATGAATGAACGTTTGCCCATTAATTCTAAAATTAACGTTCATTCCATTTAATTATTAAAAAAGGTCACGCACAAACCACTTTGAAATGTTTTTTTTTTTGAAGAATTACTATGAAATAAAAAAACCATTCTCAGCAAATTATTTACTGTTGCACGAATGAATGACCCTTTGTCTATTAATAACTAAAATAACGTTAAATATTGATATGACATATGGACTAATGTTATACGTGATATAAAATTGTATATATGAAATGTGGCGATAAAATTGATGAGAAACAAAAGCTTATGTCAATTTGGTTATGTGTGTTTAAAGCACAGGTGACCAAGAAGAGCCGTTCTGAGAATGTATTGTAGAAAATGCAATTATTGCAAATGTATTAGTAAATTGGCAAGTCAAATAAGCTGTTGAACAAAAACAAATCAAAACATTTGTTCTCTTTGTGACGTTATTTCTTGGCAATCGTGTCGTATGTGTGTAAATCGCCGAAAAACATCGGCACCACCGTGCCAAGCGTGAACGCATATGGTTTAAAGTGACTCCAAAACATTTTCAAAAAAGCTCATATATAAAAACTTTAAACGCTTTTTGTACGTGATTTTTTTTTTTCTTTTAATCGAATCACCTTATAATTAAGATTTTATCTAATCTTAGGTAAAAGCTCATCAAAATATGATACAGGGATGCGAGGTTGTAAAAAAAGTCATAACCCTAATGTACATACATATTTATGTGACACTCGATGATGGATAGTGGCCCAAGCAGTTTGTCAGCTTTTAAATGCTTTGCCTCCCCACCCCTTGCTTTGTTTTTTTAGCAGTTCCTTTTTATTTTTAATTTGATCCCTAAGTTGTCTTTGCTCATTCATTGCATGTGTTTGTTTTTGTTGTCTACCCTTAATTCATTTTTTTGTTTGCTGTCTATTTAACGTTACCCAGGAGACCTATTTGAGGGCTTGTTAACATTCACATGACCATCATCAAGACATATTCAGCACATGCACAGTATTTGTGAGCACATTTATACCAACTTAACATACATACTCATATATGTATGACGAAAAAAGTATAGTTCGTTTCACACGATTGCCAAACAAATTGCACAACAAACAAACAAATATTTTTGACCAGACATCAGATTCGCATGTCTCCTTTGCGGCAAATGAGTTGAGTATCTCCCTAGGGATTTGGATACCAATGTATGGGGGCATAATAGGCATTTAGAATGTATGCGTGTGTGTGTGTCAGTGTCTATCGCTCTGTTTGTGAGTGTGTGCCAAGCATTTTGTAGTTTATAAACATAAATGAGCATATAAACATTAAAAAGTCTTTAAATGACTGTTGTAATCAACAAAACACTAAAGGAGCAAAAGAGGCAAACAAAAAAAGTTAACAACTAAAGTTAAAGTTTTGCACACTTTTCGTTACTGTTTTATGATTGGCAGTTAAACATGTGAACACTTGCCGTTAAACCTTCACCAGATCGTGTTCACAGATATGTATAGGCACCCTACATTGTTATGAAACACGACAAAGTTCCTTCCATGTCAATATCATTAGCAAAATTTTATAACAATGATATTCCTAAGAAAATAATGCTGACTTCAAATCGGGTATAGGGTAATCCTAGGGGAGTGTTGATGTATAGGTTAGAAGGCACCGTTCTATGGGGGCTATATCAAAACGTGGACCTGCATCGATAAATTTCATGGGAAATGTTTGTAGCCCCAAAGAAGTTTAAATACCAAATTTTAGCCCTTTGAATGGTCTAAAATCGAAAATCGGATGATACCGTTCTACGGGAGACATATCAAAACATGGACCTGTACCTACCTGAAATGTTTTGTAGCTCCAACCAAGAACTATTACCAAATTTCAGCCATTTCGGTAGAATAACGAATCTAAAAACTTAAAAATACTGAAAATCGTAAGGTACCCTTCTATGGCGGCTATATCACACCTGGACCTGCATCGATAAATTTTGTGGGAAATGTTTTGTAGCCCCAAAGAAGTTAAAATACCACATTTTAGCCATTTCGATGGGATAATGAGGCTAAAACGTTTAAAATATCGAAAATCGGGAGGTACCGTTCTGTGGGGGATATGTCAAAACATGGGCCTGTACCTGCAAACTTCTGGAAAAAGTTTTGTAACCCCAACGAAAAACTAATAATTAATAATAATTTAATTACCATATTTCAGTCATTTCGATGAGATAATAAGGCCACAACCTTCGAAATACCTAAAATCGGGAGGTATCGCTCTAGGGGGGGGCTATATCAAGATGTGAATCTGCTCCGACAAATTTCTGGGGGAAGCTTTGTAGCTCCAACGAAGATAAAATTTGAAAATTCCGCCATTTGAATGGGATAATAAGGCTAAAACATTTAAGATATCGAAAATTGGGAGGTACCGTTCTATGGCAGACATATCAAAACATTAACCTGTACCTACAAAACGTAAACCTGCACCGATATATTTCAGGGAGAAAATGTTGTAGCCCCAACGAAGATTAAATAACAAATTTCAGCCATTTCGATAATCGGAAGGTACCGTTGTCTGGGTGGCCATAGCAAACGTAGACCTGCACCGACAAATTTCCGTGAGAAAGTTGTGTAGCTCCAACGAAGACTAAATACCAAATTTCTGCCATTTCGATGGGATGATGAGGCTTAACATTTTGAAATGCCGAAAATCGGGAGGTATTGTTCTATGATGGCAACAGTAAAACGTGGACCTGCACCGAAAAATTTCGGCGAGAATGTTTTGGAGCCCCAATGAAGATTAAATACCAAATTTAACCCATATCGGTACGACAAATTTCGGTCGAATTTCAGCCATTTCGATGGGATAATGGGGATAAAACCTTTAAAATGTCGAAAATCGGAAGGTACTGATCTATGGAGGTTATTTCTAAACGTGGACCTGCCAATAAATTGTGTGGAGAAAATGTTGTAGCCCCAGCGAAGATTAAATAACAAATGTCAGCCATTTGAATGGGATAATAATCTTTAACATCAAGAGGTTCCGTTCTATGGGAGATATATGAAAAAATGGACCTGTATCTACAACATTTCTGGGAAAAGTTCTGTAGCCCCAACGAAGAACTAACAACAAATTTCAACCATTTCGTTAGAATAATGAAGCTAAAAATGTAAAAATACCGAAAATCGGAAGGTACCCTTCTATGGGGGTTATATCAAAATGTGGATCTGCGCCGACAAATTTCTGGCCGAAAGTTTTGTTGCTCCAACGAAAATTAAATAACAAAATTTCCGCCATTTCGATGAAATTGGCTACAACCTCTCAAATACCGAAAATCGGAAGGTGACTTTCTATGGGGATATATGAAAACGGTGACCTGTACCGAAAAATTTCGGGGAGAAGGTTTTGAAGACGCAACGAAGAGTAAATACCAAATTTCAGGCATTTCGATGGGATAATAAGGCTAAAACCTTTGAAATACCGAAAATCGGGAGGTACCGTTTTACGTTGATTATATCAAAACGTAAACCTGCACCGGCAAATTTCTGGGGGAAAGTTTTTTAGCCCCAGCGAGGAACTAATACCAAATTTCAGTCATTTGCGTGGAATAACGTACTTTAAAATTAAAAAAATACCGAAAATCGGAACGTACCTTTCTATGGAGGCTATATGATAACGTGAACATGTACCGAAAAATTTCAGGAGTAAAATTTTGTGGCTCCAACGAAGTTTAAATACCAAATTTCAGCCATTTCGGTGGAATTATGTGGAGCCATAGAACGGTACCTCCCGATTTTCGGTACTTTGAGGATATTAGCTACAATTTTTAACCAAAATTGCTGTAATTTTACATATGAGGCTTCTAGTGGTCCACAAAAAATTGTCCATTTTTCCAATGTCCATTTTTATATATAGCCCGTTATATAAAGGTACCTCCCGATTTTGGGTATTTGAGGATTTTAACTATTTTTTTTTGACCTGTTACTTGACATTTGAGGTTTCCAATAGTCACAAAACTACTCCATTTAACATTTGAGTTTCTCAGTGGCCTCTAAACTTTTCCACCAAAAAAATCATCATTATAGGTTAATGTTTTGGTATAGCCGCCATATAACGGTACCTCCCGATTTTCGGTATTTTGAGGATTTTAGCAAAAATTTTGAACCGAACTAGCTGCAATTTGACATTTGAGGTTCTCAGTGGCCTCGAAACATCTCCACCAAAAATCGTCAGTATAGGTCCATGTTTTGGTTTAGCATCCATATAACGGTACCTCCCGATTTTCGGTATTTTGAGGATTTTAGCTAAAATTTTAAACCGAACTAGCTGTAATCTGACATTTTAGATGGCCTCGAATAGTCTCCACCAAAAATCATCTGTATAGTTCTATGTTTTGGTATAGACCCCCTATAACGCTACCTCCCGATTTTCGGTATTTTGAGGATTTATCTGTAATTTTTAACCAAACTAGCTGTAATTTGACATTTGAGGTTCTCAGTGGCCTCGAAACGTCTTCACCAAAAATCATCAGAATAGGTCCATGTTTTTGTATAGCCTTCATATAACGGTACCTCCCGATTTTTGGCATTTTGAGGATTTAAGCTAAAATTTTAAACCGAACTAGCTTCAATTTGACATTTGAGGTTCTCGGTGGCCTCGAAACGTCTCCACCAAAAATCATCAGAATAGGTCCATGTTTTGTTATAGCCCCCATATAACAATACCTCCCGATTTTCGGTATTTTGAGGAGTTTAGCTAAAATTTTAAACTGAACTAGCTGTAATTTGACATTTTAGGTTGTCAGTGACCTCGAAACTTCTCCACCAAAAATCATCAGTATAGGTCCATATTTTGGTATAGCCCCTATATAACAATACCTCCCGATTTTCGGTGTTTTGAGGAGTTTAGCTAAAATTTTTAACCGAATTAGCTGTAAATTTGAGGTTGTTAGAAGTCACAACACTTCTCCACCAACAATTTTCAACATAAGTCCATGTTTTGGTGTATTATAAGGGTTTCTAAACCAAACTTGCTGTAATTTGACATTTGAGGTTCCTTTGTGGTCACAAAACTTCTCCACCGAAAATTCTTAATGTGGGTTCCATGTTTTAATATAGCTCTCATATAACGGTACCTACCGATTTTCGCTTTTTTACTTGTGTTTTGTTTGTACATTCAGAGGCTGACGGTAAGTCCATCTCTGTTGGCAAGGCTGACTGATACTGATTTACTTGTTTTGTGAAAAAGATGGGTCTGCGACCATTATTTCGATGTGTTACAAAGTTTTGAGCGAACATAACTGCTTAACACGCCAATAGCCTTTTTAACAAGTCGTTGCATATGCTGCTTAAAAAATATTTTTCTTTCGCCTTTAAACAGCAACAACAAATTCTGCTGGCTGCCGATGTTTGGTAGCATGATGATTGGTCCTAACAAATTATAGTTTATTGCGTTAGCCATTTTTTTCTGTTGTTGTTGGAAAAATTTTTTGTGAACTTTTAATAGTATAATTTCATTTTTGATTGTTGTTCTTTTAGTTGGTTGCTGTTGTTGTCGAAAAAAACTGATTAGAAAACGGCCAGAAGAAAATAAAAGCCTTTGGAAAATTCCTAACACAAAAGACAGAAGGATTTTCAATCCTCAATTTTTCTCTTTTTATTGTGGCACCCCATGCCTCAAAATTGCTGAGTTTTAGCATACAAAAGTCTAGACATAATTGACGATTACTGGGATAATGTGGAGCTTTGGTATTTATATAGTCCGGTGATGAAGTGAAACAAGACGGTGGTAGGAGGTTTTGTCATAGGGGTGATAATGGCTGGAAATGCTTATGTAAATTTTATTATAAATAATTGGCACACAATTATCGCAGTGCCATACATACGTACATACATTGTAGAAATGTACATACAAAAATACACATTCGATACGACATTAAAGAACAATGCAGACATTTTAAAAGAACAAAATAATGTCGGGCGTGGAAGGGATGAGGTCTGAAGGGCATGGTGGCTGAGTATTGTTTAAGAATAAACAACAAAGAGGCAAGTAAATTGTTTGTTCAAACACACACACACACAATTCTAAGCCATATTATACACATACACAAGCTTCCTACATACATACATGACTGGGTTAATTTGCAAAAGTTGTAAGTCTTGTTTATACTGAATTTCGAAAGAAGATTTGTGTGTAAATCTCATGGAATATGGTACACACATACATATACTATTATATGTGTGCATTATTACACATTTATTTATTTTTGTTTTTCATAGAATTGACTTATTCACTTTGCATTCTATACCACAGCAATGTGTGCAAAAAAAACAAAAACACGCAACGAAAATAACACTTTACCATTTAAACGTTTTGAATGAATATTCTGTTTCGGAGACTTATGCTACTAAATAATCATAATACATATGCATTTTCTGGGTTCTTGGTTTTTCCTTTCATGTGTGTGTGTATTTTTATTAGAGATGACTTAGCTGGAAATGTATTCTAACCAGTTTTCAGTGTTTTGTTTTTCTGCTTTAATTTATTTCGTCTGCTAATATTGAAATGTATATTTGTTTTAAATAAAATCTTGGTGTCACTTCGTCGACACGACATGTTAGTTGACACTGATATTCTTTTGAAAAACCTGAAAGTAAAATAGTAAAATGTAACAACTAAAAAGTGTTAAGGCCACAATTATTTTGTGTAAAGATTGTTTGACAATTCGGAACACCAAATACCTAATTTTAACTAATTCGGTTAGCTAAAAACTTGAAAATATCTGAAATCGGTTGGTACTCTGTATATGGGGGACTCAATTGTCATATTACTTGTAGTTTGGTCAAAAAATGTAGCTAAAATCCTGAAAATACCGCAAATCTAGGGGTTATGGTTATATGGGGCTATATCAAAACATGAACGTATGTTGACAATTTTTGTGCAGATATTTTATGACCTCTGGAGAAGAATTACAGATAGTTTGGTCAGAAAATGTGCTTAAAACCTTCAAAATACCGAACATCCGACGGAATGGCTATAACAAAACAAAAACAATTGTTGACAAATTACAGTTAGTTCGGTTGAAAATGTACCTAAAATCTTACCGAAAATCGGGAGGTGCCTTTATATGGGGGCTATACCAAAACAGGTACTTATGTTTACAATGTTTGTTGGAGAAATTTTGTAACCTTTGTGAACCTCAAATGTTAAATTACAGGTAGTTTGGTCAGAAAATGTGGCTAATATCTTCAAAATGCCTAAAATCGGAAGGTGTCGGCTAATACAAAACGTGGACTTATCTACCAAAAATTATGGACACATGAAGGCCCACGTTTTGGAATACCCCCATATAAAGGTACCACCCGATATCAGGTAGTTTGACATTTTTATACCCTACACCACTATGTGGTAAGGGGTATTATGTGTTAGTGCATTTGTATGTAACATACAAAAGGAAGCGAGATAGACCAATAGTTCCTTCTAGGGATATACATAGAATCACTTTCTGAGTCGATTTATGCATGTCCGTCCGTCCGTCCGTCCGTCCGTTCGCAACGTACAGGTCACATTTGTTGACCGATTTCGCTGAAAATTGGGGAATACCATTTTTTTAGCCGTCGGAAGATCAAGTTCGAAGATGGGATATATCGGTCCACGTTTTGGTATAGCCCCCATATAACGGTACCCCCCGATTTACGGTATTTTGACGTTTTCAGCTACATTTTCAGACCGATTTAGCTATAATTTGACATTTAGGGTTCTTAAGTGTCAATAAACATATATAACAAAACTTGTGGACATAGGTCCACGTTTTGGTATAGCCCCCATATAACGGTGCCCCCCGATTTGCGGTATTTTGACGTTTTTAGCTACATTTTCAGACCGATTTAGCTATAACTTGACATTTAAGGTTCTTATGTATCAATAAACTTATATAACAAAAGTTGTGGACATAGGTCCACGTTTTGGTATAGCCCCCATATAACGGTACCCCCCAATTTACGGTATTTTGAAGTTTTTAGCTACATTTTCAGACCGATGTAGGTATAATTTAACATTTAGGGTTCTTAAGTGTCAATAAACATATATAACAAAACTTGTGGACATAGGTCCACGTTTTGGTATAGCCCCCATATAACGGTACCCCCCGATTTGCGGTATTTTGACGTTTTTAGCTACATTTTCAGACCGATTTAGCTATAACTTGATATTTAGGGTTCTTATGTATCAATAAACTTATATAACAAAAGTTGTGGACATAGGTCCACGTTTTGGTATAGCCACCATATAACGGTACCCTCCGATTTGCGGTATTTTGACGTTTTTAGCTACATTTTCAGACCGATGTAGCTATAATTTAACATTTAGTGTTCTTAAGTGTCAATAAACTTATATAACAAAAGTTGTGGACATAGGTCTCCGTTTTGGCATAGCCCCCATATAACGGTGCCCCCCGATTTACGGTGTTTTGATGTTTTTAGCTACATTTTCAGACCGATATAGCTATAATTTGACATTTAGGGTTCTTAATATCAATAAACTTATATAACAAAAGTTGTGGACATAGGTCCACGTTTCGGTATAGCCCCCATATAACGGTACCCCCCGATTTATGGTATTTTGACAGTTTTAGCTACATTTTCAGAGCGATTTAGCTATAATTTGACATTTAAAGTTCTTAAATGTCAATAAACTTGTGGACATAGGTCCAAGTTTTGGTATAGCCCCCATATAACGGTTCATTTAAGTTCTTATTTTCGTATAGCCCAGATACCTCCGAACTAGCTGTTAATGACATTTGAAGTTCCCACGTTATGTACCGATTTTCGATATTTTGAAGATTCTAGCTAAATTTTTTAACCGAATTAGGAGTTATTTGACATTAAAGCTCCCATCAAAAACTGTCAACATAGGCCCATGTTTTATTATAACCCCTATATAACAGTACCTCCCAATTTCTAGCCCACCAAAAATTGTCAACATACATAGTTAGATATAGGCACCATAAAAAAGGGCCTCCCGAATGAAGCAAAAATGTACATAAACATTATCTAACATTTTAACGTACCCACTTAAAGTTGGGGACAGGAATGAAAAGTAATTATTCCATTTTATTTAAGAATATTTTATGGTGGAGGGTATGAAAAGTTCGGCCCGGCCGAACTTAATGCTTTTTTACTTGTTATAGATATTTTTGGCGCAAATTGGATGTGATTTGGCATTTAGCGTTCCGAGTGGCCAAAAAAATTATCTAGGTCCAAGTTTTGGAATAGCCCACATACCGCCAGATTTGGGATAGTTTAAAGTTTTTATCGAAGTTTTCATCCCGAATTACATTGAAGTTCGCCTTTAGGGTGGAACTGATCAGCAAAAAAAACGCTTCTCCACCAAAAATTATGGACATAGGTCCACATTTTTGAACAGGCAACCCATATAATCTTACCCCCGATTTTAGGTACTTTGAAGTTTTTATAAATTTTTCGACCCCAATTGGATGTAATTGGTTTGGAAGTAGTCTAAAAAAGCTTCCACGCCAATATTTATGGTCATAGGTCACATTTTGGAATATGTAGTTTCCATATAACGGTAATTCCCGTTTTCAGCTATTTTCAGGGTTTTAGGCACACTATCTTGCCGAAATGGCTGAAATTTGGTAATATTATTCTTTGATGTAAAAAAAGAACTTTCCCCCAGGAATTTGTCAGTACCGGTTCAGGTTTTGATATAGCCCCTATTAAACGATACCTCGCGATTTTCTGGGTTTTGAAGATTGTAGCCTCTTTATCACACCAAAATGGCTGAAATTTGGTACGTAGTCTTCTTTGAGACTACACGACTTTCCTCCAGAAATTAGGTGCTACAGGTCCATCTTTTGTTATAGCCCCCATAGAACGGTACCTCCCGATTTTCGGTATTTTGAAGGTTGTGGCCACAATAATGCACTGAAATGGTTGAAATTTTGTAGTTAGTCTTCATTTGGGGTATAAAACTTTACATATGAAATTTGTCGGTATAGGTCCACGCCTTCATATAGCCCCGTAAAACGTTACATCCCAATTTTCGATATTGTGAAGGTTGTGGCCTCAATATTCCACCGAAATGGCTGAAATTTGGTATTTTGTCTTCGATGGGGGTATTCACGCCTCCCCTCTAAATTTGTCGGTATAGGTCAACGTCTTCATATAGCCCCATAGAACAGTACATCCCAATTTTTAATATTGTTAAGGTTATGGCTTCAATATTCCACCGAAATGGCGGAAATTTGATATTTAGTCTTCGTTGGGGGTACAAAACTATCCACCTGATATTTTTTAGGTATAGGTCTACGCCTTCATATTGCCCACATAGAGCGATATATCCCGATTTTCAATATTTTGAAGGTTTGTGGCCACAACCTTAAAAATACCCACAATAAGCCACCGAAATGGCTGAAATGTGTTATTTAGTATACGTTGGAGGTAAAAACCTTTCCGACTGAAATTTGTTGGTAAAGGTCCCCGTTTAGATATAGCCCCCATAGAACGATACCTTCCGATTTTCGTAATTCTCGGGGTTGTGACGACAATATCACAACAAAATGACTGAAATCCTCCCAGGGGTTATAAAATATTCCAGAAGAGAATTATCAGTATAGGTCCACGTCTTCCTATATCCCCCATAGAAGCGTACCTCTTGATTTTCGGTATTTTGAAAGTTTTAGCCACATTATCGGATGTTTGGTGTTTGGTCTTCTTTGAGTCTCAAAACTTTCCGCCCGAAATGTTTCGGTATAGATCGCAATTTTTATACACCGCCCCCACCCTAGGACGGTAACTCCCGAATTTCGGGATTTTAAAATTTGGCATTTAGTCTTCATCATAAACGAAAGGAAACTAATTGTTCCATTTTACATGAATACAACTTGTGATGGAGGGTATAACAAGTTCGGCCCGGCCAAACTTAACGCCGCACAGTGGTTCAGAATCGTTTTTTTTTGGTCAAATTTCTTTAACTTTTGAACAGATAGAGAATTCTTTTTTTGTTAGACTGATAACACAGTCTGGTAGTTGCAGAGGAATTCATGGTCGAAGATAAACTTTCGAATTTTGTTTACTATTTTTCATCAAAATATGAGTGTTTTTATGTTCTTTATATCTTCCTATATGTTAGGGATGGTCAAACACCAATAAATAAACTATAAAAATACCAAAAAACCAAACAAAAATTTTTTCAAAAAAAAAAAAAAAAATCAAAATTTGTTTAAAAATGTAAAAAAAAACAAACCAAAAATTTAAGTTTTTTTTTTCAAAAATTACTTATAAAACTCATATAAAAACTCGTATACTCCAAAAATGTAAATTTGTGTAAAACAGCAGTAATTCATATGGGAAATGGTATGGAAAAACACACATTTATCCATGTAATTTCAATAAATTTAAAAAAGTGTTAAACGGACGGAACAGGACGGGTACAAAAGTATATATGGGCTGAAAGAGGAGACTATCGGGCATCTTCCTGTGAAAACAGAACAGTGTTCCATGTTGTTCCACAAAAGATCTAGTCTACTAAATTTGGAATTTTATAAAATGTAGTACCTGAGGAAAAATAAAATAGCTCACGTAGTGTAAACGCTACGGTAATTTGTTTAAACTATTTTTAAAGGTAATACACCAACCTGCCTAACAAAAAAAAAAAAAAAAAAAAAAAAAACAATGAACACAATATCTTTTATAGTTTCCGAGAAATAGCTATTTCTTTCTCCAGAAGTTTGCAAAAATTACGTATTTCTCAAACACGGGAAAATGCTTGTCTTTAGGGGCATCCCTCGCTCACACCTTCCAATATTTTGACCAAATGTTTTGGTTTCCTTAGTTTCAATATGTTTACTATCGAATCCCATATAGAAGTTAAATATCTGTGACAAAACAAAATTTTGATTTTTTTGTGCGCCGTTCTTACTTGTTTACTTGATATTTTTTTACTTCAGACATTTGAATATAAAAATTTAAATAATTTCGCTGAATTTATAAAAAAAGAACTAGGAAAAAATAAGCTAAGGGCGTGTAGAGATATATAGAGCCGAGGTGAGTGTTATACATTTTCCAAAAATAAATAATACTATTGATTGTCTAGTTTGACATACATATGTTGACATCTCTAATCCATTATTCAAATATGTATTGCCAAAAATATGATTGTGAGTGGTGGATTTGCTTTAATTTCTTTTATTGGGGAACACACACATAAGCTGCGTTCCATAAGCTGCGGGATACTATGTTTTAATTTTTTTTAGCGGCTTTTTGTCAAATACCCGTTCGATTCCCATAAATAAAACAAAAAAGAAGACTAGTAAATGACGTCTTTTTTATTTTGGGTTACAGGGCAAATTTGGCATAGCAAAAAATGTAATATGGTGATGGTCGCACCTCGGGTAGGTCATTTCCGTTCATGTATTTTTAAACCATATGACAATGTACATCAATTGCTTTGCTAGTTTTAAAATTTGGAACGAAGCTACAGTAGAAAGAGTTATCCAATGCAATATAGTCTAGTTTTTCGTTTTTATGCACACAAACATAGTGAAGTAAGAAAAAAATAACAACAACAATGCACCAACACAAATCCACAATTCTTTTGTCTTGTCATAAGCGTTAAGCGTAACTCGCATTGTTCTGTTCAAGCTAATTATTCAACATAAACCGCAAAGAACAATAAGGTGAAGAAGCAACATTTTCTCTGCAGCTTATGGTACACATATTAAAGAATATATGTATGTAGATAAACAGGAATTGTGTGTATGTGAGAACTTTATGGCATATTAGCCAACTCTATGGAAGCCTGGGAATTAAACACTGTCTGCCATTTAAATCATAACAAAAAACCATAAAACTTTCTTGTGCAAGGGTATTGCGGGTAGGTAGGTGTAAAGCCCACATACCCAACAAATGGTATTACGCCTTCGACTCCATTGTGTATTGTCACGCATACAACAAACAAAGCATACATATCCTTCTCCTATTACAACACATGCATAGCAACAAGGGTTAGAGTCTGAAGATGTGTGTGATGCGTGTGGTTGTGGGCATTACAAAAAAAAATATTCCCATTGGAAATTAAACTCCAACAGACAGAGGCATATATATGTAGGTACATGTGTATGTATTACCAACCAACGCTTAACTGGAAAGCCGGTTAAAGTTGCATTCTTAATTATTATTAAGTTGCCCAACTATGCACATTTATGAAGTGAAAATATAATTTATGGCAAAAGTTTTACATTTTTCTGGGTAAAAAAAATAATAACAACAACACCAACAGCAACAGGATATTTTCTTCATTTCTCACACTTCACACATTACTGACTGTTTGAGTGACAACAGCTGTTATTGTTGTTGTTGCCTATATGTGTGTGCAACTTCAGCACTTTGTGAGTGAATGAGTGACTGACTGACTGAGGGCTTGTGTAAATCATCATAAATCCACAACAACAACAGCAGCAGCAACAACACAATTGATATTTTGTCAGTTTCATTACAAAAAGGACACAGTGTTGTGGAGTTTGGTGAATATGATGGGGATGGATAAAGCATACATTTATATTGGATAGTTCAAATCGATTTAAATAAAAAATTCGATGTTTTGGGTCTATCGAGTTTGTCAAAACTGTTAAAGGTCAGATCATAGATAGTATAGGATAGTTATAGACCTTTACATGCCAAAATCCGGGATTTGTCTTGATTCATCTTCCACCTAAAATGGACATTAACGTCTGTGTGGTGTTACCTATCATATTTACCTTTAACCCCCTCTAAAGGCAGTGAATTAATATGTGCCTTGCAAAACACGTTCACCCTTAAGAGCGCCACAAACTTTGGAGTTATTACACCCTCAACCAAGAACTATTTTGAACTAATATGGGATGATTCGTTTTCTTTCTGTTAAGAAAGTACCAAAGCCCACAACTTTAGGTGGAGAAGTGTTTGGACCACTGGAAATCCCATACATATGGGTACAGTGCTGCTCAAAACATTTGCAATTGGAATGATTACTTTACTTTTTATATAGTTCTGAGGTAATTTATGGATTTTTTGTGGGTCGATTGTTAATTGAACCCTTTCAAATATTTAAAAAATAATTGGCAATAATTGCACTTATTGTACAAAAATATACGAAACAAAGTTCGGACTCATTTTTGGTCCTGCTCAAACCATTTGCAACTGAGAAAATTTGCTTCAAAATCTGAAGATATTATCTTGGGTTAGATAATATATTGTGAGTTAAACATTTTATTTATTATCTGGACACATAATAAAGGTATCCTGTTATAATAATAATTGTTCCACAAACATCCCAGAAGGGACAAAGGAGACTTCTCTCATATCATATTAGCTCAATGATATGGGGCCTACGTTTATAGCCAAGTCCGAACGATGTGTCTAAGACACCCCTTGTGGAGAAGTTTTACATGGCTGAAATACTCAGAAAATATCGCCAACATTACTGAGGGGTATTTTGCCACCGTTGAAAAGTGTTTGATGTTGCCTGGCCGGGGAATCGAACCCACGACCTGCATCGTGCAAGGGGGTATGCAAACCATTGCACCACGGTGGCACCCAAAGTATCCAGTTAAGTAAATAAATTTTTATATACTTTGGAATCCTGTCTCTAAGCATAATTGTTAAATGCCAAGTTTTATTCGATATTTAATTGTGTTGAGTTCAATTTAGGACCCTGGAACCTCCTATTTGAGTTTCGATCACTTAAGCTGATCGGGTCCGATAAGAACACAAACAAGTAAGAACGGCGTTAAGTTCGGTCTGGCCGGACTTGTTATACCCCCTCCACCACTAGTCGTATTGAAGTAAAATGGAACAATTAGTTTCCTTTCGTTTATGAATAAGACTAAATACCAAATTTCAGCAATTTAAAAATACCGAAATTCGGGAGGTGCCGTTCTAAAGGGGCTATATCAAAAGTTCGATCTATACCACAAATTTCTGGCGGAAAGTATTTAAAATCAAAAAAAAAAAAAACTAAATACCAAATTTCCGATATTTCGGTAAGATAATGTGGCTAAAACCTTCAAAATAGCGAAAACCAAGAGATACACTTCTATTGGGGATATAGGAAGACTTGGACCTATACTGATAATTCATTTCTGGAATATTTTACAACCCCATGGAAGACTAAATAACAAATTTCAGTCATTTCGATGGGATATTGACGTCACAACCCCCAGAATAAACAAAATCGGAAGGTATCGTTCTATGTGGGCTATATAAAAACGAGGACCCATACCAACGAATTTCAGTCGGAAAGGTTTTTACCTCCAACGTAGACTAAATACCAAACTTTAGTCGTTTCGGTGGATTATTGTCTCCACAACCTTCAAAATACCGAAAATTGGGATGTACCTTTCTATGGAGGCTATATGAAAGCGTGGAAGGTTTTATACTCGCAACGACGACTAAGTATATGATGGCGTGGGCCTGTACCGACAAATTTCATATGGAAAGTTTTTACCCCAAATGAAGACTAAATACCAAATTTCAACAATTTCGGTGGAATATTGATGCCACAAACTTTAAAATACCGGAAATCCGGCTGTGTCATTCTATGGGGGCCATATGAAGGCGTGGGCCTATACCGTCAACATTCTGGGGAAAAGTTGTATACCCCCAACGAAGACTAATTCCCGAGTTTCAGCCATTTCGGTGTGATAATGAAGCTAAAACCTTCCAAATACCGAAAATCTTCAAATTCTATGGGTGCTATGTCAAAACGTGGATCGATATAGACCATTTGCAATACCAAACATCCTAGGAGTAATTACAATATCTATCTTAAAAATTGCGAGCTGTATCTTGATTTAAACAGACATGGCTAACTCGATTTAGAATTTTACCCTGATCATGAATATACATATATATGTTATAGGGTCTCTGATGAATATTTCGAAGTGTTACAAACGGAATGACAAATTTAATTATACCCTCCTTATTATGGAGGAGGGTATAAAAACAAATAAAATCAGTAGATATCAGCACGCTTTCATCAACCCAGAGAAGACGAAACATGTAATATTCATCAGGAAACGCAAAATTCCCGATTTCCAGCATCCAGCTTTTGATGCAGTTGCATTAGCACTTTCTTCGGTAGCTAAATACATCGGTACAATCCTGGGTCATCGTTCAACATGGGAAGGGAATACCGAGGAGGGGGCGAAGAAAGGTCTCATAGCACTCTACTCCTAAAAAACTCTATTGGGAAAAGTTGCACTTATAGTACTCTTTCCTTACAAGAACTCCATTGGGTTGTGAGTTGTGACTTAAGTACAGTACACATTGTCAGTTTTGAATGACGATTTTTTTGCAATTATCGATAACTGTCCAACCGTCCAACAACCACAAAATATTTTGTGGTTGCATGATGAATGACAAAAATGAACGGCCACACTAGCAAGCAACAACAAAGCTGTCATTCAAAACCTAGCTTTAGACCACAAGTAACCATTGTCCTGTCCATCTTGTCTGGTGGCAAACATTTGGGAACTATACAAACTATCAAATGTGTAAAAGACTGCCTCAATTCTGAATACCTAAGTAATACTCAGGCCGCCGTAAACATGGTTTATTTTTAGGCTGCGAGGAAGGCTTTTGGGTTTATAGAGTCAGGACCGTGGCAGATTTCACATTTCGGACATGGGAAAGTCTTAAAGCCTGCTAGAATTAAATCACAAGAGTTGTGTAATCGATTATTTGCCAACCTCCTTCAGGTTCAACTCATTATCTGTGATCATTCCAAGTAGGCAGACTTGGGTCGAAGATAACTCTCCGGACAGTCTGGCACTATGTACAAGATGAGTCCAAGATGGAGTAAGGCACCATCAATCAAACACTCATTTAAGCTGCAGCTGTTATTGCAGCGTCTTTCAGGAAAGCAGCAGTATTGGTGAAAGAACTTGAAGGCAACCTTACAGGGTCGATAGGGTTAAGCGGACCTCAAAACTCTTAAGTCCTGGACCATAAATTCTCGAGCTATCATTGATTGCAGAAAAGCTCTACATGATATACGTAATATCGTAAAACTTAGCTATATAATGGGCAACGAATTAGCCGATATGCTAGCTCGAGGTGGCTCTAAATTCATCGACATACCAAGTGATTGATCTGTCCGGCAACCAGTGTGCTACTACATCGGCAAACTTCGAGAGATCTATGTCGAGAAAGTACTTCGCAAATGATTCTTTGAACCTGGAATCCGGACTACCAAAGTAATCTGTCCTGTGGTCTCTCGTCGTGGAACAACCTCCCTCCTATCCCTCGACAAGTTAGGGATGAAAATCACTGTGGGGCTTCTTAGGCGTTACTGTAGTGTGAGATCTCTAACTTCAAAATGGGATGACAGTGGCATTGACTACTTACTGTAGGCTATTGTAGATTTTTCGACTACTAACTACCGACTACTTTGTAGATATGAGGTCAATGACTTCACCTTCCTATCAAACATGGATCACATTATCCATTATTATTTTCTGCTCCGAAAATTGTGGAGGTCCAAGTTTTGGAACATTTTCTAGTTTTTTTCGATGTTTTCGGCCCAAGTTGAATTTGGAATTTAGCTTTCCTAGACGCCAAAAAAATCTCCACCGAAAATATAGATATATGTAGGTAAATGTTATTTGAGTAGCCTCGATATAACGCTACCATCGGATTTAAGTATTTTGAAGTATTTATGGTCGCTTTCTGTTATACTTTGAATGTAATTTGGCATTTGAGGTGTCAAGTGGCCACAAAAATTATCCACCAAATATTATGGTCCACGCTTTGCAATAGCTCTAATATATCTGTACCGTTTCAGGTATCTTGAAGTTTTTATCAATGTTTTCTGCCCAATTTGGATGGAATTTGGTATCTAGCGTTACTAGTGGCCAAAATACTTCTCCACTAAAAATATAGTTATATGCAGGTCCACGTTTTTGAGTAGCCCCGATATAACGCTACCGTCGGATTTCAGTATTTTGATGATATTTTCGGCCGTAACTTGTATGTAATTGGCATTTAGTTTTCGAAGAGGTCAAAAGACTTCTCCATCAAATATTATGGACATCGGTTCAGGTTTTGGAGTAGCTCCCATATAAAGGTACCGCCCGATTTCACGTATTGTGAAGTTTTTATCGATATTTTTATCCGTACTTTAGATGTAATTTGACATTCAAGTTGTCAAAAAAAATCTCCACCAAATAGTAAGGACATCGGTACACGTTTTGGAGTATCCCCTATAGCGGTACCGCTCGATTTCAGGTATTTTGATGATTTTATCGACGTTTTCGATCCAATTTGGATGTAATTTGTAATTTAGCGTTCCTAGTGGCCAAAATACTTCTCCACCAAAAATATGGGTAGGTTAGGTTAGGTTAGGTTAGGTTAGGTTAGAGGATGTGCAGCCACTAATTGTGACTGCGCCACTCGGAGACCTTACGGTCCATTGTGATCATCCTTTAGAAAAGTGAAAAGTGAAAAAAATTTTTCTAGTGGAGAGAGAGATAAAGATAGATAAGAGAGATAAATAGAAATAATAGAATAAATAGATAAATAGAAATAAAAAGAATTAAGAAACAAATAAGAAACAAGGTAGGCAGAATAATCG
The DNA here is from genome assembly GCF_047663935.1 of Musca autumnalis. NCBI lineage: Eukaryota > Metazoa > Arthropoda > Insecta > Diptera > Muscidae > Musca > Musca autumnalis. The sequence continues at coordinate 117,088,748 of NW_027411977.1, read as the reverse complement.
AAAAAACAAAGCGTTACGCGTTTAGGTTGCGCTGTCCCAGCCACTTTAGATTTTTAACGATGTTGCAGATTACATCAGGTTCCACAGTTGAGTAGAAGGTTAGAGACGGCGGAAAACGAACACCCACTAGTCTGTGTCGTCTACGAGCCAGGGCTGGACAACGACACAGGAGGTGTTCGATCGACTCCGACTCCTCCTCATCCTCACAGAGTCTGCAGTAGTCATTAACATCCCTATCCCATTTAATGGTAAAGGCCCTGACATAGCAGTGTCCAGTGATGACTCCCGTCGTTACCTTCACTTCCGCTTTGCTCAGGTTCAACAGCGAATTTGTTCTTTTGGCTGACAGAGACGGCCATATGGATCTTGCCACAATGCACCTAGGTTCATTGTGCCACAATTCACTGGCTCTTTCGTCAGAGAACGCTTCGACTTTTTGGAAAAAGTGACAGATGGGTGGTTTGATAGAGTCAGTGATAGCTAGATCAGCGGACTGTGATCCTCGTCTAGCTAATTCATCTGCTTTTTCATTACCCTGGTAGTCACGATGTCCAGGTACCCAACATAGCCGAAAGCCGTTAGTTAGCGCATCCAGAGCTGTTGCAGGATTTGATGGCTTTAAGAGCCGCTTGACTATCCACATAGATAGTCACTGGTTCAAAGATTTATGCATCCAGATTTTTAATCAATTCCGCCGCCTTCCAAATCGCGAAGATTTCAGCCTGGAACACACTACAGTTGCTGTCTAGCCTGTATGTGCGTTCAAGTGATAGACTTTCACAGTAGACACCGGCACCGGTACCTTCCTCCATCTTGGAGCCGTATGTATATATAGTCAGACCGCCCAGAGGGGGGTTACTGCGGGTATAGGAAGGTCCAAATTTTTGAGTAACTCCGATATAACGCTACCATCGGATTTCCGTATTTTGAAGGTTTATCGATGTTTCCCGCCCAAATTGGATGTAATTTGGCATTTAGGGTTCCAAATTGCCAAAAAAAATCTCCACCAATTATTATGGACATCGGTAGACGTTTTGGTATAGCCCTAATATCGAGGGACCGGCCGATTTCATATATTTTGAGTTTTCTTTTTTTTAAGATTCGTTTAAAGTCGAAGCGCTCCGGCGATTTTTTTGTTTTTTGATTTTTCTCAACATTGTAGTTTCATAGTCCGCAAAAGCTTCCCAGGTGTAAGCTCTTTTCATTCAAAGTTGGTTCAAGAGCACCGTGTCTAAGGTTGTGCTTTGTAAGTAACAATTACTTCAGTATTTGGTGAGTATGTTTTCTTCCGGAATCCCCTGTCACTTATCTTTTTGCTGCGCTCTATAAATTACAGTCAATTTGGTTGGAAAAGTTACACTGTGCAGATGTGAATATTCATTAAGTCACACATATTACCATGCATTTAAATTTCAATTTATACGAGCATATACTCGTACTCTTAGTGACAAGTGTTTATTCCGCAAGATAAAGTTAATCCTGATCGAACTAATTATTTTTTTCTGCAATTAAATTACAGCTTATAAACGTTTAAACAAGATGTAAATTTCGTAAAATGTGACTTTTAAGGCCTTTAAGCAATCTGTCAACTTTAAGTCTTGTGGAAGTTGTAAAACCCCTTTTCAACCGTTTTAATCATTTCGTTTATTTCTTTGTGCACTATTCGTCATGAGGTCACACGCACACTTGAGAGAAATGTCAATGTATTTGGCCGATAGCAGAGGTAAGAAGTTCCTTTCTCTCGTCAAATGTGGCAGTAATTCTTATATGTAAGTACATACATACATATGCAATATCAATTGTAATGCCCTAGACAGACGGCAGCGTTAATTTGCATTAACTGCCTTAATTCTAATCAATTCGTGCATTATACACATTCTTAATGCACAAAATCAAACTGAATTTAAATTGAATTTAGGTAGTTCAATATGGCAATGCTGCAAAAAGAGTCCATATTCATGTAAGAGAGAGAGAGCATATTCATGCTCTGAGACACAATTTGCATTGCAAACAACAACAAAAACGTTGTTTACCAGCAATCAGCTGTTTCATAAATGTAGAAACTGTTGTCTGTCATGGTAAAATTAAATTCAGATCTTAATGCAAATTAACGCTGCCGTCTGTCTAGGGTATAATATTTGTTAAGGTAAATGACAAACTAATTTCAGCCTATCAGCTCTAGAACATTGTGAGAACCTATATATAAGGTACATACATACAAAAAATATATAAATGCTATTACAAATATTTGAGTTATGCATTTTTTTAAATATAAAAATTTATTTATTGCATAACTTACCTTCCTTATACACGTATACAAAAATATAAATTTATTGTTTTTTTTTCGACAATGATATTTATACATATACAATACACATTTTGTTAAAAAAAGGTTGTTATAAAAAGTAATAATATTTATACAAAACTTAAAATGAACACACAGAAAAAAATACAAAATAAAATATTGGAATATATTTACAATGGACTCTCTCTCAATGAATATCCCCTGGCAGCGATGTACAATATGATGAGTTTGTATCATGTCTTTGTTATTGTTGTTGCATTTGAGGGGTTGTTGGACTTAAGTACTGCCAGGGGATACATTAACTTTATCCTCTCTGACTGACTCCGTGGTACAAAGAGGAGATCGAGTAATTAAAGTTAAGTAATAAAACACACAACAACAACAAAAAATATTTTTTTTTTGCAATGCAATTAAAATACTTTTTATGCATTTGTTTGTTTTAGATTTTTATAGTTTACATTAACCAGGAATCAATATAGAGTGTTATATATATTTTTTTGTTATATAGGTCACCACATTTAACAAAAAAATAATTTCAATTTTTTTCCTCTCACAGACATACATATTTTTTTTTTACACTTTAATTTATGGTGTAGCTTTTTTTTGGACTTACCTGTGTTGATGGTACAGCAGCAGCAGTTGGCTGATAATGTTGAGGTTGATTTTCTTCCTGAGTTTGTGGGGCATACAATGGTGCCGTGTATTGAGCATGGGGTTGTGGTGTAAATTCACGTACAACCCTTTCCTCGTTGGCTGGTGGCCAAGCTACACGCTTGTAACCTATTTCATTCAAAGCCAACGAATCACAGGACATTTGGCGGAAGTGAGCGGAAGTACGGTGAGTGTTTGTGTTTGTAAAAATGAAAAGAAATAAGGGAAATACATTTTCAATTAATAATTACACAGTAAATACATTAGTATCAATAGAAGAATACAAGTAGCTAAACTTAATTTGTGTGTGATTTATGGCTTCAAGCTCTTCATTCTCTTCTAATCGAGTTGTTGTAAATCCACAAAAACCCTCAAATGAATACCTAAACCAGATATAAACGATTTGGGGTTTATTTCATCCGCATAATTTGATTAGTTTATGCATAAATATCTCAAGGGCTTCATTGAACAGTATTAATAAAATATGCACATATTTTAGTTGTGATTTTGGCTAAGGCTATAATAACTTTTACTATGTGCATAGTTATGTATATAAATCTAATTGAGACAACTAAACTAATTAGAATTGTTAATTCTTGGAAATTTTTGTTAATTTGTTCAGAAACAAGTAATACAAACGAAACTTCATACAGTAGTAGTTGTTGCAAAACCGATACAAATCAACTGAATGCTGAATAAAAATTTACGGTACAATTCAAATTCTTAAATTAACAGACATTCATCGAAATTTACTTAAATCTACCAGTTACATTCGTAACAATATATACTTCATAGGATCGCCGAGGAATATTTCAATATGTTATAAACGGAAATAATAATTTTAGACCCTACAAAATATATATATATTAGATCAGCGTACAATTCTATATCAAAATAGCCATGTCCGTCCGTTTTTCCTTCTGTGGAAATCACTCTAGCGTCCGAACGGATTGAAGTAGATGGATGAAATTTTGGTAAAATCTATTGTATGTACTTAGGACTTATGGTATTGAAAACGGGCTATGTAGGTCCTCGTTTTGGTATAGCCCCCATACAAACTGACGCGTTACGCGTCGTCCTTTTAAGGATTTTTTAAGATATATGTCCCAATTGACCACCGAATTGGCTGTAATTTGGTATTTTGTGTTTCCACAGGTTAAAAAACATTTCAACCAAAAATTGTTTATATAGGTCCACGTTTTGGTATAGCCTCCATATAACTGCCCCATATAGGTACACGTCACTTTGAGATATTTTGAGTGTATTAGTCCCATTTGAACACAGAAAGTGGGTATTTGGTGTTTACAGATGCTAAGAAACATTTCTACCAAAAAACAAGTGATCCAAGGCTATAGTCGGGTCGGGGCCGACTATTTGATACCCTACATCACTACCCCTGTGCATAAGCTTTTGACTGGTAAAATTCAAAATCTTAAAATTGGGATAGCTTAGCGCCTCTGAATGTGTTCATTAGTACAAGTCAATTTTGTTGAAACGCATTTAAGTGCATCGTCAGTACAACTCAAATAACAACATGGAAAAGTGGGATGTACGCCAACCATCAAGAGGCTTCTTTCTCTGTAAGACCGCCACCAACCTCCAAAATTTCGTGAGGATCCGATCAAAATTCCGACCTGTAGCGTGATTGCACAAAAAATTGGAAAAGGGATGCATTACCGGCTATTGCGATATCTCTGATGTTTGACCACCTATGACAACCTACTTCACATCGTTGTAAAGGTGATATTTTTACTTTCCTTGCCAGATTTTGCTTTCAATATACTTATTACAGAAGAGATATATTCGCTTTGAAATAAAACGTTGGCCTTTTCTCCAAATTAGTTTTTTTTCACATCCCGATCCCTGAATAATATCCGACCATTACCAAAATCAATAGGTTTTTTCCTCTGTGGGACCCCCATTAACAGCCAAAATTTCGCGACGATCCAATCAAAATTGCGACGTGTAGCGTGATTACAAAAAAATGGAAAAATGGGATGTATTACCGACTATTGCGATATCTCCGTTATTTGGCCACCTACTCCAACCTGCTTTACATCATTGTAAAGATGGAATTTTTTACTTTCATAGTCAGATTTTGCTTTTGGAAGCTCCCCAACCAAAGCTGTGATATTCGTCATTATTGTTAAAATCGCAAAAATTAAAAGTTTTGTTCTACTAGCGGCTATTGCGATATCTTCGTTGTTTGACCACCTACGACAACCTGCGTTACATCGCTGCAAAAGTGATATTTTTTACTTTCATTAGCAGGTTTTGCTTTTGATATACCCCATAAAGAAGCGGAGATATTCGCTTTGATATAAAATGTTAACTTTTTCTCCAAATAAGTTTTTTGCCCATTCCGACCCCTGAATATTATCCGACCATCAACAAAATCAATAGGCTTCTCCCCCTCCTGGATCAACACCCAAAATTTGGTGACGATCGGATTAAAATTGCGACCTGTAGTGCGTTTCTCTAACTCATTTTTTGAGTTACCGACAAATGTTGGTAAAATTAAAATGCTTATAATTTCGGTAGTTAACGATATTTTTCGGTAAGTTAGCGACCAATAAAAAGTAGTCGTAAAGTTCTACCGAAAGCAAAAGTGTTGTCAACTTTTATTTGAATTTTTCATTCATAATTTTGCGTTTTAATGTTATCGATTTTTGTCGGTAACTCAAAAAATGTATTTGAGAATCGCACTACTGTAGCGTGATAACAAGGTTTAGATGGACAGACGGACATACGGATGGACGGACGGACAGACATAGCCAGATCGACTCAGCTCGTCAAAACATTCATTTTGGTATATATTTGTATGGGTCTACGGCCATTATTTCGATGCGTTACAAACTTTTTGGCCAAAGCCAACGTATAATACCCTCCCCACATAGTGGTGTAGGGTATAATGAGTATACAGGTCCACGTTTTGATATAGCCCCCCATAGGACGGCAACTCCCGATTTTCGGTATTTTGTAGCTTTTAAGGCCTGCGTACATAAGCTGCCTTGCCTGATTGCCTTGCTTTCCTGCTTCATTTCTGACATAATAAAAATAAAAGAATAAAGAAGGCCGAGCAAATTTCGAAATGGGTTGCCCTTTTCTTTTTTATTCTTTTATCAGATGCAAGCAAGGTAAGCAGGCAAGGTAGCTTATGTACTCACCCCGCCTCATTACTTCACCAAACTAGATGAAATTTATTATTTAGTCGTTTTAGGGGCTACAAAACTTTCCTTCAGAAATTTGTCTGTATAGGTCCATGTTTTAATGTACCCCCCCATAGTGCGGTACATCCCGGTTTTAGCTCCGGTACATCGAAGGTTTTAGCCTCACAATCATACCGAAGTGCCTGAAATTTGGTATTTAGTCTGTTTCGGGGCTACAAAACTTCCCCTAGAAATGTATCGGTATCGGTCCACTTTGTGATGTGCCCCCCATTGAACGGTACATCCCAATTTTCGGTATTTTAAAGATTTTAGCCTCATTATCACACCGGAATGGCTGAAATTAGGAATTTAGTCTTGTGTAAGAATACAAAACTTTCTACCAGAAATTTTGTCGGTATCGGTCCACGTTTTGTATAGCCCCCATAGAACATCACCTCCCGATTTTCGGTATTTTGAAGCTTTTAGCCTCATTATTTCACCAAAGTAGCTGAAATTTATTATTTAGTCGTTTTCGGGGCTACAAAACTTTCCCTAAGAAATTTGTCGGTATAGGTCCATGTCTTGATATACCCTCCATAGAATGGTACATCCCGATTTTTGGTATTTCGAAGGTATTTGTCTCATAATCACACCGAAGTGGCTGCAATCTGGTATTTAGACTTTTTCGGGGCTACGAAACTTTCCCCTTGAAATTTATCGGTGTCGGTCCACGTTTTGATATAGCCCCCATAGAACATTACCTCCCGATTTTCGGTATTTTAAATCTTTTAGCCTCATTATTTCACCAAAGTAGCTGAAATTTACTATTTAGTCGTTTTCGGGGTTACGAAACTTTCCCCTAGAAATTTATTGGTTCGGTCCACGTTTTGATGCACCCTCCATAGAACGGTACATCCCAAATTTCGGTATTTTGAATGTTTTAGCCTCATTTTAACACCGAAATGACTGAACTTTAGTATTTAGTTTTCGTTTGGGGTATAAAACTTTCCCTCTGAAATTTGTCTGTATAGGTCCACGCCTTCATATAGCCCCCATGAACGGTATCTCCCGATTTTCAGTATTTTGAAGGTCGTGTCCTCAATATCCCACCGAAATGGCTGAAATTAGGTATTTAGCGTTAGCTGGGGGTGTGAAACTTTTCACCTGAAATTTGTTGATATTGGTCCACGTCTTCATATAGCCCCCATAGAACGGTACTACCCGATTTTCGGTATGTTGAAGGTTGTGTCCCCAATATCCCGCCAAAATGAGTAACATTTGGTAGTTAGTCTTCCTTTAAATTTGTTGGTATAGGTCCATGCCTTCATATAGCCCCCATTATCCTGATTTTCTGTATGTTCAAGGTTGTGTCCCCAATATCCCACCGAAATGGCTGAAATTTGGTACTTAGTCTTCGTTGAGGGTATAAGACTTTCCACCTGAAATTTGTCGGTATAGGTCACCGTCATCATATACCCCATGAATGATACCTCCCGATTTTCGGTATTTTGAAAGTTGTGGCCTATATGTCCCACCAAATGGGCTGAAAATTGGTAGAAGATTAAAGCTTGGGTTTACAACTTTCCACCTCAAATTTGTCGGTATAGGTTGTAACGAAACCGCTGTCCTAAACTCAGTTCCGGCCTTGCTCAGGGAAAATGGGAGGGTTTTGCGGACTGCCGGTTACATAATTTATTTTAAAGATGATAGTGAATTTAGATAGAGGAAGCTAAAGAAAGTAAGAACGACAGGACGTAGAGATATTATGTGATCATGTGAACCTAGATTACCTTATGTTTCAACAATAATAATGCGGTATTTAGTTAAAAGTCATTATTAACAATAACATTTATATTTTTATTTGAAAATTTTACCCATTAGACGAAGGTCATTTCTTATTAATTTTTAATTCATTTCTCGTTAGAGACGAGCTTACTGACTAAGATGCTTTTTTAAAAAAGGAAAGCCGACGATACGAACCCACACAACCACCACTGTGTGACATGACATGTTTCGCCTTTGGTTAAGAAGGCTTCTCAGACACATCGATTGTGGGGCGGCTTCGCTATCAACTAACTTTTTTCCTCTTTCAAATGCAATTTGTTTTTTACAAAGTTGCATTTTTTGTTCAAATCTTTGTTTGGCTTTCATGACAAACGCTTAGCGTATCCTTTGAAAGTTATGAGTTTGGTTCTGAACACTAACACGCCGTGACAACACTTTTTTCCATGTGTTTTTCAAGGACGTGTGTTCGAACCCCAGCCTGGCTCAAGCTAACTATCTTTTAAATTTAGCTTCTTATCTTTTCGATATTATTTTACGAATTAAAACATTTTCTATCAAAAGTTTTGAAAGCTCAATTTTTTTATATTTCAAACGAACTATGTTTTTTTTTTAATTTTCTTTACTTGTTATCTTTCACAAAGTGTTAGGTGGTACAGAGCCACAAGGTCGACGTCCTCAGATAGCCCCCATAGAACGGTTATTCGTTATTTTGAAAGTTGTGCCCTCAATATACCACTGATATGACTGAAATTTGGTGTTTAGAATTCCATGGGGGTATAAAATATTGCAGAAGAGAATTATCAAATAGCCCCCATGGAAGCGTACTTCGCGATTTTCGGTATTCCGAAGGTTGTACCATCAATATCCCATCGAAACGGCTGAAATTTTGTGATTAGTCTCCGTTGGTGGTATAAAATGTTCCATCTGAAATTGTCCGGTATTGTTCCATGTCTTTATATAACCCCCATAGAACGGGCTCTCCCAATTTTCGGTATTTTGAAAGTTTTAGCCACATTATTCAACCGGAATAACTGAATTTTAGTATTTATTCTTCGTTGGAGTTAAAAACAACCCTCCAGAAATTTATCGGTACAGGTCAACGTTTGATACATCATACATACGTTTGATACATATACATATAACGATGCTTACGATGTTCGTTAACTATCCCAATCTAGAATATCCAGGTTTAGGTAACATTTATTTCTTCACGGAATTGTCGGTGTAGGTCCACGTTTTAGTATAGCCCCTGTAGAACGGTGCCGCCAGATTTTCGGTTGAAATTTGATTCCAATATAGTAATTTATGGTGCATAGTATACAAATTTCGGCCCGGTCAATCGAAACGCGATTTTCACTTGTTCACACTAAAATACATCATATAAACAACTACATAATTTCATATAAATATAAAACCTTGTCGCAAGTTATAAAATACGAGTATAATAAGCATTAAATACTCATCATAGTAGTACGCAGCTATCTTTCGATCAATAAATATTCATTAAACGAAAACTATGCATTTAATTGTTTAATAGTTATTAGTATTTTTTGGCCTTATTATTTACAGTTAATAAAACATTAGGTTTATATATTTTTGTTTGTAATAATATAATAATTGTTCCACAAACATCCCAGACGGGACAAGGGAAACTTCTCTCATATCAATGAGTGCACCCCGATTCATATTACCTCAATGATATTTTTGTTTGTAATTCCGAAGGTTTTGTACAATTGTTTTTGTGGGAGACCACAGTGGGGTATTGCCACAGTTCTCCAGACATAACCTTCGTGTCACCTGGTTTGACAAAGGAAGTCACCTTGCAATCCGTCGTTTCTCTTGGCTCACAACATCTTCCCAAAATTGTCTTCAGCAGCAGACCGCCCGATTTCATCACCTCCGAACTCCGTACTTTATTCAATCATGGAAAAGGTATTTGGACTAGCGAACTCTAATCACCGCTTCAGAGACATGCCCAACCCTTCTGATATTTGGGTAACCGAGAGGACGCTCCGAGACATCAGCACTGCTGCAGCCCCTCGCCACATTTCTCCTGGTCGAATACCCGAAGTGAGATCAAAATTTCACAGCAAAGGCAACGGGATTAGCAAATAAGCATGATGAGCTTCGTCCATCCAACCCCAGTGACCCCAGAGTCAAGGAACTGTCACTGGAACTTAACAGGTTGTTGGGTGAGCATAAGTGGAACAAGTAGCTAAATCATCTGAAGAGTTACAACATTGGAGACGGACGGACGGACGGCAACGCTTACGTCCCCCTCAAACCCTGGAAAGAAGGAAGATAGGACCTGTCAGGTTTGGCGATGTTGCGCTGGCTTATCCGAAGAGGTGTGCAAGTTATTTTAATCGGCAGTTAGTCGAGTACCCCGAACCGTGACAGGGCGAAGAGAAGAGTATTACGACGCACTAGATCTCTTTCTGCCGGTGAGGAACTACCACAATTTACAATGGATGATGTTGCCAATGTCATCAGCAAAGGTAAATTCTACAGACCGATTTCGCTTAGCAAAATCTCTTGAGGCTTTACTCCTACCCAGCGTCAGAAATAGCTACCCAGTTGCCGATCATCCGCATGGGTTCCGTAAGCAGCAACGCATGACAACAGCGCTGCATGCAATCTCCATACATATTAGTCGAGGACTCAATCAGAGCCGTGCGAGAGGACAATGTTGGTGACGCTCGAATTATCAAAAGAGGACATTGAGCAGGCAACTCTCCGGCCATGTTTGAAACGTTGCATAATTAATTATATGTGTGGACACAAGTCGTGCGTGCAATTTAGGAACAAGAAGACCAAGCCCCGTATAGTAAAACGGGCAATTCCCCAGGTTAGGATGATATTCGGTCCTCGGAGAACATACCCCATGTATCACGGCTGAAAAGCGTCATTTGCCACGACAAACCAGAGTATTTTTGGCTCATCTACGCTTGGGATAGTCGTCTAAGTTCCTATAGGGCAAGTATTGATAAATCTGTGCAAAACATATGCTCTGCATGTGGCACAGACACGCACTACACCCTACTTTAACTTTTTGGTTACAACCCAACGAAGCAGCAACATTCCTAGAACTGAAGATAAACCAGGGCCAGATTAACCAGAAAAACGAACTTACAAACATATCACACGCTGTTACAACAAGAATAACCACGATTTCAATATACATGGGACAGTCATGGGGTGCATCAAATAGATGAAATTGGGCGAAAATATAGATGGGTTATATAAGGGTGTAACGCATTACAATAAATTCTTTAAAGTATTTATATATTATTGATGAGGGTAAAATTCTCAGTCGATCTGTCCGTTTTCGTCTGTCTGTGGTAATCTCTAGCTTCCACAAAAAAAAAGTAATAATAATAATAAAAAAATGAAATAAGACGCTTTGGAAAAATGCGTAATTTGTATGCAGGCAGATCAAATTGGTAGATGGTCTATAGCTACGGTGACCAACCGTACTTTATTATAGAGTACAGTACTCTATTTTAGGTGTCCGTACTCTATTTTTTTAACGTACTCTATTTGTCCTCTATTTTCGTCGCACGTACTCTATGTCCTCTATTTTTGATTTGTTTTACAAATACATGTGAATTCATAGGTAATCCAATGAAATTGTGGATTCCTGCAGTACTGGAGCACACCAATTTTCTTGGTTTAAATGGAAATACTGATTTTTCTGTTGGCTTTAAAATTTTCGAAGATAGGCTTTTAAGAATAGAAGCATTAACATTTTTTGAATTTTTGTGTTAAAGTATTACAAAATATCCGTCATCTTTTTTGGTCTGTTACTTTTCATCAATGTGTAAGAGGGCAAGACTTCTACATACATACAAGCGCTCAAACCAATTGTTGAAGCATTTTCTCCACTACCATTGCAACACCTCCAAAACGTGGTTGCGGTTTACCTTCGGGCTCATATGCATAGAACCTTCATTTTTTTTTTATTCTTTTGAAGAATAGACCCATTTTGAAATTTCTTGCACCGATCGACACGGAATCCAACGAGAATAAACCTTATATGCAAGAAGAAATGTCTAAGGATGATTCTATCATGGCGATGTTCACAAGTAAAAGTCAAACCATATTGAGTAAGCTTATGGTAAAACATGTCAAACTTTCCAGTGGAAATGTGAAATGGCGCTTGGCAACTCGTATTGTTGCCTAGGCCAGAAACTTATGTAGTAACCCTTGTATATGTACTATTTTTTCATCAAAAAATATTGGCCACCGTATCTATAGCGGTCCACGTTTTGGTATAGCCGCAATATATCGGTACATCCCGATTTCAGGTATTTTTAAGTTTTTAGCTACTTAGGTATTTAGGGTTCCCAGCGATATGGAGACTTATCCACCAAAAATTATGCATATAGGTTAGGAGGGCCTTATGAAATTTGTAGGTATAGTTTCACGCCTTCATATAGCCCTCATAGAACGGTATTCCCGATTATCGGTATTTTGAAGGTTGTGGGCTCAATATTCCACAGAAATGGCTGAAATTTGTATTTAGTCTGCGTTGGGGGTAAACAACTTTTCACCTGAAATTTGTCGGTATAGGTCCATGCCTTCATATAGCCCTCAAAGAACGGTACCTCCCGATTTTCGGTATTTTGAAGGTAGTGGCGGCAATATCCCACCGAAATGGCTGAAATCTGGTATCTAGTCTTCGTTGAGGGTATACAATTTTTCACCTGAAATTTGTCGGTATAGGTTCAAGTCTTCAAATAACCCCCATAGAATGGTACCTCAAAATTATCGGTATTGTGAAGGCTGTGGCGTCAATATTCCTCCGATTGGCCGAAATTTGGTATAGCCCCCATAGAACGGTACGTCCAGATTTTCGGTATATTGAAAGATGTGGTTTCAATATCTCACCGAAGTGGCAGATATCTGATATGTAGTCTTCATTGGGTGCCACCGTGGTGCAATGGTATGCATGCCCGCCTTGCACGCTGAAGGTCGTGGGTTCGATTCCCCGTCCAAGCCACATCGAACAATTTTCAACGGTGGCAAAATACCCCTCTGTAATGTTGGCGACATTTCCTGAGTATTCCAGCCATGTAAAACTTCTTTACAAGTGGTGTCTTAAGACACGCCGTTCGAACTCGGCGATAAACAGTAGGTCCCATATCCTTGAGCTAATATGAATCGGGGTGCACTCATTGATATGAGAGAAGTCTCCCTTGTCCCGTATGGGATGTTTGTGGAACAATTATTATATATTATTATAGTCTTCATTGGGGGTATAAAACTTTTCGCCTGAAACTTGTCGGTATAGGTCCACGCCTTCATGTAGCCCTCATAGAGCGGTACGTCCTGATTATCGGTATTTGAAGGTTGTGGCCTCAATATCCCACCGAAATAGATGAAAAAATGGGTTTCGCGGGGAGCCATTTACCATAAGACTATGCAATATTGTTCAACAACAAAAATTCCAAAAGTAGTATAAGATGTGCTCTTTCAGATGAACGAGAGAACTACTTAAAAATTTTGACAGATTCTTTGAAAAAAATTCATGAAAAATTATTTTTTTTTATCTGCAAAACTAGGTATAAGCCCTTAAGGGCGTTGGTACTTGTTACATATTTACTTATATTAAAAATATTCTACTCTGATAGCAGAGACCTTTGAGTCAGAGAATGAACCAAGAAAAGTCCTTGACTTCGCCTTCTTAAAAGATAATCATTACAGTAGCTCGTTACCTATCTATCGTCCCCTAAGTCACGTGGTGTGCTCTATTGTTATGTCATACCAGCCAATATCTGTTCAACTTACAACCAAGCGGGAATAAAGAAAACAAAAAACACCTTAAGGCCAAATTGAAAAGCGACTATAGAAGAGCAGCAGGAGGATTAAGATGGTTTAAGAGAATATAAACACGTACATGTATTTTATGGACATTGAAAGTGAAAACATAGCAAAAACAAGAAATCTTTTTGGCTTATTTTCATAGACCTGAGAGGAAATGCAAAAAATAACATAGAATGCGTGAATGTGTGAGGCTGGGCGGGGATGGGTGGTGGTTGTTCATAACTCTTCACAAATAAGATAAATAACAACTTTAAAAGCCCAAAATGTTACAGAATGGGTTATAAGGCGAACAACCAATGGACCCCAAAACGAAACATATGTGCCAAAGTATCTTTGCTGGTATTTAGAGCGGCTTAATGGCCAACGTACTGATGGTGCTATATGTTTACTTACACACATGAACTTTTCTTTCTCACATCTGACATATGATATTACATAGAAACGTGGCCACATTTGTACGTTGAATTGTTGGCCAGTGAGAGTTTAGTTGTTGTTGCTGTTTCGTGTCCGGCAAAGGTATAGGAATCAAAAATCAATAAATGCCAGTAGTTGTAATTTACGGATATCCGTTTTTCGTGCTTTAGCTTGAGGCATTCATGGGGTGAGTGGTCATAAACGTGTTCTGGTCAATGTGGGATTATTTTCTTTTTTTTTTGTTTTTTGCTCATTTGCTTTCTCTAAAAGATATTCAGTTGGGGGGAAAGCAAAACAAGAGCAAAGCAAACTAGAAAATGACCCGGCTGACGGCTAAAAGGAAATAAGTTTTTTCACCTAAAAGTTAGATATCCATGGCGTTTATGACTGGTTGTACTTTAATAATTTGTTTTATTTCCAATTGTAATCACTAACCCCATTCTAATGTTTGCCAACTCAATATTGGCCTTGCTCACATGTGTAAGTAAGGATGTATGTATGAACGTATCTCTGCATAAATGCTATTAAGAGAGGGGATAAGTTGGTTTTTCATTCCGTTACATATTGGTGTTTTCGATGCTTACACCAACTTCGAACATAGGATGCTGGGAGCTTTCATTTTTTTGTTAGTTTTGCTCACTGTAGCATTCTCGCCCCCACCCCCTTTTTTTGTTTGTTTGTTCAGGATTCCGGCTAGAATACCTTGAATTATAAACACGTGCTAAAGGTCATGTACACATTTACTCGAGATGCCTTTCCCGCAGCAATGCCATAATTTCATATTTTTATGCTCGAAGAGTGCTAAATTTAATAGAAATCATATTTTAAGGGTTTATGGTCAGAACGTGAAAAAGAGGAAAACTGTGAATGAGAAAGTGCCAATATTGTGTTAAATTGTTAACTGAGTTTGTTTTTATTAATGTCAAGATTTGTTGTTTTTGTTTCATTTTCTATGAAATGTGTTTTTTGTGTTTGCTGAACCCTTTTGGTTTCTTCTCTTTCATTTTTTTGCCCCAGGACAAGTGTGTGTGGGTGCGCGCCGTGATGTGATATTACCTAAAGAATTATTTTTAATAGAATTTAATTTGTCAGGAAATAAGTTTAAGAACCCGAAAAAATGTTCTTTGGGCCTTCTAATGGATATCATTCCATTAAAAATTATACTTGGGCATTAAAAAGAGATGGTGGTTGAAACATATAAATTGAAGACGTGTACATAAATGTAATAAATGTGGGCCAATGTGACTCCCACTGGTTGGGTGTGGTGAGGTTGAAAGTAGTGGCAACAGTTAAAGATGCTTCCATACCGCATTTGCTTTAGCAAAGATTAATGTACCGGATTAACTTAAAGCGCTTTTATCAAATACCAGTGCTACATTTTGTTTTCGTTTAAGTATACATTATTATACCCTCCACTAGAGTTGGGGAATCTAGTTCCTACTTCCTTGTACTAGTTCCAAAACGTATGAGTAACATCATGAAATGTAATGTGTGATATTAAGTACCCAGCAAAATTTGAAAGAAGGGGTTCCATGCGATGACGTGATTTCATGGCATCTTTTGCATTGGTTCAATCGAAGTCGTGAAAGATACGATCTTTTCATTAGCATTTGAACCAATGGAAAGGAAGTCGTAAAAGATCCGATCTTTTCATCATCATTTGAACCCATGCAAAGGAAGTCGTGAAAGATCCGCTCTTTTCATTAGCATTTGAACCCATTCCATCGATCCAATAGAGATGAATTTTGTGTTTCTATTTATACACATTTTTCTAAATATATAAGATTAATTATTTGCAATAGGTTGATGTTGTCGGAGACTCGAAATCACAACCAACGTTGTTAAAACGTTCGTCGTAATGATAATGCCATTGCAAAGGGTTGGTGAAAATGACATGCCAAAACATTGGTGGAAATGACATGCCAAAGCATTGGTGAAAATGACATGTCAAAGCATTGGTGTAAATGACATGCTTTGGATCCAAAAATGAATAGCATCTTTTGGGGTCTACGCTCGTACAAAATTCATCGATGAAGATGCTAAAAAGATGACATGCCAGATCACTTGCACCCATGATTGAATGGCATCTTTGGCATCGAACATTTTGCTGGGTATGTATACGCAGTTTGTTCAAAGAAAAAAGCTGGGCCATTGGAACTGCGAAGTGAACTAGATAGTTCCATGTAGTTCCTTTGGCACAACTCTACCCTCCACCATAATATGGAGGGTATAATTAAATTTGTCATTACGTTTGTAACACATCGAAATATTCATCGGTGACCTTATAACGTATGTATATTCAGGGTAAAAATGTAAGACGATATAACCATGTCGGTATGTCCGTCCGTCTGTCCGTCTGTTGAAATCAAGATACAGTTCGCAATTTTTAAGAAAGAGCTTTGTAATTTGGTGCAGTAGCTTCTATTACTCCTAGGATGTTTGGTATTGCATATGGACCATATCCGTTCACGTTTTGATGTAGCCCTCATAGAACGGTACCACCCGATTTTCGGTATTTTGAAGGTTTTAGCTTCATTGTCTCGCCGAAATGGCTGCTACTTGGTACTTAGCCTTCGTTGGAGGTATAAAACTTTCCCCCAGAATTTTGTCGGTATAGGCCCACCCACGCCTTGATATAGCCCGTATAGAACGGTACCTCCCGATTTTCGGTATTTTGAAGGTTGTGGCCACAATAACCCACTGAAATGGCTGAGATTTGGTATTTAGTCTTCATTTGAGATACAAAACTTTGCATAAAAAATTTGTCGGTATATGTCTACGCCTTTATATAGCCCCATAGAACGGTACCTCCAGACTTCCGGTATTTTGAAGTTTGTGCTTCAATATTCCTCCGAAACGGCTGAAATTTGGTATTTTGTCTTTATTTGGGATTTAAAACTTTCCATATGAAATGTATCGGTATAGGTCCACGCCTTCATATTGCCCCCATAGAACGGTACCTCCGTATTTGCGGTATTTTGAAGATTTGTAGCCTCATATAACCCTCATAGAACGGTACCTCCCGATTTTCGGTATTTGGAAGGTTGTGGCCACAATAATCCACCGAAATGGATAAAATTTGGTATTTAGTCTTCGTTGGGGATATAAAACTTTTCACATGAAATTTGTCGGTATAGGTCCACGCCTTCATATAGTACCTCCGGATTTGCGGTATTATAAAGTTTGTAACCTCAATATTCCACCGAAATGGCTTAAATTTGGTATTTTGTCTTCGTTGGTGGTTTGTTGCCACAATCTTCAAAATAACGAAAATCATCCACCGAAATGGCTGGAATTTGGTATTTAGTCTACGTTGGAGCTAAAAACCCATAGAACGGTACCTTCCAATTTTCTTAATTCTGAGGGTTGTGAACTCAATGACTGATATTTGTTATTTAGTCTTCCACGGGGTTATAAAATATTCCAGAAAAGAATTATCAGAATTATCTTCGTAGACTCCTATAGAAGCGTACCTCTTGATTTTCGGTATTTTGAAAATTTTAGCCAGATTATCTTACCGAAACATCGGAAGTTTGGTATTTAGTCTTCTTTGAGTCTCAAAAGTTTCCGCCAGAAATTTGTCAGTAAAGATCGAAGCGTTGATATAGCCCCATAGAAAGGTACCTACCGAATTTCGGTATTTTGAAATTGCTGCAATATGGCAGTTAGTCTCCTTCACAAACGAAAGGAAACTAATTGTTTAATTTTACTTCAATACAACTTGTGGTGGACGGTATAACAAGTTCGGCCCGACCGAACTTAACGCCGTTCTTACTTCTTTGTTTTTATTAATTTGAAAAAAAAAACATTGTGTGAAATCCCAATGTGCAACATATAATTTTTTATATTCGCATTTCCCATTTTAATTGTCAAATTTTATTTCATTTTCTCGCTATATAATAATTATTCACTTTTTTTGATGTATGATCAAAAGGCAAAAATATAACGGACAACAACTATTGCAGCTTTCGTTACTATAAGAAACAGTTCGTCCGTTTGTTTTGTAAAAAAATTTTTGTATAGATTTTTTGTAGCCAGAATGCAACCTGAGAGGATTTCATTTTCTCAGAAAAATCTCGATGAAATTGACCAAATAAATATGGCGAAAAGCTCTGATGTAAACACGATATGAGCTCGGCGAGGCTGATGTATTTATACGTTCTACCATAACGAAGCACACAAAGATTTTTTTACAACCCACCAAAGCTTTGGATTTAGCAGTTTTTTACATGTATTTTAAGCCTAAATGTGAATCAATATTAAACAAGTAAAAAAGCGTTAAGCGGTTATAGCAACCTAGTGAGTACCATAAAAGACCTGTTTCATAATTTTTTTACAAGAAATCTACCAAACTTTTTTAGAAGATTTTTTTTTTCATTTGAAAGCTCACACTTATCCCCAAACCTTTCTGACAAATGCCCAATCTGCGGAAAACTGTTTTTATTAAAGCAGATTGCGGTACCCACTGTATCTGGAAAACGAATAAACTGATAAGTATATTTTTGTTGAATCGTTAAGAACCTAATAATTTTGTCTTTAAGCGAAACGGAATTTAAAAATATCCATTACAAAAAATGGTCATATATTTTTTAGTCAGGGCAATCATGAATAAAAATTGCGTGCGGAATTTGTTCTCTTTCCCCAATTTCACAAGTTTTTATTTCCATATTAATGTTGGCGACATTTCCTGAGTATTTCAGCCTTGAAAAACTTCTCCACAAGTGGTGTCTTAAGACACGCCGTTCGGACTCGGCGATAAACAGTAGGTCCCATATCATTGAGCTTAAATATGAATCGGGGTGCACTCATTGATATGAGAGAAGTCTCCCTTGTCCCGTATGGGATGTTGTGGAACAATGTCTATTAATATCCAAAAAAGGAAATATTTTTGTCGATTCGCCGAGAGTATTACATAATAATGCGATTCTAGTAGTTTGCAAATTTTAAAAATATTGATTTTAAAAAAATTTAATTTTTTTAAATTTTCTTCCGTGCGGAAAATTCCGAGGGAAATATTCACGATGGCCTGAGTATCCCAGGAAGTATGGACCTATCCCGGAAAAATATTGTACCGTTGTAATAGAGACAGTAAAAATAGCTTTCTTCAAAAAAATTCAAATAAATCCGAGACGTGTCCTCAAACTGCACTTTTCCCAAATTTTGGCGTGGGAGGTACACGAAGGACGGGGCCGGAGATGTAGATCACATTCCAACTAGATACATGACTACTCTCAAACTACCTGCGAGAGTTATCTTGCGGATTTGTCATTCTAGTTGGCGCAGTCAGGGTTTTCTGGATCCTTTAGGACGTTATCCCGAAAAAATTGTACCGTCGTAAAGGCGGCGACAAGGAAAACCCGCTAAAAATGTTCAAAACGATCCGAGAGGAGCTTTTTAAACTTTAGTTTTTCCGAATTTTGTGTGGGAGTTACCCGATGGAGTGGACCGATATAGTCCATATTCGAAGCTAATCTATAGCTGGAGGGAATAATACAATGTGGAAAATTGTCAGCAAATCGATTGCTCCCATCAAGAATTCTCGTTCACATTATGGTACCCGAAGGAGTGGGCCGACAGGGGCATCTTCGAACTTAAACTAAGTTTGGGAAAAAAATTACGAAGTGCAAAATTTGGTTCGAATCGGTTGATCCGTTCGAGAGTTATCGTGCGCACCAGGCAGACAGACAGACGGACATGGGTTAATCGACCTCGAATTGTCTGAAATAAATTTCGTCCAAACATACTTGGGGTCTAAAACCATGAAGTACATTTTTGGTGCTATCAAAGTGTAGCCTAAAGGCTCAGGGTATAATTACAATGAAACGTTCACTTGCAATGATCATATCTCAGTTAAATTTTGTCCGAGCGTAATTTTTGGCAATATATTCCAACTCTATTTCAAAATGAGGCAATAAAAATTCTGTTTTTTTTCTAATTTTCCAGTGGCAATCACGTCTTAAATTTGGCCGGGCCTGAACCTTTAATATCCTTCACCCTAAAATATTCCGAATTCCAATGTCCAATGTGCTT
The DNA here is from genome assembly GCF_047663935.1 of Musca autumnalis. Classification (NCBI taxonomy): domain Eukaryota; kingdom Metazoa; phylum Arthropoda; class Insecta; order Diptera; family Muscidae; genus Musca; species Musca autumnalis. Next base: position 117,068,588 of record NW_027411977.1, on the reverse strand, counting down.
TCTGGACACCCAGAACCCTAAGTGGCAAATTACTATTAATTTAGACAAAAACTTCAAAATATCTGAAATCGGGTGGAGCCGAGATGATACTTGTTTGGCCGCTTTAAACCCTAAATGTCAAATTCCAACCTATTTGAGCCGAAAATGTCGATCAAAACTTCAAAATACCTGAAATTGGGCGGTAGCGTTCTGTGGGACCTATGCCAAAGCATGGAGCTACATATGTCCAAAAATGTTTGCGGGTAAGTTGTGTAATTACTAGGAACCCTAAATGTCAAATTATGGCTAATTAAAAATACCTTAATTCGGGCGGTACCGTTATGTGCGGTCTATGCCCAAATGTGTATGAACACGATATGCGAAATTACATCCAGTTGCCGGGCGGTACCGCTATATAGAACGTGAACATATGTCCACTATTTTTGTTGAGGAAGTTTCATGACCGCTACGAAACCTAAATGCCAAATTAAAGCTAATTCGGTCAGATAATGTCGAAAAAATTCCAGAAGTCGGGCGGTACCGTTATAAGGGGTCTGTACTTAAACGTGGATCTATGTCCAAAATTTTTAATGAAGAAATTTTCTTAGCAACCCTCAATGCCAAAATAACGTTAATTTGGTCAAAAATTGTTGTTAAGATAACTTTAAAGTACCGGAAATCAAGCGGTGTCCACAATTTTTGTTGGATAAGTTTCTCGATCACCAGGAACCCTAAATGTCATATAAAAGCAAAATCAGACGAAAAATGAGATCGGGCGGTAACCGTATATGGGAGCTTTTTTAAAACGTGGACCTATGTTCACAATCTTTAATCGAGAAGTTTCTTGACCTTAGGATTATAGCTAAAGTACCTGAACTCAGGCGGTACCATTATGTAAGGCGTATTCCAAAACGTTGACCTATCTCCATAATTTTTCGTGGTAAAGGTTTTTGACATATTTGAGCGCTAAATGCTAAATTACATACGATTTGGACCGAAAGTGCCAATAAAAACTTCAAAATACCTAAGGTAGGGCGGCACCGTTATAAGGGTGCTATTCCAAAACGTGGACCTATGTCCACAATTTTTAGGGGGAAAGCTTCTTGACCAATACGAACGCTAAGTGCCAAACTACAGCTAATTCGGTGTGAAAGTGTTGTTAACAACTTCAAAGTACCTGAAATCGAGCGGTTGCGGTTGTGGGGAAGTTGAACGACTAAATGCCGCAGTGGTTATTCCAGCAGCAAACCTGTCATTGCCAATACCATCCATCCATCCAAGCAAAAGAGGACAATGGAAGATACTGTATTCACGTTTGTTCCGAAAGTAGTTTGGACCTATCCGACAGTAGTAAATATTGTCTTTGGGAGAATGACAATGCAGCATCAACGAGCAAACAGAAGAATAACACAACAGGCATTGCAAGATGCCTTGCTACAATTTCAAAGCTGTCGTCCAATAAAGCAGCAACAATGTTCCCGACCTAATGGTCTGTAGAAGGAATTCTTGGTAAACACGCTTTATCTTGAGAAGTGGAGTATGCAATTTTACGGCAAACACCATGAAAGAAATTATGTTGCCTGCGTTCAAACTGAAAGCTGGGAAAATTCAAATTGTCGCAGAAGGTCTCCAGGTCTCCAACCTCTGGCGATAAATCTGTGATTATTAGTGCCGCTACAACAATCGTGAATGCCGGCAAAAAGACAGGCGTTGTAGTTCGACTGCAGCAAATGTTCGAAGAGAAAGGCTACCTCGCACCCAAGTTCATCAACTGTTAGCACCATGTGCTGAAACGCTTTCTTCACGTTGACATGGACGATGAGCTCCATGTGTCGATTAAATCACCAAACATATTAGATTTGATAAGCAATTATGATCGATTCAGCAATGGTAAAACTGTTTTTAAGGAAACATGCGGCTCACTCGTGACTTCCGCCACTTCACTGGAAGGAATGAGATTTCTTTTGTAAAGTTAAAGCAGATCCCCGTGATACATCATCACCTGAACCGTATGTACTTTCTACTTACTTACTTACCTAGTTGGCCCATTACAGAACATTTGTTCCATAGACCGAACTAAGAAAAGATCTCCATTCCTCTCTGTTTTTCGCTTGACTTTTTGGAATACCGCGCCTTTTCATTTCTTCATCCACTTGTATGCTCCATCGAAGCTTAGGCCTGCCGATTCTGCGTGCACCGCCATGTGGCATGTATTCATACGCCTTTTTAGCGGGTTCATCATCGCTCATTCTTATGATATGGCCTAGCCAACGCAATCGTTGTATCTCGATACGTTTAACTATATTCATGTCTTTGTATAGCTTATATAGCTCGTGGTATAGCTTATATAGCTCGTGGTATTCGTCGATATTCACCGTCAGCGCAAATCTTATCTGCTTGCGCAAGTACCCATGCTTCGGAGCCATACATTAGCACGGGTAGTATCAGCGTTTTGTATAGTGTTACTTTTGTTTGACGAGATGTGGCTTTGTTTTTAAATTGCTTACTTAAACCATAGTAGCATCTGTTTGTCAATACAATTCTTCTTATTTCACAACTGATGTTGTTTGTTGTGTTTATGGCAGTGCCGAGGTAGACGAAGTCTTTAACTACCTCAAAATTGTAGGTACCAACTTTTGGTCCGAGCTCTATGGACGCTTTGCGCGTAGACACCATCAATTTGGTCTTTTCGCCGTTTACCGCCAGACCCACTTTAGCAGATTCTGCTTCGACCTTCCTAAAGGTATCAGTTACTTCCTTTACTGATCGTCCCATGATGTCTATGTCATCAGAATAAGCAAGTAACATGTGGCTATTGGTGTAAATTGTGCCATTTCTTTTGACATTTGCATCTCGCATTACCTTTTCCAGCAAAATGTTGAATAGGTCACACGAAAGGCTGTCTGCTTGTCTGAAACCTCTTTTGGTATAAAATTCTTCGGAGAGGTTCTTTCCAGTTTTAACTGAGGACCTAGTATCAGTTAAAGTCATCTTACAAAGCCGGATGAGCTTTGCGGGGATACCAAATTCAGACATGGCATGGAATACCTTTGATCGGAGGGGACTGTCGAATGCTGCTTTATAATCGACAAAAAGATGAAATGTGTCGATCTGCATCTCTTGGGTCTTCTCTACGATTTGCCGCAGGGTAAATATCTGGTCAATGGTGGACTTGCCAGGTCTAAAGCCACATTGGTATGGTCCAATTATTTCGTTGACCATTGGCTTTAGTCGTTCGCACAATATTCTTGACACTATCTTATAGGCAATAGGGAGGAGACTTATGCCCCTATAGTTGGAGCATACAGTCTTATCATCTTTCTTGTGGACGGGACTTAGGATGCTCAGGTTCCAATCGTCGGGTACGCGTTCTTCGTGCCAGATGGTGCTAACTAGCTGATGCATACACCTTATCAGCGCGTCGCCTCCGGTTTTAAACAGCTCGGCTGGTAAGCCATCGGCTCCTGCTGCTTTATTATTCTTCAGCCGGTTGATTGTTGTTTTTACCTCATCTTGGCCGGGTGGTACACATTCGATACCATCTTCTGGGATTGGATCTGTGGTATCATCGTCTTCGCTACTATTGGATACCAGCAGATTGGAGAAATGTTCCTTCCATATCCTGAGCACGCTATCTGTATCTGTTACCAGATTACCTTGCTGGTCTCTACAGGAGGATGTGCCTGTACCAAAGCCATCTGTTTGATGTTTCACTCTTTGGTAGAATTTTCGGACTTCATTCTGGCTCCTGTACATCTCGATTATTTCACACTCCCGCTTTTCCATTTCTCTCTTTTTCTTGCGGAAAAGACGTTTCTCTTCTCTCCTTTTCTCCCGATATCTCTCTCGTGCGCTACGCGTTGCTACTGATTGTAAAGTAGCTCTATATGCCGCATTTTTAACTTCGGTAGCAGCACGACACTCCTTTCGTACTTTCTACAGGTTTGCTAATTATTTCGGCCTCAGAAACTATACAGCCTTTTCCTGTTTCTTTTGACGAAGTGGAGTAGTATTCGAGGTGGTAGCTCTCCCAGTTTTTATTTCTACGAATTATATGATGTACACGCCAAAGGGGGAAGCCCAAAATTTCAATGGAAAGTTCAAATGGTGGAAATCACCTCATGTCTTGTCCTAAGTAAGTAATAACCCCTATATTACACCAGATCCTGACTTTATGCATTTTTATCTGCCGTTGCTGTTTCTCAACTTGTTGGAAAGTCCTGCTTTCCCCAACTATTTCTTTTCAATTTCTCATGTGAAACTTAATTTTTTGTCTGTGCCAGGATGGGTGAATGTACCCCGACCGGTAAGTTGGTTGGTTAACTTGTGGTAGAACTTAACGGAAGTTGTGCATGTTGGCCATCATACATTGGCACTTTGGTACTTAATATTGACTTTTTTGTGTCCGCACACACCGTACATACATACATTCATAGGTACATAGTATGCATGCGAGGATGTACAATATTTACGAATTATACGTGTGTTTATCTAGGTCTTCTTTGTTTATTTGTTTGTTAAAACCAAACACGTCTCTTCATTGGCCATTCTCTTTGGAAATTGTTTTTATTTCAGCATAAGAAAAGAGCACAAAAATAACAACAAAAACTTTAAGTTTACCTACATAGATATTTCATATTTGCTTTTCTTTTTTCTCCTTTTTGATTTTGTTTTTATTGTGTCGTGATGTGGTTCTGAGGGAATTTCTTTTCTAGATGCAGATAAGTTTTTCGAAACATTGACTAAATTTAAAATAGGTATTATGGGGGGCCCAACAAATTAAATGCTTAGGACGAATTGCCAAAAACTAAATATAATTTAGAAAAGGTTTTTATGTCATATGTTCGTGTGTATGTGTGTACTCAGATGTGCAAATTTTGCAAAGAATGTTTGCCAAAACCAAGAAATAAGAGAGAATCCTGAAAACACTCAACTACAAAATATTTCTATTCAAATAGGTCTGAATTGTGTCGCCTTCGTTGTAAAATATTCATCAAATTTCTTAAAAAATTTTTGAAGACATTGCATTGGAATGCCCTATACATATGTACATATGTATGTACAATAATATGGACCTGTGTATATTGATGATTTTCAGCGTGGAGGCAATCTACTCATTGACAATCCGAAATACGAAGTTACAGCCGCTTCAGAAGAAAAATGTAGCAGAAACCCTTACTAGACCCCACATCGGGCTATATAGTTGTACCCTCCAAAACATGTACTTATGCTTATAAGCTTTTGTACCCTCTGAGAATCCGAAATACCAAATTACAGCATTTTTGATCCGAAAGTATGGGTAACCCCTCTAAATACATAAAATCGGGAGGTACCGTTATACGGGGACTATACCAAAATCTGGACCTGTATGGATGGTTTTTGTATGCAAGTCTTTTAACTTCAAAAAGGCCAGAACAACTGTGACTTATTTCTTAAAAAAGCTAAAAGCTTTAAAAGCTTTTTTCCAAGGAATGTTTTGTACTTTTACACCCTTTTCAGATGTAATTCGAATCATTTTAGTTGTAATTCGTAACATTTTATATGTAATTCGAAACATTTGAATTTTAATTCGAATTATTCCATTTGTAATTCGAATTATTCCATTTGTAATTCAAATTATTTTATTTGGAATTCGAATTCTTTCATTTGCAATTCGTAATTTTTTGTTTCAAATTTTAAATTGAATAATTCGAATTTCAAATGGAATAATTTGAATTACAAATGGAATAATTCAAATTGCTAATGGAATAATTCAAATTACAAATGGACTTTTCGAATAACAATGAAATTGCTTCGAATTAGAAGGGGTGTAATCGAATTACAGATTAAAATGTTTTGAATTACTTCTGTAAAAGGTGCAGTGAAGACTTAGTATCAAATTTCAATCAAATTTCTGTCATTCCGCTGTCATAATGATAATGGGATTCCGGATTGACCCGGAACCACATAACATCTGCATTCCGGCCAGCGGCTACTACCTCAGTGTTCATATCGTACCGGAATCAGAATGCGAGACCCCCCGGAGTCCGTCCAATAATAGCCGCATACGCAGCACCTAAAACCAATCGTCGCTGTTCCAATCACTAAAAATGCATCCTTTTTGCAATTTTATCACGGTCGCGGCGGTGCAGACCCATCTCGCTTCAGCCTTGCTCTAATGATCTACACAAGGAAGGTATGGGTGTAGCAGTTAGGTGTGGAACTGTTGAGCTAGTGTTGTTTAACGTATACATCCCGCCGATAAATAGCTGTACTCCAGATTATAGGTCCAACATTAGAACGCTTTTGAAAGGTCAAAACCGACAAACCTTGTGGGACTATAATGCTCATTATGAGTTGTGACATCCGGTCCTCGGAAATTGCCAAAAGCGTATAGTGCTGGCTGAGCAGATTGATAGCTCTAGGTTGTGCGCGGACAATGGGTCGCCAGAATTAGTGGAAAGTGTCACAGTTCGCCAGACATAACCATCGTGTCACCAGGTCTAAATGACAGCAACTGGCAACCTGCCGTTTCTCTTTGGTTAGACCATCTTCCCATAATTGTCTCCATAAGCATAGCCACACTTTCATCAATCATGGGAAAGCTAATTGCCCTAAGTCTTGGGTAGCAGAGAGGACGTTCCGAGACATAATTTCTGCTGCAGCTGCTCGCCATAAACCTGCTACTTGGTGAGACCAAATTTCCCAAAAGAGACGACGGAATTAGCAAAAGAGCGTGATGAGCTTTGTCGTGCCAACCCCAGTGAGCCCAAAGTAAAGGAGTTGACACTGAAAGTTAGCAGGTTGATCGGTGAGCATAAGCGGAACAAGTGGCAAAATTATCGATAGAGTTACAACATTTGAGCCTGAATAGGTAATTTGGAGACAATGGTTAAGTCTCTTTTGAACCGTACAAGAAGAAGGATGATAGGACCTCAATAGCATTTGGCGACGTTATAATGTCAGAAACGACTGGTCTTGTGGGGCTTTAATGATCATTATGAGTTGTGGCATTCGGTCCGCGGAAATGATAAAAGGCATATAATGCTGGCTGAGCAGATTGACAGCTCTAGGTTTTGCGCGGACAATGAGGTCGCCTCTATCAGAATTAGCGAAAAGTGTCACAGTTCCCCAGACATAACCATCGTGTCAACAGGTCTGATGAATTACAGCACCTGGCAACCCGTCGATTCTCTTGGGTCGGACCATCTTCCCATAATTGTCTCCATTAACAGACTGCCCGATTAGATCCCCTCTGAGCGCCACACTTTCATCAATCATTGGAAAGCAAACAGGCTGAGTTTCAGAAAGTTCACTAATCACCGCTTCAGAGGTCTACCCAACCCTTCAGAGGTTTGGGTAGCAGAGAGGAAATTGCGGGAAATTATTTCTGCTGCAGTTGCTCGTCATATACATGCGGCTTGGTGAGACCAAATTTCCCAAAAGAGGCGACGGTATTAGCAAGCGAGCGTGATGAGCTTGGCCGTGCCAACCCCATTGACCCCAAAGTCAGGTAGCTGACACTGAAAGTTACCAGGTTGGTCGGTGAGCATAAGCGGAACAAGTGGCAAAATTATCAAAAGAGTTGCAACATTGAAGCCGGAATAGGTAAATTGGGGACAATGTTTAAGTCACTCTTGAATCCTAGAAGAAGAAGGACGTTACGTTGACTGATTCGAAGAATTGTCTCCATAAGCAGATCGCCCGATTAGATCACCTCTGAACTTTCAGTGTCAGCTCCCTGACTTTGGGGTCAATGGCACGACAAAGCTCACCATGCTATTAGCTAATCCTGTCACCTCTTTTGGGAAATTTAGTCTCACCAATCAGCAGGTATATGACGAGCAACTGCAGCAGAAATGATGTCCTATAATATCCTCCCTGCTACCCAAATTTCGGAAGGGCTGGACAGATTTCTGAAGCGGTGATTAGTGATTAGTCTCTATTGAACCCTAGAAGAAGAAGGAAGAGAGGACTTCACTCACCTTTGGCGACGTTACTCTGACTGAAGAGGTGAGCAAGTTATTCTAAACGACAGTTTCTCCAGCACGATTACTATGCCGCATTTGATCTCTTCCTACCGAACTGTAACTACCACAATTCACAATTGATGATGTTGCGAATGTCATCAGGAACGCTAAATTATCAAAAGCGTGTAGCCCTGACCTTCATGATAATGTTGAAATTGCTGGATGAGTCAGGAGACGTGTATCTCACTATAGTTCTCAACCTGTCGCTAGCCACCAATATCGTGCCCGAAGTCTAAAAAATGAGCAAGATCGTCCCGTTACTGAAGCCTGACAAGGATTCCAGCAAAGGTGAAGCGTACAGACCGATGTCGCCCATAGGAAAAGCTTTTAAGGCTTTACTTCTCCCCAGAGTCAGAAATAGCTATCCATTTGCCGATCATAAGCATGGGTTCCGTAAGCTGCACACCATCTCCACATATATTAGACAAGGACTTAGTCAGACCAAGCCATGCGATATGACAATGTTGTTGGCGCTCGACTTATCAAAAGCCTTTGATACTGTCAAACACTGCACGCTGTATGAGGGCATTGAACAGACAAACCTCCGACCATGTTTGAAACACTGGTAATCAATTATATGTGGATGCCAGTCGTACATTGAATTCATGAACAAGGAGGTCAAGGCACGTAAAGTGAAACAGGGAGTTAACCAGGGTGGGTATCCCTGTATTCCACCCTCTCCAGATGGCATTTTCTAAAGGCTGAACTCCTATTTGACTGATTCTATCACCTTTACCTCTTGAGGAATATACAAATAACCGCCACTAAATCTACGGCCACTCTGTTCACCACATGGACTATAGATATAAGCATAGAGTTGAGAATGTATTGATCTATGGTAGCAGAATTCCGACTACTAACTACCACAAGATTCTAGGGTTTACATTCGACAGCATGTTCACGTCGACCACAGGTCTGTATAGCACTTATACAGCTGCAGTCGCAGATGCCAGAAACCACAAGCATGTGAGTGCGGTCCTCGGAAAACATGCCCACACCTCTCAAAACTGATGGGCGTCAGATACCACGATAAACCGGAGTAGTTTTGGCTCAACTACGCTCGGAATGGTGCAGCTGTCTAAAATCCTATATGGCAAGGATTGGTGACAACAACAAAAATATCGAAATTTGGACCTATAGCGACAATTTTCTGTGGGGACGTTTCATCCGTGGGGAAGACTAAATATCACATTTTTGGCCATTTCTGTTGTTAAAATCTTTAAAACACCAAGCTATATCAAAATGTGGACCGATATACCCCTTTTTCATTACCAAGCATTCTAGGAGTAATATCAACTTCTGTACCGATTTAAATGGCTCTTTCTTACATATTGCGAGCTCAATATTGGTTTCAATAGACACATGAAGGGACATCATTATAATAACTTAAATTTTTATACGGGTCAAGGATATAAAAGTCTCCGAAGAATATTTCGATGTTTTACAAACAGAACGACAACGTTGCTTTATCATTCAGATGAAGCACAGTTAAAAAGCGGGAGTCTTCTTAAAAAGATTTTTTATGTGGTGATGCGGTGAAAAGAGACAAATGTTCTCCACATATAAAAAATAATCTGATGGCTATACTTGTGGATTTTTATACGAAAACGGAAGCGAAAAAATTACTTCTGATTGTCAGATACGTCCTTTTCTTGTTTCTGTAAATATTTTTCTAAACTGAAGTTCTGTTTTCGTCTTCAATAGGGAATGGTTATGGCATAGTTGCCGCAAAAAAGTAATTTCCGTTTTTCCTACTTTTATTACCTATCCTAATGTACAGAAAAAGATAACTTTAAATTATGGCATACAAAGTTATTAACAGTACTTTTCTTTTATACTTTTCAAAAGGGGTTTCTGAATTCCTTTTTTTTTGTTCTTCCTTTTCTACTCCATTTGTTTTCTATTGTGGTTTTTGTTCAAAGAAAAAAACTTTGCTCAGTCATTATTTGGCATTTGATTTGTAGTTTGGCACGTCGTCTGTGGGGATATTTCATTGACTAGTATTTGTAGTTTTTGTTGTTATAATGATTTTTCCCAAAAGGTGTTAACGTGATTTATTTTATTTGATTAAAGGCTATACCAATATTGAAATTTATGTTCTCTTGCTCTCGTTTCCCTCCTACATCCGTTTATCCTTCTCTAATATCCATGTATAAATATGTATGTACATATAAGAGTATATGTATGTGTTTGTTGAGATGTATTGCCAATTTGTGGATATTTAGGAAAATTATTATAAACATGCCACACAAGCCATTGGCCCAAGTGAGGTAGGATGAGGGCGAGTCTTCGTTAGCATGCAGCCATTGTTAGTTAGGGGTAATAGTGCTAAGCTCAACAATTGATAAATGTCATGTGGACCGTTTTAATTAGTCTGAAGTGGAAAATAATGTAATCCCAGAAGGATATTATTTTTGTTTTTGTAACTATTTAGCTTTGACTTTATTTTCGTTTGTATGTCTTTGAAAGAATATAAAGCAATGCCTAAACATTATTTTCCATCGAGTTGATCTATTATCGCCTAAGAGGTACATTGAAAAATTAGAAGTCTAGCGAAGTCCCACACATCAACCATTATGGTGCGTTTCACAGGTGGTTGAGTCCAATGATTAGGAATATTAGATGTTATTCTCAGTGGGTAGACGACATGTTTTGAAATACTGAAACAAGTTTGTATAAGGGCTGGGAGTTGCTTTAGAAAAGGGCCGCTTTCTATTCTGTGGGGGCTATATGAAAACGTGAATATCAACAATTCTCGTCTGGAATGTTTTATATCCCGATCGATGACTAAATACAAATTTTCAGCCATTTAGGTTTGATAAAACCTTCACAATACCGAAAATCGGGAGGTACCATTCAATGGGTGCTATATAAAGACGTGGAGCTGCACCAACATATTTCTGGTAGGAACTTTATAGCTATACCGAAAAATTTCTGGCTAAAAGGTTTATACCCCCAACGTAGATTAAGTACAAAATTGCATCCATTTCGGTGGGAATTTGAGGCCGCAATCTTCAAAATACCGAAAGTCGGAAGGTACCGCTCTACGGGGACTATGTGACATCGTGAACCAACTATACCATCAATTCTCTTCTGGAATATTTTATACCCTGATCGAAGACTAAATACACAATTTCAGTTGATGAAACAGAATGAAACCTTCAAAATACCGAAAATCAGAAGATGCCGTTCTATGGGGCCTATATGAAGACGTGTATATATACAGAAAAATTTCTGGTGGAAAGTTGTATACCCCCAACGAAGACTAAGTACCAAATTTGAGATATTTCGGTATGATACACGGGGGCTATGTGAAAAGTGGAAAGTTTTATAGCCCTAAGACTAAATAACAGTTTTCAGCCACATCGGTTGGATATTGAGGCTACAACCTTAAAAATACCAAAAACCGGAAGGTACCGCTCTACGTGGGTTAAAAATACCACAAACCGGAAGGTACCATTCTACTGGGGTTATGTGTAAACGTAGACCTATACCAACAATTCTCTTTTGAAATGTTTTATACCCCAATCGAAGAAAAAATACAACATTTCAGCCATTTAGGTTGGGCAATGCCGCTGAAACCTTCACAACAGGTCGGGAGGGATGGACCGTTCTATGGGGACTATATGAAGATTTCCAAATTTCAGAAAATTCGGTGGGATATTAAGGCGACAACCTTCAAACTACCTAAAATTGGTAGGTACGGTTCTACGGGAGCTATATGAAAACGTAGACCTGTGCCAGCAGTTTTCTTTTGGAATATTTTATACACCGATCGAAGAATGAATACAAAATCTCAGCCAATTAGATTGGATAATGACGATGAAACCTTCAAAATACCGGAGGCCGTGTTGTTTTTTCCTGCGGTAAACGTGCATGTGCCAATATCATCTAGCCATCCAAGTCAGGAAGGGCAATAGATGCGACTGTCTTCACACTGACCAGCTTAGACATACTTGATTGTTCCGAAAGTAGTACAGATTCTCCGTCTTGTTACAAGTTCAAAACTGTCTTTCCACAAAGCAGCAACGGTGTCCCAGCAGCTTTCCCCTGAAAGCATTGAAATCCCAATCACATGCCAGTTAGTAATCCAGAGGATATCAGCAAAAGTAGCAAAGACTCTTGAGACTTTACTACTACCCAGGGTCAAAACCAGCTATTTAGTTGCCTATCATCGGCATGGGTTCCGTATACAGCAAAGCACGACAGGAGCGCTGCACGCGACTTCCACACATATTATTGCTGGCGTTCGACTTATCAAAAACCGTTGACACTGTCAATCACTACACGCTGTTTGAGGACATTGAGCAGACTACCCTCCGTCCAAGTATGAAACGATGGCTTATAAATTATACATATGTGTGGATACCAGTAGTGCGTTAAATTAAGAAACAAGTAGAGTGAAACATGGAGTTCTCCAGATTTGGGGTGATATCTCCGGACCGCTGTAATAGTAGGAATATGCAAATATCTGCTACTAAATCTACAGCCACTCTGATCACTACATGTACGGAAGAGGTGAGTACTGAGTTGGTCATGGTCGTTGGTAGAAGAATTCCGTCCACTAATTAACCCAGGTTTCAAATAATTTTATGCGTACTTTTTTTCATCGAATCAACTTTAATAAAGATTTTATCTAATCTTGGATAAAAACTCATTAAAATGTGATTTTTTGTACCAAAGTCATAACCCTAATATACACTTGTATGTATATACCCGTAATACCATGGCAATAATTGTGGTTTTTATAAATCCAAAACGAATTATTTGTTATTGTTTTTTAATACAATTCCTGCGTTTTGAATTAACTTAAATATTTGTATGTATGTTATACATACTAAAAATTCCACACATGATGGTAATGTATGTATGTATGAATGTGCGTGTGTGTGATTAGTAGGTGCCCAGTTGTTCGGGTAACTAGGGAATAACTAGCAATTTTGCTGTCTACTGGTAAACACCCCTAGTTACCACCCAATCTACTCGCAATGTTATAGACTGGAGAATTTGACATGGGGATGTCATAGGAAGGGGTCTATTGTCTCATCACTGCATTACCAGTAACCACCCAATTCTATAGTCGTGTGAAGGCAATTGTCTCTTCATTGCATTACCCGTAACCAGTAAATTCGATAGCACTGTGCACCACGAAAATTACACTATGCAACACTGAAAATGCAAACAACTTCTTGTATGGATTTTTTGAAAGTACATATTTAGACTACAAAAACCCTAGTAGGGTTTTGTCCTGCCAGGTCCAGTTCGGATTTTATAGGCTCATCTAAACCGGGCTAAAACTACAGTTTTTTGCATATATAGGACCTTTATCTCAGAAACGATTAGAAATTTGGCCTTATTGTCTTTGGTAATATTGTAGATCTAAACTAGTAGAACTTATCTTTTGAAAAAACCACACAAGAAAAACTCCATCTAGGGCATCAAAAATCTATAAAATATAGAAAATTGTACATAACTGCTGAAATTCTGGTCATTATCGGCTAAACTATTGGGATTTGAACCAAGTAACCTATTGCAAAAATCTTCCAAATAAAGTTCTCAACAATTCTTTAGAACATTCTGAAACTCTAAAATGCTTTCTTCATGTTGTTTCAGCGGTATTTTGCATCATATCTTTTACAACACCTATTTCAAACACAGTTCACACCAACAGTTTATTCTCGCATTTCGGATTTCACTACATTATTGACATTTTTTATTAAATCGTCGTAGAAAAATGTACTGAAAACAACGGGATAGAGGCATTTTACAACAATGACATGTTCTGAAGAGTTGTGTATTACATTCCAGGGAATATTTTTCCAAAAGAAAATATTCAGAAAAAATTAACGGTTTTGGAGATACGGTGCGAAATGTATAAAAATTGTGGTATTTTTGCATATATTTTGAAATTTGAGGCAATAAATGTAGTTTCTCGAGTTCATTATTGCTCCAAATATTGTATTCTTGTCCTTATCTACAAATTTGCTTCAGAGGTCAGAAGAAGATTCACATTTGTTTCAGAGATATAGCCCCGAATTTCTTTAAAAACTCAATATTTAACCGTGTTTAGATGGGTCCATAAAACCCGAGCTGGATCTGACACAACAAAACCCAACTAGGGTTTCTTGTCTATTGGGTCTGTACTTTCAAAAAATCTTCAGTTCGAGTTGTTTGCACAAGATCACCTTAAAAATGTTGCACAGTGTTATTAACCATATTCTGACACCGCAGTGTGACAGAACACCAAAAATAAGAAGACGCGTGTCTCGCCGTTTTTTCCTATCTCATCAACTTTCGCGGTTATAGGCCTCCAAAGGTTTGAGGCTTTGATGTAGAAAGGGTCATTTAGTCAGGACTATATCCTCCAAACCGTTAGGAAATTTGAATTTATCTCGGAGGCAAAGTTGTAGCTCTTGTCGTAAAGAACATGCTCGTAAATTGCGAACACATATAATCCATCAAACTCCATCTGCAAGGTCAAAATCGCCATGGTCAAATTTCTTTTAAAAATGTTTCTCAAGTTTTGTTCTACAGCTTTCAAACCGATCAAAATTGAAGCAAACAACCAACTAGAAAAATGTACCTTAAATCTTAGTAAACAACTTTCTAGAACATATGAACTCTGTAGAAACGGATCTTAATGGTCAAAATAGCAAAACAATTGCGATTTTTATCCTCTATTCTCGGCTTCTGCTCCATAGATATTAAACCGTTCAAAATTCAAGAAACAATCAACCAAACAATGCTGTTTATTGAAAAACAATAAATATTTTAGTAGGATTTCTAATAACAAAATATGAAAATTATCAAAAAAAAAAAAAAAAAAAAAAAAAAAACGTCTACACATTACATTTTCCAACTCTTGAATTGTTTTCATGTTATTCACCTGACAGTTGAATTAAAACCACAAAAGTTTTGTCTGACTTTCGCGAGAAAGCTATTTACGGGGTTGAAAGTCAATTGAAATGTTTTATTTTTCATTGTAGACTTAAATTGTTGGCATAAAATTATTGGGCAACTTATTTCAATTATGACCCAACTAGCCCCGAGCTATGCGAATTAAACAGTAAACGTGGATAAATTAAACATGTTTCAGATTTTATTCAATATCGTATAGAAAGATTACATAATATGTACATATGTATGTATTATGAACATATGTACATCAATGTGAAACTTTTTCGAGGTAACTGCTTGTGAAAGGTAAAATTAGTTGTTCAGCTGAAGACATGCATTTAATAGGTAGCATGATGTCGTAATTCTATAGCGTTTCGCATTAATTAAACATATGAAAATTTTAAAGTTAAGCCATAAATCGCAAGGGAACATAAAAAAGCTTGTTGGCTTCAAGCCATATTTCTACATTAATGCCAACACAGCTTCCACGAAAATGAATTATAATTAATTTGGTCCATATTTTGCACATCGTGAAATTTCTACCAGACATCCACACAAAATTTGGGAAAAGTTCAGTTTAGGACCTGCTCTCGAATCGCTGTGATTTTTGTTGTAACAGCTTGTATTCCCCCATTACGATGGTACACGTTTTATCAGGGGCAAGTCCATACTTCCTGAGAAAATAGTCCGAAATATTCAAAAAACCCCTATGGCCCCATATGTAGCGGTTGGAGCGTATGATAACTCTCGAACGATTCAGCCGATTTGGTCTATAATTTGACGTTCATAATATTTTGTACAAACTTAGGTTAATTTCGAAGATGGACCATATCGATCCACTCCTTTAGGTACTTCCCCCACAAAAGTTTGTAAATGTTCGGAAAAATTGTGCTCACGATAATTTTTGAAGTGAACAACCGATTTGGTCCATACTTTTCGTATCGTAATATCTCTACGGTACATAGATCAGGTTCAAATATGGACTATATAGGACCACTCCTTCGAGTACTTTGTGAAGAGTGCAGTTTAAGCTCTGCTCTCAAATCTTTTTGCTTCTTTTTGTAACAAGTTGTATTCGCTGTCTCCATTAGGACAGTACACGTTATTTTTTTTCAGGGGAAAGTGCATACTTCCTGAGAAAAAAGTCCGAAAGTTTTAAAATACAAAAAACCCCTGCTGGAACCAACTAAACTGGGTAGTACGTAAGAGAACCCTCGAAGGGAGAAACCAATTTGGTCCAAATTTTGTACATCGTATTATATAGACGTCAGAAGTATTGTGTGTTACTTCTTTTCTTTAGGACCAAGGCTGAGGGTATATCTCTGATACTCTTTTTATTGTTTGATGGTAAAATTACAAAAAAGAGAGCGAATTGTCAAGAATTGCTATCCCATACACATTTGTTCAAAAAGTACGAGAACGAAAACATGCCCGAAATTGCAGAAATGTCAAAATCACCAAATCAGCAATTCAGATGCCATCAAACATGCTACTAGTTTCTACACGACCAAATTTGTAAAGCAGAAACTAGGAGAAGAGAGCGTTATTCAGTGTAATTTTTGTTTAAAGAGAATTGCAAATCTTACTAGTTTTCGAAGTACGCAAACACATTTCTAGAACTAAACGCGGCAAATAGTGCAAGTGGTACTATTTTGCAGGTACTTGAACACAACTTTTATCTATCAAGACTTCTAATTATGATGTCTCAACCATAAAATAAATTTTTATTTGGTCATTTGTTAGTATTATACAAAATGAATTCGAAAATTACGATAATTTTACGATATTTTATAAAGTAGTAAAATTCTATTTTGTCGTATATTTATACCCTCAGCCTTTAGGCTAAAGAGGTTATTTACACGGGTATTATACGGCCAAAAATGTGCCTCATCGAAACAATGGTTTTAGACCCCAAGTATGTTTGTACGATATCCTTTTCAGACAATTTTGAGTCGATCTAGCAATGTCCGTCCGTCTGTCCGTCTGTGTGTCTCGAACGGATCAATCGATTCGGTTCAAATTTTGGGTATCGAAATATTTTGTCCAGATTTGATTTAAGTTCGAAGATGGGCCGTAGCGGTCCACTCCTTCAGGTACCTCCCCCACAAAAGTTCAAAAATGTTCGGAAAAATTGTCCGCACGATAACTCTTGAAGGAAGTAACCGAATTAGTCCATACTTTGCACATCGTGACATTTCTACCAGACATAGATGAGGTTCCAATATGGACCCTATTGGTTCACTCTTTCGGTTACCTCCCACACAAAATTTTGCTTAAGTGCAGTTTAAGGCCTGCTCTCGAATCGCTTTGATTTTTGTTACGACGATATAATTTTTTTCAGGAGCAAGTCCATATATCCTCAGAAATCAGCACGAAAACTGCAAGCAACCCATATAATACCATGTGTCGTAGTTGGAGTGCACGATAACTCTCGAACGGATCAACATATTTGGTTAAAATTTTGGGTCTTTCAATATTTTGTCCAAACTTAGTTTAAAGACCATATCGGTCCACTCCTCCCCCACAAAGGTTCAAAATTGTTCGCCAAGATTGTGGGCATGATAACTCTTGGAGGGAATAACCGAATTGAGCCAAACGTTGCTATTGGTAATATAAATTTCAGGCATAGATCGAGTTCTAATATGGACTATATCGGTCCACTCATTTGAGTACCTCCCACACAAAATTTGGAAAATGTATAGTTTAACAACTCCTCTCTGATCTTATTAATTTGTGACGCAGCAGGTTGCACTTGCGGCCCCTGTTACGACGTTGTAAGTTTTTTTTCGTGGGAAAGTCCATATTTCCTGAGATAATGACCCAAAAAGGTCCAGAAAATCCTACCGGCACCACCTAAAGTGGCTAATGTGTAAAATAACCCTTTACGAGAGAAATCGATTTAGCTCAAACTTTGTAAATTGAAAAGTACAATTGTAATATATTTAAATTCAGAAAATTAAGTACAACATATTTAATTATATAGTCTGTAAGGAAAATATCCATAGACTAATAAAGAAAAAAAAATATTTCCTACAGATTTGTATTAGGTCCGAATATGTACTACATCGGATCACTCCTATGGGTACATCCTACCCAAATTTAGAAAAAATACACTCGTCTTGGATCATTCTGAATTTTGTTGCAACATGTAGTTTTTTGCGGCCCTTTCCATCCTGGATAATTTTCCCAACAGCTTAAAAATCTACAGAAGTATTGTGTTAACTTTTTTACTTCGGGTACGTGGCTGAGGGTATATCTCTGTCGGCTCAGGTGACTGATACTTTCTTACTTGTTTTAAAGACATCTTGTCTTGAAAATTTATTCGTGCATCTACCTTAATTAATGCGCCATATTTGAAATCAACTAAAAAGTAAGTGTAAACACCTGGGTGCATTTCAGGGTTTCGTGCAATCGAGTGAATTTTGGAGCGTGAATGTAAACCTGCCGAAGTGTTGAATATATAAAATGTATGAATGTATAACTACATATACTATGTGCTTACCCGTATTACCATAACAATAACTGTGGTTTTCATAAATCCAGTACAAATTATTTGTGTTTTAATATAATTCCTGTATTTTGGTAATTAACTTAAATATTTGTATGAATGCAGTTATACGTACATACATACTATCGAATGGCGTACATTATGTGGATGCATGTATGAGTGTGTGTGAGATGGTTTCAGAAATACTTTGAAATTATAATTAGTAGGTGTAATAATTAATTCAGTTGGATTAAAATATATAACAAAATTAAAAAACAAAAAACATATAATCACACACACACAGACACCATCGTATCAAATTTTTTAACTGTTGAAACATTTTAAAGTTATTCCCTTGACAGTTGAATAAAAACAAAAGTTTGTTAGGTTAAGAGGATTAAATTTAATTGACTTTCGCGAGAAAATTATTTAGCAAATTAAAGTCTATTGAAAAGTTACATTTGTTGTTGTAGTTTTATAATATATTCATCATTATTTGTGGTTTTTCCTAATTGTGACCATGCGAATTTAACAGAAACGTGGATAAATGGAAACATGTTTCACATATCATTTCATATTGAATGATATCGCAGCAAAAAAAAAAAAAAAATGGAATGGACAATAAATGCGACCTGTACGTTGCGAACGGATGGTCAGACGGGCGGACATGCATAAATCGACTGAGAAACTGATTCTATGCTTTTCTCTATGAGGGACTATGGATCTATTCTCGATTGGTCCAGCCTTAGCGTATAGTAATATTTCTTTCACACTTAAATTATGTCAACTCCATCGGTTACCTCACACACAAAATCTAAATATTTTTCCCAAATGTAAAATTTAAAGACATGTCTAGGACCGTTTTGAAATATTTACAGCAGGTTGTCCTCCCGGATCACATTACGAAATAACACAATTTTTATCAGCGGTAAGTCCATACTGACATGAGCCACCGTGGTTGGCAGTTATTAGCACATCCTCCCTGCATTCAGAAGATCTGCTGTTCTGTACCTGCCCAGAACATCAACATTTTCCGCGGTGCCATATCCCCTCAGTGTTATGCTGCCTTACATTTCCAGAATATTTCAGCCAAAAAAATTTCTCTAAAAGTGGTGTCGTAAGTAACGCCGATCATTGAGTCAATAGAAATTGGCGTGCCCTCATTCATATGAGAGAACTTTCCCTTGTCCCAATGGGGATGTTGTGGGAACATATGTATGCATATTACGACATTACAATTTTATAAGCGGTAAGTCTATACTGACTGAGTCCTCGATTTGGAGCAACCTTTGAACATCGAAATCGTTTTCCCAAACTTACGTTAAACTTGACGATGAACTATATCGGTCCACATCTTCCGGTACCTGCCCCACAAAAGGTCAAACATTTAGGCTTAAGAACAGGTTAAGACCTATTCATGGATAAATTTTAAACGTTATTTGGGATAGTTCTCTCCGTTCTCATTACAAAATTTTTTTTTGAAAAATTCCGCGTACTATTTTTGATTCTCTTCGCTACGTCAAAGGCTGAGGATGTAACTCTGTCGACGAAGCCTGCAAAACTTCCCTACAAAAAATTGTGGACATATGTCCTTTTTTGGAAAAGCTGTCAGATAACGGTAACATCCGATTTCGCGTATTTTGACGTTTTCCTCCCGATTTTCGATATTTTGAAAGTTTTAGCCTCATTATCACACCGAAATGGATGAATTTCGATTTTAAGTTTTTCCTTGGGGCTACAAAACTTTCAGCCGAAAATTTGTCAGTTTAGGTCCACGTATAGATGTAGCCTCCCTAGAACCTCTCTATTTGCGCTATTTTTAAGGTTTTACCACATTTTCTCACCGAAATGGCTGAAATTTAGTATTTAATCTTCCTTGGGACTACAAAACTTTCCCCCAGAAAATGTCAATCTTTTGATATATCCCGCCCGATTTTCGGCATTTTTAAGGGTTTAACCGCATTATGTTACAGGAATGGGTAAAATTCGGTATATAGGCTTCGTTGGAGATATATATCATTCCTGCAAAGAATTGTCGTTGCAGGTCTAAGTTTTGATATAGGCCCCATAGAAAGGTACATCCCGATTTTCGGTAGTTTCAGGGTTCAAATTTTCTCACCGAAATGGCTGCAATTTTTCATTTAGTCTTAATTGGAGCTAATAAACATGTTCCAAGAAATTGTGTCCATGTTTTTATATAGTCACCATTGAACGGTACCTTCCGATTTTCGGTATTCGGAAGATTTTAGGTACATTTTCACACCGGAATGGGTGAAATTTTGCAGTTTCTTGTTTTTGGGACTACACAACATTCTCCCAGAAATTCTTTCGGTATTGGGTCCATGTTTTGTTATAGCCACCATTGAACACTACCTTCCGATTTTCGGTATTTTAAAGATTTTAGGTACAATATCACACCGGAATGGGTGAAATTTCGCAGTTTCTTGGGACTACACAGAATTCACCCGGAAATTTGTCGGTATAGAGTCAACGCTTTGATATAGATCTCATAGGTACCGCCAACGGTATCAAACGGTTTTTGGTATTTGCAAGGGTTTAGCCGCATTATCCTACAGGAATGGGTAAAATTCGGGATATAGTCTTCGTTGTGACGATATAGCATTCCTGCAATAAATTGTCGTTATAGATCTATGTTTTGATATAGATAGAACGATACCTCCCGATTTTCAGTATTTTGTAGAGTTTAGGCATATTATCTTACCATTAAGTCTTCTTTGGGGCTACAAAACTTTCTCCCTGAAATTTATCGGTATAGGGTCCGCATTTTGATACAGCCCCAATAGAACAATATCTTCCGATTTTTCTCCTCTTCATAAACAAAAGGAAACCCATTTTTACATTTCACTTCAACTGGTGGTGGACTTTAACTCGTGGTGGAGGATATTAAATGTCGGCCCAGTCGAAATTAACGCCGCACAGTGGTTCAGAATCGTTTTTTCCCTTTCAGAACTCTGTAACTTTTGAATGGATAAAGATATTTTCATCATTTTTCGACAGATAACATAATCAGCTTCCTGATGTATTAAAAACATTCGAATTCAGTTTAGTAGTTGCAGAGAAACTCAAGTTCAAAGTTAAAAATTATTTTTTTTTTATATTTTGCATCATAATATGAGTGTTTTTGAGTTTTTCATATGTCCTAACTATAAAAGCCCAAACACCAATAAACAAACCATAAAATTACAAAAAAAAAAATTAAAAACAACAAAAAATTTAAAAACATTTTCAACAGATTTTTTTTAAAAAATTTAAATTTTTTTCCAATGTTAAAAAATACTAATTGGGATTTTATAAAACTCATATAAAAACTAATATATTAAAAAAATTTCCATTTGTGTAAGAAATACAAAAAAAAAAAAAATTAAAAAAATCGAACAATTTTTTTTTTTAAATTTAATTCTTTTCCAAAGTTAAAAAAAAACTCCTTTGGGTTTCATAAAACTCATATAACTCTTATAAAAACTCGTATATTTTAAAATGCCAATTTTTTATGGAAAGCGGTATGGAAAAAACCACAAATTTTAACCCATGTAATTTCAATAAACTTAAAAAAGTGTAAACGGACGGGAAGGGACGGGGACAAAAGTGTATGTGGGCTGACAGAGGACACTCTCGGGCATCATTCTGTGAAAACGGAACAATTTTCTAGGCTGTTCCCTAAAAGTTCTAGTCTACTAAAATTGGAATTTCACAAAAATTTAGTACCTGAGGAAAAGTAAAATAGCTCACATCGTGTAAACGCTACGGTAATTTATTGAAACGGCTTTAAAAGGCAACAATCCTACCTACCTATACACAATATCTGTTATAATTTCCAGAAATAGCAATTCCTTTCTCCAAAAAAATGGCGTATTTTCCAAAATTGCAAATAAAATTGTCGCTTTTAATAGCACGCCACGCCCACACCTTGCAATATTTCTACCTAATTTTTTGGTTTCCTTAGATTCGATATGTTTACTATCTAATCCCATATACAAATTAACAATCGATGACGACAAAAAATGGGCCGTTCTTACTTGTTTTTTCATTCAGTATACACTCAGGCTTTAGGCTAGAGAGGATATATTCACGTTGATACGACCAAAAATGGGCCTCATCGAAGTGACGAAATTCCTTTCAGACAATTTAGACGAAATTCGTTTCAGTCAATTTGGAGTCGGTTAAGCCATGTCCGTCCGTCCGTCTGTCTGTCTAGCTGGTGCGCACAATAACTCTCGAACGGATCAACCGATTCGAACCAAATTTTGTCCAATAAGAAATATTTTGTCCAAAATAAGTTTAAGTTCGAAAATGGACCGACCGATATGGCCCATTCAACGGGTATCTCCCCCACAAAAGTTCAACATTTTTCTGTAAAATGGCGTGAACGATAACTACGAATAGAGCAATTGATTTGGTCTAAATTTTGCACATCGTATTATTCCTTTCAGATATATACCGTGCTAGAATATGGGCTATATCTGTCCACTTCTTCGGGTACCTCCCACACAAAATTCGGATAAAGTGAAGCATAAGAGGTCCTCTTGGATCGTTTTTAATTTTTTTCAGTAGATTGTCCTCCCTTTATTACGATACAAGAAACCCTGACGGCACCAAAAAACTACCCCCCCACCCCCACTAGATTTGTCGGTATAGGTCCACGCCTCAATGTAGCCCCCATAGAACGGTACTCGCGATTTTCGGTATTTTGAAGGCCTTGGCCTCAATAATCCACAGAAATGGCTGAATTTTGGTATTTAGTGTTTGTTGGGGGTATACAACATTCCCCCAGAAATTTGTCGGTACGGGTCCACGCCTTCATGTAGCCCCATAGAATGGTACCTCACGATTTTCTGTATTTTGAAGTTTGTGGCCCCAACAACCAACGAAATTACTGAATGTTGGTATTTAGTCTACGTTGGAGGTAAAAACTTTTCCGATTGAAATTCGTCGATACCCAGCAAAATTAATTGGAAGTAGTGCAATCTAGACTAGTTCTTTCACGGCATGCTTTGATGCAGTGCTATTGGAGTCGTGAAAAAGGTACTCCATTCCCCATTTCATTTATGCACATTCGGATGCGATTCAACGAATGACATCCATTTCTCACAATTTAACTGCATCCGGATGCACACACACTTTTATTGTTCAATCGATGAAAACAGTTTACCAGTTCTTTTTAGTGGCTAAACAAGAAGTCATACAAAAAATGTTGAAAATCGGGTGAGATTTTAATATTCACTATATAAAGGGCCCATGGAAACTTTGAGGCACCAGTGGCACATGATAACATATTCCGATTGAGCTCAAACTTTGGCAATCTTAATTTTTAACAAAACTAAACATTTTAGGAGGGTGCCGCATAAACAAATCCTACATCGATTTTTTAAAACCACTCTAATGTACACTTCCCTTCTACATAAAGAGGCAAATATTTTTCCAGAACAGCGTCGTAATCACATGCTTTCGTTACTCGAGTGGATCTGGGGTTACATCCCATCGAAGCAGCCACGTTCCTGGAGATCGACCCAGAGGCAGATTAAGCAAAAGAAAGAAAATACAATCACATAATACAAAACACTGTTACAACAACAACAGTTGCGATTGAATTTAATGAAGAAATTTCATAATTTGTGTTAATGTAATAAAGTTCGTCATATTATTGTTTTACACAAATAATAAATTCTTTATTCTGGCATATTTTATTCTGGGATATTTTGGAATGGCTTGCTTATATATTGCGTATTTGTACTGCATAAAAACACATTCCGAAGAGTGCCTTTTAACTCCATCCAAAGCACTGCATCAAAACACATGCTTTGGATGCAAATTGGATTGCATCCTATTCTACCCTAAAGAGTTAGTTAAAATGCGATTTCAAAGGGATAGTTAAAATGCAATGCCAAAGGGTTAGTTAAAATGCAGTGCTAGTGGAGTGCATCTTTTAGTAGTCACGCTCTTTTAAAAATCATGAGTGAACATGCATAATTTGATGCACTTCCAAATCACTTGTACATATGATTTAACTGCATCTTTGGAGGCAAACTTTTTGCTGGGTTCAGGTACACGTTTCGATATAGCCGCATATAACGGTACCTCCTGATTTTTGTAATTCTGAAGGTTGTGACGTCAATATCTCACCGAAGTGACTGACATTTTTTAATTAGTCGTCCATGGGGTTATAAAATATTCCAGAAGAGAATTATCAGTATAGATCCATGTCTTTCTATATTCCCCATAAAAGCGTACCTCTTGATTTTCGTCTTCTTGCTGAAATTTGGTATTTAGTCTTCTTTATAAAGTAAAGTCTTCATAAAGTAAAGGAAATTAATTGTTCCATTTTACTGCAATACAGCTCGTGGTGGAGGATATAACAAGTTCGGCCCGGCCAAACTTAAGGCCATTCTTATTTGTTTTTTTTTTTGTCAGTGGCTGAGGGCATATCTCTGTCAGCACAGCCTGACTGATACTTTCTTACTTGTTCTGATAAATAAATTATGTCTATCATTCGATTAAATTTCGTGTGGTGGAAAATAAATTCTTTCAAATCCACTAAAAGTTTACTTGTTTACAGTGAGTGCATAGTTTGATCGGTCCAGTGCCAATATTCGATTTCCGTTCATCCACCATGGCCGTTGAAATTTATGTGTAAGTATGTATTTGCTTTCATGGCCCACCTTCAAAAATTGAGCTATTTATATTTCGCAAACTAGCATTTTGATCCTAAACAATTTTTATAGGGGCGTGTGTGCATCTACATCTACACGTATGTATGTACATACATATGTACGTGACTCATGTCATTTATATAACCGTAATTTATTGTGCAATGTTTTTGTATACACGAATTTTCATTTTAGTTTTGTTGGATTGCTTTTAAATATTCATGTTCATTTTATTCGCTAGTATATCTGTATTGTCGGCAAAACAACATATAAAATTAACCATCATCATGTCGAAAACCTTTCCCCAACTCTAACCAAATAAAGCCATGAGAGGCAGAGAGCAAGACCGAAAGGCTAATGAATATTTAAATATATTATATGCTGGAAAATTGAGTTTAACTTAAATGTTTATATCATATGTATGTGTAGCGTCCTCACATTCATACTACGAGTATGTGCAAAAAATTAAACAAAACAAGATAAGCTAACATGCCGACAGAAAAAATCAACGCTATTTATGTATGTAGCTACCTGTATATGCACAATACGTATAATTGTTATTTATACCAGCATAAATGTAGATATGTGCTGAGTGAGCACACCTTCATAGGTATGTAGCAAATATTTTTATTATAAACTGTTTGGAAATAGGATTGAGTCAAATGCAACATCAATTGGAAAGTCATATTGAACAAACATACAAATATAATACATGAAATTGTGCAATAGGTTACATCGATTTTTGTGGATCGCCAAGATCCCCGATCAGGTAGATGGCTTCGTATGTTACACTAAATTTGCCAGCCTTTGGTATGATTCCAGGCAGAGATTTTGGCAGTCAACTTACACAAACGCTTAATAAATATTAATTATTTTCATAGCCGTAATTGGATTCAAATAATACTCATAATTAGATTAAAGACTCACCATGCATTTTAACATAAAAGTAATTTGTCAACTTACCTAAAAGAGAAAAGGAAAAAATATAATTAGTATTTTTTTTTGAATAATGAATGACAAATTCATAATATTTTTATCTTTATACGAAGGGTGATGTAGGAATGGATAGTACTTCGCAAAATATTTGCAGTCAAAGAAGCAATTGAATCATTAGAACAAGTGACTAATTTTTTTGTGATAGAAGCCACATTTTTTCTAGGAGAAGTGAAATATGTAACCTGAAGAATATCATTTTCTTTTAAACAAGGTTTAATTCAAATGAGACATCGATGTTTTCTTTTTCTATAAATTCAAAATCCTATATAAAGCCATTCCATTTGGAGGATGTGTGCACAACCTTTACAATACGTAAAACCAGGAGGTACCTTTATATTGAGAATATATAAAAATGTGGACGTATGACGTCAATTTTTTGTAGAGAATTTTCTGACCCCTTGAAAACTTAAATGAGGAATTACTGCTATTTGTGTATCCTCCACCATAATATGGTGTATATAATTTAATTCGTTATTCCGTTTGTAATACATCAAAATATTCATCGGAGACCCTATAAAATATATATATTCTTGATCAGGTTAAAATTCTAAGTCCATATAACCATGTCCGTCTGCCAGTCCGTCCGTCCGTCTGTTGAAATCAAGATACAGCTCGCAATTCATAAGACAGAGCGTTGTAATTTGGTATAGAAGTTTATATTAAACTTAGGATGTTTGGCATTGCAAATGGGCTGTATAGGTCCACGTTTTGATATACCCTCCATAGAACGGTACCACCCGATATTCGGTATTTTGAAGGTTGTGGCTTTAATGAAATGGCTGACATTTGGCATTTAGTCTTCCTTGGGGATATAAAACATTCCACCAGGAATTCGATATAGGTCCACGCCTTCATATAGCCCTCATAGAACGGTACCTCCCGATTTTCGGTATTTTGAAGGTTGTGGCCACAATAATACACTTTTTCCCCTAAATTTGTCGGCACAGGTCCACGTTTCGGTATAGAACGGTACCACCCAATTTTCGGTAGTTTGAAGGATATGACCTCACCGAGATGGCTGAAATGTTGTCTTTGGTCTTCGTTGGTGGTATAAAACTTTCCCCCAGAAATTTGTCGGTGCAATTCCATGCCTTCATTTAGCCCCATAGAACGGTATTTCCCGATTTTCGGTATTGTGAAGTTTGTGGCCACAACTACCCACCGAAATGGCTGAAATTTGGTATTAAGGCAACGTTGGAGGTAAAAACTTTTCCGGCTGAAATTCGTCGGTTTAGGTCCACGTTTCGATATAGGCCCGATAGGACGGTACTTCCCGACTTTGGATATTCTGAAAGTTGTGACGTCAATATTCCGCCGAAAGACTCTTCCATGGGTTTATAATATATTCGAAAAGAGAATTGTCAGCGTATCTCTTGATTTTCGGTATTTTGAAGGTATTAGCCACATTATCTTACCGAAATATCGAAAATTTCTTTGAGTCTAAAAACTTTCCGCCAGAAATTTGTAGATATAGATC
Organism: Musca autumnalis; assembly: GCF_047663935.1. Classification (NCBI taxonomy): domain Eukaryota; kingdom Metazoa; phylum Arthropoda; class Insecta; order Diptera; family Muscidae; genus Musca; species Musca autumnalis. Next base: position 117,041,078 of record NW_027411977.1, on the reverse strand, counting down.
GACGTTTTGATAGGGACTACATAGCAATGTACATTCAGAGTTTTGGTACTTTAAAGGTTAGCCGCATTGTTTTACCGAAATTGCTGAAATTTGGTATTTAGTCTTCTACGTAAACGAAAGGAAACTAATTATTTTATTGCCGAAAATCTGGTTACCTTTTATGCGTAGCTAGATAAAAACTTGTATCTATACCCACAAATGTCAGTCAATACGGTTGAATAATGTGGCTAAAACATTTAAAATACCGAAAGTCGAGAGGTACGTACCAATTTTTAGCCATTTCTATGTCATAATGAGGTTAAAGGCTTGAAAATGCCTAAAATCTCTAAGAAAGGGTCTATAGAAGTACCCTTTTCTTTTAGAAAGGGTGTATAGAAGTACCCTTTTCTTTTAGAAAAGGTCTATAGAAGTACCCATTTCTTTTAGAAAGAGTCTATAGAAGTACCATTTTCTTTTAGAAAGGGTCTATAGAAGTACCCTTTTCTTTTAGAAAAGTTCTATAGAAGAATTCTTTTCTTTTAGAAAGGGTCTATAGAAGTACCCTTTCTTTTAGAGGGTCTATAGATGTACCCTTTTTTTTAGAAAGGGTCTATAGAAGTACCCTTTCTTTTAGAAATGGTCTATAGAAGCACCCTTTCTTTTGGAAAAGGGTCTATAGAAGTACCCTTTCTTTTAGAAAGGGTCTATAGAAGTACCCTTTCTTTTAGAAAGGGTCTATAGAATTACTCTTTCTTTTAGAAAGGGTCTATAGAAGTAATCTTTCTTTTAGAAAGGGTCTATAGAAGTACTCTTAATTTTAGAAAGGGTCTATAGAAGTATCCTTTCTTTTAGAAAGGGTCTATAGAAGTACCCTTTCTTTTAGAAAGGGTCTATAGAAGTACCCTTTCTTTTAGAAAGGGTCTATAGAAGTACCCTTTCTTTTAGAAAGGGTCTATAGAAGTACCCTTTCTTTTAGAAAGGGTCTATAGAAGAACCCTTTCTTTTAGAAAGGGTCTATAGAAGTACCCTTTCTTTTAGAAAGGGTCTATAGAAGTACCCTTTCTTGTAGAAAGGGTCTATAGAAGTATCCTTTCTTTTAGAAAGGGTCTATAGAAGTACCCTTTCTTTTAGAAAGGGTCTATAGAAGTACCCTTTCTTTCGGAAAGGTTCTATTGAAGCAGCCTTTCTTTCAGAAAGGATCTTAGAAGCAGCCTTTCTTTTAGAAAGGGTCTACAGAAGCACCCTTTCTTTTAGAAAGGATCTATAGAAGCACAATTTCTTTAAGGAAGGGTCTATAGAAGCGCCCTTTCTTTGAGGAAGGATCTATAAAAGTACCTTTCTTTGAGAAAGGGCCTATAAAAGTACCTTTCTTTGAGAAAGGGCCTATAGAAGCACCCATTCTTTGAGAAATGGTCTATAGAAGCACCCTTTTTTGAAAAAGGGTCTAAAGAAGCACCATTTCTTTGAGAAAGGGTATATAGAAGCACCATTTCTTTAAGAAAGGGTCTATAGAAGCGCCATTTCTTTAAGAAAGGGTCTATAGAAGCACCATTTCTTTAAGAAAGGGTCTATAGAAGCGCCATTTCTTTAAGAAAGGGTCTATAGAAGCACCATTTCTTTAAGAAAGGGTCTATAGAAGCGCCATTTCTTTAAGAAAGGGTCTATAGAAGCACCATTTCTTTAAGAAAGGGTCTATAGAAGCACCCTTTCTTTGAGAAAGGGTCTATAGAAGCACCCTTTTTGAGAAAGGGTTTATAGAAGCACCCTTTATTTGAGAAAGGGTCTACAGAAGCACCCTTTTTGAGAAAGGGTTTATAGAAGCACCCTTTTTGAGAAATGGTTTACAGGAGCGCCCTTTCTTTTAGAAAGGATATATAGAAGCACCCTTTCTTTAAGGAAGGGTCTATAGAAGCGCCCTTTCTTTAAGGAAGGGTCTATAGAAGCACCCATTCTTTGAGAAATGGTCTATAGAAGCACCCTTTTTTGAAAAAGGGTCTAAAGAAGCACCCTTTTGTTCCATTTCGATGTGATAATGCGATCAATACCACGGAAATACCGAATCAGGTTAAACCCCTGAAAATACCGAAAATCGGGGGTATATAAAACTGTAAACCAGTATTGACAAATTTCAGGGAAAAAGCTTTAAGTACAAATTTCCAGCCATTTCGGAGTGATAATGCTGCTAAAACCGTGAAAATACCAAAATTTGGGATGTACTGTTCTATGGGGGCTATATCAAAACGTGGACCTGTACTGAAAAACTTCTGGGCGAAAGTTTTGTAGCCATAATAATGACTAAATTTTAAATTTCAGTCGCTTCGGTGCAATAATTAAGCTAAATAAAACGGTAGTTACCGTGCTATGGGGAATATATTACGATTTGATATATGTATATATATGACCTGTACGATCGCCCTAGAGCTTCCAATATTCGTTGCATTTGTGCTGGGCTGAAACAGAGGAGGTGCTGAACCGTTTACTCCTCTTATTTGATTCCGCAGCTGTGGCAGCAGCTGTTTTGTGGAATATTTAGGCACTTTGAATATTTACGAATAGCCCAGTGACCGCTCAGCACCGCAGTTAGTCTTGCCTGGTCCGTCGATATGTTGCTAATCAGGAACTTTTAACGTTTGATGTTGTAATGTGGCCATGTAGATATTCATATTTGATATGTTTCAGTCTTATTCTCTTTGATATCTGCCTTAAGTAGATAGAATTTATGGTCCATAACCATTACTTCGATAAGGTCACTCTTAGGGTAGAGATGTGAGATATGTCGGGGTTTTTGTAAATTCGTGCTTCATAGGCATGTTCGTAACAGTAAGAAAACTAAATATTATATTTTAGTTCGGAATATTTCATCGTGGAAGGTATAAAAAGTTTGGCCCGGCCGAACCTAATTCTTTTTATTTGTTTACCTTCAAAGATGTGCAATGAGTGTAATATACATATATAATCTGAGTGTAAAGGCTCACCACAATAGGGCCGTATAATCCAAATTCAACCACGAAAAACATATCGTGTATTTATAAAATTAATCGACTCGCATTCAAAATCGAGCTTTTCTAACTATTTTTTTTTTTTTTCAATAAATGCGGATTGAAAATTTTATATTTAACGCGTTAACCGTATTGTGGGAATCATTCATTGAAATTAATTTTTTTACCTGTTATGCACTTATTTAATTAAGGCCGTAACTCATAACAGCACCATGGTATGCATGGTATGTATGTATGGAATAATTGTCGGTATCCATGGATGTCTCTCAAATTATTTATAATGGAAAATAATAATTTCACACTTCATTAATTAAAATACAACATTATCGTTAACATATCGTTAACATTTTTTTATAATTAAAGTACTAGGATGTACTCCCACTAGGTACAATTAATCCATCGCAATTCATAGAACATCAAGCGATACGTGTCCACGAGCAATGTTGGCTGTTTATTATAATTTTTATAGACAGATGTACAATCACCTGTATACAATTATCGTATTAAAGACTACAAACATATCGATTAACGCAAATATTTCAACTGCTGTGTTCACTAGATTGCTGCTTATAGCATCCCAGTAGGAAATGTCAATTGTGAATTACTACAAAATTTGTACGCAATTTTGGATCATGTTAGTAGATTTTGAAGCTAACTGAATGAGACAATAGACTTAGTTTGTACACTTACATTAGGCCGGGGGATTTGTATGGAATGAAAAACACACACATCAACCAGTTTTGACCTTGTGGATAAAAAACTTCAAGCCAAAATTGGGAGGCTCGATTTTCACCGTAGACATATGGTCTAGAGGAGTTTTTTTGATTAGCACAAACCCAGAAATCAGAATCGCGAAGGGCCCAATAAGGTATTGAAATCGCCCCACCTTAAGTTTCATACAAATTTGTTGTATGCATTATAAAACAAAAAATATTGAAAGAGATACAAACTATACTTATATATGGTAAATTCCAAATTTCCTTTACAATTACATAGAAAAAAAATTAAAAACTTTTTTGGCGAGCACATTCGCCATTTTTGGTACATGGGTTACGAAAAAAATCGTGGTTTCAAATCTGTTCGCGTTCACAAAATTGGATGCTGCACTCAAAAGTTATATGCGGTTTTACTCTCTTGTAAAGAAAAAATATTTAAAAATTCCTATTGTGTTGTAATATGAACATGTACACGCAGAAAAATTTATGTTAGAAATATGTTGGGATCCAAACAAATATATGTTTGGGACCGGTTGCAAACAAATATATGTTTGGATCCGAACATAATATGTTTGGGTCCAAACAAATATATGTTTGCAACATTTTGTAACATATCTCAATTTGATATGTTTGAGTAAAACATACTTTTTATGTTAGAACATTTTTTCATGGGTGGAGAGAGGATGTTTGTCAACGAGAGTAATAACAGTGCTCTCGCGGCTGTGGAATGCTGCTTTATAATAAAGAGTTGTGTGTATTGTATAATAGAAGACGTAGAAGCGAAGAAGGGGGCTTTGGTGGCATGTATGCGTCAAACTCGTGTGTTTCTTGTTTTGTTGTTGTTAACCAAGAAGAAGAAAAGAAGAAATGATATGAATTGTATTTTTTTCTTTCTTCAGTGTTTTAGTTACCTTTGTAGAGTCAAGACGGTGAAGTGAGTGAATAAATCAGTGTTTTGTGCTTTCTTAAAGAAATTGTGTTTTTAGTAAATTAAATGCCCAATACATTTTATAATTGAATCGGAAAGTTGAATGAAATTATTTTATTGGACAAGGAAGAAATCGCATTTAATATTGGTAATTACATACATACTTATGTATATTTGAAATATGGCACATCCATATTTATTTATTACATTACATAATCATTTGATTCTAGATGCCGATTCCCCGCTGATGATTTCATCTAAGAGGACAATTTGTTTTATTTCATAACTAAGGAGAAGCGTTCAACTACGTTTCTATATATTTTTCCTTTCTAAAAGTGTGACTACAAATTATTTCAATCAGTTTTTCTTTTATTAAAGTGTGTTATGCATTTCTTTGGAATTTTGTATGTACCTATGTGTTTGTTGTTCTTTTGCCTTTTAATAAAAAAACACAACATTTGTGTGTATACTATAGAGCCCATCAGTGCGAGAGACTCATGTATTTTTTACACTTTTGTGTGTGAAGCAGAGCATTTCTGCCCATCAGTGCTATAGAGATAGCCAGTGAGCTCTTACTGAGAGCAAGTGAGCACACATTTTAAAGTGTTTTACATTGAATTTTACGCTCCCTTGCTCTCAGTAAGCGCCCACTGGTGCATGTGTTTGTTTTTTTTTGTGCCGTTTGGGTTTGTATTTTTTTGCACCCAAACATATAAAATGTTTGCATCCAAACATAAAATTGTTTCCACCCAAACATATCTTTGTTTGCACCCAAACATATATATCTTTGCACCCAAACATAAATATCTTTGCACCCAAACATATATATGTTTGCACCCAAACATATGTTTGTTTCCACCCAATCATATATATGTTTGCAGACCCAAACATATATTATGTTTGGCACTGTTGCAAACATATATATGTTTGCTGCAAAATATGTTTGGGACATATGTTAGAGAGGCCGATTTTTTTTGCGTGTATATATGAATCGTTAGCAGCATTTGATATCTTTCCGTAGATGCTAAAATAGTTGCTAAATTTATTTTTATTTTCGCGGAAAATCAAGAAATATTGAAGAAATCTTGGAATAAATTTTATTTATTCTAAATCAGAGTCCAAAAAAATCTCTAAAAAATAATTTAAAAATACATACAGAATCTAGACGACGCGTAAAAAAATGTGAGACCAAAATTATAAAGATCGCGTTTATAACTTGCATATTACAGCAACAACAAAGAACGGAAACTTATTGTTGGGAATAATTACAAAAATATATTTTTGGTTAAATACAAAAAATTTGAAAAATAAATGTTGGGAGTTATTCTATAGTTCGCTAAATTTCGATCCAAATCCTGAAGTATTTTGCTTAAACTTCTACGAGAAAAGTAATTAGTCATCGTGAAAGTATATTTGCTTTCTGTGATAAGCAATAGAAATAAGAAGTAGAAAGTAATATTGAAATTACAATCAAAGAAAAAACATAGAAGTTAAAAACCGTATAATTCGCGAATTGGTTTAAATCGGTTGAGGTGCATGTGCTTTTTGGATACAGGGAGTCCATGTCTATCAATATGCATGGATTTTCCCATGTTTCATCCAGCGGCCAAAGTGTGACATCAGTTGCATCTTACTATTCAAAAAACCTTCAAGTGGGCAAAAATTATGCGATGTGCATATGATTATAAGGTGCATCCGATTTCAATGGCCGCCTATTAAAAATACGTCGATATAAATGATTTTAGACAGATTCGTCAAGAACTGCGGATGTGCCACCACATCCTATTTTGGGATAAATAGGGATATTACTCCCGAATCTTTGTAATTTGTGACACACCTTTTTGGCAAATATTATAATCGCGTATAAAGGATTACATTTATGTAAAAATAATCAAAGAAAATCGCGGTTCAATTCGCGGAATTTTCAAAATATATTTTTGCAGAATTTCCTACTTTCAAGGTATCTATATCCGGCGTTTTAGTGGATGGATTCGAACGCGAAAGGCCTTATTAGATCCGGCACGTAAAAAAACTAAAATCACGCGGGGTTCAGGGGTACCTGTACGACAGTTGTAAATTTTAAAGCCAAAAAATAGGTTTTTTCAGAAAATTTACGCACCAAATTTTTGCCTTTGGACTCCTATTACTGGGAAGCTGTACGGAGCACACTCATGAGATATACATCGAACGACGTAGAATCGCGAGTTCTACAATCCTGTAACTAGTTTGAAAATATTATCCAGTTGCACCATCTAATTATAAGAAAAATTCAGAAAACCCAGATTTCAAAACTTCAAAATGTCAGCATCGATTTTAGGGGGATGCAGTGTATATATCGAAAAGTCATACATTAGAACCATGTTGCCCATGGAGCATTCTTCAATTCTTTCTTTGAGCTCAGGTCTGAATTTTCCGTGGTTTGACCAGAAATCAAGAACGAACACAAAAAAACTTGTAAACTTCAACACATTTTTACCCATTTTTTATTATTACCACCAACACAGCTTCCACATAAATTATTTGTTATGGTCCATATTATGAGATCGTGGCTAAAACACTTCAATTAATATAAATATGTTCATATTGTGTAAAATATATTGACAGTTCGCGACTTATTAAATGGTGAACCTCAACTTCAACGATTGTAAAACATTTTTGAATATTACCATATGTATATGTAATAAAACAAGGAAGAACGGCTTTAAGTTCGGCCAGGCCGAACTTGGTATACCCTCCAACACGAGTTGAATTGAAGTAAAATGGAACAACTAGTTTCCTTTCGTTTATGAAAAAGACTAAATACCAAATTTCAGCAAGTTCGGTAAAACAATGTTGCTAATCTTCAAAATACCGTAACTCGAGAGGTACCGTTCCATAGGGGCTATATCAAAACGTCGATCTATACCTACAAATTTCTGGCGCAAATTTTTCAGAATCAAAGAAGACTCAATACCAAATTTCTAGTTTTTCGGTAAAACCTTCAAAATACGGAAAATCAAGAGATACGCTTCTATGGGGGATATAGGAACCCGCGGACCTATACTGATAAATAATTCTCTTCTGGAATATTTTATAGCCACATGAAAGACTAAATAACAATTTTCAGTCTTTCGGTGGGATATTGACTTCACAACCATCCGAATTAAGAAAATCGGGAGGTACCGTCCTATGGGGGCTATATCGAAACGTGGACCTATGCCGATGAATTTTAGTAAGAAGGGCTTTAACCTGCTAAGCGAAAAATTATTTTCTAGCTTTTAGTGCATTTATAGATAAAACACTGTTTTACTTTTTAGTAAACACAGTTTTTTTGAGTACTGAAAACCCATAACTAAATTGCAGCCAATGTTGGCCGAAAATGTAGATAAAAATTTTAAAAAATGTCTGAAATCGGGTGGTACTTTATATGGTGTTGGTGGGGAAGTGTCTGTACTAGTGGAAGCTCCAAATGCCTAATTACAGTCAATTCGGGCTAAGAATGAAGATAAAATCCTCAAAATACCTGAAATTGAGTGGTACGGCTATATGGGGGCTATAAGAAAAATGGGCCCTTATTTGTTTTGGTTTTATATTCATGTATTGTCATCCAAATCTGAATAGTGTGCGAAGTTTTAGTTCGATTGGCCAACGGCAACTGTGTGGAAAAGGAGTTACAAGATTTGAACTAAGTAGACAGGAAACAAAGCAAGTTAAACAAAACACTGTAAAAATAAAATGTTCAATGTCTTTAATGATTACAGACAAGCTAAGTTGTTGGCGACAATGACACCACACGGTGCTCTTGAAGCAAATTTAAATGGAAGGTGCTTACACCTGGGAAGTTTTTGCAGATTTTGAAACTACAATGTTCATAGATGAGAAAAATCAAAAAAACAAAAAAAATCGCCGGAGCGCTTTTTAAATAAATCGCGATTCAAGTTGGCATTTTTAGGGGTTGTTTAGGTTTTTGCGATGTTGCTTGGAAACCGCAAGTCCTATAAAAATTGGACTTAAGAAAATGTTGTAGCTATCAAAATACTCTACAAAAATGACCTGTATGGTATTCTCATCGGTTTTACCGTTTTTGAGATATAGAAGTTCAAATTGGGGCAATTAAAATTCAATTCAATTCTGTATCGCCCCCTTATAAAACAATGTCATGACTGCAAATTCCCAACTTAATCTTATATATCTAAAAAATGGTACAACCTAGGATAAGTTACTTAAGCCAGTCTTGTAGAGAATTTTCACAGCTTTAAGATTTGCTCAGGTCCCATATCGATAAGACTTGCCTTAGTCAAGCAAAATCGCGAAACCCTAACAAAAAAACCTAAAAATGTAAACTAAGCTTCTTTATCTCAAAAATGGTACAGTCTGGGAACAAATCATAAACAAACCTCTAGAGAATTTTCACAGCTACAACATTTTCTTTAGCTCCATTTCGATTGGACTTGCGGTTTCCAAGCAAAATCGTGAAAACCTAAAAAACACCTAAAAATGTGAATTTTGACCGCGATTTATTTCAAAATCCCTACAGCGATTTTTTCTTGTTTTTGTATTTTTCTCATCTATGAACATTGCTGTTTCAGAATTCAGAAAAATGTCCCCTGTGTAAGCGTTTTTCATTAAAATCATGACATTGTTTTATAAGGGGCGGATACAGAATTGAATTGAATTTTAATTGCCCCAATTTGAACTTCTATATCTCAAAAACGGTCAAACCGATGAGAATACCATAAAGGTCAATCTTGTAGAGAATTTTGATAGCTACAACATTTTCTTTAGTCCCATTCTTATAGGACTTTCGATTTTCAAGCAACATCGCAAAAACCTAAACAACCCCTAAAAATGTCAACTTGAATCGCGATTTATTTAAAAAGCGCTCCAGCGATTTTTTTCGTTTTTTGATTTTTCTCATCTACGAACATTGTAGTTTCAAAATCTGCAAAAACTTCCAAGGTGTAAGCACCTTCCATTTAAATTTGCTTCAAGAGCACCGTGACCAGTAATAGTAAACTAAAGTGGTGACATGTCGACACTTGACTCCAGGCTTGCTACAGGGATGGCATGAAACGCGAGGCGTTACAACTACGCCCAAAATTGACACATATGTATTTTATTATTTTTGTCATAAAATTACAAAAATGTGTTCCCGAATTCACACCGTTAATTGAATGACAAAGTACAATTCGATTAAATGGTAATTTGTTTATAATCATTCAGACAATCATCCATGAATACAACAAAAACATTTTTTACAAGTGCCTAGAAGAAGCATCTGATCTTCTAAGCGAACAATTGAAAAAAGATATTCGTGTAAGGGGGAAATAGTAAAAATCCAAAAAAAAATATATATATCACAAATATTGCCAATTACTTCATATTCCATTTCAGAAAAAAGGAGTAAATTTTTTTCGCGCTACATCAACGATTTTTGATATGTAGGTTAAGAAAAAAATTCCAAGTACGAATCTGGTCGCGAGCCAATTTTTGGTTGTTGCGGACAAAAGTTATGGCGCTTTCATTTCGCTTTTTAAGAAAGAAAATATTATAAAAACGCTAATTATTTTAATGAGCACAATTGTTACAAGAAAGTTCTCTCGAAGTGACTTCAGCGAGTAGATTGCATAATACCTGCAAAATGTTACACAAAATTCGCGGAATGTACATAAAATTGATAAATTATTAAATATAAGTCAACTTTTTTCAAAATTAAGGCCAATTTAGTGGTCATAAAATTACATAAAAAATTGTTGTATATCAAAACTTCACGTCGAATCAAATGAGACTACAATCATACAGATTGATGTTATAGTTTGGATGTTACAGCCAAAATAAGCACATATTTTGGTCAAAAAAATAATTTTTTGTTTGATAAAAAAAATTTTTCACATGCATTATGTAGTAGAAAATATTGTAAAAATCTATAGGAATACTTCCTTCAATTTGCTTAAATCTCCCAATAAAATAGACGGATTTTGCTTTATCGTCATTCGTATTAAAGCTTTCCCATTAGGGAAGGTAATTGGGTTCATAGGGATATATCTCAAAGCTTCTGAAATAGAAATAGAGGTCAAATAACCCATGTTAATTTATATGCATTTTAAAATACGTGTAAATCGCGTAATTATTAAAATCATTTTGTCCGCATGTGATTTTCATGTACAGCAAGACCATATCTATTAAGTTGTATATATTTTTCGAAATATAATTTGGACTCTAAGATGTAGCATCGGCTGCATCTTAGCATTAAAAAACCTATAAAATAACGCTAATTTGCGCAAAGTGCATACAATTTTTGTCCGCATCCGATTTCAGTGTCCACCATGAAAATCTACATCGATATATATCTATTTGAAGGCGATCAATCAAGAACCGTGGATGTAGCATCACACACTATTTTTTGGGATAAAATGAATGTAGCTTCCTTATCAGTGAAGTTTTTAAATCTCTGTTTCCGCTAAAACGAAGATGCTGCACTAGTTTTTTCATTGCAGTGGAAACGATCCGCAGAAAACGCGATAAAATACGCGATATTTTCAAAAACAATTTTAGGTGATTTTTCTACTTTGGAATTTCTCGTAACTCGCGTTTTAGATGATGGATTTTCACGGGGAATGATTTATTGGATCCGGAACGTAAAAAACTAAAATGTGCAATCAAGTACGAGGAAATCGAATGACAATTGTACAAATTAGGCCCGAAAAATATGATTTTTAGAAAAATGTTCGCACAAAATTTCCGTATTTGGATGCAGATTTCTATGAAGCTGTGTAGACTACATTTACGACACATATATCAAATAACTCAGAATCGCAAGTTCTACAATCCTATATACGATTTTTTGTTAAACCTGTTTGCGGAATGAAATTAGAAGAAAATGTCAAAAAACACTGTAAATTTGGCTTCAAAATGTCAGCATCATGTAATGGTAGAAGCAGTTCAAATTTTGAAAAGTAATACATTGGCAAGATGATCCTTGTTTAGTTTGCTTCTACTTTTACTTTCACAGGCAAATCGAGAGAAGTGTGGTTTACTCACAAATCGAGAGAAAACAAAAAAAGACGTGGTGGCTTCAACCCATTTTTACCCATTTTTTAACATAAATATAGCCACAGCTTCCACGCAAATTATCTTTTAAGGCCAACATTTTTTGCCACGTCCAAAAACATTTTATTTTATCCAAAAATATTTAATTTGTATAATATACAATCACAAGTCGCGTGTTCTAAAAGGGGAAACCTTGGCTTCAGCTATGTTAAATTTTCAAAAATATTGGTGATATATATATACCCAGCATTTTTTCCACACATGGGATCAATGCACAGTGGTGTCGGCCATTAATTATGTTTTTGGGGATTTGCAGATTTTGTGGTCTCAATTTTGATGTATGAACACTAAGTAAGCTATTTTATTTTTCCTTAAGTACTAAGTTTAGTGGACTATAACTTTTATCCAGCAGTTTGGAACTAAGTTCCGTTTTCTCAGGATTGTGCTGTTTTAAATTTTCTGAAATTATAAAGGTAAAAATGTTTGTTTTTCCATGCAGTTTCCCAAATGGATATTTTTTATACCCACAGCATTTATGCTTCATTTAAATAATGGTTTTTGACCCCAAGTATGTTTGGACGAAATCGTTTTCAGACAACTTGATTTAGTCATGTCCGTCTGTCTGGCTGATGTGCACGATCACTCTCCAATGGATAAACCGATTTGGTCCAAAATTTGATTTTCGTAATATATTGTCCAAACTTAGTTCAAGTTCTAAGACGGGTTATATCGGTCCACTCCTTCCGCTACCTCCCCCACAAAGGTTCGAAAATGTTCGGAAAACTTGTGAACACGATAACTCTTGAAGGGAGTAACCGATTTGGTCCATACTTTGCACATCGTTAAATTTTTACCAGACCTAGATGAGGTTCCAATATGGACTCTATCGGTTCACTCCTTTGGGTACCTCCCATACAAAATTTCGAATAAGTTCAGTTTAAGACTTTCTCTCGAATCGCTTTGATGGTTTGTTGCAGCCAATTGTATTTGCTGACCCCATTACGACGATGCCAGTTTTTTAAGGGTAAAGTCCATACTTCCTGAAAAAAATAGCACGAAAGCTGTAAACAACCCCTATGGTACCATGTACGGAATAGTTCAAAATTTGGCCTTCGTAATATTTTGGCCAAAATTAATTTAAGTTTGAAGATGAGCCATATAGGTCCACTCCTTCATGTACATCTACGATTTAGTCCCTACTTTGCACATCGTGAAATTTTACCAGACACAGATGAGGTTCCAATATGGACTCTATCGGTTCACTCCTCCCACACAAAACTTCGGATATGTTCAGTTTAAGTTGTGCTCTCGAATCGCTTAGAGCTGTTCGAAGTTCTTTTGGAAATTTATACCGATGCTATTCGTTCTGGTCCTGTTTACAGCGATATAATATTTTCAGTGGGCAAGTCCTGATATAGTCGTGCAAAAGCTCTAAGTTGATATCTATCGAACACTTCGCCAAAGCGATTTTCAAATAAATCGCGATTCAAGTTGACACTTTTAACGGTTTTTTAGTTTTTCACGATTTTGCTTGGAAACCGCAAGTTCTATCGAAATGGGACTAAAGAAAATGTTGTAGCCATGAAGATTGACTTTTATAGGTTACAAAATAACCAGATATTTTGCGCGACATGCCATTGTTAAAATAATGGGTGGGAAAGGAGGTTTGTAATGAGGATTTTTGCTGGGTTTCATTTAAATTTGAGTCAAGAGCACGGTGGTATTTTTTTAATTTTGAAAAAATTTAATTTAAAAAAAAAAATTCCAATTTTTTTAAATTTTTGTATTTTTATGGTTTGCTTGTTGGTGTTTGACCTTTTTTAAATAGTTAGAATATATGAAAGACTCAAAAACACTCATATTTGGATGCAAAATATAAAAAAACTCAAATTTTTAACTTGAATTCCTCTGCAACTACTGGACCTAATTCGAATGTTTTTAATGTATCGAAAAGCTGATTATAAAAATATCTCTATCCATTCAAAAGTTATAGAGTTTTGACCATGAAAAAACGATTCTGAACCACTGTACATCGGTCAAAAAGTTCTCTACCAAAAATTGCCAACATAGGTCGATATTTTAACTATTTTTTTAACCGCACTAGCGATAGATTGACATTTGATTTTGGAGTTAACCGACCTGTTGTAGACCTTGGATATAATTAAATAATCATTTTTAATTTTTTTTCTATTTTAAAGATATTAGCCTGACATCGATGGAGGTAAATAAAAATTTTATGGTTTAGGGGGTAAAACCGTATACGAAAAATCCAAGTTTCTTGTTCGACATAACAAAACAAACTCTTGGATAAATTTGAACAAAAAAACAATACAAAATTTATACAATTACCTTCGAGATTTTTGTAGTTCTCGTTGATATTTTTCCACTGGGCAACCATGTTTGAGGTAATGTTGAAAGTTTGAAGAATTTAATGTATAAAAAATTATATATTTTTTTGTTATAAAAAAATCACAGATCAATATTACAGAACTAAATATGTATGTATATATGTGTTTGTTATATACACTTGATCTACACACTATACTGATCGGGTATAATGACAGGATGTATTCTGGTGGTATTTACAGAGGGGTTTTCGAGAGACGTTTTACCACCTTTAACCGCGAAAAGACCGAACAAAGTCTTTGCCACTTTTGGAACTATGTATTTTATTGGCGTTTTTCACACTAATGCGAATTTCTGTGCAAATTTTTCTTCTGCGTTGCGTCTGATGATCCGCGTGAAAAACACTTTGATTTGATATGCGTTTCTAAAATATTTTTTCTATTAAAAAAATTTTATATTGATTTCTTTTGTTTGGAGGAAAATTTCTTTTGTTGTTGTTTCGTTATTTTATCGCTATTTTTGCACCAATTTTTCTTTTTATGTATTCAGCGCGTTTGTATCGTTGGTCGTAGATCGTTGAAACTGGCGTTTGTTTCGAATGAAAGAGGTGAGCATTGGGCAAAGCACTCATTGTCGATGATTTAGCTGATAGTTTGTTTAGTCATTCTGCTTGAGAACATAGAGCAAGAACACAGAAAAGCTAAAGCAAAAAATATTGAGAGTTTTTTCAGAAGATGATGATTATCTTAATGACCACCATAAAGACCATGCAAATGGTAATTATTGAATCAAAGAAAAAATTAAAACAAAACACAATATTTCTCATTTCTAAAATTAAGTATAACACGTACACAACACAACACAAGTATTCCACTCAGTTGTGGCTGTTGGCGCTCCTCCTTTACCCCGCTACCCCTCCCCCTTTTAATTTCTGTGTCATATTGTAAAAAATAGATTTTGTCAAATATTTTGCCATTCTGCCGTCTTTTGGCATTGAACGAATTAGTTTTCTTGACTTTTCAATCTATCACAACAATGGAAGAATACCTGCAAAATTCATAATTGGATCAATATATTTAGTTGGTGGGTGGTGGCATGTAACACCCACGTTGAATTCTATTACTCACCATCAGATTTATGGTGAAGGAATTTCAATATAAAGTCGGAAAGGTCCATGACTAGAGATGGACAGTGGGTAAATACCCGGTAAATTGGGTAAATACCGGGTAAATACCCATTTGTGGGTATTTATTTGGGTATTTACTATATTGAATCGCCAATACAACATCTTACACCCTATTCCTGGGTTTAGGTTGTGAAATCGTTTCAAAATGGATTTTTACAATACTTTAAGCAAGTGGGTAAATACTTGGGTAAATACCCGAGTATTTACCCAAATGTTGGGTAAAAACTCTTTAACTGCCGAACGACTTGGCGAAGCCTGACGAAATGTGGCCTAAATCTTACTTATATCAAGAGAACATCTGGTATTGAAAATGTCTCTGGGTCCATGTTTTGATATAGCCCCCATATAACCGTCAGAAACCCATATTGGGGCTACAAGAAAACGTGGATTTACGTCGACAATTTTTTGCAAGGATATTTTATACATATTGGAACTCTCTGTACCAAATTACAATCAGTATGATTGTAAAATATGGCTAATAGGTAAAAAATACCTTATATCGGGAGGTACGGCTATATGGGGGCTATATCAAAACATGGACCCAGGGACTCCATTTTCAATACCTTTAATACTATTGAAATAAGAAAGATTTGATCCAAATTTTGTTAGCCTACGTCAAGTGCTTCGACAGTTGAAGAGTTTTTACCCACTTTTGGGTAAATACTCAAAATCGGGGTACCCTTATATGGGGGCTGCAAGAAAAGGTGACCAACGTTGACAAATGTTTGCAAGGATATTTTATACTCATTGAGGACTCACTGTGCCAAATTACAGCCAATTTGGTTGTAAAATGTGGCTAATAGATGAAAAATACCTTAAATCGGGAGATACGGTTATATGGGGGCTATATCAAAACATGGACCCAGAGACCCCATTTTCAATACCTTTAATACTATTGATATAAGAATGTATTGAGCCAAATGTTGTCAGCCTACGTCAAGTGGTTCGGCAGATAAAGAGTTTTTACCCAATATTTGGGTAAATACTCGAAATCGGGGTACCCTTATATGGGGCTATAAGAAAACGTGGACCTACGTTGACAAATGTTTGAAAGGATATTTTATACTCATTGAGGACTTACTGTGCCAAATTACAGCCAATTTGGTTATAAAATGTGGCTAATATGTGAAAAATACCTTAAATCGGGAGGTACGGCTATATCAAAACATGGACCCAGGGACTCCATTTTCAATACATTTAATACTATTGATATAAAAAAGTTTTGAGCCAAATTTCGTCAGCCTACGTCAAGTGGTTCGATAGTGAAAGAGGTTTTTCCCAACATTTGGGTAAATACTCGGGTATTTACCCAAGTATTTACCCACTTGTTTAATGTATTGTAAAACTGTCCATTTTGAAACGATTTCAGAACTTATACTCAAGAATTGGGTGTAAGATGTTGTATTGGCGATTCAATATAGTAGATACCCAAATAAATACCCAGAAATGGGTATTTACCCGGTATTTACCCACCGTGTGGGTATTTATCTATGACCAATCAGTGTCAACCATGATGAAACCTATCAAACAATGAGAAATGATGATTAGGTTCCTTGTTCCTGGTGCCTTTGTACTTATGAATGCATTACCATAGAAAGATATGTTTTTGCAAAAATTTGACTTGAAAAACGATTTTGCGTGGAAGCTGTGGCGGCCGAACTTTTATTTTCTTTTGCTGTCCACAATTTTAGGTAAATCCATATTTAGACCATTGGGAACCCCAAACACCAAAGTATATATAAATAGGCCAGGAAGTGTAGCTAAAATCCCCAGTACACCTTGGAGGTACCTTTATATGGGGGCTATACCAAAATATGGACCTACGATTACAACTTTTGGTGGAGAAGTTTTGCCAACACTGGGAAACTCAAATGTTAAATTGCAGGTAGTTCGGTCAAAATGTGTTGCTAAATTCCTCAAAATACCGAAAATTGGGAGGTTATATATTCCCAGTATACCTAAAATCGGCGGTACCGTTACATGGGGGATATACCAAAATATTGACCAACGTTAACAACTTTTGGTGGAGAAGTTTTGTGACCACTGGGAATTTCAAATGTTAAATTGCAGGTAGTTCGGTCAAAATGTGTAGCTAAAATCCCCAAAATACCGAAAATTGACAGGTTTTATGGGACCTATACCAAAGTATGGACCTATGCTGACAATTTTTGGTTAAGACGTTTTGTGACCATGGGAACCTCAAATGTCAAAAAAATTTAGCTAATTCCTCAAACTACCTAAAACTCAAAAAATTTAGCTAAAATCTTTAAAATACCCAAAATTGGGAGGTACCATAATATGGTGGCTATATCAAAACACGGACCAATGTTGGCAATTTTTGATGGATAAGTTTCGTTGGCTACTGGGAACCTCAAATGTAAAATTACAGGTAGCTCCGTGAAAAATTTTGCTTAAATCCTCAAAATACCTAAAATTGGGAGGTATGTCAAAACATGGACATATCGCCGCTCATTTACTCAAAGAGTGGCTTAACTCAAAAAATGGATTTTTTGAGTTAGCAATTTATCTCTAAAACTCAACGAGTTACAGCTTATTTTCTAGGAGTTTGGCATAAATCATCAAAAATGTTTTTTACATTTAAGAAACACTAAAACGCTTCAAGTCATGCTTGATCTTGCACAGAGATTTAGCACTGATATCTGGCTAGTTCTCTGCAAAATATGGTGCAACTAGTTATTTTAATAATAATCTGGGAAGTCTTAATAAGTTTTAATAATAAGTTGGGAAGTCGAATTTCAATCGACTGCTTAAAACGCGTTTTTCTCGAAACTTGATTTTCTGGAATGTGTCATTGTTTAAGTAAATGAGCGATATGTTGGCAAGTTTTGGTGGAGAAATTTGGTGAGCACTTGAAACCCTAAATGCTACAATTTTTGGTTGAATGGTTTGGTGAGTAATTGGAACCGTAAATACCAAATTAAAGCCAATTTAGACTAAATATGATGAAATCGGGTGGTACCTTTACCTTTAGTGTATATATTTTTTTTTTTGATTAGTGGGAACCTTAAACACCAAAGTACAACACCAAAGTACATTAGATTGAAAGTATGGTTTATGTCGGTCCACTCCTTCCGGTGCCTCCCCCACAAACTTCGAAAATGTTCGGAAAATGTGTCCACAGGATAACTCTTGAAGGGAGTAACCGATTTGGTCCATACCTTACACATCCTAATATATCCACCACATATAGATCAGGATCGAATATGGGCTATATTTGTCCACACAAAATTTCGGATAAGTTCATTTTAAGGCCTGCTCTTGAATCACTTTGATTTTTGTTAAAGCAACTTGCATTCGCTGCCTCAATTACTATGGTAAAAGTTTTTTCAGGGGCAAGTCCATACTTCTTGAGAAAACAGTCCGAAAGGTGTAAAAACCCCTATGGCACCATATGGGCACGATAACTCTCGAACTGATCAACCGATTTGGTCCAAAATTTTTCATATTTTGTCTAAACTTAGTATCACTTCGAAGGTGGACAATACAGGTCTACAATTTCCGGTACTTCCCCACAATATTTAAAACGGGTCAACTAATTTAGTCACACATTTTTGTCGGCAAGTTCAAATGTCCAAAAAGGTGCCACAAAATTCTGAAAAAAAACCCTAAATAACCATAAATACTAATGCACACAGGCTGAGGGTATATCTCTGTCGTCAAAACCGACTGACATATTAGCCTAAAAGCTCCAAGAAACCCTTACGGCACCAATCAAAATGGCAAATTCGCAACATAATTCTCGCAAGGAGTTTCTGATTGGCGCAGACTTTGCACATTGTATTATTTCATCCAGTTAGGTATCAGTTTGGAATATGGACTTTATCGGTCTACTCCTTCGCGTACCTCCCTAGGAAAAAGTGAAGTTTAAGGTCTCCTCTCGCATCGTTTTACAACGGTACAATTTTTTCTGGAGTAAGTCAATATTTCCTGAGATAATGGCCCAAAACTGCAAAAGCCTGCCGGCACATACTAAAATGGATATTTTGCAAGATAACTCTAACGCTAATTTTATATTTCGAGTTCTTTATGAAGAAGTTTGGTTACTAAATATGTTTGGCATATCTTCGGTGTCATGCTTAAGTGTTCCATCCGCTATTTTTGACTTTTTGAGATATAGGTCGTTTTAAGGGTTTTCGCGTATACAACAACTTCAAGGAAGGGTTAAGATACCCCAAAACAAGGCTATTTGTGTGCACTGGCATGGAAAACTATTATCAGGTATTCTGGTATCATCTGGTATGGGGGTAAAAAACAACTCTTGGGCGTTCCTGAAACTGACAGTAGCTCAGGGGAGAAACAAGACCTAGCAGTGTACGAATGCCTAGAATAATGGGGTCTTACCAGCATAAGCAGATGTTAGGTCGATAGCTTCTGTACCTGCGTTCAGACTTATTAGAAGTATTGTTGAGAGGGATTTTCGAGTGCAAGTTTGGAAGCACATCCGGACATAAACCAAACATATTCAGCGATTTCTATAAGAATAGTCTGCGATTGACAAATCCAATCTCGATATAGGCGAAAATGTTTTAAAACTACTTCCCAGCTGACTTCCCAAGAACAATAGACCGTAGAAGCACTTTGTGTTTTCATCTTTCGAGCCTGGTTTAAGGCCCCCAGAACGTTTTTTATTTGTTTTGTATCCAACGACAACAACTGAGTGTTATAAATGAGAGTGTGGGTTATTGATTTTACAGAACGAATAATGATATAAAGATAATGTTTAGATATAATATAGGATAGATTGTGTAAACGTAATCAATAGGTTGAAAGGGATTAGAAACAATAGATTGAGTTTAATACAAAAAATAGTGAAAACGAAATTCAGAAATATTTTTTAGGTCCAAAATAAGACCTAAACCGCATTACAGATTTATTGAAATACGAAACAAATATCAGATAAAGGAAATAACAAAATGATAAATCATCTGTGGTATCTTAGTCCTGAACTTGTTGGCCTGGCATTGATTGACCTAATAGTTCAAACCACCGTAAAGAGCCAAATGCAACAAAAATCTTAACAAAGCAAGCAGAAGAAGATGAAAAAAACCAAACTAACAAAAGAACAACTGCCGAAATTCCTAGAAAAAATCTACCAGACGTAATTACAGGGGATAATTACTTGTTGTTCAAGAGATTAAGCATTAACTCCGAATTTCTTGAAAAAGATCCTGCAACTTGACCACTGAACCTCAAATACCAGGAAGGGTAAAGGATGGTAAACAACTTGAAAGTTGTAAACGACATAGCAGAGCAAAGAGTCGAGTTCATCACCAAGTAGTGATCTTTACCCAGATGGCTCCAAAATCACATTATGACAGTCCCTTAAATAAATTTAAATATGAACAAAATGTAAAAGACATTTGTTTTCATTCCCAAAAATTGATAATATGGGAAGAAATAAAAAATAATAAAAAAATTAAGTTACAATGTTTTATTTATAAAAGCACTTAAACTAGAAAATAATTTTTAATGAAGGATTCTCTCAAATAAAATGCTTGCCGTTTAATATTGCCACAATTTTTAATTCAAATGCAAGCGTTTTATTTGAGAGATTTCATCATTAAAAATTACTTTCTAGTTTATAGTGCATTTATAAATAAAACACTGTAACTTATTTTTTTTATAATATTTTATAGTGAAGGGTATAACAATACATTTTAGAAATTGTCCTTCGTCTATCACCTCAAAAAGAATACAAGCAAAACCCATGTTAACTTTGTATACCCTTCCTCGTTAGAAAGTTTTCATTATATTTGAACCGCTAAAAGGTCCCATAGGCATACCTTCTTCATACCTCCCCCATCTTCCCAATTATAGCAGATATAATCATGGAAAAACTACTGGATGAAACAATGACAAAACTCGAGGTAAAACCACGAATTTTAACAAAATATGTCGATGACATATTTTGTGTAATACACAAAGACCCAGTCGACAAAACAATAAATATTTTAAATTCGTATAATAAACAAATACAGTTCACAATGGAAAGTGAAACTGACAATCGTTTGCCATACCTGGATTCTATTGTGCATAGACAAGGCAAGAAGCTTTTCTTGGATTGGTATCAAAAGCCAACAGCGCGCTGTGGGCGAAATTCAAATCTAGCGGAGCAAAAGTCCGAAAACTGACCTTATGTTATATGGAAATAATTTATGTCGTCCTATTCTAAACATCTTGCGGCACACGAAAACAATAAACAAATTTGTATTTTATTGTAGTTGGCTGTTATAGCGGTACATACATTGGGAGTTTTTATTCGTGATTGCAAAATCGACTTTTTTGGTATTTGTTTCGATCGTCAAAAATTGTGGGAAAAATTCAAGTAAAGAGTGCATAATTGAATTTTTTCCAACAGTTTGGATGTGCTGCTTTAAAAAGAAAGTGATTGCATAATTATTTACTGTTGTAAATATTCAAAAAAATAATCTTTAATTAGTAAGACACAACTTTTCGACTTTAAGTATCTTATATAAAGTACAACTAACCGGGGATAACCGGGGATCACTTCCGAATATTGTTTTTCTTAAAATACATACTCCGAGGTAATTACTCCGAAAATTCCGACTGCTACTATTTGCAACTCTTCATTTTATCGCCATTTTATTCTGAAGTAAAAAAGTCGTTTAGTTTGGATATCATTACATGGAACCTATACCAAAACGTGAAGCTATGCCTCCACTTTTTTTTGGAGAAGTTTTTTTGGCCACTGGTTACCCTAAATGCCAAAATACAGCTAAGTCGGTAAGAAAAATTTGTTAAAAACATTAAAATAACTAAAATCGGACAGTACCTATATATGGAGGCTAAACCAAAACGTGGATCTATGTCCTCAATTTTTGTGGAGAAGTTTTTTGACCTCACGGAATTCGAAATGTCAAAATACAGTTGATTCGGCCAGAAAATTTAGCAAAGTTATTCAAAACGCCGAAAATCGAGCGGTACCGTTATATGGGATCTACACCAAAATGGGGGCCAATATAGACCATATTCCATAACATGGGGCTTACGGTCATAAAAAACATATGATCAAAATTTCAAGAGTCTATCTTAACTAGTTTAAAAGTTATTAATTTTTCCCCGCTAGATTTGGATTTCACCCACAGTGCAGCGTCGGGAAGATTGATAAATTATCATTCCAAACACCCACGAGGAATAAAAATCAACACAGCGACAAACTTTATAAGAAGAGTTTTGAACATCAGTGATCACAAATTCCATACAAAAAACAAACACAAAATCAGAACAATATTGAAAATGAATGACTTTCCTTCCAACATGATTAATAGTTTAATTAAACACGTAACAAATACAAGAATCGACAACAAAGAACAAAAAGAAGTCAAGACATATAAACGTTTCACTTATGTGCCTGGGTTTTCAGAAAGGTTTTCTCATTCAAACCTATATGACAACAAACGATACGATTTAGCCCTGAAAAGCAATAATACAAACAACAACTTTTTTAGCAAGACGAAATCGAAGATTCCTAAAGACGAAAAATCTAACGTCGCACAATGGTTCAGGAATCGATTTTCCTGGCCAAAAATCAAAATTTTGTTTTGTCAAAGATATTTAATTTCTATATGGGATTCGATAGTAAACATATTGAAACTAAGGAAACCAAAAAATTAGGCCCAAATATTGGAAGGTGTGGGCGTGGCGTGCCTCTAAAGACGAACATTTTCCCCATTTTTGGGAAATACGTCATTTTTGCAAATTTCTGGAGAAAGACGAAGCTATTTCTCTGAAACTATAACAGACATTGTGCTCATTGTTTTTTTGTTAGGTTGGTAGGATTGTGGCCTTTAAAAATCGTTTTAGTAAATTACCGTAGCGTTTACACAACATGATCTATTTTATTTTTCCTTGGGTACTAAATTTTATGAAATTCCAAATTTAGTGGACTAGAACTTTTGTGGAACAACATGGAACAAAGTTCTGTTTTCACAGAAAGATGCCCGAAAGTCTCCTCTTCCAGCCCATATATACTTTTGTACCCGTCCCGTTCCGTCCGTTTAACACTTTTTTCAATTTATTGAAATTACATGGGTAAAAATGTGTGTTTTTCTATACTGTTTCCATATGAATTACAGTTTTTTGACACAAATTACAACTTTTTTGAGTATATGAGTTTTTATACGAGTTATATAAGTTTTATTAAAATCCAAGGAGAATTTTTTTAATTTTTGAAAAAATTTAAATTTTTTTTTACAAATTTTTGAAAAAAAACATTTTCGACATTTTTTCGAATTTTTTTTTTTTTAGTTTTTTGGTAATTATTTTGTTTATTTGTTGGTGTTTGACCATCTTTAATACATAGGAAGATATAAAAACCACAAAAACACTCATATTTTGATGAAAAATAGTTAAAAAACTCAAAATTTTAACTTTGACCTTGAATTTCTCTGCAACTACCAGACCGAACTTGACCGCTTATAATTCGTCTGAAAGCTGATTGTGTTATCTGTCTAACAAAAAAAAGAATTATGAATATATCTCTATACGTTCAAAAGTTACAGAATTTTGACCAGGAAAAAACGATTCTGAACCACTGTGCGTCGTATATAAAATAAATAGCAATGGTGACTCGTCCAACGTATGCCCTCAGGTATATGTTGGCACAACAAAAAATAAATTAAAAACTAGGATAAGTGGTCACAAGTCAGACCATAAGAACAAAGGCAAACCACTTGAACAAAAAACGGCACTTGCGGCACACTGTGCAACCACAGGACACACGCTCAACTTTAAAGATGTTGAAATTTTAACACAAGAAAGAAACTATAAACGAAGATTCATGCTTGAAATGCTTCATATCATAAATGTGCCAGTGGAAAATCGGATAAACTATAAAATGTATACCGAACACTGTGCACAAATTTACAGAAATGCAATAGAGAAACACAAAAAGTTTTAGTTGAAAAATACTCATTTCCAAAATAAGATGTGCATACTCGACGGTTGTTAAAGAAATAAAAATAAAATATAATTATTGTTAAAATATTTTGTTTAATATTTATATAACGATTGTTATTTGTTCTTTTTTAATTTAAAGTCCCTGATGATGACTTTCGGAGAAAGTCGAAATATTGAAAAATAAAAATTAAATAAAAAACAAAACATATTGTTTTTAATTTCTGACCTAAAGCCAAAATAAAAATCAAGAAGTCAATACAGTCCAAAAGTCAACAATAATTCCCACAAAAGTTTTCATTATATTTCAAAATATGTCAAATAGTGTGGACTATAAACACTTTGATCTATATATTAGGGTCTAATTCGTTTAGATCCAAATTCTGTGCCAATTTGAAAGAACCATCTTTAACCTAATATTGATTTTAGCAGACTATCGGAAATAGTAAAATGTAATGTAATGACGGTTTGTTGAACAATTTCTTTTCGGTCATTTTATTTAGAACCCATTTCTAACATTTGCGCATTCAAGGGAAGAATAACATGAGGTCTCATCTTTCCTCCGAATAAACCTATTGACAAATTTACTCCACAGGTCTGATATGAACATTAAATTTAATCGAAATTTCATTTGATCTATGAGAACAAATTCTGAAGAACAACATGAGTTCGCATAGCATAAGATTACGTTCTTTCATAGAACAATAAAAGGTCAAGAAGACCACTCCCACTTATGTTATAAAATAAGTAGACTTCCTCGTAAAAGACTCGTGGTTATTCAATAGTTCGTTAAAACACCAAGACCTTTCTTTCGAATATGGTGTCTTTAAAAATTACATAAAGAATACCCTAAATTCGGTAAGAAATCCATTATAATCAACACCACTTCTGTAATATTGCAGTTGGTCTTTAGTACGACTTCTTTTAAAGTACCACAAGATTTCCAATAGAAGTCTAAGAGGTCCTTTCACAAAAGACATGAATGTGACATCTCATAAAAAACAAGAGGAGAAGGCCAGTGAATCTCTTATGTGATGACCAGCAAATCTTCCTGAAGATCTTCTCCAAGAATATGCGGGATATGAAACCATTATTTCAAAGTTATTATAAACGATGAATTGGCCAAAAATAAAACAATGTAACACCCTTTATCTGATTTTAAGAATTTTTGATTCAACAAATGTTTGATAAATTTAGTACAAATTGTTGCCCGGGTCGGAGTCGACCTTTTTTTCACGACTCCGGCACCGACTCCAGCAAAATTTGCTAGACTCCGACTCCAACTCCTACTTCGAAACCCTGGTTTTAGTCTAGCCGCCAGGTTCTGGAAAATTTTATGTATTTCGAGGCTTCATTGTAAAATTATCGAACCGAGATTGCTGTAATTTGTAATTCGCAACATTGTAAATATTGGTCCATGTTGTGGAAAGAACAGCGGTGACGGCCAATGTAAGCTTTTTAAGAGGTTTGCCACACATTTCTTCTGAAGTAGATATGATTTGGTATTTTGGAACCGCAATAGGTAGAAACCCTCAATGATGACATTTATCAACTTAAATTTATTAAACAAGTAAGCCAAGGATATATTCGAACGGGACCGACCATGTGATACCCTACACCTTTACCCCTGGGAATTAGCTTTTCACAAATCAAAATCGGCTACTTTGCCGATATATGGCCTCAAAGAATTAAAATATCGACCAAAAATAAAATTTGTATATTTTTCATACAAAAGTAGTGGTCCATTTCACCCGCTAAATAATATCAGATTATCATTCAAAATTGTAGGCACCTACTTTGACCTAAACTCTTACCCGGTGAAAATTTCCGTGACTATTGGGGTAAAACTGCGACCTCTAACGAGTTTATGATTACACTATATACGAATAACTGAAAATATTGGGATGTTACTGGCTTCAATTGTTCGGAATGTATCTTCCAGGAATAAAGATATAGGTTGTATATTAAAAATTTTCACAATTTTCACACAAAAGTTGTGGTCCATTTAACCCTCTAAAATTGAGATGGCGATCATATAATATGATCGCCATCTCAATTTGGAAGCTTCTTCTCTGTCATATACTCTTACCTTATATAAAATTTCGTTGATCGGACTATTATTGCAACCTACAGAGCCGCTACAAAATTGAATAAATATTATGTTTTTGGACCATTTCACCCGCTAAATATTTCTGGATCATCACCAATAAGAATAGGGGTCTATTCTGGCCTGAACCAGACTTCCATACAAAATTTCGTGACGATCGGTCCATAACACTGTGCAACATTTTTAAGGTGATCTTGTGCAAACAATTCCAACTGAGGATTTTTTGAAAGTACAGAACCAGACAACAAGAAACCCTAGTTGGTTTTTTTTATGTCAGATCCAGCTCTGATTTTATGGTCCCATCTAAACATGGTTAAAAATTGAGTTTTTAAAGAAATTCGGGGCTATTTCTCTGAAACCAATGCGAATCTTCTTCTGACCTCTGAAGCAAATTTGTAGATAAGGACAAGAATAAAATATTTGGAGAAATAAGGAACTCGAAAAACTACATTTATTGCCTCAAATTTCAAAATATATGCGAAAATTCCACAATTTTTATACATTTTGCACCGCATCTCCAAAACCGTTAATTATACCCTCCACCATATGGAGGGTATAATTAAATTTGTCATTCCGTTTGTAACACATCGAAATATTCGCCGGAGACCCTATAAAGTAAATATATTATTGATCAGCATAAAATTCTATGTCGATTTGACCACGTCCGTCTGTCCGTCTGTCCGTCCGTCTGTCCGTCTGTCTGTTGAAATCAAGATACAGCTCGCAATTTTAAAGATAGAGAGTCAAAATTTGGTACATAAGTTTTTATTACTTGCAGGATGGTTGGTATTGAAAATGGGATATATCGGTCCACGTTTTGATATAGACCCCATAGAACCGTACCGTATCGGTCCACACCTTCATATAGCCCCCATAGAACGGTACCTCCCGATTTTCGGTATTTTGAAGGTTTTGGCTTTATTATCCTACCAAAATGGCTGAAATTTGGTACGTAGTCTTCTTTATGGGTATAAAACTTTCTCTCAGATTTTTGTCGATATCGGTCCACACCTTCATATAGCCCCCATAGAACGGTACCTCCCGATTTTCGGTATTTTGAAGGGTTTGGCTTTATTATCCTACCAAAATGGCTGAAATTAAGTACGTAGTCTTCTTTAGGGGTATAAAACTTTCCCCCAGAATTTTGTCGGTATCGGTCCACACCTTCATATAGCCTCCATAGAACGGTACCTCCCGATTTTCGTAATACTGAAGATTGTGACGTCAATATCCAACCGATATGGCTTAAATTCGTTATTTCGTCTTCCAAGAGTTATAAAATATTCCAGAAGAGTATTATTAGTATAGGTCCACGTCTTCCTATATCCCCATAGAAGCGTACTTCTTGATTTTCGGTATATGAGAAATTTGGTATTTAGTCTTCCTTGAGTCTAAAAACTTTCCGTCAGAATTTTGTCGGTATAGATCGACGTTTTGAAATAGCCCCCATAGAATGGTGCCTCACATTGTTTTACAGAAATTGCTGAAATTTAGTATTAAGTCTTCTTCATACACGAAAGGAAACCAATTATTCCATTTTACTTCAATACAACTTGTGGTGGAGGGCTGAACTTAACGCCGTTCTTACTTTTTTTCTTAATAATTTTTTTTTTTGGAAAAATATTCTTTGTAATGTAATACACAACTCTTTAGAACATGTCATTGTTCTAAAATGCCTCTATGCCATTGTTTTCAGTACATTTTTCAACGACGATTTAATAAAAATGTCAATAATGTAGTGAAATCCGAAATGCGAGAATAAACTGTTGGTGAGAACTGTGTTTGAAATACGTGTTGTACAAGATATGATGCAAAATACCGCTGATACAACATGAAGTAAGCATTTTAGAGTTTCAGAATGTTCTAAAGAATTGTTGAGAACTTTATTTGGAAGATGCCCTAGATGGAGTGTTTCCTATGTGGTTTTTTCAAAAGATAAGTTCTTCTACTTTAGGGCTACAATATTGCTAAAGACAGCAAGACCAAATTCCTACTCGTTTCTGAGATAAAGGCCTGATAAATGCAAAACTGTGTAGATTTAGCACGACTTAGATGAGACCCTATAAAGTAAATATATTATTGATCAGCATAAAATTCTATGTCGATTTGACCACGTCCGTCTGTCTGTTGAAATCAAGATACAGCTCGCAATTTTAAAGATAGAGGGTCAAAATTTGGTACATAAGTTTTTATTACTTGCAGGATGGTTGGTATTGAAAATGGGATATATCGGTCCACGTTTTGATATAGACCCCATAGAACCGTACCGTATCGGTCCACACCTTCATATAGCCCCCATAGAACGGTACCTCCCGATTTTCGGTATTTTGAAGGTTTTGGCTTTATTATCCTACCAAAATGGCTGAAATTTGGTACGTAAAGATAAAGGCCTGATAAATGCAAAACTGTGTAGATTTAGCCCGACTTAGATGAGGCCATAAAATCCGAACTGGATCTGACAGGACAAAACCCTACTATGGTTTTTGTAGTCTAAATATGTACTTTCAAAAAATGCATACTAGAAGTTGTTTGCATTTTCAGTGTTGCATTGTGTAATTGCGGCCTGGAGCGTGTTTACAATTTATAATGGACAGACGGACGGACGGACACACATCTCAAAATCGCTTTATCTCGTCGAGATATGAGGATTGGTATACCACATTGGGGGTCTCCGACGAATATTTCGCGGTGTTACATGCATTTTTACCAAAACAAACTTATAATACCCTTTCCGCATTGTGGTGTAAAGTATAATTAATTGTTCCTACTCATTCTAATACAGTTCGTATTGGAACTTAAAGCTGTTATTACTTGTTTTTTGTTTTTCTTGAACATTCAGGAAAAATCTCTCTATGTACTATATATTGAAATAGCATCACTATTATTATTTGTTCACAATTGAAATATGTATACCTGTAGGTAAATTCTGTTTCTATGAAAATGTGAAATGAAAAGTGTTATAATAAAAAAAAACTGTCAAATGAAAAATATTACAAAGAGTTACATGGAACTTATGGAACAAAAATTCAATTCAATTGAATGTAAAGTAAAAAAATTGCCAACTTTTAGTAAATATTATTATTCTATAGTGTTATGAATTTATGTATTCCCTGAAAACAAATCAAAAGCGACAAAAATACTTTCACAAAAAATAATTCTTAAATGGAAACAATTTATGTTTTATTGTTTATAGTTAGTTATAGTTATTTTGTTGTTTATAGTTTGTTGTAATGCCTAACAAATTTCAATCGTATCAAGTGCTCTAAAATAATTCTGTTTGTTGTTCACAGTTTAATGAAATATTTTTGCTTTCGATTCGTTTATCTGTCCTTGACAACACACCCACTGACATTTGTGAAATTGTGATTATTGTTTTGTTTTTTTTTGTTTTTGTTTTTTTTTTTTTTCAAAAAAGTATACATTTATTTTTTTCAGTGGTATTAGTGTTTGGATTGATCAAATGTTTTCAGGTGCATCATTGGTTTTTTAAAAGATACAGTTCAATATCTATATTAATAAAATAGTAAAGTGATTGACTCACTGACTGACTGACTTTATGATTCATCAACGCCCAGACGAAACGGCTGAAGCTAGAATCGTGAAATTTTATGTTAGGGTCAGCCTTAGTCCGAAGGTGTTAGATAAGGCTGGGTTTTTGGAAATTTGTACGGGAACGGTAGGAAAAATACTAAAAGTTACTAAATATGGTACCGTTTTTATTTGGCGAACCGGTAGAGTTAGAACTTTGAAATTTGGAATGAGGGCCACTGATGGAGTGTATGATAGATGTACCAACGGGTTTTTAGAAAAGTGTGCGAAAAGTACTAAAATGTAGTAAATTTGGTTCAATTTTGTATTATGTGAACGGATAAAAGTTTGGAATGAGAATTAAGGTTGAAATGTAGATTTGATATAAGATGGAAATGTATACACATGTGTACGAAAAGTACTAAATGGTACTAAATTTGGATGAACGGATAGAACTGGAATCCTGAAATTTTCAAATAAGATTATTGTTGGAGTGTAGGATTGAGATATAGAGCTAATTTTGGAAATGCGTACCTGTGTAAAAAACTACTAAATTTGGTACAATTTGGATTTAGGCGAGTGACTAAAGCAGGAATTCTGAAATTTGGTATTGAGTTAGAGTGTCGGATTGAGGTAGTTTTGGAAATTCGTACTTATGGGTACGAAAAGTAAAAAATGGTACTAAATTTGGTACAATTTTGATTTGGGTGGACGGATAGAGCCGGAATCCTGAGATTTGCAATTAAGATTACTGTCGGAATTTAGCATGAATGTAGTTTTTGAAATTCGTGCTTATGGGTACAAAGAGTACTAAATATAACTAAATTTGGTACAATTTGGGTGAACGGATAGAGCTGGAATCCTGAGATTTGGAATTAAGATTACTGTTGGAGTGTAGGTTTGAGATATGGGGGTAGTTTTGGAAGTTCGCATATATGGGTACGAAAAGTACTAAGCAGTACTAAATTTAGAACAATTTGGATTTGGGTGAACGGATAGAGCTCGAATTTTGAAATTTGGAATTAAGATTACTGTTGGAATTTAGGATTGAGGTAGTTTTGGAGATTCGTACTTATGTGTACTAAATGGTACAAAATTTTGTGAAATTTTAATAGAACTAGAATCCTGAAATTCGGCGCTAAGATTAATGTTGGAGTTTGGAAATTCGTAATTATGTGTACGGAAAGTACCAAAGGGTACTAAATTTGGTAAGGAACTATATTTTGCGTAAGGTAGAAAAATGGAGGTGGTTTTGGAAATACGTACAGAAAATACGTACAAAACTACTATCTGCTACTAATCTTCGTATAGGTTGTAGGGATAGAGTTTTAATTCTGATATTTGAAGTGAAGATCGCATACGTAGGGTTGATATGTGGAGATGGTTCTACGAAAAGTACTACAGAAGTGATTTTCTGAAATTTGACATTAGGGTCACTGTTTGGTTGTAGGTTTGTGATATGGAGTCGGTTTTGATAATACATTCTATAAGAGTACGGAAGGTACCAAATGGTACTAAATTTTGTATTGGGTGTATGGATATAGTTAAAATTCTGAGTTTTTGTAATAGGGTTTTTTGGTATTGAATTTTAGAAATACGTACATTAAGTATACTAAAATTATTAAATGAGATGTGGTTGTGGGTTGGAAGTACCTGTGAATATACGAAGAATACTTAATGCTACTTAATTTGGTATTCGGCGCAGGGGTATACCGAAATTTGGTATTATGGGAAATTTTGTGTATAGTTGGTTTTGGAAATACTTTAGTACGTACAAAAGGTACTAAATACTTACTTGGGTTTAGGGATAGACTTAGAATTCGGAAGTTTGAAACTGAGGTCAGTGTTGCTGTGAAAGAGCTTTGGACATACGTTCCGTAGGTAAATGAAAAATACAAAAACTTGGTAAATGGTACTCCCAATACAAAAAGGTGTACGGACAGATTTTGAATTCTGAATTTTGGTATTAGGGGCAGTGTTGGTGTGTACGGTTAAGATGTGGAGGTGGTTTTGGAAATGCGTACTATAAGAGTACGACGAAAGGTACTAAATTTAGAATTGTAGATATAGAGTCGGTATTGGAAAATATAGATATAAGCTTACGAAAAGTAATAAATGGAATAATGGAAAATGCGTACTATATGTGCAAAAAAGTAATAAATAGTGCTAAATTATTCAATGAAGGCAAGTGACATTAAGTGTAATAGGTTAACATGAAAATAGGGTTCTTAAAATTAAACTACTCAAATGGCCTGATGCACTAAGAAGATTTCAATTCAAATTTTTGAAAAAATTTTAAACTCATTTTTGTTCTCAAACAAACAAAAAATTCTACATAACAGGTAGCCATTCGAACATATTTGAATTCGAATCGTCTTACAGAAACCGGCCAAAGGGGTGCGGTATTGGGAAGGTTAGGAATAGAATATTGTAATTTGAATAAATTTTTCAAATTTCATTTTATTAATTCCGGCATAAACAAAACGGGGGTCTGGTAGTAATTCGAACAAATTTGAATTCGAATCGTCTTACCGAAACCGGCCAAAGGGGTGCGGAAATTAGTAATGTTGTTCCGCTGGTATTGGTAAGGTTAGGAATCGAATATTGTATTTTGAATAAATTTTTCAATTTTTTGTTTGTATCCTCTTTTCTATAAATTACAACTTTCGCTAAAGAAGTAGCGGGCATATGCTAGTTTAAAATAAAATATTCATTTGTATAGACAATATAAAAAATGCAGGGTTGGCGTTTTTTATTTGGGATGACGACATCTATTTTGCTTTTCAAAATAGTCATGTT
Source organism: Musca autumnalis (assembly GCF_047663935.1). Lineage (NCBI taxonomy): Eukaryota > Metazoa > Arthropoda > Insecta > Diptera > Muscidae > Musca > Musca autumnalis. Next base: position 117,008,524 of record NW_027411977.1, on the reverse strand, counting down.
TTATTCCATAGGCGTTGTTTGAATATTTTATTAAAACAACTTTAATTTATTAGTGGGGAAAATTGGCGATCTTTACCAAAGGATAGGGAAGACCATAGTTTCGGATCTAGCCACATCTCCTCATCAGTTCCAATGATTTTTGTTATTCAAAAAGAATCTATATAAACAAAAATGAAAAAAGTCGTTTGTTGGTAATGGCATCAGTTGAGGACGGCTGGGCCGATTTGGATAATTCTTTTTTTGAAATGTTCGTCCTGAGCCAACTTAGGGTTTTATGGAAAGAAGATTAGACCACGCCCACTTTTACGCTCACTTTTTTCAATTTTAATCTTTTCTACAAAATCTACTGAACTGCTTTTCCTGAAATTGTTATGGAATGAATGTAAAGGGATAGAATGCGATATTTAAAAAAAAAAAACTATATATTTGCGAAAATTACGAATGTATCGGTTTAAAAGTTTACGAATTAATTTACAATCTAGATACTTCTTTGGGGTCTAAGACCCGACTACGCGTACTTTTTATACCCTACACCACTATGTGGGGAGGGTATCATAAGTTGGTTTTGGTCAAAAAGTTTGTAACGCATCAAAATAATGATACCAACATTAATGTCTCGACGAGCTGAGTCGATCTGGCTATGCGTGTCCGTCCGGCTGTCCATCTAAACATTGAAATCACGCTACAGATTGCCATTTGAATCCGATCGTCACAAAATTTTGTGAATATCTCCGCTTCTATATATCAAAAGCAAAACCTGCTTATGAAAGTAGAAATGATCACCTTTACAAAGATGTGAAGTATGTTGTCATAGGTGATCAAACAACAGAGTTATCGCAATAGTCGGAAATGCTTCCCTTTTCCATTTTTGTGTGCAATCACACTACATTTCGGAATTTTGATCGGATTCTCACGAAATTTTTGGGTGTTGATGTGGGTCTCACAGAGAAAGAAACTTTTTGATGGTTGGCGTACATAGCAGTTTTCCTTTTTTTTTTTGAGTTGTACTGACGTTGCACTTAAATGCGTTTCAACAAAATTGACCTGTATTAATGAAGACTTTCAAACCAAGGGCGCTAAGTTATTCCTATTTTAATATATTGAATTTTACCAGTCAAAAGCTTATGCACAGGGGTAGTGCTGTAGGGTATCACATAGTCGGCCCCGACCCGACTATAGCCTTGGCTCACTTGTTTAATAATTAAATTAAATCAAAGTTCATTAATTATCGCTATAATAAATCTCTTTTGGGAAACAAGTTAAACAAATCATAACCCTGGTGCAGATATTTAGTTTAACAAAACATGCCGTCGTTGGTTTCGGGTCCCTATCAGAATGTTAGGTACTGATCTATTGAAGTTATAAGGGGCAGTATCATTGGAAGTTCTGGATTCATTAAACAAAAAATGTTTAAAAAAAGCTCGTCACATGATAATTAACAACAAACCCCGAGTTTTTGAGGCAATGAACAATAAGTACTTAATTTTGCGCTCAAAAAATATTTTAAATAAAATTTTCTAAAACGTGCAATTTTGTTGCAAAGATATTGGCCACCACTATAGCTAATAACACTTTGCAACCCGAAAATTATTAACCATTTTCTGACACCGCAGCGTGATAGAAGACCAACAAAGATAGCACACGTATCTCTCAGTATTTTTGTATCTCATCAACTTTCGCGGTTATAGGCCTCCAAACATTTGAGGCTTTGATGTAAAAAGGGTAATTTAGTCAGTACTATATCTTCCAAACCATTAAGAAATTTGAATTTATCTCAGAGGCAAAGTTGTAGCTCTTGTCTTAAAAAATTAAAATTGTAAACACATACATATAATCCATCAAACTTCATCTGCAAGGTCAAAATGGCAATTTCTTTTAAAATGTTTTTCAAATTTTGTTATACAGCTATCAGACCGATCAAATTTGAAGCAACCAACCAACTACAAAAATCTACCTCAGATCTCAATAAACATCTTTGTAGAATATACGAACTCTCTAGAAACGGATCTTAATGGTCAAAATAGCAAAACAATTGCGATTTTTATCCCCTTTTCACGGCTTCTGCTCCATAGATATCAAACCGTTCAAAATTCAAGAAAACAATTAACCACAATAGTGCAGCAAAGGCATCAATAAACGATTTTCTAGAACATGCGAAATGTCTATGAACGATTCTTAATGGTAAAAGTAGCAAAAATCTTTTGAAAATATCCAATTTTTATATTTTTTCACCTACCCTGGTCCAAAGATACGCAACCGCCCAAAAATTAAGGATACAGTCAACTACAAAAAAGTACCTTAGATTTCAACAAACAAGCTTCTAGAACAAATGAAGATTCTAGGAACGATTCTTCAAGCTCAAAATTTGATTATTTTAGATCATTCTTTCCTGTTCAGGTCCGTAAATAACAAACTTTTCAAATTTCCTTGAGTTTTTAACAATTTGTTATTTCCAAAACTGAGCAGGAGGAATGTTAAAAATAATTTAATTGTTCGTGAATTTCAGCCCTAGGAATCATTCCTAGAATCTTCATATGTTCTTAAAAGTTGTTTTTTGATATGTTTGGTACATTTTTGTGGTTGACGGTATCCTTAATTCTTGGGCGATTCGATATCTGTGGACCATAATCGGACAAAAAAGTATACAAATTGAATATTTTCAAAAGTGTTCTGCTATTTTTACCATTAAGAACCGTTCATAGGCATTCCGCATGTTCCAGAAAGTTGTTTACTGATGCCTTTGCTACACTATTGTGGTTGATTGTTTTCATGAATTTTGAACGGTTTAGTATCTATGAAGCAGAAGCCGAGAAAAGAGGATATAAATTGCAATTTTTTTTTCTATTTTGACCATTAAGATCCGTTTCTACAGAGTTCGTATATTCTAGAAATATGTTTATTGAGATCTGAGGTACATTTTTGTAGTTGGTTGTTTGCTTCAAATTTGATCGGTTTGATAGGTGTATAACAAAACTTGAGAAAAAAAATTTAAAAGAATTGACCATGGCAATTTTGACCTTGCAGATGAAGTTTGATGGATTATATGTGTTCACAATTTTTACTTTTTAAGACAAGAGCTACAACTTTGCGTCTGAGATAAATTTAATTTTTTTACGGTTTGGAAGATATAGTCCTGACTAAATGACCCTTTTTACATCAAAGCTTCAAACCTTTGGAGGCCTATAACCGCGAAAGTTGATAAGATAGGAAAAACGGCCATCTCCGGTGAAGTTTTGTATAGGAAAAGTCATCTCCGGTGATCTTTTGTATGCGAGAAGTCATCTTCGGTGAACTTTTGTGTAGGAAAATTCATCTCCGGTGAACTTTTGTATAGGAAAAGTCATCTCCTTTGAACTTTTGTATAGGAAAAGTCATCTCCGGTGAACTTTTGTATAGGAAATGTCATCTCCGGTGAACTTTTGTATAGGAAAACTCATTTCCGGTGAACTTTTGTATAGGAAAAGTCATCTCCGGTGAAATTTTGTATTGGAAAACTCATTTCCGGTGAACTTTTGTATAGGAAAAGTCATCTCCGGTGAACTTTTGTATAGGAAAACTCATTTCCGGTGAACTTTTGTATAGGAAAAGTCATCTCCGGTGATCTTTTGTATAGGAAATGTCATCTCTGGTGAACTTTTGTATAGGAAATGTCATCTCCGGTGAACTTTTGTATAGGAGAAGTCATCTCCGGTGAACTTTTGTATAGGAAAAGTCATCTTCGGTGAACTTTTGTATAGGAAAATTCATCTCCGGCGAACTTTTGTATAGGAAATGTCATCTCCGGTGAACTTTTGTATAGGAAAAGTCATCGTCGGTGAACTTTTGTATAGGAAAATTCATCTCCGGCGAGCTTTTGTATAGGAAAAGTCATCTCCGGTGAACTTTTGTATAGGAAAAGTCATCTCCGGTGAACTTTTGTATAGGAAAAGTCATCTGCGGTGAAATTTTGTATTGGAAAAGTCATCTCCGGTGAACTTTTGTATAGGAAAAGTCATCTCCGGTTATCTTTTGAATAGGAGAAGTCATCTCCGGTGAACTTTTGTATAGGAAAAGTCATCTTCGGTGAACTTTTGTATAGGAAAATTCATCTCCGGCGAACTTTTGTATAGGAAAAGTCATCTCCGGTGAACTTTTGTATAGGAAAAGTCATCTCCGGTGAACTTTTGTATAGGAAATGTCATCTCCGGTGAACTTTTGTATAGGAAAAGTCATCTCCGGTGAACTTTTGTATAGGAAAAGTCATCTTCGGTGAACTTTTGTATAGGAAAAGTCATCTCTGGTGATCTTTTGTATAGGAAATGTCATCTCCGGTGAACTTTTGTATAGGAAAAATCATCTCCGGTGAACTTTTGTATAGGAAAATTCATATTCGGCGAACTTTTGTATAGGAAAAGTCATCTCCGGTGAACTTTTGTATAGGAAAAGTCATCTCCGGTGAACTTTTGTATAGGAAAAGTCATCTCCGGTGAACTTTTGTATAGCAAAAGTCATCTCCGGTGAACTTTTGTATAGCAAAAGTCATCTCCGGTGAACTTTTGTATAGGAAAACTCATCTCCGGTGAACTTTTGTATAGGAAAACTCATTTCCGGTGAACTTTTGTATAGGAAAAATCATCTCCAGTGAGCTTTTGTATAGGAAAAGTCATTTCCGGTGAACTTTTGTATAGGAAAAGTCATCTCCGGTGATCTTTTGTATAGGAAAAGTCATCTTCGGTGATCTTTTGTATAGGAAAAGTCATCTCCGGTGAACTTTTGTATAGGAAAAGTCATCTCCGGTGAACTTTTGTATAGGAAATGTCATCTCCGGTGAACTTTTGTATAGGAAAGTCATCTCCGGTGAACTTTTGTATAGGAAAAGTCATCTTCGGTGAACTTTTGTATAGGAAAAGTCATCTCTGGTGATCTTTTGTATAGGAAAAGTCATCTCCGGTGAACTTTTGTATAGGAAAAGTCATCTCCGGTGAACTTTTGTATAGCAAAAGTCATCTCCGGTGAACTTTTGTATAGCAAAAGTCATCTCCGGTGAACTTTTGTATAGGAAAAGTCATCTCCGGTGAACTTTTGTATAGGAAAACTCATTTCCGGTGAACTTTTGTATAGGAAAAATCATCTCCAGTGAGCTTTTGTATAGGAAAAGTCATTTCCGGTGAACTTTTGTATAGGAAAAGTCATCTCCGGTGATCTTTTGTATAGGAAAAGTCATCTCCGGTGAACTTTTGTATAGGAAAAGTCACCTCCGGTGAACTTTTGTTTAGGAAAAGTCATCTTCGGTGAACTTTTGTATTGGAAAGGTCATCTCCGGTAAACCTTTGTATAGAAAAGTGATCTCTGGTGATCTTTTGTATTGGAAAAGTCATCTGCGGTGAAATTTTGTATTGGAAAAGTCATCTCCGGACGGCATTTTTGGTCTTCCATCACACTGTGGATTTCTTGAAAATTCGTCTTTGGCCTCTCTACAAAGTACTATGGAAATAAAAATCGGTCAGATGACGCGGGTTATTGTTAACCGATCATCAAAAGTTTTTGTAGAAATCGTTTTTTAAATACAACAATGAGTTGGTAAAGTCTATTCGGGTTTTTTGGCCAGCCTTTCTGTTTAATATTGAATGGAATTGTATTCACCATGAAGATTACGGGAAAAATGCTTCTTATATGAAGTAATCTCATTTACCACGAACACCCCAGAGAAGATTTTTTTCTATTTTTAGTTGATAGTAGAAATCAAATAAACACAGACAATGAAATAAATATCCCAGCAAAATTTGACGGAAGGGGTTCTTTGCGATGACGTGATTTCATGTCATCTTTTGCATTGGTTCAAAGGAAGTCGTGAAAGATCCGATCTTTTCATCAGCATTTGTACCCATTCCATCGATCCAATAGAGATGATGTTTGTGTTTTTATTTACACACCTGTTTATTTTCATTTTGGTATGTTCCAGTACTGCAAAAATCTACTAATTTTTACTATTTTTTCCGATAACATAAAGGAAAAATTGTTATCGTAGTAAAAATAAGTAGATTCTTGCAGTTTCTGAAACAGACCAAAGTTGTTATAACTGTCGTCGTGATGTTGTCTTACATTTCCTGCATATCAAACAACTAAAACTTCTAAACAATTGGTATTATATGAAGTCCCAACCATCGAGTTAAAAATAGAATCGGACTGCACACATTGCTATTTTAAAAGTTCCCTTGTCTGTTCTAAATCTGACATAGAATGAAATCAATCAAATCTCGCTTCTTGGAATTTAAAAAAATGTCCGAAACGAAAAGGAACAAGAATCTGAAAATAAAGAAGAAACTACTTTTGGAAAGAAACAATTAAAAATAAATTAATTAAGCATAAATGGTATTTTCCATAAAAAGTCTCTCCTCCCCGTTCGTTACATTTTGTTCTTAGAGATCCCTAAAGCAAGCCGGGTTGTAGATCCCTACATATTTCCGTCACTAAACAAAAGATTATAAATTACCAAAATGTTGTTATAAAATAACAAAATTATAAAATAAAAGTAATTTACGAAATAAAAATACTTAAAGGAGTGCATTTGGGGTCCATGTTGGAATCTGAACTGGTGATGGGAAGATAATTGAAAAAACCTTTTGTAAGATGAAAGAATATCAGTTGCGGAGAACGGAGGAAGTAATCTTTTGCGTTGCAGCGGTGGTGATTACATTGCAATTTTGGATGTAAACTTTTGAAAAACTAAACTGATAAATTAATTGTAGCTATTTCATGAATTCGTTTGAATTAATAAAGAGTTTTGTTTTTCATGAAAACCATATTTCAATACAGCATTTCAATTTTCCAAACAAGACATGAAAATTTCATGCCAAGGGGTTGGTGAAAATGACATGCCAAAGCATGGGTGAAAATGACGTGTCAAAGCATTGGTGAAAATGACATGTCAAATCATTGGTGGAAATGACATGCCAAAGCATTGGTGGAAATGACATGTCAACGCATTGGTTAAAATGACATGCTTAGGATCCAGAAAAGAACGTCATCTTTTGGGGTCCACGCTCATATAAAATTCATCGATGAAGATGCTAAAAAGATGACATGCTAGATCACTTGCACCCATGATTGAATGTCATCTTTGGCATCGAACATTTTGCTGGGTATGTAGTCACTCACCAATTTTTAATTGAATTTATTTTGTTTGTGATACTTACCTAAAAAATAGAAGAAAGATACAATACAATTATTTATTTAATAATAATAATTGTTACTATTACTTATAATCATTAAAGATACTTTTATGTGTAAGGATTTTTATTTAAATATATGCTGCAAATATGTTTTTGTTTTATTTTTTGATAATATAAAAATGTTGATTAGTTTAGTTTGAGTGGAAACAATATGTCACTCAAAGTGATTCATCATTGTGCGATGAGTGTGTCATTTTCTCTATTTCCACAATGCACATTCATACATTTATACAATATATTTTCATTGCGGCTAAATTTGCCCGCATATTTAAAATGTAAAACTTGATTAAAAAGGATTGTTATTTAAAAACAACATGACAATTAAACAATTTGACTAATTGTTCTTAATCTAGAAGACTTTTCACTTCATTTGTCACATTGTTTTTGAAAAGAAAATGAAAAAAATATGTATTTAAATATACACATACCCTACACTTAATAATAGAAAGAAACACTTCATGTGTGGCCATTGTCGTCATCGTAATCATCTTCATTATGTTCATTTGGCAAAGAGAAAAACAAAAAATCTGATCGAATGATCCCTTAGTCATCATTACCTGTTGAATGAAGGCCAAGAATATTTGAACAAAGTTTTCATACCTGTGTATATATGGATGTATGTGTGTACATGTAGCTATCTATATCAGATATGTTTTTGATCAAAAGAATCTACTAGACATTTTTATGTAGGTTTTTTTGTTGGTATTTTGTTTTGTCTATTGTACTTCAAATGCTTGCCACTTTTGGCACTGAACCTAGACAAAAAGGCGTATGATTTGTTGGTTAGATATTCAAGTTTTCTCATTTTAAACAACAAACAAATCTAAGGTACCAACAAAGGTAATAATGTATTAAAAATAGTAGTAATAATATTCAAAATGTCACAATGCCACAGCAAGTGTACTAAAAACGATACAGGTGTGGTATGACATCATCAAAGTACAATAAAACTCATTGCCAAGTAATGACTTTATTCGGTAAATTTTGGCAGTAGTAACTACTTACAAACTCATTATTTTTTATAGCGATGTCATAGAAAAAAAAAAAAATACTTCCTTAAAGATGTTTTTATGAGTGCATATTTAACCACTTATTCCAAATATACAAAATCTCCATAATTAACCACTAATTTGTTAGTACTTATTTACTTAGCTGGCCCTCTGCAGAACATTTTTCCTATAAGCCGAAACTATAAAAGATTTTCATTCCTCTCTATTTGTTGCTTTACTTTACCATTTTGGAATATCGTGTTTTTCGATATCGTCTTCCGTCTGATGATTACGTCGATTCAGTCTGATGACATGGCCTAGCCAACGCAATCGGTTTTTCTCTTTCAAATATACCAAGCACTGTTTTCTAAAAACAACCGATTTGTCATTCCGTTTGTAACACATCGAAATATTCGCCGAAGACACTATAAAGTATTTGGCGAATTCTGATTTAAATCGTGAAAATTAAGAAGTTTTAAAGATGTTTTTGAGATATATTCCTAAATGAAACATCAAAACACATTTTTATGAATGGAAATTTTTATTTTCTTGGTAAAATAACAAATATTTCAAACTGGTACAAATGAGAAATTTTATTGAAAAGGTTTTAAAAAATTTAGAAAAAATATTAATTGCTCGAATTACACTACCAAATAGGACTTAAAGGTTTTCATACACTCAGCATTTATGCTAACGTGGGTATATACACTTTCATACGGGCAAAATGTGCCTCATCGAAATAATGGTTTTAGACCCCAAGTATGTTTGGACGAAATGTGTTTCAGAAAATTTGGAGTCGATTGAGCAATGTCCGTCCATCTGTCTGTCTGGCTAGCTGGAGCGCACGATAACTCTCGAACGAATAAACCGATTCGGTTCAAATTTTGGCTTTCGTAATATTTCACCCAAACTTAGTTTAAGTTCGAAGATGGGCTATATCGGTCCACTTCTTCCGGTACCTCCCCCACAAAAGTTCGAAAACGTTCGGTAAATTTGTGCGCATGATAACTCTTGAAGGGAGTAACCGATTTGATCCATACTTTGCCCATCGTGAAATGTGTACCAGACTTAAATAAGATTTCAATACGGACGACCGATTGAGTCCTCTCCTTCGTGTACTTTCCACACAAAATTTTGGAAAAGTTCAGTTTAGGGCCATCTCTCGAATCGCTTTGATTTTTATTTTAGCAACTTGTATTCACTGCCCTCCATACGACGGTACAAGTTTCATCAGGGGCAAGCCCATACTTTCTGAGAAAATAGCCAGAAAGTTGCAAAAAAAATCCTATGACACCGTGTGAGGTGGTTGGAGCGCAAGATAACTCTCGAACGAATCTGCCGATATGGTCCAAAATTTGGCCTTAGTAATATTTTGTCCAAACATAGTTTAAGTTTGAAGATAAGCCATATCGGTCCACTCCTTCAGGTACCTCCCCCACAAAAGTTGAAAAATGTTCGGAAAAATGGTTCGTACGGTAACTCTTGAAGGGAGTGGCCGAATTGGTCTATACTTTACACATCCTTATATATCGACCAGGTCAAATATGGACTATATTTGTATTTGAAAGGTACCTCCCGATTTTCGGTATTTTTAAGGTTTTAGATTCAATATCCTACCAAAATGGCTGAAATTTGGTACGTAGTCTTCCTTAGGGGTATAAAACTTTTCCCGGTCCACACCTTCATATAGCCCCCATAGAACGGTACCTCCCGATTTTCGGTATTTTTAAGGTTTTAGCTTCATTATCACACCGAAATGGTTGAAATTTGGTAATTAGTAAGTCTTCTTCATACGCGAAAGAAACTAATTATTCAATTTTACTTCAGTACAACCTGTGGTGGAGGGTATAACATGTTCGGCCCGGCCGAACTTAACAAAGATTTCTGCAGATAAATTCGGATGTAACGGACAACGGTTATAAGCAACTACTTATATAACGAACAAAGTAATTTTTTCCAATGCCATTTTCTTTAGTTTTCTTATACACAACAAACTGTTGAAAACAATCACAGTAGTAAGTAACAAAAACAATATATTTATATTTATTATTTATTTCCTCAAACCAAACTTCCATAATTTTAAGACTTTTTATTGAAAAGTAGCCTAATAAAATCTGATAAATATCAAAAAACGGGCAAATCGGATTTTGAAACCTAGTAATACCAATGCTGAAGACTAACAGTAATATGTTTTAGTTGGCAAAATCACAGCCAAACACGCCCAATTTAGTATAAGTCTATATAAAGCGAGTTTAAGAAAAATAAAATATTTATTTCTGACTTTTTGTGTTTTTTGGTCACTACACAAAATGTTTAAGTTATATTATATATTAAATAAATTCAACTCACAATTGCGAATCTATTCCATTTTACATATATTTATATTTGGTTTATTTTCCGCGGTTTTAAACACATAGAAATATGCCTTATAACATATTTTTTTAGTTTTTGTTGTTGGCGTTTTTTATTGTTGGACTGCAGAATTTTACATCTTTGTGTTTATTTCAGCTTGAGTCCATATTTTGTTGTAATTCAATTGTTTGAATAACAACAAAATATTTTAAAGTGGATATGAAATTGATTAGTTGCGGGCGAAGGGTAGGAAATACTATAGTTTCAGTTGTCACCAAACAACTTCATCAGTTCCCTTTTTTCGCCGACTCTGTATCGATAAACAGGTCAATAAAGCCAACTAGCAAATTAAATAAAATGAGAAATTTGCTGTATGGCCCTAAAGCTGTTTCTAATCAATTTCATATCCACTTTTAAATATTTTGTTGTTATTCAAACAATTGAATTACAACAAAATATGGACTCAAGCTGAAATAAACACAAAGATGTTTTTTAGTTTTTCTTCGTTTAGTTTTCTTTGTTCTTAGTTTTTCTCACTTTGACTGAAATTAAAACCGCGATAATGGCACTATTTTGAAAAATATCGTTTATATTAAAACATTTTGACATGTTCTTTCTTCAATGCCAACTAAGTAATAGTTATTATTAAAAATTGCAAAATCGACTTTTTGCCTCAAAAACTGGGCAAATTACAGTCGGACCTCAATTATCCGTGATGGTCGGGACCGGAGGCATTACGGATAATCGATTTTCCCGGATAATGGAGGCAATGCTTTTATGTAGTTTTTGAACTTATTTTTAGGTAAAAATGGCATAATATTGTACAATAATATGAAAATTTGCAATTTTTATTAAATTTGTTACTGTAATCCACCAAATTTTAGAAGGATACATAATATCATCCCAAGGTTTTTGTGATACCGTAAATACACAAATTGTATAATATGAGAAAATTTCCAGTTTTCGTTTGTTAACCTTTTGTTTGCTTAACCAAATTAATTGGAAAGTGTGCTTTTACTCCCGGGTAATGAAGTTTATAACGAACAATAGAGGAGATGGAAAAAAGCCCAAAATTTTTTTCTGTCACGAATAATGGAGGTTCCCGGATAATCGATTCACGGATTATCGAGGTTCAACTGTACCTATAGTGCAGTGTTTTAGTTTTAAATGCACTAAAATATAGGAAATCATTTTTCGCTTAGCATCATGATGGAATCTCTCAAATAAAACACTTTTGACCACTGAAAAACCATAAACAAATTACAGTCAATGTTGGCCGTTATATAGGAACTATAGGAAAAAATAGTTTTGATTTCATATTTATGTATTGTCATCTAATTCTGAAAAGTGTGCAAAGCAAGTTAAATAAAACACGGTAATAAAATCTATTAATTACGATCTAATTATAAAAGTTGAAAAAATGGTAAAGTTGAATTCTCCCGCTTATTGAGAATTATGGTAACATGGGGCGGCTTTGCCACTGCAGATTTTCTTGAAAACTACAAATGCTACAAAAAACCCGTAAAAAGGAAAATTGTGAGTTTATCGAAGATCTATCATAACCCAAAAGTTGCCATTTGTATCAAAGACATGATTGAGGATGCAAGCAGTTTTGTGTTTTTCAGGGGATTGCGAAAAGGTTTATGAAAGGTATATTTTGTTATATCTTATTACTTTGGTGATATCCAACATAAATTTTACACCGTTAAAAGGCAACTTCTAAAGAATAGAAATCCAAATAATTTGTATTACAAACATAATTATAAATGCCAAATTATCCATATTATGAAATATCCTAGCCAGCATTTTTTGAAAATTTTAGTCAAATTCGAGTCTTTTTTGATCCGACTGCACGATTAAAAAGCTGGAATATGAGCTCATTTTCTGATCATAAATGACTCCTTTGTCGGTAGGAAAACATAACCTCAGACGACTCGTCTAAGCAAATCACAAATGACGAGTCATATTTCAATCATTTATTGGTGATTTGTTGATTAATTTCTGACTCTTTTTCGAGTCTTTTTTGGGTCATGTTAATAATCGTTTTTGAGTCTTTAGGGAGTCATTTATGAGTCTTTTTTCTTTCCTTTGTTTTGTTGTCTTTTCTTCTTTGTTATGTCTTTTATTTATCCTTTATGTTGCGTGGTGAGTGTACTGCTTCTTCATTTCACTTGGCAAAACCTGAACATGTGTTGTGTTTGTCTATAAACTTAATATTATATGTTAAATTTATATCAAAGTTTAGTAGAAAGTGTATATGAGAATTATTTACAAACAAACAAAAATAAAACAAAATAATTGCTTTTTAATCACCTAACTGTTCAAAATATGATCAGAAGATACATAATTATAATCACTTTTCAAACACCTGCATGATCCTTTTTTGATTAAGCATTTTTCAATCTTCCAGATGAACAAAATGTGACAATAAATAACAAAAAAAAATTGTCACATTTTAAACACCTCAATGATTTATTTGTGATTGCTACACATTTGTTGTTGTATTTTAAACTGAACTCTTTTTAATCATTACAAGGAGTCACTTTCGAGTCGCTTTCTGATCATACAAGCGACTTAATCAATTTTTGATCATCGAAAGGACTCTAAAAAGACTCCTTAATGTGATTTTTGAACAAACAGTCTTCCAAATGCTAGCTGGGATGTTTATGTATGTTTTTTTGTTGGTATTTTGTTTTGTCTATTCCCAGCCAGCATTTTTTGAAAATTATAATCAAATTCGAGTCCTTTTTGATCCGACTGCGCGATTAAAAAGCTGGAATATGAGCTCATTTTCTGATCATAAATGACTCATTTGTCGGGAGGAAAACATAACCTCATGCGACTCTTCTAAACAAATCACAAATGAGTCTTCCTCTGCATTAGTTTCAAGTCATTTTTGCCCATTTTCTGATGGTATATAAAGTCTTTTTCGAGTCGCATTTCAATCATTTATTGGTGATTTGTTGATTAATTTGGGACTCTTTTTAGAGCCATGTTTATAATCGTTTATGAGTCTTTAGGGAGTCATTTATGAGTCTTTTTATTAGACGAAATAAATTAAAAGAATTTTATTTTTATTCTTTTTTGTTTTTTGTTTTTTTTTTTTTTCTTTGTTCTGTTGTCTTTTTTGCTTTGTTATTTCTTTTAATTATCCTTTATGTTGCGCGGTGGTTAGTATACTGCTTCTTCATTGCACTTGGCAAAACCTGAACATGTGTTGTGTTTGTCTATACTCTTAATATTATACGTTACATTTATATCAAAGTTTTGTAGAAAGTGTATATGAGAATTATTTACAACCAAACGAAAGTAAAACAAAACAATTAGTTTTTAATCACCTAACTGTTCAAAATATGATCAGAAGATACATAATTATAATCACTTTTCAAAATCCTGCATGACCCCTTTTTGATTAAGCATTTTTCAATCTTCATGAAGATCAAAATGTGACAATAAATAACGAAAAGGTAGTCACATTTTAAAACTCTCAATGATTTATTTGTGATTGCTACGTATTTGTTGTTGTATTTTAAATTGAACCCTTTTAATCATTACAGGGAGTCACTTTCGAGTCCCTTTCTGATCATATAAGCGACTTAATCAGTTTTTGATCACCAAAAGGACTCTAAAAAGAATCCGCAATGTGATTTTTGAAAGATCAATGTTCCAAATGCTAGCTGGGATTGTACTTCTACAAAGGCTTGCTACTATTGGCACTGAACATAGACAAAAAAGCGTATGATTTGTTGGTTAGATATTCAAGTTTTCTCAGGATGGGGGTGGGGTGGGTTAATGTAACAAATTTGTCGGGTTAAACTTATATTGTTTATGTTATAGATGTACCACACTATAATGTGAAGTCAAAATCAAATATTATACTAAACGTATCGTATTGATGTAATATTATATCTTTTGTAGCTAAATTCAACATACCAACTTCAATTGAATGCTAGGATCTGTTTCTTTTTGTCAATTTTAGTATTATATTATATATTATGATTATTCAATATATAAAACGTCCCTTTATTGTAAAATTTTGATATTTAAGGAAGAAGTATGGTAAATGAAGTTTTAGAGTCCCTTGTCGTAGGCATCCACGTCGGTGGCAAAGCTGCCACTGCCACAAATTCTTTATTATGTTTGAAATTCGCAAAAAAAACTATATCAACACATTTCGTCCAAACATACGTGGGGTCTAAAACTATTATTTCGATGAGGCACATTTTGCCTGTATGAAAGTGCCTATCTACCAAAGGTGTATAGCGAAAATCGCCATTTTCGAACTTTGTATAAGGCTCGTAGAAATATTACGATAAATGTACCAACGTAGTATACGGTTCGAAAGTTGTCGTGCGCACCAGCCACTACACATGATGGCCGTATGTGTACATTACAGCTTTCGGGCCATTTTCTCTGGAAGTATGGACTTGTCCCTGAAAATACTTCTACTGTGTAATAGGGGCAAAAAAGCAAAGCGTTTCCAGAGAGGTCTTTTTATTTATAAATTTATTTATTTCATATTTTTACTTATAACTAAATTATTAGCATAAAGGAAGTGAAGCTATGACTACTGAGGAGGTCTTAAGCTTACACAGGTATATTTACTAATTACACTGTGCCACAAATTGGAACTCAAGGTCTGTGCGGTGCAAAATTCCTTTTGGAGATGAAAGCCCTTAGTGAGTATATTAAGAACCCAAAAGGAAATTTTCCCCATAGGTCAAGTTTCTGAGATATCGCGCGATGAATTTTCGCCTATGATGCTTGAGAAAATAGCTTTATATCTCTGTTTGCCGCTATTGTAGCTTCGTTTTGAGATTACATGTCTTCAGTCAAATCGAGTGGCAAATCTTTTTGTAGAACATTTCATTCTTTTAACTCAATTCCTTTCATGTCCTTTTCGTCCTTTCTTTCTTGAATCGTAGTAAAAGTACCACAAGATGACATTTTACAGCATCCAAATATTCCACAAAAATGTGTTCTCAGAGAATTTTAGGTACGGTTCTCATTGACAACTAAACGATATTGTCACGTTTTCATTGTCTTTTTTGACATTTACCCGGTTTTTGTTCAGAAAAACCCTATGTTTTGTTTTTCTGTATATTCGTTATTTGTTATGTATTGGTAGGTAGACATACACATTGGTTATCGCTTATATTGACATCTGGGATGTATCTGAAATATTTACCATATATAGCTCCCGATATGCTGAACACGTTAATGACAAATTTTCTTGGAAAATAGATCCAGTTATCTAATATTTTGAACCGGATATAGCGATATAAAACCCGGATTTTGTACCGATTTTAAGTAACCGATTAAGCTTATATGTATACCATTAGAAAGCTAATAAAATTGTCAATCAGGGAAAATACATTTTTTGACACCATCTTAACTGAGTTCGGTGCTAAAACAAAAAACCCGTATTCTTAAACCGCTTTTAAGGAAAAAAATCACTGCGCGTAAATATAAAGATCAAAGCTTGGTGGGTGAAATATTGTTTTTGCCGATGAAAGTCGATGAAGTTAATATTATGAACCCGGAAGGACAGTTATGCCATAGGTCAAACTTCTGAGTTATGGCGTGATGCATACATACTTGATGAACTTTAAGAGCACGACAATAAACCCGTAACATAAATTCCATTTCGCTATAACTCAGAAGTTTGACCTATGGCATAACTGTCCTTCCGGGTTCATAATATTAACTTCATCGACTTTCATCGGCAAAAACAATATTTCACCCACCAAGCTTTGATCTTTATATTTACGCGCAGTGATGTTTTTCCTTAAAAGCGGTTCAAGAATACGGGTTTTTTGTTTTAGCACCGAACTCAGGTAAGATGGTGTCAAAAAATGTATTTTCCCTGATTGACAATTTTATTAGCTTTCTAATGGTATACATATAAGCTTAATCGGTTACTTAAAATCGGTACAAAATCCGGGTGTTATATCGCTATATCCGGTTCAAAATATTAGATAACCGGATCTATTTTCCAGGAAAATTTGTCATTAACGTGTTCAGCATATCGGGAGCTATATATGGTAAATATTTCAGATACATCCCAGATGTCAATATAAGCGATAACCAATGTGTATGTCTACCTACCAATACATAACAAATAACGAATATACAGAAAAACAAAACATAGGATTTTTCTGAACAAAAACCGGGTAAATGTCAAAAAAGACAATGAAAACGTGACAATATACATTAGTTGTCAATGAGAACCGTACCTAAAATTCTCTGAGCAACATTTTTGTGGAATATTTGGATGCTGTAAAATCTCATCTTGTGGTACTTTTACTACGATTCAAGAAAGAAAGGACGAAAAGGACATGAAAGGAATTGAGTTAAAAGAATGAAATGTTCTACAAAAAGATTCGCCATTCGATTTGACTGAAGACATGTAATCTCAAAACGAAGCTACAATAGCGGCAAACAGAGATATAAAGCTATTTTCTCAAGCATCATAGGCGAAAATTCAAAAAATTCATCGAGCGATATCTCAGAAACTTGACCTATGGGGAAAATTTCCTTTTGGGTTCTTAATATACTCACTAAAGGCTTTCATCTCCAAAAGGAATTTTCCAGCGCACAGAAACCTTGTTGCACAGTGTTATCCAGAGAGGTCTTAACTACACTTCTCTGAAAAATTTTTAAATACTTTGTGGAAGGTTACCGAAAGATTGGATCGATATGGTCCATCTTTGAAGTTGATCAAAATTTGGACAAAATATCACGAAGGCCCAATTTTGGACCGAATTGGATGATCTGTTCGTCCAGATGGACGAACATAGCTAAGTCGGCTCCAAGTTTTCTGAAACAGATTACTTCCAAACACTCGTTGGCCCTAAAACCATTATTTTGATGAGGCACCATTTAATTAAAGGCTGAGAGTATAAAAAATTTAGATTGGGAAAAATTGTGTTTATGGATTTTTGCTAAAAGAATGTATGGATTTGGCGCCAGAATTTCATTTTATAATAATTCAATACTGAATGTCACGGTAGGAAACCAGAATTTCTATAAGAGAAGTCCGACGATTGGAAGCCAAAATTAGTTTATTGACAGATGCACGATTGAGCGACAGAATTTGTCATTCACATACACGCTATTGGGTGCTGGAATTTTATCATGGATAGACTACTATCGGCCTTCAGAAATTCTTTGTGATAAGATCTACGATTGGACACCAAAATATATTTAAGGAAATAACTACAATTTGTTTCTTTATGACAATAACAACGATTGGACACCTGAATTTCCGAAATTGAAAAATTGACCATATTCTGACACCGCAGCGTGATAAAAGACCAAAAAACAAGACACGTGGCGTTTTTCCTTTATTTTTATATATCCTAAATTCTACCTGTAAATATAAAAAATACAGTGGATAACGCCATGATATCCAAACGTTCCCTCTGCATAAATCAATTCTCTGCTAATCCTATTTTCCTTCCATAAATTACTCAATAAAATTGGAGTGGAAAATTTGTGATTTTGAACTTTTGTGAAGTAGGAAACAAAGGAAAGTTCCGCAACATTCCATGTAAACAAATAAAATAAATGCTAAGATATTTCTAATGGTTTCCGATTGAATACTCTTTCTTTTGGTCTTACCGAAGTGATATCACTGAATTACATAACATTCACTGTAGTTGTGAGTTATTTGTTTAATGATACACCCAAAAATATATGCGATTATTACATATATTAACTCCGAGTTCGGAAAATAATGGGAAATTAGCGAAGAAGTCTTAAGTCATTTGAATTAAAAAATACTAATGAAAATTATTTCATCAGTAATATAAGTCTAAAATAAGGTTTACATGATCGCTAAATTAGAAATTTTCGCTAACATGGACTTTTAAAAAATTTAGTCAGATGGGCCCCCCCAAAATGAAATACTGGCTACGTCCCTGTGCCGTGGTACATGTAGGCATGAAATTCGAAGAAAAACTATATATTTACAAATCTCCTAAAAAGGTGAAGTTCAACGGTCCATCAGCCATGAAAAACTAACAACATATGTATATGGTAACAATTGCATTTTGTTTTTGGGTAAATTTCAAGATTTTGTTGATTTTTTTTATTTGAGAATGTAGATCCGGCCAATATTACCGACATATTGTCTGTTGCTATCATAAATAGTTTAAAAATGCATAGTTATTGCCATTTAAAAAATTGAGTATCTCGTAAACTGACTTAATTCTCATTGAGTGAGAGAATTTGACTGAGATGATTTCTTTTTCGTCTTCACATTCATTATGATGATGATTTTCGTATTTTTGCATTGAAAAATTTGTGGTTTTGTTTGGCCAGGTTTATTTGAGGGTGGCGTATCTTTTTGTTTGGTGGTGGGGAAGGGGCTAGTTGCCTCCCTCAATTTGCTCGAATTCAAGAAGAATTTCTCGCTAGTGGAATTCGAGCGAATTCAAGCGAGTATTCCGAGCACTGTTCAGTAGTTTTGTAGATGTAACATATTTTACAAAGTGCGTGTTGTCAAGTCTTTGGGTCCAAACAAATACGTAAGATCATAGACACAACCACAATTGTCTCGCAAATTAATTTCCAAATCGACACATTTGTTATTATTATAAATAAAACATTTTTTAAAAATAGAGTGTAGGAGAAGTACACCGCCCCATAGTGGGAAAAATACAGATCTAGCGTGCAGAAAATAAAAGTCGATGTTTTATTGTATGTTTATTCATAATTTAGACAATTGACTATTTTACTTCATTTACTGATATTTTCGGCAAAATTGTATTTTTATATACTCTTTCTGGTATAGCTCCGATATAGCAGTACCTCCCGCTTTCGGTATTTTGAAGATATCTGCCATATTACCCAACCGAAATGGCTAAAAGTTGGTATGTAGTCGTAGATGTAGATTATTCCGACAGAGAATTGCCGGTACAGGTCCTCGTTTTGACATAGCACCAGAGAAAAAGTACCGCCCGATTTTGATAATTTTGAAGGTTTTGGCCACATTAGACAATTGACTATTTTACTTCATTTACTGATATTTTGGGCAAAATTGTATTTTTATATACTCTTTCTGGTATAGCTCTGATGTAGCAGTACCTCCCGAGTTTCGGTTTTTGAAGATATCTGCCATATTACCCAACCGAAATGGCCAAAATTTGGTATGTAGTCGTAAATGTAGATTATTCCGACAGGTCCACGTTTTGACATAGCACCCATAGAAAAGTACCGTCCGATTTTGATAATTTTGAAGGATTTGGCCACATTATCCAACATTAAATCATATCTAAAAAGCCGAGTTTTGGGATTTAGTCTTCGTTAAGGGTATAAAACATTTCGACTGAGAATTACCGGTCCACGTTACGAAATAACCCCCAGAAGAAGTTTCAGCCACATAATTCAACCGAAACGGCTGAAATCTGATTTGAAAGCACATAATTTGTAGTGGAGGCTATTATAAGAGTTCAAATTCACCCCTTTTTAGTTATAAAAACTTGTATTTATCAGTTTTTTTTTTGGAGACGCTTTACTACTTTCATTTTCGTACTTCCCCCATTTCCTAGGAAAGGTAGAACCGACGTTTTCAATTTTTATTTTCTTATCTGCTATGCTGTGGTCAATTCCAAGTGATATATGAGATTCTATATCAAAATTTTTCCAGATTCGTCATTTT
The DNA here is from genome assembly GCF_047663935.1 of Musca autumnalis. Taxonomy (NCBI): domain Eukaryota; kingdom Metazoa; phylum Arthropoda; class Insecta; order Diptera; family Muscidae; genus Musca; species Musca autumnalis. The sequence goes on along the minus strand of NW_027411977.1, from coordinate 116,988,308 downwards.
ATTTGAACTAAACTTTAAAAAGCATTCAGCTCTAAATTGGCATATTTCCTTAAAAATTGCAAAAAGTCCAAAATCGCAAAAAGCTGCAGAAAATAATTTGAGAGGTTATTCTAGACAATATATATATAAAACAAAAAAATTTATCTCGATCCGATCTGATCCGATTTTATACTTTACCCCTATTTGAATTGCAGGAATGGAATAAAAATGACGTTACATATAATTAACCAGTAACATCTAAATCAACATAACTTATGGCTTATAAACCTGTTTAATTTAGTTAAATACCTTTACGATAAACCAAAAATACAAAAGATTCGACAATACAACAATACAGTTCACAGATAGCACACGCCTATCGCAATTTTACAACTAAAACATCATCGTGAACACTGTAACAAATATCTATGTTAACTGTACGGTTATTCCGTTCCGACTGATCAATTACAATACTATAGTTTCATAGCCATTTTTCGATTTTCTGCACGCTAGATCGGTATTGTTTCCCACTGTGCGCCCGCTCCGAAATTCAACTAAATTTGTAGTTTATTTTTACCGGGGCCATCACTGCACATTCCCTGACAATTTCAGGAAAATTGGTTTAGTAGTTTTTGTAGAACAGATAAACATTGAAAATTGAAAAAAGTGGGCGTAAAAGTGGACTTTGTCAAATTTTCTAAGTCGGTTTATGGCGAACAATTCACAAGAAGAATTATCCAAATCGGTCCAGCCCTTCTCAACTGATGTCATTAACAACGAAGGACATTTGATTTTTATTTATAAAGATAAAATATAGAAACATCGTTGAACACTTTTCGTTAGTTGTGAAATAAAACACATTCTCCCCGAAATTGAAATCATCAACGGGAAATCGGCACCTGGAATCAAATGTACCTATTTATGATACTTTTTATGATATGATACTTTTTGATAAGTGCAAAATGAAAAGCGATAAGTTGTTTCGTGGAATAGGGCCCAGCTCTTAATTATAAAATAAGCAAGTTCCCTGTTGTCACGCTCTTTGCCAAAAAACCCATAAAAAATATGTTCTAACATAAAAAATATGTTGGTACTCAAACAAATAAAATTGAGTTACAAAATGTTGCAAACGTATATTTGTTTGCAACCAGTCTCAAACATATATTTGTTGGGGTCGAAACATATACATACTTTTCTGCGTGTAACTCTCGATTTTCGGTATTAGGAAGATTGTGTGCTCAATATAACACAGAAAAGACAGAAATTTGGTAGTTTGTCTTCGTTGGGGGTGTAAAGTTTTCCATCTGAGATTTGTCGGTATAGGTCCACGCCTTCATATAGCCCCTATAGAACAGTACCTCCCGATTTTCTGTATTTTGAAGGTTGTGGCCTAAATATCCCACCGAAATTGCTGAAATTTGGTATTCCCAGTGTGTATAAAACTTTCCGCCTAAAAATTGTTTGGCTCCCTTGGAAGGGTACCTCCAGATTTTCGGTATTTTGAAGGTTATGGCCTCAATATCCCTCCGAAATGGCTGGATTTCAGCCGATTTTCGGTATTTTAAAGGTTGAGGCCTCAATATCCGACCGAATCCATTTAGTCCTCGTTGAGGACACACAAATTTCCACCTGAAATTTGTCAGGTAAATGTATGTCTACATTTTCATATAGCCCCCGTAGAATGGGACCTACCGATTTTCGGTATTTTGAAGCTTGTGGCCTCCATATCCAACCGAAAGGGCTGAAATGTAGTATATAGTCTTCGCTAAGTCCACGTTTTGGTACCACCTGATTTAAATTTAAGTGGATTAGATTTGTGTTCCCAGAAGATAGAAAACTTACTTGCAAAAACTGTTTATCCGGGTTTTAGTCAGGGCTTCGGAGTCTAGCCAAAAATGGCTCCAGACCAACTTTTTTTCACGACTCAAACTCCGGAGTCGACTCCGAAAACAAAATTTCATGACTCAAAATGTATAAATTGTTTACTAATATTTCAAAAAAATGTCCCGGGAAATCCCGTTCAAAAAATTTCCAGAAACTCTAGTGCCAATTTGAAAGAACCATCTTTAACCTAATATTTATTTTAGCAGACTATCGGAAATAGTAAAATGTAATGTAATCTCGATTTGTTGAACATTTTCTTTTCGGTCGTTTTATTTAGAACCTATTTATAACATTTGCGCCATTCAAGGGAAGAATAACATGAGGTATCATCCTTTCTCCGAATAAACGAATTGACAAACTTACTCCACACGTCTGATATGAACATTACATTTAATCGAAATTTCATTTGATCTATCAGAACAAACTCTTCATTATAGAAGATCAGTAACTCTTCTCGCTGAAGAGCAACATGACTTTTCATAGCATACGATTACGTTCTTTCATAGACCAATAAAAGGTCAAGAAGACCATGTTATAAAAAAGTAGACTTCCTCATAAAAGGCTCGTGGTTATTCAATAGTCCAGTAAAAGACCAAAACCTTTCTTTCGAATATGGTGTCTTTCAAAGTGACATAAAGAAGACCCTAAATTCGGTCAGAAATCCAATATGATCAACACAACTTCTGTAATAGTGCAGTTGGTCTTCAGTACGATTTCTTTTAAAGTACCACAAGGTTTTCAATAGAAGTCTATGAGGTCCTTTCACAAAATACATGAATTTGACATCTTATAAAATACATAGACAATTTTTCCAGAAGATCTTCTCCAAGAATATGCGGGATATGAAACCATTATTTCAAAGTTATTATAAGCGATGAATCGGCCAAAAATAAAGAGAAAAAGAGTTGTATTTAATGTAACACCCTTTATCTGATTTTAAGAATTTTTGATTCAACAAATGTTTGATACATTTAGAACAAATGGTTGCCCGGTGTCGGAGTCGAGCTTTTGTTCACGACCCCGGCTCCGACTCCGACTGCAGCAAAATTTGCTAGACTCCGGAACCCTGGTTTTATTCTAACCACCATGAACAGGTTCTGGCAAATTTTATGTATTTCGAGGCTTCATTGTAAAATTTTCGAACCGAGATTGGTGTAATTTGTAATTCGGAACATGGTAAATATTGGTCCATGTTCTGGAAAGAACAGCGGTGACGGCCAATGTAAGCTCTTCTTAAGAGGTTTACCACACCTTCCTTCTGATGTATGTAGATGTGATTTGGTATTTTGGAATCGCAATAGGTAAAAAACCTCAATGCAGACATTTATCAAATTAAATTTATTAAATTAATTGTTACTACTCTCTCAAATACAGTTCGTATTGGAACTTAAAGCTGTTCTTACTTGTTTTTTGTTTTTTTTTCTTGAATATTCAGGCAAAATCTCTCTATGTACTATATATTAAAATATCATCACTATTATTATTAGTTGAAATAGTCGTACACCTGTAGGTCAATTCTGTTTCTATGAAAATGTAAAATTGTGTAAAGGAAATAAACGTCAAATGAAAAATATTACAAAGCAAATATTTTTGATTAAACATTGTCAGAGAACAAGAATCCAGCCCCTGGAGTTACATGGAATTTATGGAACAAAAATTCAATTTAATTGAATGTAAAATAAAAAATTGCCAACAAAACCTTTTGATAAATATGACTATTTCTGTAGTGGGAAAATGCTGATATAACTACATACATACATATGTACATATGTATGTATACTAGGCAGGGGCGATTTGAAAACCTTAATGAGCCCTTCGCGTTTCTGAGCAATCCGTTGTAAAAAAAGAAGATATGTCCGTTTAAATTTGAAAATGTAAGAAACCCAGATTTTCACTACTTTTACCGTTATAAAAAAATAAAACGAAGTGACCCCAACGAACTAAAGGCATTGTCGTTGTCCATGGATCCCAACACGATATAATTTTGCATCAGAACACTTGAATATTTTTCTGGTCAACTTTTGTAGCGCAGTGTCATTTATCGACATTTTTCGAAAAGTTTGCTCCTTCTCAAGGCCAAAACTGCCTGAAGGAGCGTTCCAATGCTTTCGCGATGTATTAGAGAGTTCTTAATTACTTTCTTGGCTACAATTTTTGTATTTGTGTTGGATCGAAAATCTCTATGGTTTGGCTGTTATATGCCAAAATATCCAAAAAACGTCAATAAAAAACTTAATGCCAAAATCGGGAGGCTCGATTTTCACTGTAGATATATGGTCCAGTGGACTTTTTTGCCCAGTTCAATCCCAGGAATCAGAAACGGGAAGGGCTCATGAAGGTTTTTTTCCTTCCACACAAATCGCCCCACCCTAATGTATACTAACGTATGTTCTTAAATAAACTGAATTCCATTCTTTATTTCAAAGGCCAGGTAAAATATCTGTATGTGCAAATTATTGAAACACCATCACCACTACACATAAAAATAGTCTTCGTAAAAATAGCCAAGTGTTTATAATGAAATTCTTTCTTGTCTGTTTCGAATTTTCAATGTCGAATATGCAAACACATGGTTGAAAGAAGAATGAATAAAATGTGAATAGATTGACGCACCAAGGCAGTCATATGCATATACTCGTACATTCTATTTATAGTCATATGCATGTATGTATATTAGGGTTACAACTTTTTTCAACCTCGTATACCTGTATGATATTTTGATGAGTTTTTAACTAATATTACATAAAATCTTAATTATAAAGTGATTCGATAAACAATTTTTATTTATTAGGACTTTGAACAATATTTTGAAGTCACTGTAAGCAGATATATAACTGAAAACAGGCTTAATGGTCATACAACATAACCGAATTGTTATACCATCGGGCCAAATATGGACGGTATAATTAAATTTTTCATTCCATTTATAACACATCGAAATATTCATCAGAGACCCTATAAATTATATGTATATATTCTTGATCAGGCTAAAATTCTAAGGTCCGATCTGTTGTAATCAAGATACAATTTTTAAGATAGAGCTTTGTAATTTAGAAGTTTCTATTACTCCTATCCGTACCACCCGATTTTCGATATTTTGAAGTTTTTAACCTCATTGTCACACCGAAACAGCTTAAAATTGATACTTGATACTTGGTCCACGTTGGGGGTACAAAATATTCCCCCAGAAATTTTTCGGTATAGGTCCACGCATTCATATAATGCCCACAGAAGGTACCTCCCGATATTCGGTATTTTGAAGGTTGTGGCCTCAATATTCGGCACCTTGTCTTTATTTGAGGCATTAAACGTTCCATATGAAATTTATCGGTATAGATCCACGCTTTCATATAGCCCCCATAGAACGAACCTCTCGATTTTCGGTGTTTTGAAGGTGGTGGCCTCAATATTCCTCAGAAATGGCTGAAATTTGGTATTTAGTCTTCATTGGGCGTAGAAAACTTTCCACCTAGAAACTTGTCGGTATAGGTCCACACCTTCATATAGCGCCCACAGAACGGTACCTCCCGAATTTCGGTATTTTGAAGGTTGTGGCTTCAATATTCCACCGAAATGGCTGAAATTTGGCACTTTGTCTTAATTTGCGGCATTAAACGTTCCATATGAAAATTGTCGGTATATGTCCATGCCTTCATATAGCGGCCATAGAACGGTACGCGCGATTTTCGGTATTTTGAAGGTCTTGGCCACAGCAACCCACCGAAAAGGCTGAAATTTGTTGGAGATAAAAGCCTTTCTGACTGAAATTCGTCGGTATAGGCGCCTCGCGATTTGTGTAATTCTGAAGGTTGTGACGTCAATAACCCAACGGAAGACTGAAATTTTGTTATTTTGTCTTCCATGGGTTTATAAAATATTCCAGAAGAAAATTATCAGAATAGATCCTCGGATTCTTATTTCCCTACGGTGACCAACCGTATGAAATCAAAGACCTTTTTATTATTGTGCATATGTACTCTTTTTTTATTCAAAAATATTGGTCATCTGTTCGGTTTTCGGTATTTTGAAATATCGGAAATTTGGTATTTAGACTTCTTTGAGTCTTAAAACTTTCCGCCAGAAATATGTAGGTATAGATCGACGTTTTGATGAAGATTAGCCACATTGTTCTACCGATCTTGCTGAAATTTGGTATTCAGTCTTCTTCATAAACGGAAGGAAAGTAATTGTTCCATTTTACTTCAATACCACTCGTGGTGGAGGTTATAACAAGTTCGGCCCAGCCGAACTTAAAGCCGTTCTTACTTGTTTAATACTTAACTGGAATGAACGTTACTTTAGGCATTAATAGACAAAAATTAATTTATCCTTGCTACTGGAAATCATTTTTGAGAAAAAAGGTCAACAAATCATAACCCTAATGTATATATAGTATTTGAAAGAAAATTATTTTATGCGATTGTATTTAAATTTTGATTGGTTCTAAATATGTCAAATCCCAATTAGTAAAGTGTAACCAATTGGTTACAATCGCCTAGTGGTTTTCGCACGGAACGCGCGCTATATTTTTATATGGTATATCAAAACGTGGGCCTATGAAACAGGCATGTTAAAATAAAGCAGTGGAGACCAACAAAATACAATCATAACGAAATCAGGTGTGAATGTATGAGTGAAAAAAGCAACATCCAAATGATGTTTATCGTTTGATTTTTGTTCACGTACAGTGTGCGAGAGGGGGAAAAGCAAATGTAAAGACAACTCAGTGTCTTTGCAAAAAAAAACCATCCCTGAATTAAATACAAGCAGAAGAACGTTTGGTTCGGAGGGGCCACAAATGTAGATAAAAATTTTAAAATACCTAAAATCTAAATCAGGTAAAAAAATTACAATACATGCAATAGGGCGATACCGTTCTGCTAGGCTATACCATAACGTGGACCTATGTATGTATGTCCACAATTGTTGATGGAGAAGTTTCCAATCAATCCAAATGACATTTGATTTTGACCGAAAATGTAGATAAAAACTGAAAAAAAATAAAATCGGTCCGCAATATTTGGTGGAAATATTTCATAACCACTTTGAATCCTTAATGCCAAATGACATCCGAATACCTTAAATCGTTCGGGACGGTTTTATTGCGGACTATTACGAAACGTGAATCTATGTACACAACTTTTGGCGAAGGCACATCTGTTGGACATCTGTGGGACAAAATCAGTTTCAGGCAATTTGGAATCCATTTGGCAATGTCCGTCCGTCTGTCTGGCTGTGCGCACGATAACTTTCGAACGAATGATCCGAGTCAGTCCAAAATTTTGACGTAATAATATTTTGCCCAAACTTAGTTTAATTTCGAAATTTTTAGCTAAAATTAGTGGCACGATAACTCTCGAAGGAAGTAACCAATTTGGTGCACACTTTACACATCATAATTGTCCTGCCAGACAAAGATCAGATTCGAATATGTGCTATATCGGCTACCTCCCAGACGTAATTTCAAAATTTGTTACACAAATGCAGCAGGTTGTGTTTGATAATACGGTACCTCCCGATTTCGGTATTTTGCAGATTTTATCCATATTATCTTACTGAAATGGTTGAAATTTGATTTTTAGCCTTCGTTAGGACTACTAATTTTTTCCACGTTTTGATATAGTCAACATAGGATGGCACCGCACAATTTTCAGTATTTTCAAATGGCTTAAATTTCGTATATAGGCTACGATGGAGATACGACATATTCCTGCAGGGAATTGTCGGTATTAGTTCAAGTTTAAATATGCACATACAACGGTACCTCCCGATTTTTCCCGCGAAATTACTCAATACCACGGCGGCCGGTTCTATGCTCCGGATTGGCTCGGAGGAATCTTCGACCAGGGGCCGTCATCTCAACAATTTTGTGTTCGTGTACTTTTTCACCATGGGAGCGGCAACTTACCCCGGAATGCCTGCTCCGTGATGAACCCCGGGCCAGTACGGATATGTTCCGTTTGCCAGAGGACTTGCCTTCATAATACATCAGTCTGTCCAGTACAGAACTATCTTACTTGAGCTTGACTCTAGTGGCCCATACATGGAATATATGGGGGTAGCAGTAAATCGTGGTATTGCCGAGATAGAACTATTTAATGTATACATAACGCCGATGAGTAGCTGTGCCCTGCATTACCAATCACCGCTTCAGGGTGCTGCCCATTCTCTCAGATCCTCGGGAAACTGAGAAAACTTTCCGGGACATCATCACTGCAGCAGTCATACCTGCTGGTCGAATACCCTAAATCAGACAAAATTTCCTAACAGAGATGACGGAGCTAGGAAATGAGCTAGAGATCTTACTCTTGAAGTCAACAGGCTAGTATGCAAACATAAGCGGAAAAAGTGGTTAGAGCACCTGAAGGATTAAGAACATTGTAGGCAACTGTTAAATTACTTTCGTTTCCGGGAAAGAAGATGTTAGAACGGCGTGACAGTAAATGATCCAAAGAGGTGCGCGTGTTATTTGAATCGGCGGTTTATAGAGCCTTGCCGAGGTGGTATTACCACAATCTACTATGAGCGATGTTCCACACATCATCCGAAACGCAAAATCATTAAAAGCGTTAGGACCGCACGGATTATCAATGGTACCTCTTAAACAACTTGATAAACCTGGAAAACGTATCAAAGGACTTCGACACCTCAAGCATGCCAAGCTGTTCGAGGATATAGGAAGACCATTCTCCAACCGTGTTTGAAATGTTGGATAATCAACTATATGTTTATGGAATTCAGAAACAAGATGGGAAAAACCAGCAGATTGAACTGTTTAACCTCTATCCTGAACTGTTTAACCTCTACCCTTCTCAAATTCCACACCTTCCAGACGGCATAGAGATCGTAAAGTATGCGGATGATTGTACGAATTTGGCGCCAGATCTTATTTTTGATGACATATGTGATACGTTAAATTGGACGGCTGAAATGAGGCTCCCACTGTACATAGTGGTCGATGGTGTACTGATTCTGAGCACTAACTACCCCTAAAATATTGGGTGTAACGTTCGATAGCATGATTAAGTCGTCCGCGCAAGTCACAGCTATATGATATAAGATCAGAAGTAGGAACAAGATCATCAAGTTGATGGCAGTAAGCACTTAGGGGTATTTACAAAGAATCATTGTTGACCTCTTACAAAGCAAGTGGCCAGTAGGTGGTAAACTATGCGCCAGCAAATTTTCAAACCTGCCAGAATATTGCACTTCAAACCTGCCAGAATATTGCACTAAAGACAGCAACAGGATGCATCCTCATGACACCAATGGACGGGCCATATTCATGAGGAGACGAAGGTTTTACCGGTCCATCAACACAACAGTATGTTGTCGATGCAGTGCCTGCTTGGGTGTTATCGCAGTGAGCATCTCTGTAACAATTTAATAGACAGGCTTCTCCCACGCAGGCACCTCTGGAGAGGAATAAACGGGAACCTCTAGACCAACGGGTCTATCAAGCAGGCTTGGATAGCTTTAACACTGATTAGCCCAGTTAAGATCCAGACGATGCAGCCGCGCTAATTCGTATTCGGCCCGAATTAATGCCACGATACCCATCACATGCCACCGTGGTGCAATGGTATGCACGCCCGCCTTGCACGCAGAAGGTCGGTGGTTCGATTCCCCGGCCAGGCAACACCAAACATTTTTCAACGGTGGCAAAATACCCCTCAGTAATGTTGGCGACATTTCCTGAGTATTTCAGCCTTGAAAAACTTCTCTACAAGTGGTGTCTTAGGACACGCCGTTCGGACTCGGCGATAAACAGTAGGTCCCATATCATTGAGCTTAAATATGAATCGGGGTGCACTCATTGATATGAGAGAAGTCTCCCTTGTCCCGTATGGGATGTTGTGGAACAATGTTTTTTTTTTTACCCATCACATGCCCGCCATGTGGATTGGGTCATACGTTAAAGTAAATATATTCTTGATCAGGGAAAATTCTAAGTCGACAAAACCACGTCCGTCTGTCCGTCCGTCTGTTGAAATCAAGATACAGCTCGCAATTTTGAAGATAGAGCTTTGTAATTTGGTACATAAAATTCTATTACTCCTAGGATGTAATGGGGCTATATTTGTCCACGTTTTGATATAGACGACATTTTTATAATTTGTACTTAGTCTTCATTGGGGTTATAAAACCCTTCTCCAGAATTTTGTCGGTATATGCCCTGGCCTTCATGTAGTCCCCATAGAACGGTACCTCCGGATTTGCGGCATTTTGAAGGTTGTGGTCTAAATATTCAACTGAAATGACTGAAATTTGGTACTTAGTCTTCAGTTGGGATATACAACTTTCCATATGAAATTTGTCGGTATAAGTCCACGTCTTCATATGACCGCCATAGAACGGTAACTCGGTATTTTGCAGGTTGTGGCCTCAAAATTCCTCCGAAATGGCTGAAATTTTTTTATTTAGTCTTCGTTGGTCGTATAAAACTTTCCCCCAGAAATGTGTTGGTACAGGTACACGCCTTAATATAGCCCCCATAAAACGGCACCACCCGATTTTCGGTATTTTCAAGGTTATGGTCACAATATTCGACCGAAATGGCTGAAATTCGGTATTTCGTCTTCATTGGGGGTATTCGACTTTCCCCTCTTAATTTGTCGGTATAGTCCACGAATCATATAGCCTTTATAGAACGGTACATCCCAATTTTCGGTATTTCGAAGGTTGTGGCCTCAATATTTCACCGAAATGGCTGAAATTTGGTGTTTAGTCTTCGTTGGGGGCGCAGAACTGATTTAGTCCTGTTAGTTGGTCGTATAAAACCTTCCCCCGAAATTTGTCCGTATAGGTCCACGCCTTCATATAGCGACGCCCATAGGACATTACCTCCCGAATTTCGGTATTTTGAAAGTTAGCCACATTATTTTACAGAAATTTCTGGAATTTGGTATTTGGTCTTCTTCATAAACGAAAGGAAACTAATTGTTTAGTTTTACTTCAATACAACTCATACAAACATATTCGGCCGGGCCGAATTTAACGCCGTTCTTACTTCTTCTAATTAAGTTAATTTATGTGCATCTAATAACATAAGGTAGTAAATGTATAATAGTCAACTGCACACTTAAACAAATTCACAATACATTAACACAAAAAAAAAAAAAAAAAACAAAAAAACATCTGTTCACATCAGTCATTCAATTTCAATGTGTGTTTTTAATTTAATTAAGCCAATATATATACATGCAAATCTATCGTATCCACTGATTGTATATAGCTTATATTCAGCTGAAAACTTTGTAGCACCTCTTTGCAAATAATTACTCCCACACACCGATAATATGAAAAACAACATATACATATATATGTTTATTTGTATATGCATATATTAGGTGGTAATCTGATGTTCAATGTATGGAAATAATTTCAGAAAGGAAAACTGAAAAAGTGAAAATTAAACAAACCAAAGAAAATACAAAAAAAATCTATTTTTCATTTACAACTTTTATCGTTGTTTGGACCATGGAGGGACATTAAAAGAAAAAAGCCATGAATGCTGCTGCTGCCTTCATAAATCTTTTGTGATCATAATAAAAATCCATAAATTATGGCTAATAATATTTAGTGTTGTTAACAATTCTCTTTGCTTAGTTTTGTTTTTGGTTTGTTGTTGTCTTTTTGTTCGGTTGGGGAGGTTGACTTTCTGTTTGTTGTGTTTTACAGTACTATTGTGCATAGTTTGCTCGCTTATACCGAAAGTGACAACTGACTTTGGGTTACTAATTACAAAGAATTCAATTCAAATATCGCCCAAACGAATGTTATAATGCTGCTGAAAACAAGAACTTCAATAAAAACTACAAAATACATGAAACCGGCTGGATTTGTCATATGACGGCCATACCAATACGTGGACCAATGTCCGTTTTTTGGTGAAAAATTTGTCTGACCACTGTAAACCAAAAAATGCCAAATTACATTCAATTTCGGCTCAAATTGGATGTAAGTGTCGATGGATAAAAACTTCAGAATACCTGAAATTGGGCAGTCCCGTTATGGGGGCTTCTTTTATATACATAATTTTTTGTGGAGAAATTGTTTGACCACTAGGTACTATAAATACCAATTAACAGATAATTCCGCCAAAAAAGTTATCAAAACAAGTCAGATAACAAAACCTACCTATCTAAGCTAAATAAATAAATTCGAAATTTAAGGCAATTCGGCGTGGTAATGAGGCTACAATTTTGGAAATACCGAAAATCGGGAGGTATTTTTCTATGGGGGCTATATCAAAACGTAGTCCTATAGCAACAAATTTCAGAGCGAAACTTTAGTTGTCCCAACGAAGACTTAATACGACATTTCAGCCACTTTGGTATGTGCGGGTTATATGAAGACGTGTACCCATAAGAACAAATTTCTAGAGGCAAGTTAAATGCTCCCAAATAAAACTAAATACGAAATTAAGCCATTGGCTTAACATCATCATTACTTTCTTTACAGAGAGTAATGTTTACAAAACGCACTGACAGCTTGCAAAATTTACTGATCGCCACCAATATCATGATTTCATCCCTGCGAAGAGAATTATAAATTGGCTTTTCAGTTTTTGAAATGAAATTTTTGAAATTCTCATAATTATGAGAATGCTCGATGCTTAAAGAGTTCAGGTTGTCACTAGAAAAATCATCATTTCTAAAACTGAAAAGCCAATTGATAATTCCCTTCGCAGGGATGAAATCATGATATTGGTGGCGATCAGTAAATTTTGCAAGCTGTCAGGGCGTTTTGTAAACATTACTCTCTGTAAAAAAAGTAATGATGAAGTTAAGCCAATGGAGAATACTCCAGACTTAAGCAATCATATGATTGAATCTTCAACTAAAACAAAACAAACAGAATTCTATGTTATGAAAAAAAAAAAATCTCAAAAAATTATTTCCTGTTGCACGAATGAATGACCTTTTGCCTATTAATGACTAAACTAACTTTTATTTCACATGAATACACTATGCAACGCTGAAAATGCAAACAACTTCTAGTATGGATTTTTTGAAAGTACATATTTAGACTACGAAAACCCTAGTAGGGTTTTGCCCAGTTCGGATTTTATGGCCTCATTCATCTAAACCGGGCTAAATCTAGACTTTTTTGCATTTATCAGGCCTTTATCTCAGAAACAAATAGGAATTTGGCCTTGCTGTCTTTAGCAATATTGTAGCTCTAAACTAGTAGAACTTATCTTTTGAAGAAAACACATAAGAAAAACTCCATCTAGGGCATCAAAATCTATAAAATTTAGAAAATTTTACATAATTGCTGAAATTCTGGTCAGTATCGGCTAAACTATTGGGAGTTGAACCAAGTAACCGTTTACAAAAATCTTCCAAATAAAGTTCTCAACAATTCTTTAGAACATTCTGAAACACTAAAATGCTTACTTCATGTTGCTTCAGCGGTATTTTGCATCATATCTTTTACAACACGTATTTCAAACACAGTTCACACCAACAGTTTATTCTCGCATTTCGGATTTCACTACTTTAATGACATTTTTATTAAATCGTCGTTGGAAAATGTACTGAAAACAACGGCATAGAGGCATTTTACAACAATGACAAGTTCTGAAAAGTTGTGTATTACATTTCGGGGAATATTTTTCCAAAAGAAAATATTCAGAAAAAATTAACGGTTTTGGAGATACGGTGCGAAATGTATAAAAATTGTGGAAATGTAGTTTTTCGAGTTCATTATTTCTCCAAATATTTTATTCTTGTCCTTGTCTACAAATTTGCTTCAGAGGTCAGAAGAAGATTCGCATTAGTTTCAGAGATATAGGCCCGAATTTCTTTAAAAACTCAATATTTAACCATGTTTAGATGGGACCATAAAATTCGAACTGGATCTGACACAACAAAACCCAACTAGGGTTTCTTGTCGTTTGGGTCTGTACATTCAAAAAATTCTCAGTTCGAATTGTTTGCACACGATCACCTTAAAAATGTTGCACAGTGATATTGAAAAAGGTCCCGCACAAACGTCTTTTAATTTTTATGATATATGAAATAATGTTATATATAATAAAAACAAGTGAGAAAAGGCTATATAGTATATATATAGGGCCGACTATATGATACCCTACACCACTACCTCTGTGCATAATCTTTTCACTCGAAAACATGTATTTTAGGGAGATACGAAAGTTTTCACCTATCTGGCTTTTATACCAAATGACTTATGGCGAACTGAACCAAAATAATTAATATTTAATTTTATATTTGACTACTATCGACATCACCAACATCAATAGGTTTCTATCTCTGTGAGAAAATTTCGTGATGATCCGATCAAAATTCCGACCTGTAGTGTGATTGCAGCAAAAGTGGAAAAAGGGGATGCATTACCGACTATTGCGATATCTCTATTATTTGACCACCTACGCCAACCTATTTTGCATAATTTTAAAGATGCGATTTTCTACTTTCTTAGTCAGGCTTTGCTTTTAGAAGGTCCCCAACCAAAGGTGTTATATCCGTCATTATTATTAAAACCGCAAAAATAAAAAGTTGGGTTCTATTACAGACTAATGCGATATCTTCGTTGTTTGACCACCTACGACAACCTACGTTACATCGTTGTAAAGGTTGTATTTTCTACTTTCATTGCCAGGTTTTGCTTTTTTTATACCCCTTATAGACTCTGAGAAAATTGCTTTAAAATAAAATGTTGACTTTCCTCCAAATAATTTTTTTGCTCATTCCGACCCCTAAATATTATCCGACCATGACCAAAATCTATAGGCTCCTGTGAGACCCCCACTAACCCTGCAAATTTCGTGACGATCCGATCAAAATTGCGACCTGTAGCGTGATTTCAAAAAAAAAATGGAAAAATGGGATGTATTACCGACTACTGCGATATTTCCGTTGGTAGGTCACCTACGCCGACCTAGTTTGCATCATTGGAAAGTTTCTAACCAAAGCACACTGGTCCCAACCTGCGACAAAAATCGAAAAATCGATATCAGAAAATCTCTGCGACAATTCAGCAAATTTTCTCTAAACATATTATGTTTTAATATTCCAGCACTGTTTTTGTAATTTATAACGGTATTTAACAAAACAAAACAGAAGAAATTTGCATTTACGTATGATCTCTTAAAAACTTTAGAAACATCAGTAAGGTTGTGACTTCTTACAAGGCAAGTAACTTAAAATTGAAAGGATAAAAATTTTTTTTTCGAAATGGAAGTTTTAGTACTAGGGTTTCTTATTACTTTTACATAAAAATGTGTACATATTATTCGCATAAAATGTGCTGGAAATCACATTTTGTATAATACTTTTTTGTGGATTTTTTTCCAAGTCCTAAAAATTGAAGTAGAGTTTTACTAACTTCGCCATCCTTCGCCATTCTCCAAATTTTTTGAAGTATATTCGAAATAGTGTCAAGTTTACTAAAAATTTAGTTCCACCTGCATATATATGCATTTCCGTGTGTGACATTAAAAATACTGACGATTCCTCTGGTCGTTTCAGTGAATATGCCGTATTACTGTTTTCTCAGTTTCTTCTGTGTTTTGTGTTTTAATTGTTTGTTTTGGTTTTTTCTTTAAAGATTTAGACATTTTTGTTTTGGGATCTACTTATAAGTGTATTTTTAACATTTGTATATTTTTGATATATGTATGATGCTACATATAATATGAAAAAGAAGAAAAAATGTAAAGTTCGGTCACACCGAACTTTATTATATCCCCTACCATGAAATATTCTGACCTCAAATGGAATAATTTGTTTCCTTTCTTGTCCCCGATACCAGTCGGAGACGTTTTTTGACCAGTAAGAACTCCAAATAGCAAATTGCAGCCAATTCGAACCGAAAATGTAGATAAAAACCTCAAAATAACTGAAATAGGGAGGTACCGTAATATGAGGGCTATACCGAAACCTGGACCTAAGACCACAATTTTTGGCGCAGATCATTGAAAACTCCAAATGGCAAATTGCAACCAATTCGGGTCGAAAATGTTAATAAAATCTTCAAAATACCTGAAATCGGGAGGTATCGTAATTTGAGAGCTATACCGAAACCTGGTCCTAAGACCACCCTGGGAACCCTAAATACCAAAGTACAGCCAATTAGGGCCGAAAATGTAGATAAAAACTTCAAAATACCAGAAATAGGGTGGTACCGGACCCATATTGATGATTTTTTGGCTAAAGTATTTTTTATTAATTTTAGCATATTCATACTGAAAAAATCAGATTGATCCGACGATTATAAATATTTTTGTCGCACCTTCCCATAAAAGTGGGACCACTGTGCAAAGCTGTGGTATTCGTCATTATAATTAAAATCGCAAAAATGAAAATTTGGGTTTTATTTGCTACTATTGTGATATCTTCGTTGTTTGATCACCTACGAGAACCTACTTTACACCATTAGAAAGGTGATATTTTCTACTTTCATTGTCAGGTTTGCTTTTGGTATACCCCATATAGAAGCTTAGATATTAGCTTTGGAAAAAATTTGTCTTTTTATCCACATATCGTAAAGATCCGATCAAAATTGCGTCCTGTAGCGTGATTAAAAGGTTTAGATGGACAGACGGACGGACACACATAGCCAGATGGACTCAGCTCGTCGAGACCTTCATTATTTTGGTATACATAAGTATGGGTCTACGACCATTATTTTGATGCGTTACAAACTTTTTGGCCAAAACCAACTTATAATACCCTCCCAAAAAGTGGTGTAGGGTATAATGATATACATATATGTAATAATACGACGATAAAATAGTGAGCAACCAACGGTTGTGTCATTTCGGTTATGTCATGTACCCCTATACATTGTTTTCAGTTGAATATCTGCTTTTAGTGACTTCAAAAAATGATCAAAAGTTCTGAAAAATAAAAACTTTAAAAGCTTTTTGTGCGGAAGCATTTTTATCAATTATCTTTATAATTAAAATTTTATGTAATCTTATGTAGAAACTCATCACGCTATAGTACAGGGATATGAGGTTTAAAAAAGTCATAACCATATTGGTCACCATTTAATTAAGAGGTTTTGGCCCGCTAAATCAGGAAACATGGACATGCCCACGAAAAACATAATATAGCACTAAACAGAACCACTAGAAGTATCCTCGGTAAATATCCAAGGGATCCTCAAACAGACCCTTATCCCCTTTTAAATAAAAATGTTGAACATTTGTGTGGGAGGTATCCCAAGGAGTGGACCGATTTTTTGAAAAAAAAACTAAGTTTGGACAAAATATTTCGAGATCCAAAGCTTGGACCAAATCTGTAGCTATGAGATTTCGAGTGTACCATTTTAGCGAATATATTTAAACTTTGGTTTTGGGAGGTACCAGAAAAAGTTGACCTATAATCACCCATTTAGAATTTCATCTTATATTCGAAGAAATATTACGATATGTAAAGTGTGGAACAACGAAGTGTTCGGTTCGAGAGTTGTCGTGCGGTGCGTTGGCTGGATACTACACATGCTGGCCGCAGGGTATTTTACAGCTTTCGCGTAATTTTCTCAAGAAATCTGGACTTGCCACTAAAAAAACCTGTACCAACGTAACAGGGGCCTTGAGTGCAACCTGTTGTAAGATAACTCGAAGCGATTGGAGAGGAGGTCCTAAACTGCAATTTTCCGAAATTTTGGGTGGAAGGGTGGTCTATGCCTCGCAGAAATATTACGACGTGTAAAGTATGGACCAAATAAGTTACTACCTTTGATAGTTATGGTGCGCACAATTTTACCGAAAAGTTCTGAACTTTAAGACCCATCTTCGAACTGAAACTATGTTTGTATAAAATATTACGAAGGCTAAATATTGGACCGAATCGGCTGATCCGTTCGAGAGTTACCTTGCGCTCCAGCAACTACGCTCGGTGCCACAGTGGGTTTTTACACCTTTGGGGCATTTTCTCAAGAAGTATGGAGTTGCCCCTGAAAAAAAATGTAACGTGATTTTTGGGGTAGTGAATACGAGTTGTTACAACAAAACACATCGATATATTCATCGGAGACTCTATAAAGTATATATATTCTCAATCAGGGTAAAATTTTAAGTCAATATACAGGGTGCTCTTGAAGCAACTTTAAATGGAAGGTGCTTACACTTGGGAAGTTTTTGCGGATTCTAAATGTTCATAGATGAGAAAAATCAAAAAAGACTGTATATGTATTTCACATCGAAAGGTGAGCCCGACTGGGATTCAAACCTGGGTCGTCGCCAACGTCTTAGCGTTCTGAACCACTATCCACTTAAAAAATCTTTCGATGTGAAAGACATATACAGTCTACGATGGAAAAAAGCCATTGGCTGTAATATGAATGTAATATTGAAAAATTGATTTCTGGAATAGAAGGGGGACAAATGAGTCATCTTTGGAAATAAAAAGCTTCAATTTGAAATTCACAAATGCAAATTTGCATTCTTGGATGTATACATAGGGGCTCCAAATGCCGAAAATTGTCTAGCAACAGCAACATCTAATATGCCTGAGGATGTTAGCCTAACCAGCTAACGAAACGATCGTCGAATAGCGGTAGATGTGTGTGTAGGACTTCGCTAGATATCAATGTTTCAATGTAAACTCCTTAGGTCATAAAGCTCGATTAATTAAATTAATTAAAAATCTCACAAATAATGGCCCTTAAAAGGAAAAATTAAAAAAATCTATGGAGCGCTTTTTAAATAAATCGCGATTCAAGTTGACATTTTTAGGTTTTCACGATCTTGGTTGGAAACCGCAAGTCCTATCAAAATGAAACTAAAGAAAATGTTGTAGCTATGAAAATTCCCTACAAGATTTCACAGGTTTTACCGTTATTGAGATATAGAAGTTCAATTTGGGACAATGCATTGACTGTATGTCTTCGTTTTAGGTATTCAACTTTCCCCTATAAATATGTCGGTATAGGTATACGCCTTCAAATAGTCCCCATAGAACGGTACCTCCCGATTTTCATTATTTGAGAGGTTATGGCCACAATAATCCATCGAAATGACTGACATTTGGTATTTAGTCTTCGTTGTTGGTGTAAAACTTTCCACCAGAAATGTGTCGGTATAGGTTTACGCCTTCATATAGCTCCCATAGAACGGTACCTCCCGATTTTTGGTATTATGGAGATTATGACCAGAAAAATCCATCGAAATGGCTGGAATTTGGTAGTTGGTCTTCGTTGGGGGTATTAAACTTTCCCCTCTAAATATGTATAGGTCCACGCCTTCATAGAGACCCCATAGAACGGTACACCCAATTTTCGGAATTTTGAAGGTTGTAGGCCCATATTCCACCAAAAAGGCTGAAATTTGGTGTTTAGTTTTCATTGGGGGTGCAAAACTTTCCACCTGAAATTTGTAGGTATAAGTTTACGCCTTCATATTGCCCACACAGAACGGTACCACTTGATTTTAGATATTTTTCATGGTTGTCTCTTCAAGATTCCACCGAAATGGATTCCACCTCGAAATTTTATCCATACAGCCCACCGAACTTAACGCCGTTCGTACTTGTTACCATATACTTTATAGGGTCTGCGAGGAATATTTCGATGTGTTACGAACGGTATGACAAAGTATAGTGAACCACGCCTATTTTCTGGGTTTCGTTGTAATGTGGATTAGTTATTCCACCTAAAGACATATACCACGAAGTGGTATTTATACCCTACACCACATTGTGGTAAGAGGTATTATGTCTTTGTGCATTTGTATGTAACATGCAAAAGGAAACTAGATAAACCCATAGTTCCATTTAGGGATATACCTACAAAGAATCACTTTCTGAATCGAATTGTCCATATCCGTCAGTCCGTTCACAACGTACTGGTTGCATTTATTGTCCGATTCAGCTATTCAATTATGTGATGTTGACGGTCTAAAAAAAAATTTCACCTAAATATATCTAGATCGTATATCCTTTTCTTACTGTTGCTAGTTTGGACATTTTTTTCTAACTAATTTTTGGATACATTGAACTCATTATATGGATGCACATTGGAAGCTACTGAAATCGGACTAACAGAGTTTCTGAACATCATGAAAATATGCTGTTGTATATTTAATCATCATTTGATAACATTGCATTTGGTTCAACTGGCTAATTGCGGTTAGTTCCATGCACAATAGGGTTATTTTAGTGGTTTTATTCTTATAGTTTTGGTCCACAACGTTTGGTCGTTGTCGTTTTTGTCTAAATTCTTAAATACTTGCCAACAGTTTTAATATACATTCTTTTCATTCTGTATGCAGTTGTTCACAAATGTTTTGGCAATTTTTATTATTTATACGAAACGTTTATTTTTGTTCATCAAACAACAGTGTTTTTAATCGATAGAGGATGGGAATTTATTAAGTGCAGTTAGGTAAAAAAATGTCTTTATAGTTTCATGATTCTCTTATTTACACATTTGTAATTGGTTTAGGTGGTGGATATGCCCAGAATAATAACCCATTACAGAATAATGTTAACAAGTCACCTTCTGTATTATGAGTAGGTTAAGATAATTTTACAAGGCCAAACTGTTTATTTTACTCATTATTAAGCAAGGAATACGTATGCACATAGCGAGGGCTTTGATTGCAAAGCTCACCGTCGCCAAACAAGTTTTTTTGATAACAAAAAGGAAAAGGGAGAGTTGTTGCAGTACATGCGTTCTTATAAACAACTCCTAATGTTCGTTAGCTTGGCACAGTGTGTAGTGTTATTAGTTACAAATCAGATGTTCGCATATTAATTTCTGGCAGAAGGCAAAATAAAAAATGATTTTTAATTCACATCAACATTTCTAAAAGTAGAGCAAATATTTTCCTCAGTTTAATTGTTGAATTTTAGTTTCGAGTGACATGCCCTTGTTAGAATAATAAGTTAGTAGGCTGATTTGTAAGTAGTTGCACTTACAAAACTTGCAAAAGTACCATTAAAACCCGTTATTTGGTAATGACAGGTTTTACTTGGTAGACACATTTCCAGATACAATTAATATAATTAAACTACCATTTTAAAAATATGACATAGTGAGAAATTTTCCCCGCATGTAACCACTGTAGGTTAAAAAATATTTTTTTTTTGATATCTTTTGGCTATGTTGGCCCTTGTCTGTTGGTTGAATGCTTTGCATTCTTCCATTTCAGTTGTTTAAAATGGCAAAACAAAGTATGATTGGATGGACACAAATACACACAAAGAAAACCAATATACACAATACATGCATGAATTTGACATACAAACCAACACACACATGGATTTTTACTATTTATTATTTCCTAGCAAATAATTTTTAATAGTTTTTTTTTGTGTTGCCTTTTTCATGTTGTGAGATAAGATACTCGGTCAATGTTGTATTTAAAGGTTGTTTTTGTTATTGTTTTTTAATTTGTTTTCCTTTGAAAAGGATATCCATGAAATTCAATTAATGAAAATGAATTCACACAAATGTATGTACATATCATCTGGTAAATATAGCATATTTATACCCTCAGCATTTATGCTAACGAGGGTATATACACTTTCATACGGGCAAAATGTGCCTCATCGAAATAATGGTTTTAGACCCCAAGTATGTTCGGACGAAATTCGTTTCAGACAATTTGGAGTCGAGTTAGCAATGTCCGTCCGTCTGTCTGTCTGGCTGAAGCGCACGATAACCCTCGAACGGATGAACCGATTTAAACCAATCTTTGGCTTTCATAATATTTTGTCCAAACTTAGATGGGTTATATCGGTCCACACCTTCCGGTACCTCCCCCACAAATGTTCGGAAAATTTGTGCGCACGATAACTCTTGAAGGGAGTAACCAATTTGGTCCATACTTTGCACACCGTGAAATTTCTACCAGACTTAGATGAGGATCTAGTATGGACTTAATCGGTCCACTCCTTCGGGTGCCTCCTACACAAAGTTTCGGAAAAGTTCAGTTTAGGACCTGCTCTCGAATCGTTTTGATTTTTGCTGTAACAACTTGTATTCACTGCCCCCCATACGACGGTACAAGTTTTATCAGGGGCAGTCCATACTTCCTGAACAAATAGCCTACAAGTTGCAAAAAGCCCATGTGACACAATGTGTAGTGGTTGGAGCACAAGATAACTCTCGAACGGACAAACCGATTTTGTCCAAAATTTGGTCTTCGTAATATTTTGTCCAAACATAATTTAAGTTCGAAGATAAGCCATATCGGTCCACCCACAAAAGTTCAAAACTGTTCGGAAAAATTGTGCGCACGATAGCTTTTGACGGGAGTGACCGATTTGGTCCATAATTTACGCATCCTAATTTATTTACCAGTTATAGATCAGGTTTGAATATGGACTATATTTGCCCATTCCTTCGGGTACCTCCCACACAAAATTTCGGATAAGTTCACTTTAAGACCTGCTCTTGACTAAGATTGATTTCTGTTGAAGCAACTTGCAATCGCTGTCTCAATTACAACGGTAAAAGTTTTTCAGTGGCAAGTCCATACTGCTTGGGGAAACAGCTCGAAAGTTGTAAAAACCCCTATGACACCAAATGTTGAAGTTGGACCGATTTGGTCCAAAATTTGGGCTTCGTCATATTTTGTCCAAACTTAGTTTAACTTCTAAAATTGTCCATAAAAGTTCAACATTTGTGTCCAAGTGCAGTTTAGGGTCTGTTCAGAGATGCTTTGGAAATTTATACCGATGATGTACAGCCATATTATGTTTTCCGTGGACAAGTCCATGCTTCCTGGCATACTGGTCCAACATGTGTACGATAACCCACTGAAATGACTAGTGGACGCGATATCTATCGAAAAGATATGACTCTCAAAATATGATCCACTTCCTTAATGCACAATGTGGGTCCATTCCCTACTCCGCAAAACTTTTGAACTTTAATCCCAATCCACATCCTTGCCGGCAAGTTCAAATGTCGAAAAATTGCCACAAAATTCTGAAAAGACCCTAAATACATTCGACCTGTCCGTAGATGAATGTTCCAATTCACATAGGCTGAGGGTATATCTCTGTCTCTGTATGTGACTGATACTTTTTTACTTGTTTTTTGTTAAGATAGCAATTCTAGGGAGACACATTAAGTACCTGCGAAAGGATTCTCTTCTGAAAGACTTTAAATCTTTGGAAATTCATGGCCCCACTACAAGTGGAACTTCATGTCGATATACTGGCTAGCTACGAAATAAATAAAGAAAACAAATAAGAACGGCGCTAGGTTCGACCAGGCCGAACTTGTTATACCCTCCACCACGAGTTGTATTGCAGTAAATTGTAACAATTAGTTTACTTTCTTTTATGAAGAAGACTAAATACCGACTTTCAGCAAGTTCGGTAAAAATGTGGGGCTAACCTTAAAAATATCGAGATTCGGGAGGTACCGTTCTTTCGGGCTACATCAAAACGTCGACCTGTACATACAAATTTCTGGGGGAAAACATGGACTCAAAGAAGACTAAATACCAAATTTCCGATATTCCGGTAAAACCATCAAAATACCGAAATTCAAGAGGTACCCTTTTATGGGGGAGATAGGAACCCGCGGACCTATACTGATAATTCTCTTCTGGAATATTTGATAACCCCATCGAAGACTAAATAATAAATTTCAGTCTTTGGGTTGGATATTGACTACACAACCTTCAGAATTACGAAAATCGGGAGGTAACGTTCTATATAGAAACGTGGACCTATACCAGCGAATTTCAGTCAGAAAGACTTTTAGCTCCAACAAAGACTAAACTAAATTTCAGCCATTTCGGTGGGTTGCTGTGGCCACAAACTTCAAAATTTCGAAAATCGGGAGGTACCGTTCCATTGGAGGGCGTGGACCCATACCGACATATTTCATATGAGCGTTTGATACCCCCAACGAAGACTAAGTACCAAATTTCAGCCATTTCGGTGTGATAATGAGACCAAAACCTTCAGTATATCGAAAATCGGGTGTTATGGTTCTATGGGGGCTATACGAAGGCGTGGATCTATACCAACAAATTTCATATGGAACGTTTTATAACTCAAGTGAAGACCAAATACCAAATTTCAGACATTTTGGTGGAATATTGAGGCTACAAAGTTTAAAATACCGAAAATCGGGTGGTACCGTTCTATGGGGGCTATATGAAGGCGTGTACCCCAAATGAAAACCAAATACTAAATTTTAGCCATTTTGGTGGAATATTGAGGCAACAACCTTGAAAATAACGGAAATAGGGAGGTACCGTTCTATGGGGGATATACTAAGGCGTGGACCTATACCGACAAATGAAATCTGACAAATGAATCCGTTCTATGGGGGCTATGCTAAGGCATGAACCTGTACCGACAAGTTTCTAAGGAAACTTTTATACCCCCAACGAAGACTAAATACCAAAAAATGAGCCTAATTGAGAAATTTCTCTCCAACGCTAGGAACGTCAAATGGCAAATTACGACTAGTTCGGCTAAAAATTGCCATTTCCGTCAAAAAATGTGGATAAAATCCTAAAAATACCTAAAATCAGGAGTGGCTATAACAAAACATGAACCTATGTCGACAATTTTTGGTGGCGATATTTTGTTACCACTGGGAACTTCAAATGTGAAATAACAGGTAGTTCGTTCCAAAAATTTTGCTAGAATCCTCAAAATACCGAAAATCGAGAGTTAACTTTATATGAGGTCTATTCCAAAACATGTACCTATGTGGAAAATTTTTGGTGGAGAAGTTTTGTGACGACTGGAAATTTCAAATAGTATATTACAACTAGTTCGGTTTAAAATTGTAGCTATAATCTTCAAAATACCGAAAACGGGAGGTAACCTTTATATGGGGGCTATACCAAAACATGGACCTATGTCGACAATTTTTGGTGAAGATATTTTGTTTCCACTGGGAACCTCTAATGTGAAATTACATGTAGTTCGTTATAAAAATTTAGCTATAAGCCTCAAAATACCGAAAAAAGGAAGGTACCGTTATATGAGGGCCATTCCAAAACATGGACCTAAGTTAACAACTTTTTTGAAAATGTTTTGGGAATCTCGAATGTTAAATTACAGATACTCGTAGTTCTAAACGTGGGTCGATGTAGCTCATCTTCGAATTTGACCTGCCTATGGAAAAAGAGCACTCGGGGACAAAAATATAAAGTTCTAGCTCAAAAAATATATTAGTTGGCTTTGTCGACAGAGATATACCCTCAGTCTATGACATAATAAAAAGAAGTAAATCGAGTAGGGGTTGTGTTTCCGAAACATTGCTGTTGTAATAACTGCGAGAACTATCCGAAAAAGTCCTAAAAAGACAATCATAAATTCGAAATAAAGTCTAACATTTATGCTCGAAAAGGTTTCTATCTGATGCTATGTCTAAATATTTGAACTTTATTGGGGAGAGATACTAAAAGAAGTGGAACGATATAGTCCATCTTCCAATTTGATATATGTTTAGAAGAACGATTACGATGTGCAAGATTGGATTAAATTGAGGAACCTCTTTAAGAGCCATAGTTGATGACCGTAGGGTGTTTATAGCTTCAGGGTAATTATCTAAGTCAGTATGGAGTCGATAAAATTATGCTCTTGTAATATCAAACGAGAGGAATAAGTGTTGTAAAACGGCACATTTGCAAAATATTAAAAATTGTGTGTTAGATACCCTAAGAATTGGACCGATGATTTAAGTGTGAAAGAAATATTACGATACGCAAAGGTTGGACCAATTCATTCACTTCTTTCGATAGTTGTTGTGACCATAAGACACTTTAGTCAGGGTGAATTTTTCAAAAGCCCCAGGAAGCATGGACTTGCCCACGAAAGATATTAAAGGAGTAATTTCGATAAAACTTTGCAAACAATCCTCGTACTGTCCTTAAACTGCACCTAAGCAAAATTGTTGCACTTTTGTAAGGGGGTACCCGAAAATGTTTTCCAATATAGACAGACCGTTTTGAAACTTGATGTATGTTTGGAAGAAATTTTACTATGGGCATAGTTTTAGCCAAATCGGCTACCCAATTCGTAAGTTTTCGTGCTCATTAGTCATTTGAGCTGTGCCGACATGGTTATATAGGGCTTCTGCGACATTATCTCAAGAAGTACAGACGTGTCCACAAAGAACATTAGATAGTTGTAAGTAGAAGTACTTTGCGTAAAAATTTTGCAAGCTATCCTTGGACAGTCCTTAAAATGAGTGACGTACATGAAGATGTTTTCCAATATAGACCTTCTTGGAACTTCATTTTACGACGTGCAAAAATTGGGCTAAATCGGATACTCAATTCGTACGAGTTCGTGCTCATCAGTCATTTAACTCGGTGCCGGCAATGTTATTTAGAGATTTTCGTATATAAGATGAATTTGCTCTAACAAATTTGCATTTCTTACCAAGGAGACCTCTTACATCCAATAATTGCTCTGTTCCAGAACCTGCAAGAAGCTACTATTTTTTACTACGATAACAATTTTTCCTTTATGTTATCGAAAAAAATAGTAAAAATTTGTAGATTCTTGCAGTACTGGAACAGACCAAATGTTGCTATTTTAAGGAATTCTGGGCTCAATTCTGTTTCTATGAAAATGTGAAATGAAAAACTTCATAAAGGAAATAAATGTCAAATGAAAGTAATTATTGAGAAAATATTTCTCATTTCAAATTCTTGTTCTATGAAAAAAAAAAATATTTCCTTTATATTTTTTTTCATTTGACAACATAAGGAGTATGATATGATATGATCACAGTTTATACAGTTGGACACTAAGCCCACCTGATTGTTATGTTTATTGTCAAAAGCATTATTGTGATTTAAAATACAAAGAAACCCAAGTCACAAGTTGTTAACAGAACTCTGAATGGCCGATCTTCTATAGGCCTTGGGTATGACATTAAACTTCTTTCATGATAAAAATATGCACACATATTTATATACATATATACAATGTACGTACATGCATACATACTTATACTCATATTCAAATGTTGACCTACATGAATCAGGTGAACAGTTTCGATGTTATCTATGTATATATCATGGTGTAATAATATATATGAGGAAAAGTCAAAATTTTTTAGTTTCCATGAAGCCAAGGTTTGCACTATTATAATACGCGAACTATTGTAGTTTGCCAGTAACTATGACTATTGCTGGATTAATTTAGATGTTTTTGTACAAAGCTCAAAAATTTAGCAAAAAAATTTCATTTACATGGTAGTTACGACCGCGTAAAGGAAAAACCATAGGTAAAAACACGTTGAATCTAAACAGTTTTTTTACATTGCTATTCGATTTCTGATTAAACCATTCAAATGACGGACATCTGTCCAAAGTAAAAGTTGGAGAATACAAAATGAAGATTACACTTCTAATGTATCACTTTCCAAAATTTTCACTGCATCCACCTTTTATGGATGCTGACATTTTGAAGCCGGATTTCAGGTGTTTTTTGTAATTTTTATGTAACTGGGACGCGCATTCGGATATTTCGAAAAACCAATTATAGGACTAAAGAACTCGCGATTTCGCATAATCTGATATGTATATTAAGTATGTAGCCCACACAGCAGCAGAGTAATCTACTGCCAAAGGCAAAAATTTAGTGCGATATTTTTTCTAAAAAACCTATTTTTTGGGTACAGTATTTACAATATCGTTTTGAGTGTGCTGGTACCCCGCGATATTTTAGTTTTTCGACGATCCGGATCATATGAATCACAGATCGTTAAAATCCATCTACTAGAACGGCGGAAATGGCTACTGCAAAAATTGAAAAATTTGCGAAAAATGTTTTTCAAAATATCGCTGACTAATTCGCGTTTTATGTGGATCGTTTCCATTTCAATGAAGAAAGTGAATCATCACTCGCGTTTGTGCGAAAACAGCGGTTTGAAAAATTTAGTGGCATGGGAGCTGTATCCGATTTATCCAAAAAATACTGTGTGATGCTACATCCACGGTTCTTGATGGATTTTATTGAAATATGTTTAGATCGATGTATTTTTTCACGGTTGATAGTGAAATCGGATGCGCATAAAAAGTGTATGCACTTTGTGCAAAATATAATCGTAATACAGTTTGTTGCACACCTATCTGCAGGCGATGCTACATCTTAGCGGCCAAAGTAAATCCTGGCAAATGTGTACAAATTAAAAGAGAAGAATTCGCTGTATTGGTAAACCGCATGTGCATCAAGTGATTTTGAGGATTTCGCGATTTACACGCATTTCAAAATGAACATTACCCGATACAATTTTATTTCAAGATTATACCCCATTTAAAGGAACCCAACATTTATTTGAAAGATATCCGTATCTTCTGCTAGATGTTAGCGTGTTTTCGAGAAGTGATTAGAATAAAAAATGTGATTTATTGCGTGAAATTTAACTAAAATAGAAGGAAAACTCCGACCTATTTTTCTTACATTTTGTTCAACTAACTCACAAAATAAATTTTAATAAATATTTTCTCTTACAAAAATTTTATAAATTTCCTCAATATATTTTTTGTTTTTTGCTATAATATGCAAACCGCTAAACGGATTTGTATAGTTTTGGTTTCATTTGAATCTTCGCGATGTTTAGATTACGAACATATTTTTTATATATTTTTCAGATGCATAAACAGCTTGAATTTTATTAGAAGAAGTTGTAAACTACCAATTGTTTTGAATGCTTTCCTAATTTCCGCGAAAATTTACAACTTTTTCACTAAAGTTATGGGACCTCAGTAAACATATAGTATGTAGGGAGCCCCTAATTAAGAGAGTTTCTCAATATAATGATTAGAGTCTTTTAAAGATTTTTTTCTTTTTATCAGAATTGAAACCGCCATAACTTTTGCGCGCAACAACCAAAATTAGTATCTCGAACAGATTTAAGAATGGGATTTTTTTCCCAATCAATGTACCAAAAATCATTCATGTAGCTTAAAAAAAAAATTTTAATTTTTTTTTTTATGGAAAACTAAAAAATTTTGTCTTTTCTTCATATATATATATATATATTATTACGTCATGGTATATATAAAAGAGTTGAGTGGTGGTGACTGACAGATCTAAACAGAAATCTTTGGGTGAGGGTCAGTTTTGGCGCAAAGATCAGAAAGTTGCAAAAAATACTAAAATGTACCAGAAATTGACCATTTGTGTGGCTGACCGACTAATAATCAACGTCCAGACGAAACGGCTAGATCTAGAAACTTGAAATTTTCGGAAAAGTATCAGATATGGGTAGGTTTTTGTATATGTCGAACCGGTAGAGCTGAAATCTGAAAGGTGAAATGAGAGTCAGTGAAGCAACGTAGGATAGATGTACAAAAAGAACGGATAGAGCTAATAGCTTGAAATTTGGAATGATACGGGGCTATACATAAACATGTACCTATATATATATATATATATATATATATATATATATATATATATATATATATATATATATATCAGGAATATTGTCAATTATTTCATATTCCATTTCAGAAAAAACGGATAATTTTTTTTCGCGCTACATCAACGATTTTTGATATGTAGGTTAAGAAAAAAATTGTCAGTACGAATCTGGTCGCGAGCCAATTTTTGGTTGTTGCGGACAAAAGTTATGGCGCTTTTATTTCGCTTTTTAAGAAATAAAATATTATAAAAACGCTAATTATTTTAATAAGCACAATTGTTACAAAAAAGTTCTCTCGAAGTGACTTCAGCGAGTAGATTGCATAATACCTGCAAAATGTTACACAGAATTCGCGGAATATACATAAAATTGATAAATGATTGAATATAAGTCTACTTTTTTCAAAATTAAGGCCCATTTAGTGGTCATAAAATTACATAAAAAATTGTTGTGGATCCAAACTTCACGGCAAATCAAATGAGACTACAATCATTTGGATGTTACAGCCAAAATAAGCACATATTTTGGTCAAAAAAATAATTTTTTGGTTAAAAAAATATTTTTTCACATGCATTATGTAGTAGAAAATAGGAAGGAATACTTCCTTCATTTTGCTTAAATCTCCCAACAAAATAGTCGGATTTTGCTTTATTGACATTCATATTAAAGCTTTCCCATTAGGGAAGCTAATTGGGTTGATGAGGATATATGTCAAAGCTTCTGAAATGGAAATAGAGGTCAAATAACCCATATTTATTTATGTGCATTTTAAAATACGTGTAAATCGCGTAATTATCAAAATCAGTTTGTCCGCATGTGATTTTCGTGTACAGCAATACCGTATCTTTTAATTTGAATATAGTTTTCGAAATTTAATTTGGTGGCTAAGATGTAGCATCAGCTGCATTTTAGCATTAAAATACCCATAAAATATCGCTAATTTGCGCAAAGTGCATACAATTTTTGTCCGCATCCGATTTCAATGTCCACCATGAAAATCTACATCGATATATATCTATTTCAACGCGATCAACAAAGAACCGTGGGTGTAGCATCACAGACTATTTTTTGGGATAAAATGAATGTAGCTCCCTTATCAGTGAAGTTTTCAAATCTATGTTTCCGCTAAAACGAAGATGCTGTATTAGTTGTTTTATTGCAGTGGCAACGAACCACAGAAAACGCGATAAAATACGCGATATTTTCAAAAACAATTTTAGGTGATTTTTCTACTTTGGAATTTCTCGTAACTCGCGTTTTAGTAGATGGATTTTCACGAGGAATGATTTATTGGATCAGGAACGTAAAAAACTAAAATGTGCAATCATGTACGAGGAAATCGAATAACAATTGTTAAAATTAGGGCCGAAAAATATGATTTTTAAAAAAATGTTCACACAAAATTTTCGAATTTGAATGCAGATTTCTATGAAGCTGTGCAGACTACATTCACAATATTCCTATCAAATAACTCAGAATCGCAAGTACTACAATCCTATATATGGTTTTTATTAAAACCTGTTTGCGGAATGAAATTAGGGGAACATTTCAAAAAACACTGTAAATCTGGCTTCAAAATGTCAGCATCATTTAATGGTAGAAGCAGACGAAATTTTGAAAAGTAATACATTAGTGAGATGATCCTTATTTAGTTTGCTGCTGCTTTTACTTTGACAGGAAACTCGAGAGAAGTGTGGTTTACTCACAAATAGAGAGATAACAAAAAAAGACATGGTGGCTTCAACCCATTTTCACCAATTTTTTAACATAACAAGTAAAAAAGTATCAGTCGGCTTTGCCGACAGAGATATACCCTCAGCCTGTGTAAATTGAAGCAATTTTTCCCAAAAAACGTATGTATTTAGGGGTTTTAAAAATTTTGTTCGTTTGAACCGACAAAAATGTTGATTAGGATTAAAGATCAAAAGTTTTGCGGAAAAGGTACTTAAAGGAATGGACCGACATGGACCATGGGGGTGCAATAGGGGGTTTTTGACCCTTCGGGCTGTTTTCTCAAGAAGTATGGACTTGCCCCTAAAAAAACTTTTACTATCGTAATTGAGGCAGCGAATGCAAGTTGCTTCAACAAAAATCAAAGTGATTCGATAGCAGGTCTTAAAGTGAACTTATCCGAAATTTTGTGTGGGAGGTACCAGATGGAGTGGACAAACATAGTCCATATTTGACCATGATCTATATCTGGTAGATATATTAGGATGTGTAAAGTATAGACCAATTCGGATACTCCCTTCAAGAGTTACCGTACGAACAATTTTTCCGAACATTTTTGAACTTTTGTAGGGAGGTACCTGAAGGAGTGGACCGATATGGCTTATCTTCAAACTTAAACTATGTTTAGACAAAATATTACTAAGACCATATTTTGGACCGAATCGGCAGATCCGTTCGAGAGTTATCGTGCGCTCCAACCACCTTACACGGTGTCATAGGGGTTTTTTGCAACTTTCATGCTATTTTCTCAGGAAGTATGGACTTGCCCCTGATGAAACTTGTACCGTCGTATGGAGGGCAGTGAATACAAGTTGCTAAAACAAAAATCAAAGCGATTCGAGAGATGGTCCTAAACTGAATTTTTCCGAAATTTTGTGTGGGAGGTACCCGAAGGAGTGGACCTATTGAGTCCATATGGGAACCTCATATTACTCTGGTAGAAAGTTTACACTATACAAAGTATGGACCAAATCGGTCACTCCCTTCAAGAGTTATCGAGTGCACAAACTTTCCGAACATTTTCGAACTTTTGTGGGGGAGGTACCGGAAGGGGTGGACCGATGTAGCTCATCTTCGAACTTAAACTAAGTTTGGGCAAAATATTACGAAAGCCAAAATTTGAACCGAATCGGTTCATCCGTTCGAGAGTTATCGTGCGCTCCAGCCAGCAGGACAGACAGACAGATAGACGGACGGACATGGCTAGATCGACTCCAAATTGTCTGAAACACATTTCGTCCAAACATACTTGGGGTCTAAAACCATTATTTCGATGAGGCACATTTTCATCGTATCAAAGTGTATATACCCTCCTTAGCCTAAAGGCTGAGGGTATAAATATAGCCACAGCTTCCTTGCAAATTATCTTTTAAGGCCAATATTTTTTGCCACGTCCAAAAACATTTCATTTTATCCAAAAGTATTTAATTTTTATAATATACAATCACGAGTCGCGTGTTCTAAAAGGTCAAGACTTTGTTGCTGCTTTAAAAATTAACAGCATTGGTTTTGCACACAAAATCAACACACTCGCTGCGTTAGCCCAAGCAACACAAATTTGCACACAAAACAATCAATGATTCAGTTAGCTTCTCTCTCTTCACTAACTCACCTCATTCAGTAGCACATCTTGTACAGATCGTTCTTTTGATTCATTCGTTCATCTGGTTCTTTTTGTTTCCTTCGTTCATATCAAAACCACAAACAACACCATACCCACTAGCACACAAACAAGCAAGCAACACAACAGTTGTGTCATTCATTAACGAACATTTACAAAAGAACGATTCGGTGAAAAGAACGGCGGAGTCATATGCAGCAGAGAACGAACGATATTGAAAATAATAGAGTCAAATTTTTTGTTGAACGAAAAAGAGCCAACGAACGAAGTGAACGACCCGGATCTTTTTGGTGAACGGAATGAAAAAGATCGATCCGCTCAATGAACGAGATTGCCCAACACTAGTCATTAGTAGGCAAAAGGAAACATTTTTTTGAGAATTTTTTTTTCATTTCATAGTATTGGTTTGTGCGGAAACTACATATTTTTATACATATATACACTCCACGTCAGTAGAATAGAACACCTAAGTTTTTGTTAATGTTAGCTTATTTATCCCAAAACGAATGAATCTGCGTTTTTAATCTTGTGGGGATTTAAAGTCTATGATGTTCCGTATCAAACACAGAAAAAAATGTCTTTCTAGCTCTTCGCGAAATTATTTTCTGATCATTTTTCCGATAGTACTATGAAAAATAGGCATTTATTTTTGGTCATCAGGATAGAACAGTCACTATATTTTCGCGAATTTTTGAGATATTAACGCCGAATTTTCTTTCAGTCGATAAAGCAAGGCTTTCTAATCATTTTTACCAAAGAAAACATTTAAATTATTCCGCGGTCACCGAAATAACAGCGTAAAAGGGTTAATATTGACAGATATTTGAAACATCTAATAATATCAATAGTAGTCGCGCAGTTATGTCATATTTCTTCACAATAATATAGAATATGACACAGGCAACCTCGACGGATACAATCGAGTGCTTCGGATGCTGATAAGATGGAACATTTTCAAAATAATTATGAAAAACGTCAAAATTTCTTATAAAAACCTTAATGTTTTCTTCAATAAAATATAATCATGGTTCACTTATTATAAGGTTGGGCAGGTTCACAAAATTTCGAAAAAACAACTCTGAAGGTGGTTTGCTTAAAACTTCAAATACTAATAACAAATGCAACAAGTTTTGTTCATTTGAAATATTGTCAACGTACGTATTGTTTACATTTATTTTAAATATTATTTGTATTACTTGAATTAGACATTTGTGCAAAAGTGATAATTTGCGCATTGGCCGTACCTGCGGTGCCATCAGAATTAACTGCAGAGGATGTTCGTACCGGTCTCTTTGAAATCAAGAATATTGGTGATGATAACGTCACTATAAATTTCAAGCATCCCAAGGTTATTCCACTCGGAAGAGCATGATTTGAGAGCCATTGGTTGTTAAAATACAAACCGATACTGATTTTCCTTAAATTAAATGATTACATGAAATAAAACGCAATATTTAAGAAAGAGCTTTATAATTTGGTACATAAGTTTCTATTACTCCAAGAATGTTTGGTATTGAAAAATTGAGTATATCAGGCTACGTTTTGATATAGCCACCATATGAGTCAGACGAAATTATCGTTTCTTTATTTGACTACCGCAACCGTTAAGGGCCATGATCTGCGAATCTACACCTTAAGTGTTCGGATGCAGATGTGGCAGATGTGTTTGCAAAGTCCAAGACATATATTATATGTAGCTATACAGGAAATACGATAGATAGGGAAATGCTTCACAACAACACCTAAAGTTGGCGCACTGTATTATAGCTATCATGATATAAAGAATAAGTTTCTGATTTGCAGTTAGTCGTAGGTTAAAACATCTGGTCCCCAGATTCACCCCCGGGTGTATAAAAGACTTGCTACAATTAAAAAAAAAAACGCTAAATTATTCAGCCTTAGTTTTATTTGCGCTCATGTTCCCACAGAAGACAAGGAGGAAAAGACCAACGATTTATATTTACGCTGCCCTGCCCACAACATTACAACTTTTCTATGCAATTTAAATTCCAAAGTTGAACGGGAGAACATTTTCGGCCCAACAGTCGGAAAATGCAGTCTCTAAAGTGATACATCATACAACGGAATGTGGTGATAGACTTCGCAGCGACAAAATACATGGTAGTTAGCAGCTTTAATAAGGCAACATGACTGTCATTATCATTTATGGAAGGCATTCATCTAGCGCGTTGGATATACGATCGTCCCGAGAAGCAAACATCGTCAGGACCACCACGTTATTGCAGGAACAGATACAACATAAAAGTTAGACATCGGTAAGCAGCAATCACAACAGACACAGCATATTTTACTCATCTGGACCCATTGCTTAATGACAGCAGTCCTCCATAATATTGAAAGTCGTTCTTACTTTTGAATAATGTATTTATACCCTATACCACAATGTGGAAAAGGGTATAATAAGTTTGTTTTCCCAAAAATTCATGTAACGCCGCGAAATATTCGTCGTAGACCCCTCATGTGGTATACCAAACTTCATATCTCGACGAGATAAAGCGATTTAGCGATGTGTGTCCGTCCGTCCGTCCGTCTGTCCGTCCATTAAAAATTGTAATCAAGCTAGAGGCCGCAATTATGGACCGATTGTCACGAAATTTAGTATGGAGGTCGGGTTTGGACCAGAATAGAACTGATTAGTTTTTGGCGATGATCGTGAAATGTTAAAGGGATGAAATGGACCAAAAACAAAATTTTTGCTCGATTTTGTAGCCGCTCTGTAGGTCGCAATAATAGTCCGATCGGCGCGAAATTTTAAACGTAGTTTTGGTTTGAGATGAAGAAGTAGCGTGCAAGTCAACGGTATGATCGGATAATATTTAGCGGGTTAAATTGATCAAAACTTTTGTGTGAAAATTGGTAAAATTTCTAATGCACATCTTATAACAGCTAGCCCGGAAAGCTAGTGCACAGGGATAGTGGTATAGGGTATCACATGGTCGGCCCCGTCCGACTATAGTCTGTTCTTACTTGTTTTCTTTTATTTTTGTTTGTATGTCTACTATATTTGATTTTCAATAAATGTATTTTGTCATTTGTCAACGTTGTCAAAACTATTTTGACACAATAGGAGGACCTCAGGAAAAAACTGTAGGTCCCAATTTACATTGGGCGAGTTTACTTGCGGCAATTGTCATTTTGTAGGAGAGAGAGGTGAGGCATATGGTAACCCTTTGCCTCTCAGCACCCTCTCTCACCTACAAACTGACAATTGCCGCAAGTAAACTCGCCTAATGTAAATTGGGACTAATCATATGTTTGCTGTGTCCTACCTTGTAATGATTGTACCATGTTTATAATAATATATTTATAATAATATGGAATGAATGCTATTTTAGGTATACGTAGGTAAAAGTTCATTCATTCTCACCACAGGAAATCTTTTTCGTGAAAGAATGTCAAAGAGTCATAACGCTAATAGACCTATGTTGACAGTTTTTGGTAGAATAATATTGTGACCCCTATGAACGTTAAATGTCAAATTACAGCTAGTTCGATTAAAAATTGTATCTAAAACCCTCAAAATACTGAAAATCGAGAGGTACCGTTATATGGGGGCTGTGATAACAACAGACGGACGTGTCTAGATCAGAGATGGCCAGCAATAGCAATGCCTGCGGGCATAGGCAAAGCGATCGTACTCACACGTATATGGTAAAAATCGTCGTTAGGTTGGCGTGTTGTTTAAATTTTGCAAATCAGTCCATGAGAAGAACGGTGCCGTGAAATAACTCCCACCGGACGTAACTCCCAAAATTTTTGGGAGCTATGTCCGACTCCTCGCGAACATAACGCCCAATAGGAATTATGACCTTTTTTAAAATTTAAGTGATTTTTTGTTCATTCATTTATTATTATTATTGTTATTATTATTATTGTTATTATTATTATTATTATTATTATTATTATTATTATTATTATTATTATTATTATTATTATTATTATTATTATTACTATTATTATTATTACTATTAGTATTATTACTATTATTATTATTTATTTATTTATTTTTTTTTTTTATAAAATCGTGGCATTTTCTACAAACATATCTTTCGATTTTAAGAAAATGCAAATTTATTTGAAAAATTACCATTTCATAATAAAGAAGGAAAGAAATTTCTTAACGATTTCATGTGACTTTTTACATAAAATATTTTAACAAATTAAGAAAATACAAAGTTTTTGTAAAAATGTGCAAATATTTTTCTAAACGAAAGCGCCGCAGGCGAAAATATTTTTGTAAAAAATAGGCCGATTTTTTCAAAAATATTTTCACTATTTGAGAAAATAGAAAATTTTTGTAATAATAAGCAAATATTTTTTAAAATCGACAAGCGCAGCAGGCGAAATTATTTTCGTAAAAAATCGCGCGATTTTTCCAAAAATATTTTCACTTCTTAAGAAAATAGAAAGTTTTTGTAAATATATGCAAATATTTTTCAAACTCGAAAAGCGCCGCATGCGAAAATATTTAAGAAAATAAAAAGTTGTTGTAAAAATATGCAAATATGTTTTTTTTTTTTTTTTTTTTTTTTTTTTTTTTTATTGCTTAAGCCTATAGATTACAAAAACCCTTACAGACTACATTAAATACAAAATAACTATATACAGAATTTATTAACAGAGTATTAACAATTTAAGTATTTAGGAATAATATTATTTTATTTTTGACCGAATGTCGATTTTCAGACAGATCAATGAGATGATAAAACTTATTAAATTCGACAAAGATACGTCGCAAAGGATCGTTATTAGCATAGTTGGAGGTGAAATAGTTTATTTGTAGAAATTGATAATGACGAGTTGGCCTGAAAGGAACGTTTAAATAAATTCTGATTTTATCGTCCCCTGAATGACATTTAGTAAAAATGTAACATTTAGCATCGTGCGTCTACTTTTTAAAGTTGGTAATTTAATCAAATTTAAGCGAAATTCGTAAGATGGCAATGTCTGTGGGTTCCAACCTCGATTTCTAAGACAGAACATTAAAAATTGCTTTTGTACAGATTCAATAGATTTGGAGTGTATGAAATATGCTGGATCCCAAACTACTGATCCATATTCCAAAGGAGAACGAACAAATGATATATATAGCTGTTTAGTAACTGCTGGATCGGAAAATTCTTTGCTCCAACGTTTGATAAAGCCGAGGTTTTTATATGCTCTATTTGTAATTAATGAAATATGTTCCCTGAAGTCCAATCTACGATCCAAGAGGATACCAAGGTCGTTGATACTATCGACAGATTCTAACATATTTTCGTTAAAGTAGTAATTTGTGTTGATTTTTTGTAATCTGTAGAATGACATGAGTTTACACTTTAGAATATTTAATTCCAATAGATTGATGTTGCACCATTGATAAAAACTGTCAAGATCATGCTGTAGTTTCAGTTGATCAGAAGGATGATTCAAGGAATAAAATATTTTTACATCATCCGCATACATTAGGACGTTAGAATAGTGTATTATGTCTGGCAAATCGTTGATAAATAATGTAAACAATACTGGTCCAAGGTGACTACCTTGTGGTACACCAGAAGTTACATAAATTTTATTTGAAGTTGCACTACCAAATTTTACAACTTGTATTCGATCGATTAAGTATGACTTTATCCAATTCAACAATAGACCACTGAAACCCATACGATGTAACTTTTTTATCAATAAACCATGATTTACTTTGTCGAATGCCTTGCTGAAGTCTGTATACACACAATCAGTCTGACTCCTTTTTATAAAAGCAGCATTTACACGTGTAGTCAATTCTAACAAATTTGTTACCGTAGAATGATTTTTTCGGAACCCATGTTGGTATTTTGATAGAACAGAGGATACTTGAAAACATAACAGGTCCGTGATAAGTTTTTCGAATAGTTTTGGTATGGCATTTAATTTTGCAATGCCTCTATAGTTACACACATCTGCTTTATTGCCTGACTTAAAAAGGGGAACAATAAAAGATTCCTTCCAAATAGCTGGGAAATATCCAGAATTTAGTGATTTATCAAACATGATCGATAGAGGTAACGCCAGATTATCGGCACAGTGTTTTAATATACAAGCTGGGATTCCATCTGGTCCAGGAGAGGTAGTATTCTTTAAGTTTTTTAGATTGTTATACACCATGGAGGAATCTAAATTTCTTATCATTATACATGAGCATTCAGAAATATTATAAGGATACTCAAAATTATCGTCATGTTTTTTATAATCGAAAAGCGACGCAGCGAAAAAAATTTTTGAAACAATCGCGCGATTTTTGAAAAATATTTTCACTATTTAAGAAAATAAAAAATGTTTGTAAAAATATGCAAATATTTTTTTTAATCGAAAAAGCGCCGCAGCCGCTACGTAAATCGAACAACAAATATTATTTAAAATATCCAGGCCGATTTTTCTATTCTCCCACCTTCACACCAACAGTAACCTACCGACCAAATTTCAAGCTATTAGCATCAGACGTATTGTCTGTGCGTTGATGATGAGTCAGTCATTCAGTCAGTCACTTATCACTCAAAAAGTCGGCGTTTTTCAAGGGGAAAAACGATTATAAATCTATATCAAAATCTGTCTCCTTCGTATATTTATATATTGACCGCCTTTAATAACAATTGCAGAGTATTTAGCCTACGCAAATCAAATGGATGTGGTGGACATTTTCTGCGCCTTGATAACAATTTGGAAGAACTTAGCTTAAAACTTAGTTAAATGAATGAAAAAATAATACAGGAATTAACTATATTTGTATCCAAGCTACTTATACATCGTGTTGAAATGGTTAAGTTAACCAAAAGTTCCCTTGCTTGTCCATTTTCATGGTTGAAAGAAACAATAAAGAAAATACACTTTATTTGAAATCATAGTTCGGCTTAATTTTTTCTAAACTGTTGGAGAATACATATAAAAATTAAATTAGCTTTTAAATAGCAAAAATATCCCTGTCGGGGTTTTTTCTTTCTTTTTGTTATAAACCTTATAATGATAGGTGTTTATTGCAATTTTCTGCACAATATCCTGGTATTACAACAAAACGACTATATAATGTTTACATGAATCATGTTCATTTTTATGGTTATTATTATTAGGCATTGCCGTATCAAAATACCAAGTATATTACAGACAACCGCAATAGATGAACAAAACAAAAACAACAAAAAATAGAATTGGCTTATTCCTTGGTGGTTGCTACTGTTAATGAATGACAACAACAACAAAAAAGGGAAACAACCATTTTCCGTGATATGCGAAGAGAACATAGTAGACAACGGGGTATCTTACATTTTACAAAGTTATTAAACAAAAGATAATATAAAATAGAGAAGAAACTTTATTTGCCTCATGGCATGGTGTTTTGTTCGGATGGCGGAATGAAAGCCTGAGCGAACTGTTTTGTATTTTAATATTATGATGAAGCAAAGAAAAACCATAAATGATGTTCACGTTGTTTCATTCGCCCCGCTTTGTTTTGCTGAAAGGTCCGTGTGAACACGATGTGAAATAAACTGCGTTTATAATAGACTCCATGAAATTAATTAACATTACACAAAGCTAATGAAATTTTAATGTCCCTTTTAGGAAGGAAAAAATCATTAGATATCATATTATATAAATATGTATATTATTATATGTATTTTGGTGTTGGTGTGGTTGTGACAGACGTCTGAAAATAAACAACATCGTACACATTGTTAACAACGATGTTAATTTTTATTTAATTAGTCGATTATTGTTGTTATAGCAATTTAGATACTATAAACATATGTATGTATGCATATGAGTAAATTTTAAAGCAAATCAATTTCTACATTGCCCCACGCAGTGTTGAAATGTAAACTTACCAATAATATTTTCAATATTTTGTTAACTTACCTGAAAAAGTAGAAAAAAATAATAAATTTTATTAGTGACTGCATTTAAAACATTTATGAATAACATTTTAATGATTCCTTCATACATACATAAATAATTAATGACAATAGTGTTCAGGAATTTTTAAAAAAAGTCTATACCCAGTCAGCATTTTTTGAAAATTTTAATCAAATTCGAGTCTTTTTTGATCCGACTGCACGATTAAAAAGCTAGAATATGAGCTCATTTTCTGATCATAAATGACTCCTTTGTCGGTAGGAAAACATAACCTCAGGCGACTCTTCTAAACAAATCGCAAATGAGTCTTTTTCGAGTCGTATTTCAATCATTTATTGGTGTTTTGTTGATTAATTTCCGACCCTTTTTCGAGTCTTTTTAGAGTCATGTTTATAATCATTTATGAGTCTTTAGGGAGTCATTTATGAGTCTTTTTGTTAGACGAAATAAATTAAAAAAAAATTTCTTTTTATTCTTCTTCTTTGTTTCTTTCCTTTGTTTTATAGTCTTTTCTGCTTTGTTATGTCTTTTAATTATCCTTTATGTTGCTTGGTGGTTAGTATACTGCTTCTTCATTTCACTTGGCAAAACCTGTTGTGTTGTGTTTGTCTGTACCTTTAATATTATACGTTACATATATATCAAAATTTTGTAGAAAGTGTATATGAGAATTTTATTTTTTTATTTATAAATAATTACAACCAAATAAAAATAAAACAAAACAATCAGTTTTTAATCACCTAACTGTTCAAAATATGATCAGAGTATACATACCCAGTCAGCATTTTTTGAAAATTTTAATCAAATTCGAGTCTTTTTTGATCCGACTGCACGATTAAAAAGCTAGAATATGAGCTCATTTTCTGATCATAAATGACTCCTTTGTCGGTAGGAAAACATAACCTCAGGCGACTCTTCTAAACAAATCGCAAATGAGTCTTTTTCGAGTCGTATTTCAATCATTTATTGGTGTTTTGTTGGTTAATTTCGGACCCTTTTTCGAGTCTTTTTAGAGTCATGTTTATAATCATTTATGAGTCTTTAGGGAGTCATTTATGAGTCTTTTTGTTAGACGAAATAAATTAAAAAAATTTTCTTTTTATTCTTCTTTGTTTCTTTCCTTTGTTTTATAGTCTTTTCTGCTTTGTTATGTCTTTTAATTATCCTTTATGTTGCTTGGTGGTTAGTATACTGCTTCTTCATTTCACTTGGCAAAACCTGTTGTGTTGTGTTTGTCTGTATCTATAATATTATACGTTACATTTATATCAAAATTTTGTAGAAAGTGTATATGAGAATTTTATTTTTTTATTTATAAATAATTACAACCAAATAAAAATAAAACAAAACAATCAGTTTTTAATCACCTAACTGTTCTAAATATGATCAGAGTATACATAATTCTAATCACTTTTCAAACACCTGTATGACCCTTTTTTGATTAAGCATTTTTCAATCTTCCAGATGATCAAAATG
Organism: Musca autumnalis; assembly: GCF_047663935.1. NCBI lineage: Eukaryota > Metazoa > Arthropoda > Insecta > Diptera > Muscidae > Musca > Musca autumnalis. Next base: position 116,946,388 of record NW_027411977.1, on the reverse strand, counting down.
TGACAATAAATAACAAAAAATTGTCACATTTTAAACACCTCAATGATTTATTTGTGATTGCTACACATTTGTTGTTGTATTTTAAATTGAACTCTTTTTAATCATTACAGGGAGTCACTTTCGAGTCCCTTTCTGATCACACAAGCGACTTAATCAATTTTTGATCACCAAATGGACTCTAAAAAGACTCCTCAATGTGATTTTTGAAAAAACAGTCTTCTAAATGCTATCTGGGTAATTATAATCACTTTTCAAACACCTGTATGACCCTTTTTTGATTAAGCATTTTTCAATCTTCCAGATGATCAAAATGTGACAATAAATAACAAAAAATTGTCACATTTTAAACACCTCAATGATTTATTTGTGATTGCTACACATTTGTTGTTGTATTTTAAATTGAACTCTTTTTAATCATTACAGGGAGTCACTTTCGAGTCCCTTTCTGATCACACAAGCGACTTAATCAATTTTTGATCACCAAAAGGACTCTAAAAAGACTCCTCAATGTGATTTTTGAAAAAACAGTCTTCTAAATGCTATCTGGGTATGAACATATGACATAGAAATATATATATAAACATTTTGTATTAAATCGACTGCATATATTCAAACTAGGTGGGAAGGATATGGGTGTATTACGTATGATTTGGTCCTATAGCAGGAGCTTTCCAATATTATTATAGCAATTGGCTTGGTTTTACTACTTTATGTTTTATCTCAAATCGAAACTAGGCAAACTGCCTATAACTCTACAAAAACCACAAGAAAAACAAGTAAGAACGGCGATAAGTTCGGCCGAACCGAACGCTTTTTGCCCTCTATCACAAACTGTATTGAAGCAAATAGAAATAATTAATTTATGTATCCTCTGAAAACAAAAACAAAATTACAGCAATGTTGTACATAAAATTGTGTAATACTGGTTTTTGCGATTATGTCTTTATCTTCTAGGAACAAGAAATTCCAATTAACAATCAATTCGGTAGAAAATGTGACTAAAATCCTCTAAAAATATTTATTTTTCGAAACTGGATTTTTTGAGATGTGTCACTCTTACACCACTACCCCTGTGCATAAGCTTTTCACTGGTAAACATTTCTTTTAGGGAATATAATCCGACTACCACCAAACATAATATGCCTCTTTCTCTCTGGGACCCCCATAAGCAACCAAAATTTCATGACCATCCGATCAAAATTGCAACCTGTAGCGTGATCGCAAAAAATGGAAGAATTGTGTGCACTACCGACTATTGTGGTATCTCCCTTGTTTGACCACCTTTGCCTACCTACTTTACACCAATGTAAAGGTAATATTTTCTTCTTCCATTGACAAGCTTTGCCGTTGAAATACCCCTACTAGAAACCGATTTATTCACAAAGATATCTTCGTTGTTTGACAACCGACGATATTATCAGCTTTAATTAGCAGGTTTTGTTAAGTCAAGTCAAGTCAACGTTTTATTTCAAAGCGAATATCTCCTCATCTATAAGGGGTATAGCAACCTTATAGATGCGGAGATATTCGCTTTGAAATAAAACGTTGACTTTTTCTCCAAATAAGTTTTTTTGCCCATTCCGACCCCTGAATATTATCCGACCATCACCAAAATCAATAGGCTTCTTCCCCTCCGGGACACTCAGCAACACCCAAAATTTGGTGATGATTCGAGCAAAATTTCGACCTGTAGCGTGATTACAATGTTTAGATGGACAGACGGACAGACGGTCGGATGGACGGACGTACATAGCCAGATCGACTCAGCTCGTCAAGACATTCATTTTGGAATATATAAGTATAGGTCTACGACCATTATTTCGATGCGTTACAAACTTTTTGGCCAAAACCAACTTATAATACCCTCCTCACATAGCGGTGTAGGGTATAAAAATCAAATGCAGTCATAACCCAAATTAGATTTTTATGGAAAGAAAAATTTACCACGCCCACTTTTTTCAATTTTAAATTTTTTCTTCAAAAACTACTGTACCGATTTTCCTGAAATTGTCAGGGAATGTACAGGGTAGCCCCTATAAACATCCTACATATTTTATTGAATTTCAGAGAGGAAGGGGTACCTCCCATATGCGATATTTAAAAAAAAAAAACGAATTATTTGCAAAAATTACGCATGTACCGGTTTAAAAATTTACGGATTAATCTATTAATCTAGGTACTTCTTTGGAGCCTAAAGAGCCGACCACCCCTGTTTTTATACCCTCCACCATAGGATGGGGGTATATTAAGTTTGTCATTCCGTTTGTAACACATCGAACTAATCATTTGCGACCCTATAAAGTATATATATTCTTGATCAGGATAAAATTCTAAGACGATCTAGCCATGTCCGTCTGTCCGTCTGTTGTAATCACTCTAGCGTCCGCAATAATTGAGATAGAGTGCTGAAATTTTGCACCCGAGGGTCTATTTTCCATAGGCAGGTCAAGTTCGAAGATGGGCTATATCGGTCCACTCTTTGGTATAGCCCCCATATAACGGTACCTCCGGATTTGAGGTATTATGACGTTCTTCGCCACATTTGCATACCGAATTAGCTATAATTTGGCACTTAGAGTTCCTAGTGATCAACAAACTTATATCCCAAAGGATATGGGCATAGGTCCATGTTTTCGTATAGCCCCCATATAATGGTACCTCCCGATTTTCGGTATTTTGAGAATTTTAGCCACAATTTTTAACCGAACTATCTGCAATTTGACATTTGAGGTTCTCAGTGGTCATGAAATATTTCCACCAAACATCGTCAACATGGGTCCATGTTTTGGTATAGCCCCCATATAACGGTACTTCCCGATTTTCGGTATTTTGAGAATTTAGGCAACAATTTGTAACCGAACTAGCTGTAATTTGACATTTGAGGTTCTCAATGGTCATGAAATATCTCCACAAAACATCGTCAACACAGGTCCATGTTTTGGTATAGCCCCCATATAATGGTACCTCCCGATTTTCGGTATTTTGAGAATTTTAGCCACAATTTTTAACCGAACTATCTGCAATTTGACATTTGAGGTTCTCAGTGGTCATGAAATATTTCCACCAAACATCGTCAACATAGGTCCATGTTTTGGTATAGCCCCCATATAACTGTACCTCCCCACTTTCGGTATTTTGAGCATTTTAGTTACAATTTTTAACCGAACTAGCTGTAATTTGCCGTTTTAGGTTCTCAGTGGTCATAAAACGTCTCCAACGAAACATCGTCAACATAGGTCCATGTTTTGGTATAGCCCCCATATAACGGTATCTCCCGATTTTCGGTATTTTGAGAATTTTAGCTGCAATTTTTAACCGAACTAGCTGTAATGATCGGTATTTTGAGAATTTAAGCTACAATTTTATCTGTTCAAAAATAATCGTCACTATACATAGGTCCATGTTTTGGTATACCCCCCATATAACTGTACCACCCGATTTTCGGGAATTCTCAGTGGTCACGAAATTTCTTCACTAAAATTCGTCAACATGGGTCCATTTTTGAAGGTCTACATTGTTTTCATGAAACTACCTTCAATTTGACTCTTGAAGTTCCCTGCAGCTATAAAACTTTTCCGCCAAAAAATTTAAAGATAGGTTGACTCTTTGATATAGCCCCGTAGGTGGTACCTTTCACCTAGCTGAACACATTTTTTTAGATTAGATTAGAAAACACTGTGCAACAAAATGAAGGTGAAAGTCTGGGGCACGGAAAATTCCTCTAGGGGAAGAAAGGCCTTGGTGAATATATTATGAACCCCGAAGGACAGATCCGCCGTGAGTCGAACTTTCGCGTTATGGCGTGATGAAATTTTTGTTGTGGGCCATCAGGAATTAGCGTTATAGTGGGAGGCAGTAGGAGTCTATCCATTGTCGAAAAGTTATTCCACCTAAAATTGTGAAAGCACCCTAATTATTCCATTTTAATTAAGACTATTTTATGGTGGAGGGTATAAAAAGTTCGGCCCGGCCGAACTTATCGACTTTTTACTTGTTTAAATTTGTTATATCTCCAATACAACTGAACCGATTTTCATCCAATTTGCAACAAAAGCTCAATGTTTATGTATATTTAATGAATTTCGGAGAAGGTGGGGTATCTTTCCCACGCCTTTCATTTAAACGCTACCCAGCAAAATGTTTGCCTCCAAAGATGCAGTTAAATTATATGTACAAGTAATCTGGAAGTGCATCCAATTATGCATTGTCACTCATGATTTTTACAAGAGCGTGACTACTGAAAGATGCACTCCATAGCACTGCATTTTAACTAACCCTTTGGCACTGCATTTTAACTGACCCTTGGCACTGCATTTTAACTGCAAATGGATGTGATTCTTTGGATTGCATCCAAAAGCGGTTAAAATGTGAGGAATGGAGTGCCTTTTTCATGACTCCGTTTGAACTGCATCAAAACATGCCGTGATAGAAGTAGTCTACATTGCACTGCTTCCAATTTATTTTGCTGGGTATATGTATAAGCCAAGCTTACCCTATGTACATATTTGGAGCCAAAATACCGGACCACGTCCACTTTTTTAAATATGTTTTATCTTGAAAACTGTTGTACACGCTCACTCTTTTCAATACTTTTTTTCCAAAACTACTGAACCTAATGCCATGCATTTTTCACAAAATTTTCAGAAATGTCCCGTGGTCCAAAATGCTATATATTAGTAGACGAATTTCAGGGTCCTACTGTTTTATAATCGCTATATTTGCTAAACTTATGAGTTCAACGGCTTTCAAATTAATTTTCGAGGATAAAGACTGGTGACATGGACGATAATAAATCCTAAACAGCATCAATGGGCGAAAAATCCGACAAAGTCCGAAAGAGAAAAGAAAGGTTACAGAAAAAATCTGTTGATAAATTTAAAATCCTCCTCGGTTTGACAATGGTCCGAAGAAGTGAGGTAAAAGAAACCTATTTTTGAATTGTCAAGCATAAAGTCCATAAAAAGTTGTCATTAATACTCATTACGATGGGCCAGCAACGAAAGGTTAGGTGTAATTTTTTTCTGACACTCGCATCAACTCCCAAAATTTCGTGACTTTACTTTACATCAATGTATTGTTGCGTGATTTCAAAATTATGTAAAATGTATTACCGATATAAATAAATAATTTTTTTAACATTTGTTTTGTTGTTTTATTTAGGAATTTACCTTGAGCATCTTAAAAAGTGTTTGATTTTTCGATTTTGAAAATGGTTCAGCAGTTATTGTACCAGCCGTACAATAAACCAACTAAATTGATGATCACATAAATACAGCTTGGGAATTATATGAATGGGCATTATACGATATTTTCTTTGAAAGACAATTATTTAAATACGAAGGGTGATTTGAACTTGAGATATGCAATGGCTAAACCTATCACGGGTATAACATAAAGCTTCATTCAATAATACCCACTAACGCTGGTGCTAAACCATATTTAAAATCGAACAAGTAAGAAGGGCGTTAAGTTCGGCCGAACTTGTTATATCCTCCACCACGAGTTGCGTTGAAGTAAAATGGAACAATGGAAAGTTTTTAGATTCAAAGAAGATTAAATACCAAATTTCTGATATTTCGGTAAAACCTTCAAAATACCGAAAATCAGCAGGTACGCTTCTATGTGGAATGTATGAACCCACGGACCTTTACTTATAATTCTCTTCTGGAATATATTATAATCCCATGGACGACTAAATAACAAAATTCTGTCTTTCGGTGGGATATTGACGTCTCAACCTTCAGAATTACGAAAATCGGGAGGTACCATTCTATGGGGGCTATACTAAGGCGTGGACCTGTACCAACATATTTCTGGGGGAAAGTTTCATACCCCCAACGAAGACTAAGTACCAAATTTTAGCAATTTCTGTGTGATAATGAGGCTAAAACCTTTCAAATCAGTTAGTACCATTCTGTGGGGGCTATATCAAAACGTTGACCGATATAGCCCATTTGCAATACCAAACATCCTAGGAGTAATAGAAACTTCTATACAAACTACAAAGCTCTATCTTAAAAGTTGCGAGCTGTATCTTGATTTCAACAGACGGACGGACGGGCGGCAGTACAAAATTAGTAATTATTCAAACCGCACTACCAAATACTACTTAAAATTTTTGTAATTAATCGTAGTTTAGTACAGAAAAAAATCAAGAAAATTAAAGAGTGCAATCATAGATAAAAAATGATTTTTAATATTAAATCACAAAAAAATTTCCCAAGCCCACTGTGCAATTATTTTCTATTTGGTCCAATATTAAAGAAGTTATGAGTATTTCTTTGCCTATAGTTTTTACAGAATTCGTTTTTTAAAACGCGCACAGTTAGTCAAAAAAATCTGAAAATATACAGAAATGTTTCGGTGATGAGCAGCATCACCACAAAAAAATCAGAAATCCCCATATTTACTCACCGACGAATATTTCGATGTGTTAGAAAAGGAATGACAAGTCAGGTCTCTACCGACATATTTTTGGACCGAATTTCTGCCGTTTCGGAAGAACAATGAGAATAAAACCTTGAAAATATAAACAAGTATGAAAACGTTAAGTTCGGCCGGATCGAACTTTTTATACCCTCCACCAAAATTAAATTGAAAGAGAATGGAATAATTAGTTACCTTTCATCTACGAAAGTACTTAGCTCCGCCTAATTACCAAATTTCAACCACTTTGGTGGGATACAGAAGCTAATACCTTCAAAATACCGAATATCGGGAGGTACTGTTCTATGGGGGCTATATGAAGCCGTGGACCTATACCAACAAATTTCAGGTGAAAAGTTCTATACACCCAACGATAACTAAATACCAAATTTCAGCCATTTTGGTGGGATAATGAAGCTAAAACCTTCAAAATACCGAATATCGGGAGGTACCGTTTCATGGAGACTATATTGAGGCGTGGAGCTATACCAGCAAATGTTAGCTGGAACGTTTTATATCCTTAACGAAGACTAATTACAACATTTCAACCATTTTGATGGGATAATGAAGCTAAAACCTCCAAAATTCCGAATATTGGGAGATACCGTTCTATGGAGGTTATATGAATGCGTTAACTTATATCAATAAATTTCAGGTGGACAGTTTTATACACCCAACGATAACTAAATACCAAATGTCACCCATTTCGGTGTGATAATGAAGCTGAAACCTCCAAAATTCCGAACATCGGGAGGTACCGTTCTATGGGGGCTATATGAATGCGTGGACTTATACCAACAAATTTCAGGTAGAAAGTTTTATACATCCAACGATAACTAAATACCAAATTTCAGCCATTTTGGTAGGATAATGAAGCTAAAACCTTAAAAATACCGAAAATCGGGAGGTACCGTTCTATGGGGGCTATATCAAAACGTGGACCGATATCTTTAAAATCTTTAAAATACGAGCTGTATCTTGATTTCAACAGACAGACGGACGGACAGACAGACATGGTTAAATCGACATGGAATTTTATGCTGATCAATAATATATACTTTATAGGGTCTCCGACTAATATTTCGATGTGTTACATACGGAATGACAAATTTAATTATACCCTCCATATTGTGGAGGGTATAAAAATCGGAAGATACTGATCTATGAGAACTATACCAAAACGTATACCGATATGACCGTTTTTCAGTACCAAACATTCTAGGATTAATGAAAACTTCTCCACCAAATTATAAAGCTCTTTCTTAAATATTACAAGTTATATCTTGAATTCGACAGACGGACGGACGGGCAGACGAGCATGGTTATATCGACCTAGAATTTCATGTTGATCCAGAATATATATACTTTGTGGGGTCTACGGCGATAATATCCATGTGTTACAAACGGTCTGACAATGTTAATTAAATATACCCTCCATATTATGGTGGAGGATATACAGGCCAGTAAGCAAAGGATCAAAGTCGGATGGAGCAGACAAAAAGTAACCCATCGTACAGAGTATGCAAATTTTTTTACATCACCAGTTAAGACCTAATTCAAGTAGTTCGGATGCAAGACTTAAATGTCTTCAAATAAATTTCGAATACTAATGATAATCTTCATATACCCCTCATGCCATAGTGAAGTGTATAAAAATCATCATCAAAGAAATGCGCAACTGCTTAATGCACATCTATCAAACAAATAACACAACAACAAAATCAGATCCTATTCCATCGAGCACTTGACTGTAAGTACAGTTGTCCATTAATCATGAAACGACATACAGTTGGAGACATTTGCAACTACTGGGACATTGGGAACGGTGATACTAATGGTGATGATACGTAAACGTCAATGAGGAATTAATGGCCTATCGTTATCCACATCAACATCATCGTCATCATCATCGAAAACAGAACAAGATGAACGAACACACATACATACATGTACATCCATTCGGAAGCAATGTTGTAACACACTTGCTGAAGTAGCACTACTAGCTGATGAACACACAGCAACAACATAAAACATGTTTTTTGTGGTTTCGAACATACCTTCAATAGAGATATATGGCCGAGGCGAAACATTATCAAATGAACGATTAATAACAGATGCCGGCGAATTGGCCATTTCTGCGGTCATGTGGTAATGTTGATCAAAATGTTGATATTCTTGTGCGGATGATGACATAGTTGCTGTTGCTGATGTTGTTGTTGTTGTACACGTTGCTGTCGCCTCACTTTCACCATCCATTTCATTCAACCTATGCGTATTGTTGTTGTTGCTGTTGTCGTTCAATTTCAATACTACTAGAAATAGATTCCAAATAGGGTGGGAATGGCTGGCATGTGGGGGGTACAAATAATCAGTGTGTAATAATAGAAATGTAATTTGTGTGTCAAGAGCATTATTATGTATGTATGTTCGTATTTATGGCCGCCGACCTTGTAAATTGTCGTGATGAACTTTGTGATTGTTTTTCTTTTTTGATATTTGTTCATATTTTTTTATTCGTTTAAGAAGAAGGGAGAATTATGATTTCATATGTATTGATGTCATGCAACTTTTCGCTGTTTTTATACCCTCAGCATATATACGGACGGAGGTACACACAGTTTGCCAAGGAAATGTTTTCAAACTGAGAAAACGAACACTTTCCATGCATTAGTTAGTAAAAAATGACAAATAGTTGTGATAAAAATGTCGGGTTTTTTGCAAAAATTAGTTGGTCGACTTATTTAAGACCAAATTGAATGGATAAATAAAAAATTAACCCACTTAGTTCAACAATAATAACCAAAAGAATAATTAACACGTAATGCAAGGTGCCAAGAAAATGTTTTCAAAATGTAATTAAGGTTCCAAAATACCCCATGTTTTCGGTAAATGTTAAAAAATCATGACATTTTATGAATTTTATTCTTAACAAAGATTAGTTTCTAGAAAGTATCAACAATATTAGGCATGGAATATCCCCACTAGGAGGGTTACTATATGGACCAAGGGGGTACCAGATCATATTGCATGTAGGCAATGTAATTTATGTCTCAAGCCGAAAATATGTAAAAACTAAGACGTTTTATGAGTATTTTGGTTTACCAAAATGGACTGCCATCAATTACAATGAATATTACCTACAGCAGAACTCGATCAGGAGGGTTGCCAGATAGACTAAAAAAGTACCAGGTCTTATTAACAGTAAACGGGGCCACCTAGGCCCACAACCATGTAATGCAATGCATCTTTTGGTTATTATTATTGAACTAAGTGGGTTAATTTTTTATTTATCCATTTAGTTTGGTCTAAAATAAGTCGATCAACTATTTTTTGCAAAAAAACCGACATTTTTGTCACAACTATTTGTAATTTTTTACTACTTAATGCATGAAAAGTGTTCGTTTTCTCAGTTTGAAAACATTTCCTTGGCAAGTGAAAATTCAACTTTGGTCCTACACATATTACAATGGAAACAAAGATCGCTCTGGTGGCACGGATTAACGTTAACCGATCGCCATAAAATTTCATATATAAGGTTTTTAGATCAAATGGAAAAAACGTAGGGGTAGGCGTTTCGTTTTTTTTTGGGCAGTCCTAATATATACTTTTATACGGACAAAATGTGCTCATCGAAATAATGGTTTTAGACCCCAAGTGTTTTTGGACGAAATCCGGTTCAGATTATTTGGAGTCTATTTAGCGATGTCTGTCTGGCAGTTTAAGACCTGCAACAACTAGTTAATGGTTTTAGATCCCAAGTATGTTTGGCCGAAATCCGAATTCAGCGAATTTGGTTAAAAATTTGGCACAAATTTGGTAAAAAATTAAGTTCGAAGATGGCCCATATCCATTCGATAAAAAGTCCAATTTAATAGTTGATATCGAAACAATTTGATTGTAACAAATTGTATTCGCTTCCCCCTTACGAGGGTACATGCTTTTTAGTGGCAAGACCATAATTCCTAAAAAATGAGCCGAAATCTGTTAAAGGCCCTACTGTACCATGTGTATTGCCTTTAGCAGCCGATAACACTCGTACGAATCAGCAGATTGCATATCATAATATTTCTGCGAATCTTGCTTAAAGTACCTTCGGGTACTCCCTACACAAAATTTCGGAAGATTGCAGTTTAATAGCTGCTCCTAAATACCTTTGATTTTTGTAGTAAGAACTAGTATTCGCTGCCACCATTACGACGGTACAAGATTTTTCAAGGGCAATTCAACACTTGCTGAGAAAATAGCCCGAAAGCTCTAAAAAAGACCTATGGCACCATGTGTGGTGGTTGGAGCGGATCAACCGATTTGGTTTTTGGCCTTCGTAACATTTTGTCCAAACTTAATTTAAATTCGAAGGTAAGCCTTATCGGTCCACTCCTTCGGGTACCTCCCTCCACAAAAGTTCCAAACTTTTCGGCAAATGTTTGCACACAATGACTCTCCAAGGGAGTTACCGATTTGTTATTTACTTTGCACATCATAATATTGTTACGAAACCTAAATCAGGTTCCAACAAGAAATTTCCGAATAGTGCTATTTTAGACCTGCTCTCGAATCGATTTGATTTTTTTGTAGCAACTTGTATTCGCTGCCCCAATTAAGACGGTAAAAGTTTTTTCAGGGGCAAGTTCTTGATTTGTGAGATAATGAGAAAAACACCTACGGTCACCATGTGTAGCGGCTGGTGAGCACGACAACTTTCGAGCCGATTACTGCGTTGGTTCAAACTTTGAAATATTCCTGCGAATCTTAGGTAAAGTTCGAAGATGGTGCTTATCGGTCCACTCCTTTCGGTATCGTCACCACAAAATGCCAAAAATATTTGCTAAAATAGTATTCGCGATATCTCTTAAACGGAACAATGGATGTGGTCCAAACTTTGGATTTCGTAATATTTTGTCCAAACTTAGTTTAAGTTCGAAAATTTTGCAAATCGGTCCACTCCTTAGAGAATCTTCCCCACAAAAGTTTAACATTTTTGTTTAAGTGCAGTTTTTACGGAATGTTCTCCTTGAGGTCCTGCCACAAGATCCACTTTTAAATTAACGATGCTATCCATTCCTTCAGATACCTCATCAGCCACAGTTTTGAGCTCGAAGTCGATCTTTTTGTCGACAAGCTCACTTATTTCCACCATCGGGGTCATGGCCCCGAAATAATTGGAATTTGGAGTATATTCTTCGTAGGGGTACTAAATATTATCTCAGAGAATGGTGGGAGGAGCAGGTCCACGTTTTGATATAGCACCCATCGGACGGGTGCTATAGCAAATAATTGTCGGTGTAGGTTCACGTTTTGTTATAGGTTCACGCTTCTAGTTACATTTTCGGTCCTAATTTTCTATAACATGGCATTTATGGTTCGAAATGTACAAAAACCTTCTCCACCAAACATTAGGGACATAGATCCATGTTTCGGAATAAACCCTATATAACGGTGGCACCCGATTTCAGGAACGCTGATGCTTTTAGTTACTTTTTCAGACCGAATTAGCTATAATTTGGCATATAAGTTTCGAAGTGGTAAAAAAACTGCTTCATAAAAAATTATGGACATAGATCCTCTTGTTGTTATAGCCCCCATAAAACGGAACCTCCCGATTTCAGGTATGTTGACGTTTTAGCTACATTTTTGGCCGAATTAGCTATAGTTTGGCTATAGGTGGTCAAAAAATGTAGTTAAGTTCGAACTTTTTATAACGTAGACCTATACCGACGAAATTCATATGGAACGCTTAATATCTCAAGTGAAGACCAAGTACCAAATTTCAACCATTTCGGTGGAATATTAAGGCCTTCAAAATACTGGAAATAAGGAGGTACCGTTCTATGAAGGCTATATGAAGGCGTGGACCTTTTCCGAAAAATTTTATATGGAACATTTAGTACCATATATGAAGAATTTCGGTGGAATATTGAGGCCACAACCTTCAAAATACTAGAAATAGGGAGGTACCTTTCGATGGGGTCTATACTAAGGCGTGGACCCATATTGACAAATTTCTTATGGAACGTTTTCTCCCAAGTGAAGACCAAATACCAAATTACATCTATTTCGTTGGGACATTGAGGTTACTTCCTTTCCTTTATACCCCCAACGAAGACTTAATACTAAACTTCAGCCACTTCTGATTAATATTGAGGCCACGACCTTCAAAACACCGAAAATCGGGAGGTACGTTCTATGGGGGCTATAAAAAGACGTGTACCTATACCGACGAATTTCATATAGAACGTGTAGTACCCCACATGAAGACCAAATACCAAAATTCAACCATTTCGGTGGATTATTGTGGACACAACCTTCAAAATACCGAAAATCAAGAGGTACCGTTCTATGAAGGCTATATGAAGGCGTGATCCTATACCGATAAAATTCTTGTGGGAAAGCTTTATACCCAGACTAAGTACCAAATTTCAGCCATTTCCGTGTGGTATTGAGGCTGAAACCTTCAAAATACCGAAAATCGGGAGGTTCCGTTCTATGGGGACTATAGGAAAGCGTAGACCTATACCGACAAATTTAGAGGGAAGGTTATATACCCACTATGAAGACAAAATACTAAATTTCAGCCATTTCGGTGGGTTATTGTGGCCACAACCTTCAAAATACAGAAAATCGTGTGGTACCGTTCTATGGGGCTACATGAAGGCGTGGACCTGTACCAACAAGTTTCTGGGGGAAAGTTGTATACCCCTAACGAACACAAAATACACATTTTCAGCCATATTGATGGGTTATTGTAAACACAACTTTCAAAATACCGAAAATCGGGAGGTACCGTTCTATGGGGGCTATATTAAGGCGTGGACCTGTACCAACAAATGTCTGGGGGAAAGTTTTATACCCACAACGAGGACTAAATATCAAATTTTAGCCATATCGGTGGAATATTGTGGCCAAAGCCTTCAAGATACCGAAAATCGGGAGGTACCATTATATGGGGGCTATATGAAGGCGTGGACCTATACCCACAAATTTCTGGAAACAAGTTTTATGTCCCCAGCAAAGACAAAGTACCAAATTTCAGCCATTTCGGTTGTGATAATGATAATGAGGCTAAAACCTTTAAAATACCGAAAATCGGGTGGTACCGTTCTAAGGGGACAATATCAAAACGTGGACCGATAGATGCCATTTGCAATACCAAACATCCTAGGAGTAATAGAAACTTCTGTACCAACTACAAAGCTCTATCTTAAAAATTGCGAGCTGTATCTTGATTTCAACAGATGGACGGACAGACGGACATGGTTATATTGACTTAGAATTTTACCCTGATCATGAATATATATACTTTATAGGGTCTCCGATGAATATTTCGATGTGTTTTCCATTAAAAAATGTGGACATTGGTTCACTTTTTGAAGTCGAACCCATGTAACGGTACCCCCCCAATTTCAGGTATTTTGTCGTTTTTTGGTACATTTTCAGACCGAGTTTGCTTTAATTTGGCTTTTAGGGTTCGAAATGGGCAGATAGCTTCCCCGCCAAAATTTACGTTATTTGACCTCATATAACGGTACCGCCCGATTTAAAGTATATTGAGGTTTATAGCTTAATTTTCACACCAAATAAGCTATAACTTGGCTGTTAATGTTGGAAGTGGTCAGAGAACTTCTCCACCAAAAATAGTAGACATAGGTCTATGTTGTGTACGTACCTACGTTAGATATAATTTGACATGAACGCTTCGAAGTGGCCAAACAACGTTTGCACCAAAAATAAGGTACATAAGTCCTCGTTTTGGAATAGACCCCATATAACGATACCGGCCGATTTCAGGTATGTTGAGGTTTGTAGCTAAATTTTCAGACGGAATTAGATATAATTACATTTAATGTTTGAAGTGGTCGAAAAACTTCTCCGCCCAAAATTGTGGACGTAAGTCCACATAACATTACCAAGTATTTTGACGTTGGTATAAATTGGCATTGAGTGTTCCCAGTGACCAAAAAACTTATCCATCGAAATGAACTGCAAGTTACATTGACATTGTGTTGTATGATTTCTGCAAACTGTATACATTTTACGCAATTCATATATGTATGTCATCTGTTCAAAACTGATATATCACCAGGGTTGATGGGTATTGAAATACATCATGACCTACATACCTACATATGTATGTACGAGTACACTGATTGTCTGAATTTGCACTGCAAAATTTTGTGTTACAGCAGCAGTGTTTGTGTGTGTTTTCATCACGTACAAGGTATCATAGCGGTACTCAATACCTCTCAATACTGTCATGCGTTGCTCTTGTTAATGTTGTCACCTTGTTTGTCCATGACAATGACAATGCTTTGAAGTGGACAACAATGGTGTCGTGCGTGAGTGTCGCTGGCTGGGTGAATGTGCATTCATTTCTGTTACCTGTTTCGTCGAATCTATTAATAGCTTGGAATACTTTCGACTCGCCGCCTTTGTCATCAGTTTCAAATTTGTGGTCTGAATTTGAAAATGGAGTTCTAACATTTTTGCCACGTGCCATGTTGATTGGAATATTTGACAACTCTTTTTCGGCACAATAACGTTGTACTTTAGAATCCGTGACCATTATAGTTGTGGCAGATGCCAGTGGAGGAGCAGCGGCGGCGACAGTATGCACCAGCAGACCAACATTTTGTCCTTCCACCTGTGGCACGTATGATACGATTTGATCAGAGTGTTGTCGATGTTGTTGTTGTTGTTGTGGAATATTGCATGTTGATTTTGTTGTACTATTGTGACGCTCATCGGATGTGTGAGGTGATTGTGTGTGACCAATCGATACCTTTGTTTCTGACCAATTGGTATCCATAACGTTTAACCCAAGGGAAGAAGAGGTAGTCTGTTTCGATGCATGATGTTCAATTGAGGCTGCGGATGTTGTTGACAAATCGTCAAATGGCGCTGGTGGTGGTAGAACAGCATTTAGGCATAGAGGTGTGTGGGCCCTTTGGCTTGACCCATGGAAATCGCCAAAATTGTCATCCACAACATTTAAACCGAATGGTGATGCCGAACGACTGGGTACATGTGGTTCAATAAGGGATTTTGGATATTTGCGTATGGGTGATGATATATTTCGGGCACCGTGGTCCTGAGAAAATACTGGAGGTGCTGGTGGTGGTGGCGGCGGAGGAGGAGGTGGTGGTGGTGTTGTTGTGGTCATTGTTGTTGAAACACACTGTTTCGAATACTTTTGTAATTTGTTTTCCATATCCGCGACGCTGCTACCACTTTGTGATGTGAATTCGGAACATTTCCTTGAGCCAGACGTTTCCTCTGAATATGATGTGGAATATTTACTATTAGAAGCTTCAAAATTTTCTTTCATTTTCATAACTAGTTTCGCAGGAGATTTCGACTTGGAACGTTGCCTGGTCCGGCAAATATCATATGGCGATTTGGGTCTTTGCTGTGGGGAACTGGAAAATGTGACAACTTTTGCGGGAGACCTAGATTTGGACCGTTGCTGGCAGTAACTGGAATCGTATAGGGGGAATGATTTTGGCGGTGGATATGGTTCTGCCAAGGGAGCTGGATATTTACGCAAGTTATTCTCAATTCTTGCTGGCGACACCGATTTTGAGCGTTGCTTGGAATAAATAGGATCATATGGTGAAATTGATCTTGGCGGGGGATATGGTTCTACCAAGGGTGCAGGATATTTGTCGACAAATGTGTGTGAATCTGCCACTCTTGCAGGTGATGTTGATTTGGATCGTTGTTTTAAGTAGATGGGGTCAAATGGCGAAATGGATCTTGGTGGAGGATATGGCTCAACCAAGGGAACAGGATATTTACGCAGTGAGTCGGCAACTCTTGCTGGCGATACAGATTTGGAACGTTGTTTCGAGTACATTGGGTCATAGGGAGAAATGGATCTTCGTGGTGGATATGGTTCTGCCAATGGGGCAGGATATTTGCGCAAGGGGCCCACATCATTATTGTTTTGTAATCCGCTACCCTTTAATGTATGGGGTTTTGAGATTTTTTGTGTTTCCGTCTTTGGTTTGGCATTTGATGTTTCTTTATGCTTTCGAATAACTTCGTCCTTTGTTGAATGTGGTGAAACTGGTGTTTTATTTTTGCCAGACTGCGGCATTTCCACAGCTACTCTTGCTGGTGATTTAGATTGGGAACGTTGCTTTGAGTAGATTGGGTCATATGGAGAAATTGATCTTCGGGGCGGATATGGTTCTGCCAATGGTGCAGGATATTTACGCAAAGGACCTACATCACTTTCAGTTTTATGTTGTAATCCGCTGCCCACTGTGGTGTGGCGTTTTGACGATTTTTGTGATTCCGTTTTTGGTTTGGCATTTGATGTTTCATTCAATTGTTCTTTCTGCTTCCGATCACCTTCGTCCTTTCTTGAAGGTGGCGAAGATGTTCTTTCTTTGTTACCCACTGTAATGTCCACTGCATTTAGGCCAAATGGCGAAGCCGAACGCCTAGGCAAATGAGGCTCAATAAGTGGAGCAGGATACTTTCTAATTGTATCATGTGGTACACATGGACAAGGTGGTGGGGGTGGTGGTGTTGCTGTTGTTGATGCTACTGTTTTCAACTGCTCCTGCTGCCCTGCCCACTGCGAAGGAGATTTTTGCCTAGCTTTCATGCGTGGTTTTGATGGCATCGTTGATTGCATTTCAACGTGACCACTTGCCAACGTCGTTGTCTCTTCCATTACGGTTATTGGTTCCTTTCCTTTAGCAACAGTTACATTGACATTTTTGCCATAATGCCCAAGAGGTTTGTGAGTGGAAGTGTTGTTTGATTGCATCGTCGTCATATCCTCCCAAGAGATTTGACGTTCCGTTACATAAGGACTTGGCAGCTCATACGATGACTTGTAAGTGTCACCGTTTGTTGTTGTTTTTGACACTGGCTGGCGGCAATATTCGTCTTTCTGCTTGGCATTTTTGTCAATCATTGAGGGCTTGTTTGTTTGCCTCTGGCCATCCTGCTGAACGTTGGAACGTTGTCGTTCTTGTTGTTGGTGGTCAGAGTTCGTTAGTTGTTTGTCATATTTAGGAAATTGCTTATCAGTCATAATGCCCGTTGAATTTTTAATAGCCAATTTAAGATGAGGAGGAGGTTCCTTGCTTTGTTTTTCACAGCCTAATGGAGTGTCGTCGCTGGCTCTGTCGCCAACAGTAATATTTTGTGCAGTTTCATCAGCATCCAACTTCCGTGCCACTTGGTCTAAGGTATGGATGCAATTATTCTTTGCAATGTTTGCTGGTAATTCTGATGATGCAGGTTGATATAAATTTGATTTTTTGGCTTCAACATTGACCATCTCATCACCTGTTTTATGCTGACTACGCCCATCATCATCACCATCACCATCCTCATTGACCTGATGTTTGTCTTCTTTAGTTTTTTGCCCTGTAGCATCTTTTTTGGTTTCATCATATGGTTGTTGTTGTTGTTGCTCTTGTGTACACTTACCAAGTGTGTCAATTACCTGGTCCAATAGCTGCTCCTGCTGATGACGTGTTGTTATGAAATCGGAGACTAAATTTTTCCCCGAATCCTTGGTAAGAGGTAACTGTGCTGTGTTAGCAGCTGTTTGGGTTTTGGGAAATTTGATTTTCTTCGATGTTATTAGTTTTGCATTTTCACAAATTAAATGCTGGTGTTCCGGCAGTTTCTTTAAAGGCTGCTTAACTTCATCATTTGTCCGATTACTGGTTGGAGTATTTGCTGGTTTGTATGTCTGACTCGAAGCTGCTTCTCTTGATGTTTTCGCTTTTAACTGTTCTTGTTGTTGTTGCTGCTGCTGCTCATTTGGATGAACTACTGCAACAGTTTGCTTAGGCTCACCGCATGCATTAGACGAGCTCGTTTTCATTATGTGGTATTCTTCATTAATTTGGTCTTCCTCATCGACGATGTGCACATATGAAACATTTTGGGCCTTGGGTCTTGTCTCGAATTTTACATCTAAAGTAGGCATCTGCTTGAGATTATCTATTAAAGGTTGCAGACTTTTATGGTTAACCAAAAGCGTTGGTTCATCCTTCTTCAAATGGGCAGTCAACTTATTTAGATCACTTAAAACCTTATCTACAATGGCGATATTCTCCAAGCCGTGCTGCTGTGGTGCGGCATATGCATGGAAATTAAACTCTTCAGCTAAAGGCAGTGATGATGACGATGTTGGCGATGTTGATAATGATGATTCTGTGGTTTGCCTCTGTGGCTGCTTGGCTTGAATTGATTGGATGCCCTTTGCCATTGAGGGTTTCACCTCCTCCATGATGTGTGAAATTTTCTTTAGAATCTCCTGTAAAGGGGTCTCAGGTGCATTATGACTTTCTTCCTGAACGTGTGATGACTCAGATTGATGCTGTTGTTGTTGGTGTTGTTCCATTCCACCATTGCTTTTGCCTTCCTGCATTGAACGCTTCAATGCTGTTTTTGCATTTTCAATATATGCATCGATTTGCCTAAGGTGTTCGGTTATGGATTTCTGTATATGCTCATATTTAGCCGTTAGGTCTGCAATCTCATTCCGATGTTGATTTTTTTCAATTGTTTCCGCTTCAATGTCTTTTTTAATTTCATCGGAATTGTGAGTTGTCGTTTTTTTGTCCAACAGTGGCATGGGAATTTTAGTTTGCCGTTGTTGTTGTTGGCAATTTTCAATGGGTTGAATGGTTATGGTCGAAAGTGGCACACCATTGCTTCGATCATAGGGTCCATAAAGGTATTCTCCATCGGTATAATAAATACCTTTTTCCGTTTTACCACCATCATCATAAGACGCGTTCATGTTGTCTTTCTTGGCTGTGGTTGTAAGTGGCGTGGTGGCGGTGGGGGTGGTGCATGTGTGTGTAAGCACCCCCTGAAGGCTTTGATGTTGTGGTTCTGTGACAGCTGTTGGTGTGTGTTGGCTGTCTGTGGTACTGTTGCTGGTGCCGCCGACATTACTTGACTGCGATTTACGTTTAGTGTTGACACTTGTTTGACGTGAAAGCTGTATGCCATTGGGTGTACTTGGCAAGCGTGTTATATATGTTTCGGGTTCTACATGAATGTGACCTGCAGCTTGTTTGCCATTTGCCTCTTGTTGCGTTTTATTATGTTCAGCCTGTGGCTGTTGCTTTCTTTGCTGCTCTTGTTGTTGTGTTTCTTGGGTGGGTGTAGTTGGTGTTGGCATTGGTGATACCGTTTTCATAGATTCCAATTTAAATCTGTCCATTAAATTTTCATTTTGTTGCAAATTACTGTGGCCTTTTTGGGCTGGTAGTCTTTTCTCCTCCTCTTTGGGTTCCTTTATGTTGGCCTTAAGTTGGCCACCACCCTGCTCCAGCCATTGTTGAATTTGTTCCTCACTGGGTGAGGGTACAATTGTTATGGCAGCCGGTATATAAGCCACTGTATTGTCTTGTAAATCAATTGAACGTAAATAAATACAAGCATCGTCGTACTTTTGGTTATCCTTTAAGGCCTTTGTTGACATTAAATCTTCGTCATCCGCCAGCATCTCATGTTCCATGGTAATGGGTATTTGGTGATGATGGGGACTAGATTTGGTGTCAGTTTTTTGTGATGGTGGTGATGGCGGTGTGGGTAATGGCATATTTTCCAAATCATCAGCCATGGCCCGTGAAGATTTAGGATGATTTAGGGATTTTACTTTTATTTCGTGTTCCTCGGCATCAGCATCATAGCAAATCTTAATTTCAGTGGCCATTTTTATGGAACGTCTTTGTAATTTGGGGGAGTTTTCATTGGAAGATCGTGGTTTTTGTGGTGGCAATTGACGCCGGCCATGCTTAACATCTCGACCCCTTTCTAAGGAGTATGACTGACGTTTGGGGTGATGGTAATGATAACGAGCATGGGTTTGTTGTTCCCGTTTCTTTGGCTTTACACTTTGGGGAGCAGTATTAAGGTTTTCATAGCTAAACCACCTTTTGCAGGAGGTAAGTTGTTCATAGAACTGACGCTTAGGTTCAACCAAACCTATGTCCTCGTCTGCTGCTCTTGTTTCGGGATGAGAAAAACCCTTAGTTGCAGGTAAGCTAGTTGCTCTGTATGTTTCATCATCGTCATTTTCTACCGTATCTGCTTGTGGTAAGGGATTTTCTTTCTCTTGTTGTTGCTGTTGTTGGGGCTTTTTCTTCCCATCTACTGGTAGCAATGATGATTGTATACCATTATTGCTATCATATTTCCCGCAACTCTCAATTCGTGTAATAATCTCTTCATTTGATTTATTTTGCAAATTTGTGTTCGGTTGTGGCTGTCGTGGCTGTTGCTTTTCTTCCTTAATGACATCTTGTTTTTCAGTTGCCTTTGTCTGTGGTGCTGCCATGCACTTGGTTGTGCTTGATTGGTGCTCTGCTATTTGTGGTTCTTCCTGAGCTCGTTGTCGCCTTAACCTCACCTCTATGGCTGTGGGTTCAATTATCCTGGTGGGGCTATTGAATTTTTCTCGAATCACATCAATGCCATGACGTTTACAAACGCTTTCGTCAAATTGTAACGCATTGTCAGTGGAAGTGCTGCGAACATGTTGACGCAGTTGTTGTCCTCGTTTTCGCCGTTTGTCCATGCCACCATT
Organism: Musca autumnalis; assembly: GCF_047663935.1. Taxonomy (NCBI): domain Eukaryota; kingdom Metazoa; phylum Arthropoda; class Insecta; order Diptera; family Muscidae; genus Musca; species Musca autumnalis. Next base: position 116,925,393 of record NW_027411977.1, on the reverse strand, counting down.
CCCAGTGTGTATTTGTTCATCATCTTCATCATCGTCGTCGTCACCATCACATTCAATTGCATCAAGTTTATCATTGTGACTTGTTGGTGGCCAGCTGTGTTCACGTTTATGTAAATTTCTTCGTGTTGCCAGGCGATTTATCTTTAGGACCGTATCACGGTCTATCGTTATGTCGTGCTGATGGCTCAAGTACTGCGTTTTGATTTGTTCCAGCTGTTGATGATGCAATGGTGTGTGTGGCCGTTCCTGGTAACGTTGTCTCGAACGGCTTTGTCTTTGCTTGGGTTTTTCATTCTTAGCTGTTGCTAGTCCCGAACTTGTATACGTTTCTATGGCTGTGTTGTTGTGTTAGTTGTAAATTGTAAGTGTGAGTGTGTGTGCGTGAGTTGTTTTTTAGTATTTTTACAGTTTGTCAAGGTGTTTTTTGTGTTTTTGCCATAACCATTTGTCATTCAGGAGCAAAACAATCACAAACACGTAAAAGAAAAAGGACATTAGAAATGTTTTTTTTTTCATTCTCTTTAAATCGTTTACATCTACCAGGAAAACAGTTACGTTTTGTTTTGTTCATTTCATGTTGTTTATCTTTGAATTTCTTGAGGATACTTTACGATCGTTATGGGATAACTTTCGTATATTAATATTCTAGAAAAATATATATTTCATGTTAATGACTAAATTTATAAAACAACAACAAACACAAGAGTACATGTCCACATACAGTCATACATTTTATTACGCCAAACTGTTATTTATGTAAAACAATTATAAGTATATTTCATGGTCGATTATTTGGAATATTTTTACAGAAATGAAAAACAAAACAAGTAAAAAAATATCAGTCGGCTTTGCCGACAGAGATATACCCTCAGCTTGTGTGGAATGAAATAGTTTTTCCAAAAAAAAAAATTATGTATTTAGGGGGGGTTTTCAAAATTTTGGGCGTATGAACCGACAAATGTACAGATAGGATTAAGGCTCAAAAACTTGTGGGGCTAACGATAGATAGGGCTTTTTATCACATACAAAAATGTTGAACATTTGTGTGGGTGGTACCACAAGGATTGGAAAGATAGGGCCCAAATGTGAACATGAACTAAGTTTCGACAACATTTAGAGATCCAAAGTTAATCATTCTAGCGAATATTTTCGAACTTTTGCGGGGGTGGTATCCGAAGGAGTGAGCATATAAGCACCACCTTCGACTTTCATCTAATATTATATTAATATCCTAAGTTTGGACTAACGCAGTGCCATAGGACTTTTTAACAACTTTCGGGCTGTTTTCTCAAGAAGTATGGACTTGCCCCTGAAAAAAAAACTTTTACTGTTGTAATTGAGGCAGCGAATACAAGTTGCTTCAATAAAAATCAGAGTGATTCGAGAGCAGGTCTTTAAGTGAATTTATCCAACATTTTTTGTGGGAGGAACCTTATCTATGTCTGGTAGATATATTAGGATGTGTAAAATATGGACCAAATCGGTCACTCCCATCAAGAGTTATCGTGTGCACAATTTTTCCGAACTTTTTTACGCTTATGTGGGGGAAGTACCTGAAGGAGTGGACCGATATGGCTTATCTTCGAACTTAAACTAAGTTTGCACAAAATATTACGAAGGTCACATTTTGGACCGAATCGGCAGATCCGTTCGAGAGTTATCATGCGCTCTAACCACTACTCACGGTGTCACATGGGTTTTTTGTACCTTTGAGGCTAATTGCTCAGGAAGTATGGACTTGCCCCTGATGAAATTTATAGCGTCGTATGCGGGGCCGATATAACCCATTTTCGAACTTAAACTAAGTTTGGACAAAATATTGCGAAAGCCAAATTTTGGACCGAATCGGTTGATCCGTTCGAGAGTTATCGTGCGCTCCAGCCAGCCAGACAGACAGACGGATGGACATGGCTAAATCTACTCCAAATTTTCTGAAACACATTTCGTCCAAACATACATGAGGTCTAAAACCATTATTTCGATGAGGCACACTTTGCCCGTATGGAAGTGTATATACCCTCGTTAGCATAAATGCTGAGGGTATAAAAATACATGGAATATATATAAAAATCATCATACTATGGTGGAGGGCACCAATTACGTGATTTCGTGAAAAGATTACGACAGATGGTCAGAGTACAACAAACTAAGTTGGAACATAAAAAGGTGAACCGGCGGTGGCATCTTTGCAGAGCCTATGGATCCTGAAAGTCCAGGGTTTTATAAGAGACTTTTAAAGTCCCAAAGTTGCCAGGAAACACCTTCCACAAGGAGGAGCAAGAGGATAACAACTCCTTGTGTTTGGCTAGAAGAATTTGGCAATTTTTTCAAAGTTGAACAAGTAAAAACGACATTATGTTCGACCGGGCCAAAGATTTCAGCAATTTTGGTTGGACTTGGAACTTAAAAATATCGAAAATATACCGACAACGAAGACCAAAAAAAATGTCAGCTATTTCGGTTGGCTAATGTGGCTTAAATCTACACAATGCCCAAAATCGGGAGGTACCGTTCTATGAAAACGTGGACCTACACCGACAAATATCTGCAGGAATATTTTATACCGCCAACCTAGATAACATACTAAGTTTTACCCATTTAGGTTGGATAATGTGGCTAAAATCGTCAAAATACCACAAACCAGACGTGTCGTTCTATGGGTGCTATAGCAAAACGTGGACCTGGTCGGAATGGTCGGAGCGTTCTCTGAGATAATGTTCAGTACCCCCATCCAATAATATGTTTCGAATTCCAGATTTTCGGGGGCCATGTCTCTGATGGACTAAACAAGTGAGCGATAACATCAGCACGTGCGAGTTGAAAAGAATTCCGGTTACACAACCAACACCCTTCTCCAGAAAAATATGTATTTAGGAGGTTATCGTTTGGACCTGCCGACAAAAATATGGACTTGGATTTAAGCTCAAAAGTGTTGCGGAGGAGATACCTAAAGGAATAGACCGCATCGTTCATTTTGAAAGCTGATGGCTTCCGTCAGTCATTTCAGAGTTTTTGGTCCATTATATCAGGTAGCATGGACTTACGCATGAAACATAATATCGCTGTAAACAGGACCAACCAACGAATGCTCGAACAGACCTTAAACTGCACTTAAGCAAAAATGTTGAACTATTAAGGGGGATTGAACTATATTCGGGAGTCATGTCTCCGATGGACTAAACAAGAAAAGAATTCCGGTTACACAACCAACACCCTTCTCCCGAAAAATATGTATTTAGGGGGTTATCGTTTGGACCTGCCGACAAAAATATGGACTTGGATTTAAGCTCAAAGTGTTGCGGAGGAGGTACCTAAAGGAATAGACCGCATCGTTCATTTTGAAAGCTGATCGCTTCCATCAGTCATTTCAGAGTTTTTGGTCCATTATATCAGGAAACATGGACTTACCCATGAAACATAATATCGCTGTAAACAGAACCAACCAACGAATGCTTGAACAGACCTTAAACTGCACTCAAGCAAAAATGTTGAACTATTATGGGGGATGTACGTACGTTAAGAAGTGCACCAATATGACACATATTCGAACTTAAACTATGTTTGGACATTCGTTTATCTATTAAACTATTTTTATCGTGCATGCTATTTTAGCAAATCTTTTTGACCTTTTGTGGGGAAAGGGGACTTAGCCATGCCCGTCCGTTTGTCGAATCGTATCAAAGTTTCTATACACATTCACAACCTAAATTTGATGTAATTTGGCATTTAGGGCTCTAAATGGTTCTACACCACCAAAAATCCTGGAATTGGGACCACGTTTTGGAATAGCCTCCTTATAACAGTACCACCCGATTACAGGTACTTTGAGGTTTTATCTACTTTTTCGGCATAAATTGGATGTAGTTTGGCAGTTTAAATTCCCAGTAGCTAAGAAACTTCTCCACCAAAAATTGTGGACATATGTAGTTCCATGTTTTGGGCTAGCCCTAATATAACGGTACCACCCGATTTGAGGTATTTTGCAGTTTTTATCCACATTATCATCCTAAATTAGCGCCTATTTTGCATTTGGGGATTCCAGTGGTCAAAAACTTCACTGCCAAAAATTGTGGACATACATATCTCCATTTTTTGTTATAGAATCGAATATAACAGTACCGCCCGATTTCAGGTACTTTGAGATTTTTATTTACTTGTTTGGCCTAATTTGGCATTTGGTGTCTCATAAACTTCTCTACCAAAAAGAACGACGAAAATGTGCAGCATAGATTTCAACCCCAAGAAGTTTGGCCTTTGTAATTTTTTTCCAAGTTTGATTTAAGTTCGAAGATGGACAATATCGGTCTACAACTTCCGGTACATCCCACACAAAAGATCAAAACATTTTCCTAAAATGGTGTGCACGATAACCCTAAAAGGCAGTAACGGATTTGGTCCTTACTATGCAAATCTTAATATTTTTGTGAGTCATAAATCCGTTTCGAATATGGACAATATCGGTCCCCTCCTTCCAAGCACTCCAACACAAAATTTCGGAGGATTCAGTTAAAGGCCTGCTCTCGAACCGTTTTGATTTTTTTGCAACAGTTTATTCTCTGGTCCCTTATTCCGACGGTGCAAGTTTTTTAAGGGGCAAGTCCACACTTCCTGAGAAAATGACGCGAGAGCTGCAAAAATACTTATGACATCATGTCTAATGGCTGGAGCGCACTATAATTCTCGATCAGATGAACCGATTTGCTCCAAAATTTGACCCTTTTGGTCCAAACTTTGAGTTCGAAAATGGTCCACTACTTCAGGTACTTCTCCCACAACCTCAAAACTATTCGCTAGAATGGTGCGCACGATATCTCTTGATGGCATTAAACGACTGGAGGGCGCGTTATCTATCACCATGAAATGACTCCCAAAATAAGATCAACTTCCAAAATAGTACATTTTGCATGGACTTCTGGTACCTCTTCACGGTGCGCCTTAACTAATTTTAAATTGAAGGTGCATACACCTGGGAATTTTTTGCTGATTCTGAAACTACAATGCTCATAGATGAGAAATATCAAGAAACAAAAAAAAAATCGCCGGAGGGATTTTCAAATAAATCGCGATTTAAGTTCACATTTTTAGAGGTTCTTTAGGTTTTCACGATTTTGCTTGGAAACCGCGAGTCCTATGTTAATGGGCCTAAAGAAAATGTTGTAGCTGTGAAAATTCTCCACAAGAATGTCCTTTATGACATTTTCGTAGGATTTACCGTTTTTGAGATAAAGAAGTTCAAACAGTGTCATTACTGTAATTTCCCAAATTAATTTTATATATCTTGAAAATTGTTCAACCTAGGAAAAAATAAATCATCCAATCTTGTAGAGAATTTTCACAGCTTCAAAATTTTCTTTAGTCCCATTTTGATATGACTTGCGGTTTCCAAGCAAAATCTTGAAGACTTAAGATAAAAACCTAAAAATTTGAACTGAACCTCTATATCCCAAAAATGGTAAAACCTACGAAAAAACGTAAAGGTCAGTCTTGTAGAGAATTTTCACAGCTACAACATTTTCCTTAGGCTCATTTCGATACGACTTGCGGTTTCCAAGCAAAATCGTGAAAACCTAAAGAACCCCTAAAATGTGAACTTAAATCGCGATTTATTTGAAAATCCCTCCGGCGATTTTTTGTTTCCAGATATTTCTCATCTATGAGCATTGTAGTTTCAGAATCTGGAAAATTTTCCCAGGTGTAAGCACCTTCCATTTAAATTTGGTTAAGGCACACCGTGTCCTTTGGGCTTTAATACATAATATATTTTTTTTGTTATTGAAAAGTTCATGCGTCCATAAAGGGTCACAATTTGTGACTCACAAAATCTTAAAACCCTTTAAAACAAAATTATTGTGGAAGAGTTTCGGTTGCGTAGTCGGTATTCAATTCGATATTGTCAACAGACAAAAGTTTCAATTCACCCAGGCTGAAAATACTCGTATGTATCTTTTTCGGCAAAGCCGACTTATACTTTCTTTACTTGAAACTCATTGAAATGATCATTTATACCTCTATATTCTTGACCGGGATAAAATTCTGAGTCGAGCTAGCCATGTCGTTCTGTCCGTCGGTTGTAATTATTCTAGCATCTGCAATATATTTATGCATCTGGGTGTACGTGGTCCAAGTTTTGGTATATTCGCGGTCCACGTTTTGTTGTATTTCCCATATAACGCTACCTACAGATTTTAGGTATTCTGTGAATTTTAGCAGGATTTTTGTCCGAACTTTTTGGCATTTGAGGTTCTTTGTGGTCACAAAACTTCTTCAACAAAAATTGTCCATATTTTGGTATAGCCTCCATATAATGGAACCCCCGAATTTTTGCGTGTTTCGAAGAATTTTGCAACAATTTGAAACCGAACTACATACTTGTAATTTGATATTTGTGGTTTGTGGTTGACAACATTCTACACCAAAATCTGTCAATATAGGTTCTTGTTTTGTTACAGCCCCCATGTAAGGTTAACTCCCCATTATCGATATTTTGAGGAGTATACCTACATTTTGATATTTGAGATTTCTTGTGATCACAAAACTTCTCCACCAAAAATTTTCATAATAGGTTCTTGTTTTGGTATAGCGCCCCAAAAACGGTAGCTCTCAGGTTATGGGTTTTAAGGGCTCTGGTCACGTTTTTGAACCAAATTGACATTTTAGTATCTTAATGAGTTAGGAGCACCTCTGCAAAATAAAAAAATATATCTTGATAAGGCGGTAGGAGTATATTACATGATGGTTTCGGCTCGAAGCTTAATTACGCATCCAAATAATGGTCGTAGACCCACCTTTATATATTACGTGGAGGGCTACGTGTGTTATCACCCTATAGATTGCATTTTTTATCGGATCGTCACGAAATTGTTGGTAGAGATTGGAGTTTCAGAAAGGAAGAAGTATATTTTGGTGATAATCCGACAATAATTAGGGTTAAGAATCGGCAAACAATTTTTGCAAGGTAAATAGATTTTTATTCATATTCGAGAATATCCGCTAATGTTAGATGTAAACCAAAATAACGGCCTCTCAACTAAAGTAGAAGATCTCACTTTCTTTACATGGATACAATGTACTTTGGTCAAACATCGAAGATATCGCCATAGGTGGCAACTCTTAAAATTTTTGCATTTTCTGATCTTTAAATTGTAATGACGAGTAGTACAGTTTCAATTATATTGACAAATATTAAAGAAGACAGTGCGATATTTAAGTTGATACCAATTACGTTGTTACCTTTTATCTTTTCTACCCAATGCGAATCCGAAATACCAAATAACAGCCATTCCAGTGTAAAATCTTAAAAATGCTTTAAATCTGGATGTACCGTCAGATGAGGTATATATCAAAATTTCTCTATCCGTTGGGAATGCGAAATGTCAAGTAATTTTCCTTCAAAATAACTCACTTCGGTATCTCTATGTACCTAAACATAGCCGTATGTTTACAATTTTCAGAATTGAACTTTTGTACATACATTTCGTTTCGAAAAGGCGAAAAAAACTTACGAAATGCATAAAATCGGGCGGTACCGTTATAATTCTCTACTAATTCTCTCTCAGAAGGTTTTAAACCCCTAGCGAAAACCATGTTTGTCAATGGTAAAATTCTTTAAAATGCCAATGATTTGATACTGTACTGACAATTCTTTGAAGAAATATTTTCTACCGTAGCAAAAATGATAATGCACCTAAAAGCTCGTAAATCTGGCTGTACACTTCTATCGAGGTCTACAACAAAATTTGGACTGCACCGACAATTCTGTTCGGGAACGTAATACCAAAAAGTCTGCAACCTGTACTGGCTGCCTCTACAAAGTCCATGAGGAAGTCTGTCCACCAAGTCATGGATTATCAATGCAGTAACACCCAAGCAAATACTACATGGGCAACATCTTATTATGTTGATGTACTGGTAAAATCCTCGTCTCTTCATGAAGATGGCCCACTGGTGTCATGATTAGGCACAATATTGCAGTCTACTATAGGGTGGAATTCTGGCAACTTTGAATGTTCTTCCACAAGGTTTCTTCGTCAGCACCTCATTTGCTGGCGGCCAATGATTATTTCCATTTGGATTAATAATATGCAAACAGCTTTTTATACCCTACACCACTATGTGGTAAGGGGTATTATGTGTTAGTGCATTTGTATGTAACATACAAAAGGAAGCGAGATAGACCCATAGTTCCTTCTAGGGATATACATAGAATCACTTTCTGAGTCGATTTATGCATGTCCGTCCGTCCGTTCGCAACATACAGGTCGCATTTGTTGACCGATTTCGCTGAAATTGGGGAATACCATTTTTTTAGCCGTCGGAAGATCAAGTTCGAACATGGGATATATCGGTCCACGTTTTGGTATAGCCCCCATATAACGGTACCCCCCGATTTACGGTATTTTGACGTTTTCAGCTACATTTTCAGACCGATTTGGCTATAATTTGACATTTAGGGTTCTTAAGTGTCAATTAACATATATAACAAAACTTGTGGACATAGGTCCACCTTTTGGTATAGCCCCCATATAACGGTACCCCCGATTTGCGGTATTTTGATGTTTTTAGCTACATTTTCAGACCGATATAGCTATAATTTGACATTTAGGGTTCTTAAGTGTCAGTAAACTTATATAACAAAAGTTTTGGACATAGGTCCACGTTTTGGTATAGCCCCCATATAACGGTACCCTCCGATTTGCGGTATTTTGACGTTTTTAGCTACATTTTCAGACCGATGTAGCTATAATTTAACATTTAGGGTTCTTAAGTGTCAATAAACTAATATAACAAAAGTTGTGGACATAGGTCCCCGTTTTGGTATAGCCCCCATATAACGGTGCCCCCCGATTTACGGTGTTTTGATGTTTTTAGCTACATTTTCAGACCGATATAGCTATAATTTGACATTTAGGGTTCTTAAGTGTCAATAAACTTATATAACAAAAGTTGTGGACATAGGTCCACGTTTTGGTATAGCCCCCATATAACGGTACCCTCCGATTTGCGGTATTTTGACGTTTTTAGCTACATTTTCAGTCCGATGTAGCTATAATTGGACATTTAGGGTTCTTAAATGTCAATAAACTTATATAAAAAAAGTTATGGACATAGGTCCACGTTTCGGTATTGCCCCCATATAACGGTACCCGCCCGATTTACGGTATTTTTACAGTTTTAGCTACATTTTCAGACCGATTTAGCTATATTTTGACACTTAGGGTTCTTAAGTGTCAATAAACTTATATAACAAAACTTGTGGACATAGGTCCACGATTTGGTATAGCCCCCATATAACGGTACCCCCGATTTGCGGTGTTTTGACGTTTGTAGCTACATTTTCAGACCGATGTAGCTATAATTTGACATTTAAAGTTCTTAAATGTCAATAAATTTATATGACAAAACTTGTGGACATAGGTCCACGTTTTGGTATAGCCCCCATATAACGGTTCATTCAAGTTCATATTTTCGTATAGCCCAGATACCTCCAAACTACCTGTTAATGACATTTGAAGTTCCCGCGTTATGTACCGATTTTCGATATTTTGAAGATTCTAGCTAAATTTTTTAACCGAATTAGGAGTTATTTGACATTAAAGGCTCCCATCAAAAACTGTCAACATAGGCCCATGTTTTATTATAACCCCTATATAACAGTACCTCCCAATTTCTAGCCCACCAAAAATTGTCAACATACATAGTTAGATATAGGCACAATAAAAAAGGGCCTCCCGAATGAAGCATAAATGTACATACACATTATCTGACATTTTAACGTACCCACTTAAAGTTGGGGACAGGAATGAAAAGTAATTATTCCATTTTAGTTCAGAATATTTTATGGTGGAGGGTATGAAAAGTTCGGCCCGGCCGAACTTTATGCTTTTTTACTTGTTTATTTTTGCTTTTAGTGGCTGGTGTAATATTTCTATAGTCAAATCGACATCGCCCTGTCTGATTTGCTAAACCGACATCGCCCTGGCTGATTTGCAATATTACTAAACCGAAATCGCCCTGACTCATTTGCTATATTACTAAATTGAACCACATCCAATGGCTCAATTGCAATATTACTAAGATTAAAAGAGAAGTACCACATAAAAAATACTACATTAACATTTCTACATATTTGTAGTACCATTTCCTATATTTTATTTTTTATCCATTTCACATTTCGCACGAATTACTATGTTATCATCATCATTATTAAATGATTCACATGAAAGCAAAATATGTTTGCCACCACTAAAAACGAACGTACATACTCATAGTTTTAAATTTGTTCTACCCAACCCCAGAAAAAGGCACTTCCATGCGTATGCTTTATTTGTTTAACAAAAACACGTATACACACTCATGTGTAGACATTGTTTACGTAAACCATACATACACACATACATACATAGTAAAAACCCACGAATCTATGGTGTGAATTTTTATGAAAAGAAAAGACATAACCGCTTTCATAAATGAAAGTAAATAAGGCTAAAACCCATTGAGATGCAATGAACCCCAACACGCACACAAATGTGTTTTTGTAGCTGTGTGTATGTTTTGCAAGGGGTTTTTGCGTTTTCGTAAAACTATTGTAACAAAAATTCACAACATGAGCTATGATAGTGGTAATACGGTCGTAAGAGACTTGAAACCCCGAACAATAAGCAAGAAATTTAATCAATAAAAAGGAAATGTAATTGTGCTATAAAACGGTTAAATTCAACCGCTTTTACAACCGCCATAACCTCAAAACGTATACGGCCTATTGCAAAATACATACATACCAAGAAGATGGCCTATACAATCAAAGGAAATAGACAAATATAAGATAAATCCCTTTTAGCGCAAAAGCATGTAAATGTAGACACGTGCGTGTGTATGAGTTTTTGGAAAAAAATATAATATACGTACACTCCACTATTTGTGGTGGTTATAATGGAATCGTTTTTATACCCTTCGCCATAGTCTGGAGGGTATTGTAACAAATCGAAATTCAGGATGAAATTCTGAGTCGATGTAGCCATGTCCGTCCGTCTGTTTGTTGTAATTACCCTAGTGTCCACAGTAGTTATACTAGAATGGTATATTTTTTCATCCGAGTGTATATTTTCTATAGGTAGGTCAAGCCAGGGGATGGGCAATACCGGTACCGCGCGATTTTAGGTTTCTTTAGTTTTTATCAAATTTGTTGGCCATTTTTATTTTACATTTTCAGCCTAAGTTTGCTGTTATTTGGCACATGAGGTTCACAGCGGTCAACAAAAATTATCCAGCTCAAATTGGTATAAGCCCGTTATAACGGTACCGCCCGATTTCAGGTACTTTTTGAGGGTTTGTCTACTTTTTCGGCCTAAATTGGCTGCAGTTTGCCAGTTTGGATTCCCAGTGGTTAAACAAAAACTTCTCCACCAAGACTGTTGGACACAGGTCCATATAGTCCCCATAGATCGTTAACCATTGCATTTAGGAATTAGGTTATTATCCACATTTTTGAAACTAAAGTGGCTGTCATTTGTTATTTGGTGTTTCCAGTGATAAAAAAACTTCTCTACTGAAAAAAATGGGAATGGGACATGTAGGTCCATGTTTTGGTATAGTATCCATATAACGCTTCTGCTCGATTTCAGGTTATTGTCCACATTTCAGCCTAAACTGGCTGTAGTTTGCCAGTTGGAGTATCCAGTGGTCAGGAAACTTTTCCGTTAAAAATCGTTGACATACATATGTAGGTCCATGTTTTGGTATAGCACCCATCTAAGGTACCGTTAGATTTCAGGTAATTTTAGGTTATTTATTATCCACATTTTCAGTCTAAATTGGCTTTAGTCCGCCAGTTGGTTAGGAAACTTCTCCGTTAAAAAAATGTGGAGCATTTTTAGTATAACCCCTTATAACTGTGCGGCCGGTTTTACTTTGAGGATTTTATCAACTTTCTCAACCTAAATTGGCAGCAGTTTGGGTTTTCAGCGATCAAGAAACTTCCCCACCAAGAATTGTGGACATTTGTTGTTGTAACAGTGTTTCTTATTATGATTCTATGTTCGTTCTTCTGTTCAATTTGGCTCTTGGACTATCTCCAGTTCCAGAAAAGTGGCTGCTTCGACGGGATGTAACCACGGAGTTAGATGAGTAGATTTGGCTGAGCAGTTGAAAAGGTGTTTTGTGTCGTGCGGGCCCATGCCGCATACTGGGCAGATGTTTTGCACGGCGCGATCTATTTCCGCCCAATAAGAATTTAGGCGACTGCAATATCCCGAGCATAGTTGAGCCTAAACTACTCTGGTTTGTCGTGGCAGCTGACGCTCCTCAGCTGCGATAGATAAGGGATGTACTCCGAGTACTTTATTCACACTATAATTGCTTAAGACCTTGGCAACTGCGTCCGTGTGAATGCTATTCAAACCTGCTTGATATGCATGGAAAAAGGTGGTAAGATCGGTTAAATAGTTGTTCAGTCTCTCACAGATGTCATCAGGTTAGGTACCCGACGTCAGAATCGTTCAATCATCCACATACGTTACGATCTCGATGCCGTATTGAGGGGGCGGAATACAGGAGAGGTAGAGGTTAAACAGTTCCGGAGATATTACCCCACCTTGGGGAACACCCTGTTTCACTGTATGGGGTTTGGACTTCTTGTTCCTGAATTCCACGTACAAGCTTGGCCGGAGGGTTGTCTGCTCAATGTTCTCAAAAAGCGTGGAGAGCCTGACTGCATCAAAGGCTTTTGATAAGTCAAGCGCCACCATCACTGTTCTATCGCACGGCCGTCTCTGGTTGAGTCCTTGACAAATATGTGTGGTAATGGCGTGTAGCGCAGTTGTCGTGCTGTGCTGCTTACGAAATCCATGCTGATGATCGGCAACTTGGGTCTTTGCTACGGGCGACAAAAGCGAAATCAGCCTGTACCATTCACTTTTGCTGGCATCGTTGCCCGTCTTCCGTAGTGGGACCACCCTGCCCATTTTCCAGACTTCGGGAGCAATGAGTGTGGATAGCGACAAGTTGAGAACTTTAGTGAGATAATCCACTCCTGGCTCAACCACCTGCTTCAGCATTACCATGGAGATTCCATCAGGGCCCAACGCTTTGGATGATTTAGCGTTCCTGATGGCATTGGCAACATCATCCATTGTATACTGTGGTAGTTCCTCCTCGGCAGGAAGAGATCTGATGCGACGTAATACTCTTCTCTTCGCCCTGTCACTCTCGTGTATACTGTGGTAGTTCCTCCTCGGCAGGAAGAGATCTGATGCGACGTAATACTCTTCTCTTCGCCCTGTCACTCTCGACAAACTGTCGACAAACTGTCGATTGAAATTACTTGCGCACCTATTCGGGTCAGTCAAGGTAACGTCGCCAAACGTGACTGAGGTCCTATCTTCCCTTCTTCCAGGGTTCGAGAGCGACTTAACCGTTGCCCACAATGCACCTATACCGGCTCCAATGTTGCAACTCTTCAGATGATTTAACCACTTGTTCCGCTTATGCTCGCCGACCAGCCTGTTAACTTCCAGTGTCAGCTCCCTGACTCTGGGGTCATTGGGGTTGGTTCGGCGAAGCTCATCACGCTCATTTGCTAATGCCGCCGCCTCTGCTGGGAAGTTTGGTCTTAATTCGATGTCTCGGAACGTCCTTTGCGCTACCCGAACATCAGAAGGATTGGCCAGTTCTCTGAAGCGGTGATTGGTGAACTCTCGGAAACCCGTCCAATCAGCTTTCTTATGATTGATGAATGTGCGGCGTTCAGAGGTAATGAAATCGGGTGGTCTGGAGACAATTATGGAGAGATGGTCTGATCCAAGCGAAAATGACGGGTTGCCAGGTAACGTCATTTGTCAGACCAGTTGACACGATGGTTATGTCTGGCGAGCTGTGACACTTTCCTCTGATTCTGGTAGGGGTGTCCTCATTGAACGTGCAAAACGTAGAGCTGTCAATCTGCTCAGCCAGCGCTGTATCTCTCTGATCGTTTCCGAGGGCCGAATGCCACATTTCGTGATGCGCATTAAAGTCCCACAGGACCAGACGATTATGACCTTCCAAAGGCGGGCTAATGTTGGGCACGTAATCTGAGATGAGGCTGAGGCTATTTCTCGGCGGGATGTATACGTTCAGCAACTCTATCTACCTGACTCCTACCCCCATACATTCCATGTGCGGGTTTTTAGAGACAGGCCCAAGCGGGATAGGTTTGTATTGGACAGACTGGTGCAATAGGAAAGCTAATCCCCCACCTCCACTTCTGGTGCGATCCTTCCTTAGCATGCTGTAACCATCGCAACGTTGTAAGCTACAGTTGTTGTTGAGCTTCTTGCACCGCAGCGACCTTGATATTCCTCCGACTCATGAAATCTACTATTTCCTCGATCTTACCTCGGAGTCCATTGCAATTAAATTGCAAAAAGAATGCATTTTCCGGGATTGGGACAACAACGGCTCGTGTTAAAGGCTGCATGTGTGGTTGTTGTCGAGGGAACTGCGGGGGAGTCTCATAATCAGACGATGAGGGAGTTTCGTAATCCGATGACGACTCACTGGGGACTGAATTCACACAGCATGCAGCAACATAGTCCCTTTCGTAGTCCCTCACGTGGACAAGTCCAGAGCAACCTCTTAGATGCACCCACTCCTGACATATATTGAATCTCACCGAAGGCTGGATGTGGGTGAAGATGCGGATATGACAAACCGAGCACAAATATATTGGTCCTGGGTTTTTCGGACATTCCGGGATATGCTGATCCCAACACAGAAAAACCAAACAAATACAAACATATGTACACTGAGGTGGCAGCCGCTGGCCACCTGTAGTTCCCGGTCAATCCGGTACAAAGAATCCGCTGCCGTGGTATTGAAAATACCGTTATAAGGCGGCTCTTCCAAAACATTAGCCAAAATTGTCCATATTTATCAAAAAATAATGCTGCAGCAACTTCTAGTCGAATCGCTTAGATTTAAAAATTTGCAAAAGAACGATTCACATAGAGCGATAGAAGCCGGCATATTCAGTCGATGACCTACAAAAAACTTTTCATATTGACAAAAAATTAAAAAGCCAGACTGGAATTCGCCAAGACCCATTTGAACTATAATGTCCACAAAAGGAAGACTGCGCTGTTTTCTGATGAATCTAAGTTTAATATAAAGTATTCAGATGGAATAAGGCGTGGACCAAATGGGCAAGGGTTAAATCCTAAATCCTGCAAAGGCGGAACACGATGGTCGGGAATTTTTTCTCTGGGCAAGGGATTGGACCAATTCATAAAATTAATGGAATTATGGATCATTTCAAGTATTCTAACTTAGTAAAAGACGTGATGTTCCTTATGCTGAAGAGGAGATGCCACTTAGATGGACATTGCAGGAAGATAACGAGCCAAAAATGTATCGAAAGTGCTTAAGGAGTGATTCCAAACAATTCGACAGAAGTTCTCCATTGGTTCTTGATTAGCTTGCAATTCAACATTGATATATGATATATGTCGGTCCGTCTGACCATCTGGGCAATCACTCTAGCGTCCGAACGGATTGAAGTAGGTAGATAAAATTCTGATTAAAGGCATTTTAGGTCCGTATATCTTTGGTGTTGAAAGTTGGCCATAGCCCCCATACGAAGTGGCACGTGACTCGTCAACGTTTTGAAGGTATAAGTTCGATTTGCCCTCCGAATAGGTTGAAGTTTTGGATTTTGTGTTTCCAGAGGTTAAAAAATATTTTTACCTAAATATGTTTATATAGGTCCATGATTGGCTGAGCTTTCATATAACGGTACCAACCGATTTCAGATATTTTATCTTTTTATCTTAATAAATCGTTCAATTAGAAAATTTAGGTAAAATTAAATAAACTATTGAACTTTGACCTCAGATTCATTAGTGCCTAATAGACCGGTTTTATGGAACTTAAAATTAATTACAATATTTCCGCTCATTCAAATGTTACAAACTTTGGAGTACGTAACGAAGTAGCTTAAACCAAACATAAGTTAAATATTTTAAGTTTTCATCACGTCCTTACTTTCTTTTCTATTATTATAAGTTCCTCTTTATTAATAACTTGCAGCACATGTATATATGCATGTCTGTATGTATTACTTTCATGTATGTATGTATTTCTTCAGGCATTCATTCTGTCTTCTTAATTATCTGGGAACTTATTTAACATGCGTGCCAATGTCAAGAGAAATTACAGTTTATGCACAAACGTTTTCCCCATCTAATTAGAGTATCTTTGAAAGTTCTTGGATGCTGTGGTGTTGCGTACAGAGAACGTATTCAACACTTTTAGAAGATTACAAAAGTTTTGTCAATTATTTCAACTGATATGAAATAAACAAAAACACAACGCATTAATTGAATTAACATTGATAATAGTTTGAGTACTACTTACGGACATTTGATAAATATGTGAATAATGGCGGAAGTAAAGAAAAGTCACAAATATAATTGTATCGTCTTAACGGAAATTCTATGGGACGGGAAAAGCGATACAGCCACACCGAATGTTGACTCACTATGCTATAGCTGTCATGAAATGCGTTTGGCTTTGGGTTAATAGTTAGACGAAGGGTGAAATATATCGACTTATGATCGACCTCGGTGAATGAAAAACAAACAAGAGTTTGGATAAAAACAAGTAAAAAAGCGCTAACTTCGGCCGGGCCGAACTTTTTATACCATTTTTTTGCGTACAATTTTCTGTGGAGGAGTTAATTGACCAATTTTCAATTTATATCTAATTCGATCTGTAAATGTAGCTAAATAAAAAACCTGATCTATATCTGGTAGATATAATAGGATGCGTAAAGTATGGACCAAATCGGTCACTCCAATCAAGAGTTATCGTATGCACAATTTTTCCGAACATTTTTGAACCTGAAGGAGTGAACTGATATAGGTTATCTTCGAACTTAAACTAACTTTGGACAAAATATTATAAAGGCCAAATTTTGGATCGAATCGGCACGTCCGTTCGAGAGTTATGTTGCGCTCCAACCACTACTCTCAGGAAGTAGGGTTTTGCCCCTGATGAAACTTGTACCGCCGTATGGAGGCCGTGAATACAAGATGCTACAAAAAAAAAATCAAAACGATTCGAGAGCAGGTCTTAAACTGAACTTTTCCGAAATTTTGTGTGGGAGGTACCCAAAGTATGGAAGTATGGACTTGCCCCTGATGAAACTTATAAACGTCGTATGCGGGGCATTGAATACAAGTTGCTACAACAAAAATCAAAGCG
Organism: Musca autumnalis; assembly: GCF_047663935.1. Taxonomy (NCBI): domain Eukaryota; kingdom Metazoa; phylum Arthropoda; class Insecta; order Diptera; family Muscidae; genus Musca; species Musca autumnalis. Next base: position 116,908,158 of record NW_027411977.1, on the reverse strand, counting down.
ATTTGAGAGCAGATCCTAAACTGAACTTTTTCAAAATTTTGTGTGGGAGGTACCCGAAGGAGTGGACCAATTGAGTCCATATTGGAACATCATCTACATAAGTCTGGTAGAAATTTCACGATGTACAAAGTATGGACCAAATCGCTTAATTCCGAGAGACAGATAGACGGACGCACATTGCTAAATCGACTCCAAATTGTCTGAAAAACATATTGCGTCCAAACATACTTGGGGTCTAAAACCATTATTTCGATGAGGCACATTTTGCCCGTATGAAAGTGTATATACCCTCGTTTGCATAAATGCTGAGGGTATAAAAAGGCCAAATACCAGAAATCGGGCGGTACTATTATAGGATGTCCATTAGGGTTATGACTTTTTTACAACCTCATATACCTGTATCATAGCGTGATGGGTTTCTACATAAGATTACATAAAATCTTAATTACAAGATGATTGGGTGACAAAACCTCAAACGCACAAAATTATTTTAAAATTTGAATTTATCATAATTATGTTAAATATTTTGAAGTCACTGTAAGCAGATATATAATTGAAAATAATCTTCAATTTCTCAACAGGACATAATTTTTGAAAACTTTTGTTTTCATTTCATATTTTTTCAAATTCGATTTGTGCGTGACGTTTTTTTATATTTCAATTGAATAAACGTTGTTTTACTCGTATTGATTAATAGGCGAAAGTTCATTCATCCGTGCTACAGGAATTCGTTTTTGAGAAAAAATGTCGAGAAGTCATAACCCTAATGTCCATGTTTGTTGGTGGAGAAGTTTTGTGGTCGCTGAGAGCCCTAAATGCCAAATTCTAGCTATGTCGCCCTGAAAATAAAGCTGAAACCGTCAAAATACCAGAAATCGGGCGGTACCGTTATGTGGGGCTATACCAAAACGTGGACCCATGTCCAAATATTTTTCTAGTTTCCCACGTATATATTTTCGTTAAAGTTTTGTTTTTTTAACTTCAATAATACCAAATCTAAATAATTTCCATAGGAACATTTAACATTTAACTCTCGACAAGAAGAACGATGAAATGAAATAGTCAACAGTATTGACTATGACTTTGCAATATTTATTCAGTCAATATTGAGTCTTGCGATGAAGAGGTCAGCAAAGAAGTTGTCGTAACAACTAATAATATACCACAAATGAAATCATCTTTCGACATGAATGCACAAAATACATTTTGTAAAGTGTACTTTAGGGTGGGACGCTACCAGAAAGAAATAATAAAAATTCGATCACCTCTAGATATGCGCATAAACAATTTCATAATTAGTTACGCATAACTTATTTACAAAAAGGATCATAATAAGAAGTCAGTCGGTCGCTAGGAGTCGTTTTTTCTTACATTACACTATGCAACACTGAAAATGCAAACAACTTCTAGTGTGCATTTTTTGAAAGTACATATTTAGACTACAAAAACCCTAGTAGGGTTTTGTCATGTCAGATCCAGTTCGGATTTTATGGCCTCATCTAAACCGGGCTAAATCTACACTTTTTTGCATTTATCAGGCCTTTATCTCAGAAACGAATAGGAATTTGGCCTTGCTGTCTTTAGCAATATTGTAGCCCTAAACTAGTAGAACTTATCTCTTGAAGAAACCACATAAGAAAAACTCCATCTAGGGCATCAAAATCTATAAAATATAGAAAATTTTACATAATTGCTGAAATTCTGGTCAGTATCGGCTAAACTATTGGGAGTTGAACCAAGTTACAGTTTGCTAAAATCTTCCAAATAAAGTTCTCAACAATTCTTTAGAACATTCTGAAACTCTAAAATGCTTACTTCATGTTGCTTCAGCGATATTTTGCATCATATCTTTTACAACACGTAATTCAAACACAGTTCACACCAACAGTTTATTCTAGCATTTCAGATTTCACTACATTATTGACATTTTTATTAAATCGTCGTTGAAAAATGTACTGAAAACAACGGCATAGAGGCATTTTACAACAATGACATGTTCTGAAGAGTTGTGTATTACAATCCAGGGAATATTTTTCCAAAAGAAAATATTCAGAAAAAATTAACGGTTTTGGAGATACGGTGCGAAATGTATAAAAATTGCGGAATTTTTGCATATATTTTGAAATTTGAGGCAATAAATGTAGTTTTTTGAGTTCATTATTTCTCAGAGGTAAGAAGAAGATTCGCATTGGTTTCAGAGATATAGCCCCGAATTTCTTTAAAAACTCAATATTTAACCATGTTTAGATGGGGCCATAAAATCCGAGCTGGATCTGACACAACAAAATCCAACTAGGGTTTCTGGTCGTTTGGGTCTGTACTTTCAAAAAATCCTCAGTTCGAATTGTTTGCACAATATCACCTTAAAATGTTGCACAGTGTTATATTACATTATTTGCGAAAATTGTATTTGTTGTCAAAGAATATATACCTGGGATTTGATGTATTTTCTGTGTTTTTAAATAGAAGATTCCACAAGAGAGAGTTTAAAATAGTGATGACTTTTTTGGTTTGTTCAACGAAATGGAATAAATTTTTTGTCGAGTCCGAATGGCGCGATAAAAAAGACAGAAATGTATGTATAAATTGCGGATAGAATTTATGATCTGTTGTTGTACTCTATGTAGGTTGTACTGTAAAAGTATTTAATCTAAAGGAATACGATATACCCTAATGTACATAAAACATATTTACAACATATGTATGTACATTAGAGTTATGACTTTTTGATTTTTTCTCTAAAATGATTTCCTGAATTTACGTTTCCCTAAAATAACGTTTATTCTACTTAAGTATTAAACCTGTAAGGAAAGCATCAAAGTCACGCGGAGCCGATTATATGATACCCTACACCACTACGATTATAATATAATTTTTCTAGACCAAATTGCAAGAAAAAATGTGTTGTCACAGCATGTTAGCGTTCAGAGCCAAACTCAATACCTTCAAAGGCAATCCCAAAACATGCATGTCACATAGTGGTGGTTGTGAGGGTTCGAATCTCCGGCAGACATATTACAAATCGCATCAAAATTGGACAGAATTTGGTTGTTTGGTGTACCAAATACCTCAAATCAGGCGAACATATATATGGCAGCTATATCGAAATCTGAACCGATTTCAGTATAATTTGGTACACATATTTCTATTTTGAATTCGGTGACATTTGCCAAATCGAATCAAAATTGGACAGAATTTGCGTGTTTGGTGCGTCAAATACATGTAATCAAGCGAAACTATAAGTGAACAACAAGAAAGAACCGCGTTAAGTTTGGCCGGGCCGAAATTATTATACCTTCCACAACGAGATGTATTGCAATTAAATATTAGTTTCCTTTCGTTTACAAAGAAGACTAAATACCAAATTTCAGCAATTTCGGTAATACAATGTGACTAACCTTCAAAATACCGAAATTCAGGAGGTACAGTTCTATGGGGGCAATATCGAAAGGAAATTTCACCCATTTCGGTGGGTTGTTGGGGCCACAAACTTTAAAATACCGAAAATCGTGAGGTACCGTTCTGTGGGGGCTATATTAATGCGTAGACCTGTACTGACAAACTTATGGGGGAATGTTTTTTACCCACAACGAAGACTAAATACCAAATTTGAGGCATTTCGGTGTGATAATGAGGCTAAAACCTTCAAAATACCGAAAATCGGATGGTACCGTTCTATTGGAGCTACATATATCAAAACGTGGACCGACATAGCCCATTTGCAATACCAAACAGCCTGGGAGTAGTAGTAACTTCTGTAACAATTTACAAAGCTCTATCTTCAAACTTGCGAACTGCATCTTGATTTTAACAGACGGACGGACTGACGGGCATTCTTATATCGACTTAAAATTTTACCCTGATCAAGAATACAGGGTCTCCAATGAATATTTCGATGTGTAACAAAAGGAATGACAAATTTAATTATACCCTCATATTAAGGTGGAGGGTATAATGAACAGAATTTGTTTTTGGTGCTCCAAATACCTCAAATCGTGTGAACATATACATGGGAACTATATCCAAGTCTGCACCGATTTTAGTGTAGTTTGGTACATTTATTTCTAGTTTGAATTCGGCGACATATTCCAAATTTTATCAAAATTTGTATGTTTGGTGCACCAAATACCTCACATCGGACGAACATATATATGGGAGCTATATCTAAATCTGAACCGATTTTCACCAAAAGCAATAGCTAAAAAATGATCTTCCCCATTTTTCAACTGAATCGGGCATTAAATGGAACCTGTACTTTGATCACAAAACATAAATACGACTTAGAATATGATTCTCTGTACATATATCTGTAATAGGAACTATGAGCCTATTCCGTTTCCTCTTTCTGGTTACATACAAATGCACAAAGACCTAATACCCCTTACCACAATGTGGTGTAGGGTATAAAAATCACACAAAAACCACCTTGAAATGTTTTTACTGTGATATAAAAAAATGCTCAAAAATTATTTCCTATTGCACGAATGAATGATCTTTTGCCTATTATTGACTATCACTGTGTGTAATTTTTTGAGTCATGTTTTATTAACCATATTCTGACTCCACGGTGTGATAGAACACAAAAAAACGAGAAGACACGTGTCTCGCCGTTTTTCCCTATCTCATCAACTTTCGCGGTTATAGGCCTCCAGAAGTTTGAGGCTTTGATGCAAAAAGGGTCATTTAGTCAGCGCTATATCTTCCAAACCGTTAGGAAATTTGAATTTATCTCAGAGGCAAAGTTGTAGCTCTTGTCTTAAAGAACAAAAATTGTGAACACATATAATCCATCAAACTTCATCTGCAAGGTCAAAATCGCCATGGTCAAATTTCTTTTAAAATTTTGTCTCAAGTTTTGGTATACAGCTATCAAACCGATCAAATTTGAAGCAAAAAACCAACTATAAAAATGTATCTCAGATCTCAATAAACATATTTCTAGAATATACGAACTCTGTAGAAACGGATCTTAATGGTCAAAATAGCAAAACAATTACGATTTTTATCCTCTTTTCTCGGCTTCTGCTCCATAGATTCTAAACCGTTCAAAATTCAAGAAAACAATCAACCACAATATTGTAGCGAAGGCATCAATAAACAACTTTCTGGAACATACGAAATGTCTATGAACGGTTCTTAATGGTAAAAATAGCAAAAATCTTTTGAAAATATCAAATTTTTATACTTTTTTTTCCGACTTTGGTCCAGAAAGTTGTTTATTGATGCCTTCGCTACAATATTGTGGTTGATTGTTTTCTTGAATTTTGAACGGTTTAGTATCTATGGAGCAGAAGCCGAGAAAAGAGGATAAAAATCGAAATTGTTTTGTTATTTTGACCATTAAGATCCGTTTCTACAGAGTTCGTATATTCTAGAAAGATGTTTATTGAGATCTGAGATACATTTTTGTAGTTGGTTCTTTGCTTCAAATTTGATCGGTTTGATAGCTGTATAACAAAACTTGAGAAAATTTTTTAAAAGAAATTTGACTATGGCGATTTTGACCTTGCAGATGAAGTTTGATGGATTATATGTGTTCACAATTTTTGTTCTCTAAGACAAGAGCTACAACTTTGCCTCTGAGATGAATTCAAATTTCCTAACGGTTTGGAAGATATAGCCCTGACTAAATAAACCTTTTTTCATCAAAGCCTCAAACCTTTGGAGGCCTATAACCGCGAAAGTTGATGAGATATGGAAAAATGGCGAGACACGTGTCCTCTCTTTTTTAGTCTTCTATCACGCTGCGGTGTCAAAATATGGTTAACAATTTTCGTGTTGCACAGTGTATTATAACTTTCATTCCATTTAAATATTGAAAAAGGTCCCATACAAACCATTTTTATTTGATATGATATATGAAATAAAATTACATATGATATAAGATGACATATATGCAATGATATTCTCAATTTATTTTGTCTATTTTATCTAATCTTAGGTAAAAACTCATTAATATATGATATAGGAATACGACGTTTTAAGCAAATCATAACCCTAATGTACAAGCATATAAGCTTGGATATTATGCATAAAACTTTGTATTGTTGATATGTTCTTATGATTATGTAACCATTTTTGAGTTCACTTGTTTGCGTTTTGTATTAGCTTATAAAAGTTATCTATAAGCTTTCTCTTTTTTTCTGGATACAACACTTAAAGAAAATCAATGCGAAGAACGTATGCAACGTAATATTGTACAATATAAAGAGTATGCACTTTTTGAACTAAACGTTTCTTCAATCTCAATTGGGAGCCTGTTTTTGTTTTGTTTTCCTCAGTGTATCTGCTATTTAGTAAGGATTATTCAGTTTCCCATTGTTTGTTATATTTGAAATATTCAATTTTAAGTGAGATGAGTATTATCTGCAACTTAAACAAACAAAGACGCCAACGATAGCATCCAATATGTGGGATTTGTGTCAAGAGCTTTGTAATAAAATGAAAGAATATATATTAACTGGGCGAAAAGAAAACAGAAACCAGCTACTTTGAACCATACTAGTTTATGCATAATGGATGGTTAATATATTTATTATTCTTGAGGATTAGAAAATAATATTTAATTTCGGTTTTTTTTCAAGATCAGCGAGACTTTTGATAAAATAGCTTTTATCTGTGAAAAATGTGAAAAAGTTATGATTATTTATGTGTTTCAATATACAGTAACTTATTTATATATCTAAAATGCAAGGTATCAAGATATCTTAACTCGAATATTTTGAATAAACTAGAAATGGGCGGAAATTGCCCCGTCTACTTAGGTTACTTCCCGATGTATACTTTAAAAACGCCGATAAACGTGTCTCATATTTTTAGCTCTGTTTTCATCATCTAATCGAGTTTTCTTATCATTTTGAAAAAAATGAATTTTGTTGCACAGTGTTATTTAATCTAATCTAATAGTTCGTTTATATATAACCGGATTTAAAAAAACCACTGGGTTTTAAATGTCAATTCCATTACATATACGTCAAACAAATCATCATAAAGAAGGTTAATATATGCATGGCCTAAACCAGTAAGGGGCTGAGCAGACCATATGATAGTCTACACCCCCGCGATTTCAATGTAATTTGCAGAATTTTTTTCAGACTGTCTAATTTTGTGTTTAGTGTGTCAAATATATGAAATCGGTCGAAAATAAATATGGCAACTGCATCAAAAACATTTTAATTTGGTAAATAGGGTGATACGCTTAGATGGGGCCTATACCAAAGAGTGGAACTATATTGAAAAATTTAAATGAGAACTTTTGTTGTCACTTTGTATCACAAATTACAGGTAGTTCCATCAAACAATATAGTTAAACACCCTCAAACTACTGAAAATCACGAGGTACTGTTATATGAGGGCTATATCAAAACATGGACCTATGTTGAAGATTTTTTGAGGAGAAATTTCTTGTATCTGTATCGATCATCATATATTTTTGTAGGCTTATTGAGTACTACACCACCCTAACCCTCACTTGCCTCCTATGGGATGTTCGTGGAACAATTATAATATATTATTAAGTACATAAAACCATTTTATTTAAAGAAGAGATTTTTTTTTTAAATTTGGTACTTTTTTTGTACAAAAAAACTACCCAATTTTTAAAAAAGTTTGAATTTTGAAATCATATGCATAAACTTTGCATATGCAAAAAATAATATTTGCATATGCATAAATTATGCATTTTGCATATTTTTGTATATGTGATATATTTCGATTGCAATTTAATCAGAAGCCAGAAATATGCCCATGCCCAAAATTTGACAATAACACTGTGCAACAGTGAAAATTTGCAGGGGTTCTGATGCATAAATTCGGTATTGTGGGAGTCCATGGAAGACGAAAATACCTTGGGTTTCTTTGGGTCACTTCGTTTTTTGATTTTATAACGGTAAATATAGTGAAAAACGGGGTTTCTTGGATTTTCAACTTTAAACGGACATAACTTTTTTTTCCACAATGGAAATTTACAGCTTATTTTTTATTTAAAAGGAGAAAACCATGGCTTTCGAAAAGGCCATAAAATCGGGTAATAAATGGTTAAGTTATAGTGATTTAAGTGTGACAAAAACGCATTAAAAAACAGGAAAATGCTTTTCCTTGTGCTTTAGGCTACGTAGAAGACATCAAACTGCCTAATTATTTACTTTTATCAAGGAGGAAATTTAGTTAGCTTTACTAAATGGCCAGTTTTTAACGAAAATGTAGATAAATTCTTCAAAATACCTGAAATCGGGCGGTACCGTTATATGGACCTACTTTGATTGTTTTCGGGGGAGAAGTTGCTTACTGTTGGTTGGCCAATACTATTCTTCCTTTCAGTTATCAACTGATGTTTTTTGTTGTGAGTAAGGCGATACCGCGGTAAACGAAATTTTTAACTACATCAAAATTAAAGGTACCTGTTTAGGTGAGGGAGGGAAAATCCATAGGTAATTTCAATAACTCAACGATAGCTCAGGATACCGTATGATGAGCAGTGGGGGTGAAAAGAATAAAATAAAACAACAAAAGCCGTATCAGTTTATAATATTAAAAATATATTGGTTTATTGGTGATATGTATTTCTTTTCTCAACAACAAAGATTACCTTGTAATCTGGGGTGGCGACAGAGGCCTGTCAGTAACAACGAAGATTACCAATTGTAATCTGGAGTGGCGACGGAGGCCGGTTAGTATTAACGCGAGACTGCTGGTTAATACGACAAGTTAAAGCTTCAAAGGTTGATCGACAAGTAAACGCAGAGTTTCTTGCAATCGCAGAGGATCTGAGTCGATTTATACTACTACAATTACATATTCCAATGAGAGAAAACTCAACAACCAACAACTCAACACCGCTCGTTGGCATCTGAGGGAACGTGCAGAGGAGATGCCTGATGACGTCAATCAGCATCCGTGATAGACTGAGCTCGGGAAGTTGAGTTGGAACGTATCAAACTTATACAGTACCAATTTTCGAGTTCTATGGAAGGTGGTATCTATAATTTTAAGGTATTGGTCTTGTTGTCGTTTGCTACCAAACCCACTTTTGCAGATTCCCCTCGACGTTTGTATAGGTATCAATTACTTATTTTACTGATCGGCATGTGGCTATTGGTATATATTGTGCTATTTGTTTGACCCTTGACCCCTTAACCCACAATATGTGACATACTATCTTATATGCAATAAGGAGCAGACGTGTGCCCCTGTAATTGAAGCACACAGTGTTATCTCCCTTTTTGTGGACTGGACACAGGATTCACACGTTCCAATCGTCGGGTACGCGTTCTTCCCCAGCAAAATGTTTGCCTCCAAAGATGCAGTTAAATTATATGTACAAGTGATCATGGAAGTGCATCAAATTATGCATTTTCAATCAATGATTTTTACAAGAGCGAGATTACTGAAAGATGCACTCCATTAGCACTGCATTTTAACTAAACCTTCAGCACAGCATTTTAACTAAACCTTTGGAAACGCACTTTAACTAACCCTTTAGGGTAGAATAGATTGCAGTCCAATTTGCATCCAAAGCACGTGTTTTTATGCAGTGCTTTGGATTGGATTTAATACCCCGGTTACACTATACGCGGATTAAACCAATGGGTTTGGATTTCAAATGTCAATTCCATAGCGCAAACGTCAAATAAATCCTCTCGGCAAAAAACTCTAATGTAACCGTGCTATAAAGGCACTTTTCGGAGTGTGTTTGTATGCAGTTCAAAGATGCAATAAAAATGCAAGCCATTGCAAACTATTGGCTTGCTTGAGATCACTAAGCAACTACTTGTAAAATGTATCGAACAGAGTGCCTTTTTCACGACTCCCTTGAACCGCATCCGGATGCAATTTAAATGTGAGAAATGGATGTCAATTGTTGGATCGCATCCAAATGCTGTTTAAATGTAAGAAATTGGAGTGCCTTTTTCACGCTTGAACTGTATCCAGATGCTGTTAAAATGTGAGGAAAGGATGTCATTCATTGGATCGTATCCGAATGCGGTTAAAATGTAAGGAATGGAGTGCCTCTTTCACGACTCCATTTGAACTGCATCTAAACATGCCGTGAAAAAACTGGTCTACATTGGTCTACTACTTCCAAATTATTTTGCTGGGTCCTGCCAGATGTTGCTAACTAGCTGATGCGAACACCTTATCAGCGTGTCGCCTCCGATTTTGAACAGCTTGGCTGGTAAGCCATCGGCTCCTGCATCCTTATCATTCTTCAGCCGGTTTATTGCTGTTTTTACTTCATCTTGGCCAGACGGTATACATTGATCTTCTGGGATTCGTATCTTCGCCGTCTTCCTTAGTATTGGATACCAACAGTTTGGAAAAATACTCTTTCCATATCCTGAGAACACAGTTACCAAATTACCTTGCTGGTCTCTACACACATGTATATTTTTACTGGACTGTGTTTAACGGCGGACACAACAATACGGAACAGCATGCAACCAATATTTTGTCATATTTTGACCACAAATAACAATAGCCTTGTTTATATATCCAGTTAATTTAAATAATCCTATGTTGTAGCTTGTACAAATAACAAATTTCGAATGCCAACATATTGATTCCATTAATTTATAATATAAGCAACAAACTTATTTATGCTAACCGCCTCCTATTATAATGTGGTCAATGGTAACAATTCAAACCAATTGACTTATTTGTAAAATGAAACAAACATTTACACAAATTGATTATTGGTTGTATTCATACGAATATCTCTTATTTAAGATGAATTATTCATTATTTTTAAATGGCCACAGAATAAAATCGTATAGGTTATACAATTCGACACCAGACATTTAAATTTTAATTATGCATATATGTATGTGTATGAATGTAATTTTAATGTTGACACCAATCTTACTGCAATTGACCGCAAAGTACGTCCGAGTAAGTGTCATTTATGTCAAGCGACAATGAAGTTGAAAACCAGCAAGCATTGCCTTTCACAGTTATCGCCAGAGTATGATGGCCTGCGAAGTTATATCTGTAGCATATGTTTCCGATGTGAAGCACACGCAGAGCAGCAAGCAAGCATTCACTGTTTTTACAAGGCAAAGTTTTACGAAAAATACAAACTGCCAAAATGGCACAACTTTATTTTGAACAGAAACAAAAACAATATTGCGCCCAAAGACACTTATATTTTGGTGTAAATATAATTAATGTTAACACCCTATATTTGAATGGCGAAAGGGCAGAGAAATACAGTCGAAATTTTCTATAACGAACGTCCTTATGTCAACGAAAAAATTTCTATAACGGATTGTCTAATAACCCAGAAATTTGAATTTAAACACAAAATAATTTATTTATCCTACCCAACATATAGGTTATGTACAAGTTTGACTGTACCTTAGTGGTGTTGCTTTAGAGGATGAGATAAGATAAATATGCCACACCATAAGCTACTCTTGCGGGGGTCATACAAAATAAAAAATAGAAAGATTTTTTCCGAGAATATCCTTCCATTACCAACTACAAACTTGGTATGATTGAAACTTAAACCAAACTTGCAATAACAACTGTTATACTGACCAACGAATTCAGTGTGAAAAACACTTCACTGAACTAAACACACAACCAAACAATAGTACAGCTATCGAATAGAAAGAAAACTAAAAATATTTCAAAAGTTGTCTTGCAAACATAGTGTAACCAGAAGTTTTTAGGTAGCTAGCTAAAGTCCAAAATCATTTGACAAAAAAGTTAATGTAAGTTTTGTTACAAAGTTTATGACATGTTTGTCACATTATAAATGTTACTTTCAAAGGTTTGATGTGTCGAAGATAAAAAATCAAAATAAAAGAATAAATTTCTACAATCAAAGCAAAGGTAGATAGTAAATTTTAAGTTTGTCGTGATCTCCATCTTTCGTTTTTGGTTATAAATTTATACTTTTTATATATTTATATGGGGTATATTCCAAAATGTGGACCTATGCCCACAAGCTGTCGAAAATAAGTTTTTTTACCACTTGGAACCACTATGCCAAATTATAGCAAATTCGGTACGAAAATGTAGCTAAAAACCGTTATATGGGGGCTATTCCAAAGCATGGACCTATGTTGAGAATTTTTAATGGAGAATTTTCTTGACCACTAAGAACAATAAATGCCAAATTATAGCTTTTTGCGTCTGAAATTGTAGCTTAAAACGTCAATCGGCGGGTACCGGTATATGGGGGCTATTGCAAAACTTGGATATATGTCCACAATTTTAAATGAAGAAGTTTTTTCGACCACATGGAACTTTAAATGCCAAATTATTGCTAATTTAGTCGGAAACCGTTCAAATACCCGAATTGCTTGGTACTGTTATATGAGAGATATTCCAAAGCATGGATATATGTCCACAAGTTTTGCCACATACAGATTTTGGCTATTTTGAGCCATATATGTATGCCAAATTGTAGCAATTTGGGTCTGAAATTGTAGCGAAAATGTCAAAATAACTGAATTCGACGTAAACTGGTATATGGGGGCTTTAACAAAACTTGGACATACATAACCACTTGGAATCCTAAATGCCAAATTAAAGCTAATTCGGTCTGAAAATGCAGCTAAAATCGTCCAAATACCCAAAAACTGGTGGTAACGTTATATGGGGGCTACTCCAAAATATGGACCTATATCCACAATTTTTGGTTGATAAGTTTTTTAATCACTTGGAGCCTTGAATATCAAATTGTAGTTTATTCGGTCTGAAAATGTTGCTAACAACGTCGAAAAACCTGAAATCGGAGGATACCGTTATATGGGTGCAACTCCAAAACATGGACCTACGTCCAAAATGTTGGGTTGATACGTTTTCTGCTCCAGATCCCTAAATGCCAAATGTCAGTCGGCAAATGTCACAAAAACAAGTAAAACAGTAACAGCCGGCTTTGCCGACAGAGGTATACCCTCAGCCTGTGTGAATAGAAACACAAGAGGTACCGGACCAGCCACTACACATGCTTGCCATAGGGGTTTTTTACAGTTTTCGCGTCATTTTCTCAAGAAGTATGGACTTGTCACTGGGACCTTGAGTGCAATAAAACAAATTCGAGAGAACAATTAGAGAAGAGGTCCTAACCTGTACTTTTCCGAAATTTGGTGTGGGAGGTATCCGAAGGAGTTGACATATATAGTCTATATTTTAACCAAATCTCTGTCTCGTAGAAATATTACGATGGAAAAGGTATGGACCAAATCGGTGACTGCCTTCCAGAGGTGTCGTGCGCACCATTTTAGCGAAAAGTTTTGAACTTTTGTGGGGGAGGTATCCAAAGGAGTGGACCGATAAGGCCCATCTTGGAAATTGATTTAAATTTGGGCAACATATAACGACAGCCAAATTTTGGATCAAATTTGTTTATCCGTTCAAGAGTTACCGCGCACTTCACCCACAACACATGGTGCCATAGCCGGCTTTTACAGCTTTCAGGCCATTTTCTCAGGATGTATGGACTTGCAACTTAAAAGACTTACCATCGTATTGGGGCAGCGAGTAAAAGTTGTTACAACAAAAATTAAAAGGATTGGAGAGGAGGTCTTATGAGGAGGTCTTAAACTGCACTTTTCCGAAATTTTGTGTGGTGGGAGCCACCCGAAGGAGTAAACCGATATAGTCCATTTTCGAACTTTATCTATGTCTGGAAGAAATATTACGATGTGCGAAGCATGGACCACATCGGTTTGTCCCTTCGAGAGTTATCGTGCGCATAATTTTTCCGACAAAAAATTGAAATTTTGTGGAGGAGGTACACGAGGGAGTGGGCCGATATGGTCAATCTTCGAACTTAAACTAAGTTTGGACAAAATATTGCGAAAGCCAAATTTTGAACCTAATCGGTTCATCCGTTCGAGAGTTATCGTGCGCACCAGTCAGACAGACGGACATTGCTTAATCGACTCCAAATTGTCTGAAACGGATTTCGTCTAAACATACTTGGGGCCTAAAACCATTATTTCGATGAGGCACATTTTGCCTCGTTAGCATAAATGCTGAGGGTATAATGACAAAATACTTAAAATCGTAATGGTACCGTTAGATAGGGCTACTCCAAAATATGGACCTATCTTCACAAGTTTTGGTATAGAAGTTTTTTGTTCACTTGGAAGCCTAATGCCAAATTGTAGCTAAATCGGTCAGGAAATGTAGGTAAAAATGAGGGGCATAAAACGGATGAGGGCATAAAAAGACTATAGTCGGAACACCATTACTTTTGGCATTAAATTTCAGCGGAAATTCTGTGAGTCCCTTACGCTAGACTCATCATTTGGCTCACTTTCAAAATTCCTTACCAGGGTAACGCGCACAGGGACAAAGATGCAGGCGGAGCATTGATGGGTCTGTGAAGGCTTGAACAACTTCAAACACCGCTTGTCCTCAATTGACCAAAACAAAATTACGACCGGTAGTTGCGAAGACGATCGTCTGAGGGACTGCAACCTGCTGCGAAGAAGTTGACACTGTCACAGCTAGTTTATTCGTCTGTGTCTCATGCCTTGGTGACGAAATGATCCCTACTGGAGAGACCAAAATTACCTTCAGTTAGCGAATCTTCGCAAAAACCTTGTACGCCTGCAAAGGCGAGCAAGGGCAGAGTGAAACCTAGTTATTTGCAAAAGCTCTGCTCGTCTTTGCTATGCGCCGGATTGTCCCGAATGATCTCAGATTGGCAATCATTACCAAGGCTGATGCCATTGGGCGTATAATTAATAGGTTGCCGGTTGAGGGTCATTTCAGCGACAACATTATTTCAGACGTTGTGGATCAGATCAATGTACGGCTCGATCCTGTAGAAGGAAGTCTAAGTTATTAGCTGCGAGAATAAGGGATCGGTTGATTTTCTGATGCATTGGCTCATTTTGGGACGGCAGTAACAAGGCAGCCGTACCTGTTGCTGAGATCCTGTGTAGAATGATATACACAGTAGGGGTACCTCCTCCATCCACGAAGCTGGACAGGGTACTAAAGTTCATTGAAAAGCAAAGCATATGTCTTCTGTTGAGAAGAATGGCCAACTGTCATAAAGTTTGCTACCGATCACACTGGAGAGGGGATGCTAAACGTCGGATTAAAAAGGTTTTGTTTCCTTATCCCTCCGAAGCACCAGTAGGACGGAAGCAAAAAAAACTTTGCTTTGTGCAGATAAATTTACATAATTGCAAAACGGCTGCTGAACTCGTGCAAATTCTCTCGACCTTAGATATCGACTTCGCCTTAGTATAGAAACTTTATTTGTATAACAATTTGGTAATTGAAATCTGAAAATCTATACTGTTGTCTCTGCCTAAAAGGTGGACAATGTGAGAACGGGTATATTTGCCAACAAGAGCCTTAATTCTTCTAATCAAAGTAGCGGTGACATAAACACAGTGCGAATTAAGGAAAGACGTAATCTCTTGATATTGTCATCGATTTACATGCCGTACAAAGCCACCACCAGGCAATTTCTCGCAGAAGATAGGGAGCATGGGCATTGTAATCCTTGAATGTGACATTCCACTGTGGATGCAGCATTACGTCTCTATACCCTACACCAATATGTGGCGAAGGATCGTCACCAAATTTTAGTTGTTGTTGGGGATTCCAGAGAGGAAGGGGCCTATTGATTTTCATGATTGTGGGATTATATTCATGGGTCGGAATGGGCAAAAAACTTATAAAATGTTTTATTCTTATGCAAATATCTTCGCTTCGAGTAGGGGTATTCACAAACAAAGTTAATGGAAGAAGAAATGATCACCTTAAAAAAAAACCTCCGAATCCTAGATTGCGTTTTATACAAATTGGCCCAGTTCTTCGAGTTATCCATAGGACATAGCTTTGAAGTAATCGATGTAGGGCATCACATAGTCGGCCTCGTCCTGACTATAGCCTTTGCTCACTTATTTTCAATATAATTAGTGACAGCTACTTATGAAAGGATGCAATTCAAAAATGGATTACATAAAATACATAATTTTAGGAAATACTTTAACGGAAGGCGAATAAAACTGGTTTGCCCCGGCAACCTTTTGTACGAACTATAAAAAATTATCACTTCTCAAACTTTAAACATATACCTATATATATTCATGTTTATGCGAATTAATTTTGTGAGTGATTTGTGATTTCAAATAAAAATATCTAATTGCGTTTTGAATATGCTTTGAGTTATTATCCGCAGCCACAAACTAGCTTTGAATATACATATGTATCAAAGAATAAAAATGAAAAGAGCACATCTACATACAATGTTTGTGGTTGTTTTCTGTGTACATTAGGATTCTAGCTTTTTTGCATATATTACAAATATCATGGCATAATCGTGTAGGATCTGGAAAAATATTAAAAATGTGGTGTCACTTGCAGGGACGTAGTCAGAAATGCAACCTCTACCCTGCAACAATTTAGAAGCCACATGAGCCGAATAAACCAATATAAAATAAGGTAAACAAGCCATGTTCTGCATTACTAGTAGGCTAAACAAAATAATAATAAAACTACGATTAATTACAAAAAAATTTTAGTGTTATTTGGCAGTAGGGTTCGAATATTTACAATTTTTCTAAATTTTTAAATTTAGGAATTCATCTCAAACATCTTTAAAAATTCTGAATCTTTCGTTTTTGAAAATGGTTTAGCAATTATTTATCAGCATTAGTGAATGCAGTATGCAGTTTGAATGCAGTTTTTTTGTGCCCGCAATAAATTCGATCATTTAATATCTCAAATTAAATCCTTCTTCGTATTTAAATAAGCATCTTATGTTGGAAATATCACTTTTATATTTGGTAGATTATTCGGCTTTTATGCCCATTCATATAATTCCCAAGCTGTAGTTTTTTATATCCTCCACCATAAGATGGAGGGTATATTAAGTTTGTCATTCCGTATGCAACTACTCGAAATAATCATTGTAGACCCTACAAACTATATATCGACACCTCCATATAATAGTATGCTAAGTCTAAAAAGTGAGTTTTGCAGGAGAAGATCTCAAAGTTTGGAATTTTTTTTGAACTTCAGTACTATGCTAAGTCAATATTTGTTTATAACTTCTGTTCGGATTGACCGATCATTACCAAAATTAGACAGAATTTAGGTTAAAGGACTTTAAACATAAAAATGTGAAGAACTTGAAAACATGCTAAGTCGACTTAGCATACTATTGTTTGAAGGCGTCGATATATTATTTATCAGCGTGCAATTCTACATCGATATAGCCATGTCCGTCTGTTCGTCTGTCTGTCTGTCTGTCCGTCTGTGGAAATCACTCTAGCGTCCGAACGGATTGAAGTAGGTGGATGAAATTTTGGTAAAATCTATTATATGTACGTAGGACTTTCGGTATTGAAAGCGGGCTATGTCCACGTTTTCGTATAGCCCCCATACAAAGTGACGCGTGACGCGTCTTCGTTTTAAGGAATTTTTAAGATATTTGTCCCATTTGACCACCGAATCGGTTGTATTTTGGTATTATGTGTTTTCAGAGGCTAACACATATTTCTACCAAAGTTTGTTTATATAGGTCCACGTTTTGGTATAGCCCCCATATAACACCCCGTATATAGTACGCGTCACTTTACGATATTTTGAATGTATCAGTCCCATTTGACTACAGAATCGGCTGTAACTTTGAATTTTGTGTTTCCAGATGCTAAGAAACATTTCTACCATAAAATGTTTACATAGGTCCACGTTTTGATATAGTCCCCATAGGACGATACCTCCCGATTTTCGGTATTTTGAAGGTTTTAGCCTCATTATCACACCGAAATGGCTGAAATTTGGTATTTAGTCTTCGTTGGGGGTACAAAACTTTCTTCCAGAAATTTGTAGGTATAGGTCCACACCCTCATATAGCCCTCATAGAACGGTTCCTCCAGATTTTCGGTATTTTGAAGGTTGTGGCCACATTAATCCACCGAAATGGCTGAAATTTGGTCTTCATTTGGGGTATTAAACGTTCCATATGAAATTTTTTGGTATAGGTCCACGTCTTCATACAGCCCCCATAAAACTTACCTCCCGATTTTCGCTGTTTTGAAGGTTGTGCCCTCAATATTAACCAGAAATGACTGATATTTTGGTATTTAGTCTTTGTTGGGAGTATAAGACTTTCTCCC
This sequence comes from Musca autumnalis, assembly GCF_047663935.1. NCBI lineage: Eukaryota > Metazoa > Arthropoda > Insecta > Diptera > Muscidae > Musca > Musca autumnalis. The sequence goes on along the minus strand of NW_027411977.1, from coordinate 116,890,060 downwards.
AGAAACTTGTCGGTAAAGGTCCACGCCTTGGTATAGCCCCCATAGAACGGTACCTCCCGATTTTCGGTATTGTGAAGCTTGTGACCTCAATATCCCACCGAAGTGACTGAAATTTGTTAGTAAGTATTCGTTAAGGGTGTACAACTTTCCACCTGAAATTTATCGGTATAGGTCCGCGTCTTCATATAGCCCCCATAGAACGGTACCTCCTGATTTTCCGTATTTTGAAGGTTCTGACCTCAATATCCCACCGAAATGACTGAAATTTGGTAGCTAGTCTTCGTTAAGGGTATACAACTTTCCACCTGGAATTTGTCGGTATAGGTCAACGCCCTCATGTAGCCCCCATAGGACGATATCTCGCAATTTTTGGAATTCACTTCAATACAGTTCGTGGTGGAGGGTATAAAAAAATCGGCCCGGCCGAACTTAACGATTTTCTTACTTGTTAATCATTATTTTAGTTAGTTTGTTGTACAATAAAAGCAAACAAATTTCATCGAAAAATGACGTAGTTTTTAATAAAAAAATGAAACAAAAAACAAATCTTAAAAAAAATAGTTTTTATTTTTTGGTAAAATAACAAATGTTTCTCTCTGGTATAAATGAAACATTTTATTGACAAATTAAAAAAACTCAAGAGAATCGAAGAGTTCAATCATTGTTAGAATTTGATTTTAAGTATTAAATCGCGAAATTTGCATCCAAGCGCACTGTGCAAATTTTCTTGTTGAAAAACAAAAAACAAGGGAACTGATGAAGATCTGTGGCGAGATGTGAAACTATAGTCTTCCCTGCCTTACCCCTAGGTAAACATCGTCAATTTTCTCCCACTAATAAATTAAAGTTGTTTTAATAAGATATTAAAACAACAACTATGGGATTAAGCCAGACTATTTTGAAAAACAAAAACGCAAAAAATAAACCAATAAGGAAAGGATCAAAGTCCGGCGGGGCCTACTATATAATACCCTACACCACTATGAATATGTAAAATAAATATGGGTGCTAAATCCAAATCAGAACAGATTTTGATATAATTTGTCACATTTATTTGTAGACCAGATTCCGTCACATAATCCAAATTTCATCAAAATTGGACATATATATCGTGTTTTGTGCATCAAATACCTCAAATCGGTCGAAAATATATATGGGATCTATATCCAAATCTGAACCGATTTCGATACGATTTGCCACAGTTATTTCTATACTAACCACTGTCACACATTCCAAATTTCATTGAAATCGGACAAATATAGCGTGTTTCGTGCATCAAATACCACAAATCGGTCGAAAATATATATGAAAGCTATATCCAAATCTGAACCGATTTCGATATAATTTGGCACACTTACTGGACTAAATACCGTCGCACATTCCAAATTTAATTGAAATCGGACATATATAGCGTGTTTCGTGTGCCAAATTCCTTAAATCGGGCGAAAATATATATGGGGGCTATACCCAAATCTGAACCGATTTCTATATAATTCGGCACACTTATTTCTAGACTAAATTCCGTCGCACATTCCAAATTTCATTGAAATCGGACATATATAGCGTGTTCCGTGCACCAAATGCCTTAAATCGGGCGAAGATATATATGGGGGCTATATTCAAATCTGAACCGATTTTTACCAAAATAAATAGTGTTCGTCCGTTGGCCAAAAAAACTATCTTCCCCAATTTTCATGCGAATCGGACAATAAATGAGACCTGTACGTTGTTTACAAGAATACATGGACAGACGGACATACGTAAATCGATTCAGAAAGTGATTCTATGTATATCCCTAAAATGAACTATGGGTCTATCTCGTTTCCTTTTGCATGTTACAAACTTATGCACAAAGACATAATACCCCTTACCACAAGGTGGTGTAGGGTATAAAAAGGAAATCAAAAACCACTTTTTGAAAAAGTGTATGATTTCACTCAGAAATCCTCATGTGTATATTATGGCGTCCCAAAAACGACAATTTTTTTGGATACTGCCATATCCTATTTTTCCATTTGATCCAAAAACTTTAGATATGAAATTTTATGCCGATCGGTTAACGTTAATCCGTGCCAACTGAGTGATCTTTGTTTCCATAGCAATTTGTATGGGGCCAAAGGTACATTTTCACGAAAATTCTTTAAAGGCTGCATTTATGGTCCAATTGATATAGCTTTATAGGGCCCTCAATACCCAAAATCGCTCAATTGTGCATACGGAGCCATGTATATCAAAACCGATTGCCATAGAATTTCGTATTTAAGGTTTTTGGATCAAATGGATAAAATTTAAGGGTTAAGCGTTTGAAAAACAACAAAAAATTTCATTTTTTGGTCCGCCTCAATGAATATTCTTGATCAGTCTATGCATGACCGTTCGTCTGTGGCAATCAATCTAGCATCCGAACAGTATGAAATAGAACCCAAACATTTTAGACTAATGTTTTTATACCCTACACCACCTTGTGGTAAGCGGTATTATGTCTTTGTGCATTAGTTTGTAACATGCAAAAGGAAACGTGATAGACCCATAGTTCCTTTTAGGAATATACATAGAATCACTTTCTGAATCGATTTACGCATGTCCGTCTGTCCATGTATTTTTGTAAACAAAGTACAGGTCTCATTTATTGTCCGGTTCGCATGAAAATTGGGGAAGATAGTATTTTAGGCAGATTTGAGGTATTTGATGCACGAAACACGCTATATTTGTCCGATTTCAATGAAATTTGTAATGTGTGACGGTGGTTAGTCTAGAAATAACTGTGGCAAATCATATCGCAATCGGTTCAGATTTGGATATACCTTCCATATATATTTTCGACCGATTTGAGGTATTTGAAACACGAAACACGCTATATATGTCCAATTTTGATGAAATTTGGACTATGTGGCGGAATTTGGTCTACAAATAAATGTGAAAAATTATATCAAAATCTGTTCTGATTTGGATTTAACTCCCATATATATTCAACATATTCACAGTGGTATAGGGTAATATATAGTCGGCCCGACTTTGATCCTTTCCTTACTGTTTTTGTTTACGGTTTTTGAATAGCCTACATGCAACCGTAGCGTCCAATTTCTGGCATTGTGCAGTTTTTAGCTACATTTTCCACCCGAACTGGATGTAATTTAGCATATATGGTTCAAAGTGGTAAAAAAACTTAATATTTAGAATCCGATTTGGGCGAATTTGCACATCGTTCAATTTCCCCCCAATGAACATCAAGTTTCAAGAAGGTCTGTACCGCCTTTTTGTTTAATTACGGTTTGAGGGTAGTTCTTGTGGTCCTGTTTAGAGCGATGAAATGATTTTCATAGGTAAGTTCAAACTTGCCTGCATAATGGCCTAAAAGCTTTAAACACGCATTCATGTGTTTCTGATTACAACGATACAACTTTTTTCGCGGGAAAGCCCATGTTCCAAGAACTTTAAAAATAATAATACAGTTTACGCGAGAACTGTCGAAAGGAATGATCCTCAAAATTAGATCCAGTTCCAAAATTGACTATGTTGGTTCATGCCTCCGCAAAAATACAATAATTTTGCGCTTTATTCCAAATCAAATATATTACCAAAATGTCCGCACTTAACGTTAACTTAACAGACGTTAAGATAAATGTTCCAAAAGTGTCTATATTTGTTCGGCAAGTTTAACCGTCCACAAAAGACCTCATAATAGATAATTTTTTGGGGAGAAGGATTTTGGTATTGTTACCGGTCACTGTCCATGTATGAAAGTCTGAATTCACACAGGCTGAAGGTATATCTCTGTCGGCAAAGTCGACTAATGCTTGTTTACTTGTTTATCGACGTTTTTGGTTTAATTAGGGTGTAATTTGCACATAGCTTTCACAGGGCTCAAAAAACTTTTGGAATAGCCTTATAACAGTATTTATGGCAATTTTCGTCCCGAATTGGAAATAATTTAGTATTTAAGGTTCAAAGCGGTACGGAACAATTTCAGGTATTTAGCAGTTTTAATCGACATCTTACGCCCAAAATAGGATGTAAGTTGTTGAGCTCCTACTGGTCAAAGCATTGTATACCAAACATTGCGGAAATATGTACGTCACCGTTTTATATAACAAGTATTTCGATGATTTATATTTTCATTCTAAATATTCTCTACTTTGGCATTTAGGGTTTGCAGTGGTCAGAAACCAGAAACCTACCACGAGTTATGGACATACAGTGCTGCTCAAAACATTTGCAACTGCCATGACTAGTTCATATTTTATATAGTTCTGAGGTAGTTTGTGGATTTGAAATGCCAATATTTTTGTAGATTGATTGTTTATTGAATCCTTTTTAAAGATTTAAAAATTAATTTGCAAAAATTTCACTTATTTTACAAAAAATATACAAAACAAAGCTCGAACTCAGTTTTGGTTCTGCTCAAAACATTTGCAACAGAGAAAATTTTATTCAAAATCTGAAGAAATTATTTTTGTTTTGATAATATATTGTGAATTAAACATTTTATTTATCATCTGGAGACAACGTAAAGGAAACCAGTTAACTAAATAAGTTAATATATCCTAAGGGTAATTGTTACATACCAAGGTTTTATTCGATATTTAATATTCTAGAGTCCAGATTAGAGTCCCGGAACCTCCTATATAAATTTAGATTACTATAGCTGATTGCGTCCGATAAGAACTTAAGCATATTTTCAAAAAATTACTAGTTGTACTAGTTGTTGTAAGTACATTCGTAACAAATGTTTCAAATTTTCGGCCCCGTCAAACTTACCACAACAACATAATCTACATTATATAGAACTTCCAAGAAACTTGACGCTAAAGGTGATGCAGATTACATATTTGCTATGGAAAACAGTTTCAAACATCAATTCCTAGTTTTTTCGATTACTTTTATTCTGAGACAGTTTTTGTATGGCCATAAATATTAATTCGAATATTTAATACTAGATTTTGTAATAGGAAATATATCAAAGACTCTTTACAAATCGATGTCGGTGCGGGAACTTTTTTCACCAAATTGATTTGAAATGGATTGATTTTTATTAGAAGGACAATATTCCTCACATGGTCTTGAAACTTTCTTTATCATAACCCTAGTACACATTGTACAAACAGTTTTGTTGAAAAAAAAAGATAATAAAAACTTAGTAGAATTTTTACTGTTGGTGCTTTTATGGAAAATTGATTTGCACTGCATATTTATTGGAAACTTTTAAATTTTATTTAATTGAAAATCTATTGCAAAACTTTTACCACACAGTCTTGGTAATGTGGGATGGATGGTTGGTTGTTAAATAAAGTTGAACAAATAAATTATTTGTCAACAGAAATAACTTGGATACACTCTTTGGGGCATCTATTGAATTGATTTTCTGAATTGAGTGTAAACTAGACATTGCTTAGTTTCGGAATTTGCAGTGACAAGTACTTTAAACTCATTTGTAAACAACTCAGAGAAATACAGAGGTTAGCAAAGACCACTAATACACAGAAAGCGAAACTTCAACAAGCGACATTTTTGTTTGTCTGTGGCCTAACTACAGGGCTATCTACAGAAAGCTGCTCGGCTGAAAGTGTACTTGGTAAGCACGCTTTATCTGGAGGATAGGAGGATGCACTTGCACAACAAACACCTTGATAGATTTTTGAATAGAATTAGACCGTAGTCCTCAATAAATCTAAAGAAATTACGTTGACTGCGCTCAACTTGAAAGATGGGAAAGCTCAAACAGTCGCAGAAGGTCTCTAGAAAGTATTAGATAAGTTCAACCTCTGGGGGTCAATTGTGATTGTAGCCGGTACAACATGCGTGAATACTGGTATATAGACTGGTGTTGTAGTTCGACTGCAGCAAATGTTCGAAGAAAAATGTTGGCCCACATTCAAGTTCATCTGCTGGCTCCCGTTCTTTGGATTGTCATAAACGATGCACTCAATGTGTCAGCTGAATCACCAAATATCAAGTACTTTGTGCAGGGTTTCATGAGCAAAAAGAAGCATTAGATTAAAAGCCTGGGTATATAAGCTGCCTCGCCAGATTGCCTGCTTCATTTGACATAACAAAAAAGAGAAGGCCGAGCCAATTTCGAACTAGTTTGCCCTTTTCTTTTTTATTATTTTATCAGAAGTAAAAGGAATTTTTCTTTTCCACCTTAAGGAATTTTTCTTTTCCACCTCACTAAAGGGGTGAAATCCCTTTTTGTAAAGTTTGGCCATTCTAAGTCTTCATGTGTGTATTCTGATGACTGAAACCCGCAACAGGTGGCACAAATAATGTTTATGCATTTCTAACCTGCCTGATCATTGGTTCATTAGTCAATTTTTCTGCACTAAAGGTTTAGAAAAACTATCTGTAGCTCTGAATTACTACCACAACTGTCTTAATAGCAACACAGGCTAGTCTAGCGCCAACGTCTTTGGTAAACACCTTTACGGGCAGTTAATGAGAAATAATATTTGAACTTTATCGTTTGTCGACAGAGATATTCCCCTTAGCCTAAGCCCGTCTGTCGTCAATGTCTTCACGGGTAGTAAAATTAGAATAATTACCTGAACTTTAACTTTCAACGGCAGAGATATTCCCCTCAAACTGTGCAAAATTGAGACACCTATGACTACATAAAGGAACTCCTTTTCCCCAAAAATTATGTTTTAGAGCGGTTCTCGGTTGGTGCTCTTACCGACAAAAATATTAAGGCTTAACCGCAAAAATATCTATACTTTTTTTGGAATTTACCTTAACGTTTGCGAGTGTTTCGCACAAACATCCCAGAAGAGCCAAAGGAGACTACTCTCATATCAATGAGTGCACCCCGATTAATATTAGCTCAATAATATGGGACCCACTGTTCATTGCCGAGTCCGAACGGCATGTCTTACGACACCATTTGTTGAAATTGTTTTACATGGGTGGACTTAGGAAACGTCGCCAACATTACACTGAGAGGTATTTTGCCACCGTTGAAAATTTGATGTTGTCTGGCCTGGGAATCGAACCGCTAACCTTCTGAGTGCAATGCGGGTGCATACCACTTTTGCTAATAAATTGTATGAGGATTAAAGGGCAAAAGTGTTGAACTTTTGCGGAGAAGGAACGGTCCGACAGAGGCCATTTGAGAAGTAGATCTTATAATGAGATTCATTCCCTTCTTATTTATCATGCTCACCAGCCATTTTAGCTGGTCACCGTAGGATTTTGAGCTATTGGACCATTATGCGATGTAGGAGAAGAATGCTACCAAGCAACGGCCCTGAGCGGCTTGTACATGGCAAAGCCCAGTATTATGTTGAACCCTCTTTCATCTCAAGTGGGCACCGACCTCCCCGTGTTGTCTCCTTTAACACACGTTAAAGGTAGTGAGCTTACATGTGCCGCGCCTTCACCCACGAAAACGATAAAAACTTGGTTTGGGCGTTGGGCTAGTAAGCCACCCCGTCAAAACACAATCCACTATAAAAAAAAGAAAAAAAGAAGAAAAACCACCCCATCTAAAGTTGACGACCCCCGCAAACGTTTTAAGGGCCATGATCTGCAAATCTGCATAAGGAATATCAGTACTTTCTACAAAGTAGGTAAAGTTTGCCGACGGACAAAGCTGATATTATTGCCTTACAGAAAGTGCGATTGAATCGGGAAAACACAAAGATTGTTATAATAATTGTTTACACACTGTATTATAGCTGCCATGAAACCAAACATGAGCTAGGTGTTGGATACATGGTAGATCGGAGGCTTACAAATCTCGTCTCCAGTTTCACTCTGGTTGATTAGAGAATTGCCACAATCTGTATAAGGGTTTTTTAACAGAAGAGAAAGAAGAGAAAGATGAACAGAGCAAGGATATATTAAATGAGCATCTAGAGAGTGTGCATATGACCGCTGGCATGGTCATGACATTAAGAATGTTCTGGAAGATTTAATGCTAAAATTGGGAGGGAAAATATCGAGTGTCGTAAGGCCACTGAAAGAAGAACGCAGCATACAGAGCAATACGTACTCAGTAGCAACACGAAGCGCCAGGGAAAAATATTGGAGAAGACTAGTAGCGTATTTTCAGAAGAAGAATAAAGGACACTAAAAACTTGAACTTGAGAAACTCGAGTTGTTCAGGAGTTGTTCAGGAGTGAGAATGGATTCCAAAATTCTACCAATGTGTAAAACACCAGACTGAAGGGTAATGTACAGGCACATTTTCCTGCAAAGAGGATGAAGCGAATCATGACAGCAATTAATCGGCTGAAAACCAATAGAAGAAAACCAATAGAAGAGCAGCTGATGGGCTGCCCGCCGAACTGTTCAAGACTGGTGGCGGTGGTAAGGAGTATGCATTAGATAATTAGCGAAATTTGGCTGCAAGAAAGCATAACCTACCGTACAAAAAATCAGACAAGACAGTGTGTGGAAACTACAGAAGTATAAGTCTCCTACAAATCGCATAGAAAGTTCTTTCGAGCGTACTGTGTGAACTTCTAAAACGAAGTCGAACCTCGATTATCTGTAATGGTTGGGTCCGGAGGCATTGCGGATAATCGATTTTCTCGGATAAAGGAGTAACACTGTTTCTCAGAAATTTTAAGTCTAAAAAATTGAAACTGTTCTAAAATGATTCACTTTTGCACTGTTTTTTCCATTAACATTTGGTCAAATGAATTATAATCCCGGATCATAAAGAATTTCGGGGTTAATCGGTATAAAATTAACGACAAATTCTATGTTTTCTTTCCCGGATAATGGAGGTTTGCGGATAATCAATTCCCGGATAATCGAGGTTCGACTGTATATGGTCAATAAATTATCGTATCATAAAGTGTGAACCAATCTTGACACTGTGCGAAATACTGGAGAAGACAGATCGTTCGACAAATTAAGTCATTTCACTATAATGAAAATCGGGAGGTACCGAAATTCAGTCGGAAAGGTTTTTACTTCCAACGTAGAGTAAATACCAAATCTCAACCATTTCCGTTTGTTGTTTTGGCCACAACCCTCAAAAAAAAAAAAAAAAAAATCAGGAGGTACCGTTCTATGGGGGCTATATGAAGCCGTGGACCTACACCGAACACATTCATATAGAAAGTTTTATAACTCAAATGAGGACTAACTACCAGCAATATCAGAGAAATATTGAGGCCAAAACCTTCAAAATACCTGAATCGGGAGGTACCGTTCATTGGGGCTATATGAAGGCGTGGACCCATACCAACAAAATTCTGGGGAAAAATTTAATATTCCCAACGAAGGCCAAGCACCAAAATTCAGCCATATCGGTGTGATAACGAAGCTAAAACCTTCAAAATACCGAAAATCGGGTGGTACCGTTCTATAGGGGCTGTATTAAGGCGTGGGCATGTACCAACAAATTTCTGTGGGAAAGTTTTATTACCCGAACGAAGACTAAATACCAAATTTCAGCCATTTCAATGGATTATTGTGGCCATAACCTTTAAAATACCGAAAAATCTGGAGGTACCGTTCTAAGGGGGCTATATGGAAGCGTGGACCTATACCGAAAAATTTAGAGGGGAAAGTTGAATACCCCCAACGAAGACTATGTACCAAATTTCAGTCATTTCGGTGGGATATAGAGGCAGCAACATTCAAAATTCCGAAAATCGATTGGTACCGTTCTATGGGGGCTATATCAAAACGTGGACCGATGTAGCCCAGCCAGCCATTTCAATGGATTATTGTGGCCATAACCTTCAAAATACCGAAAATCGGGAGATACCGTATCGGTGTGATAACGAAGCTAAAACCTTCAAAATACCGAAAATCGGGTGGTACCGTTCTATAGGGGCTGTATTAAGGCGTGGGCATGTACCAACAAATTTCTGTGGGAAAGTTTTATTACCCGAACGAAGACTAAATACCAAATTTCAGCCATTTCAATGGATTATTGTGGCCATAACCTTTAAAATACCGAAAAATCTGGAGGTACCGTTCTAAGGGGGCTATATGGAAGCGTGGACCTATACCGAAAAATTTAGAGGGGAAAGTTGAATACCTCCAACGAAGACTATGTACCAAATTTCAGTCATTTCGGTGGGATATAGAGGCAGCAACATTCAAAATTCCGAAAATCGATTGGTACCGTTCTATGGGGGCTATATCAAAACGTGGACCGATGTAGCCCAGCCAGCCATTTCAATGGATTATTGTGGCCATAACCTTCAAAATACCGAAAATCGGGAGATACCGTTCTATGGAGGCAATATGAAGACGTGGGGAAAAGTTGTATACCCCCAATGAAGACTATGTACCAAATTTCAGTCATTTCGGTGGGATATAGAGGCAGCAACATTCAAAATTCCGAAAATCGATTGGTACCGTTCTATGGGGGCTATATCAAAACGTGGACCGATGTAGCCCATTTGCAATAGCAAACATCCAAGGAGTAATAGAAACTTCCATACCAAATTTCAAAGCTCTATCTTAAAAACTGCGAGCTGTATCTTGATTTCAAAAGACGGACGGAGAGACGGACATGGTCTGTCCGACTTAGAATTTTACCCTGATCAAGAATATATACTTTATAGGGTCTCCGATGAATATTTCGATGTGTTACAAACGGAAAGACAAATTTAATTGTACCCTCCATATTATGATGGAGCATAAAAAATGTATTCAATATATGGGGCTATATCAAAGTGTGGACCTATGTTTTTGGTGGAGAAGTTTTGTGACCACTGGGAATCTCAATTGTCGAATTGCAGATACTTGGGTCAAAATTGTAATCGGGAGGTACCGTTATATGGGGGCCTACCAAAACATGTATCTATATTGCCAGTTTTTGGCGGATACAACTGGGAACCTCAAATGTTGAATTACAAATAGTCCGGTCAAAAATTATAGCTAAGATCTTCAAAAAAAACTGTTCACAGTTTTTGATGGAGATATTTTGTGATCACTAGGAACCTCAACTGGCAAAATACAGGTAGTTCGGTTAAAAATTGTAGCTAAAATCTTCAAAATACCGAAAATCGGGAGGTACCGTTATATGGGGGCTATACCAAAAAGTGGTCCGATATAGCCCATCTTCGAACTTGAGCTAATTTATCCTGATCAAGAATTTATATACTTTATATGGTCGCAAATGACTAGTTCGATGTGTTACAACCAGAAAAACAAACTTAATATACCCTCCATACAATGATTGAGGGTATAAAAAAGAATAGTCTGGAGTGCAGAACAACGCTACTCTGCCTTAGTTGTATATACCCAGCAAAATAAATTGGAAGCAGTGCAATGTAGACTACTTCTATCACGGCTTGTTTTGATGCAGTTCAAACGGAGTCATGAAAAAGGCACTCCATTCCTCACATTTTAACCGCTTTTGGATGCAATCTAAAGAATCACATCCATTTGCAGTTAAAATGCAGTGGCAAGGGTCAGTTAAAATGCAGTGCCAAGGGGTTAGTTAAAATGCAGTGCTATGGAGTGCATCTTTCAGTAGTCACGCTCTTGTAAAAATCATGAGTGAAAATGCATAATTGGATGCACTTCCAGATTACTTGTACATATAATTTAACTGCATCTTTGGAGGCAAACATTTTGCTGGGTATGTATATGCCCCTAGGATATATGGTGATGTCTCGCCTTTCTCTTCAACCTAACCTACTAACCATACCCTAATTAGAAATTATATTAAGAGTTTTGTTTTGCTTAGAAAAAAATTACAATTCCAAGTTTAGTGTATACACAAGATGTAGTTTTTGGTTAAATCACATATTGTGCAGACCAGGGTTTAAAAGCCAGCATCTAAAAACATTAGCATTAGCTGTACACTTCAACTGCTACACAATATTGACACACACGGCTAAATAAGCAACCGAACGCATATTTATTTTTGAACATTTTTGCTTATTCCGTTTTTTACGCCTAATCTTTTTTGCGTTAGGCATAATCGACAACCACGCTACATATTTAGCAGTGGGCTGACCATGCTATTTATGCTATTTTATTAAAACGACAATATCAAATTGCATCAGCATCCCTAGCAATATTTTTTGTTGCTACATGTTGCCGTTGTTCATTGTTGCTAAACATATTTCGAAGAAATTTTAGCAGGCAAATCTGCAAATATTCGGTGCTTTTGCTAATGTGGCGTTAGCATTTTAAACCCTGGTGCAGACGTATTTTCCTTAAGTCGTGTAAAAACGTAAATTAGTTAGGTATATTTTACACACTTATTACGCAATACATAAAGACCAACAAACATTTTCTGATACATTTACCAACCAATTACACAAAACAATTGGAACCTCAAGTTGCTAATAACCATTATATTCACTAAAAATAAAATATAAATTAAATTCACTTACCACATTTCATTTCCTGCTCTTCTTCCTCGACAGCACGCAAAACGGCAGAGTTGGCCAAGTTTAATGGCTTAGCAATTTGTTCGTCAATTTCAATCCTAAAAAAAGTAAATAAAACAAAATTGGTTTACTTTGTTCTGAGCATAGTTGCACATTTTAAACACATACATATGAATACTCGTATAGCATTTGTATTGTTACAAAATCATTCAATCGTCAGAGATAAAAGGTGTTTTGTTTTTACTGCAGTAAAAATTAATCTGCTCTTCTCTGTTAAATGCATTTCTATCAGCTACATTAAACGGTTGCTATTTAATATAAACAATGTGACAAAAAGAACAATTTTCATTAACAGTTGAGTTTAAAATAAAAAATAAAACAAAAAATCGTTTCGTTCAGCTGGGCCGAACTTTTTATACCCTCTACCATGAAATATTCTGAACTTATATGAAATAAATGGTTTTCATTTTGTTACGAATGTACCAATATCCACAAAGTTGTTTGCCCACTGGGAACTAGAGTTGTATAGTTCATGAACGAACTAGTTCAATTGAACGATTCATTGAAAAGAGCGTATGAACTAGATCAGTCGATATAGTTCATTATAGTTCAATAGCTCACTGGGCGCAGAACGAAAGATCCACAAAGAACGATCAACGAACGAACGATTCACAATCTAGTTCAGCATGTCATTCACATATGAATAAAGTGACGCCGTTTTCTGTGCTAAGTGATGCCTTCGTAATGTAATGAGTTTTGTTTATGTTTTGGATCAATGTGAAGTGTCAACCCCTATTGTAATAAAAGTAATTTCTACATAAAGAACATTGTTGACATAACACATCCCAATATATCGAATCCACTATCATTCAATGTGCTTTTTTGGATAGAACAAAATAAACATACATACATAAAGCTTTTTCGCAGTTATAATTTGTACAAACACACAACATAAGATTTTTTGCCAGCCACGTAAATGAAATTCTAATTACGTTTTCTTCTAAACTTAATACAAACTTAATCTTTATTTATGAATGGTATAAAATTATCTAAATGTAATATTTTTGCAGTTTAATTATTACTCTAATGTTTGTTCCTATTTGGTGTAAGTGTGTGTGTTTTCATCAAGCGAATGATAAGAGCCCGTGAACGATTCTGATCCGAATGATTGAACTGGATAGTGAACTATGAACTAGATTACTGAACTAGTTCAGTTAAAAGAGCTGATCTAGTTCAGATCTTTCAAATGAACTAGATTGTACAACTCTACTGGGAACCCCAAATATCTGATTTTAGCTAATTCGGTCGACTAAAAACTTGCAAGTACCTGAAGTAGGACGGTACCGTTATATGAATGCTATATCACAGTTTTTCTATATATCCTATATCCACTATTTTTGATGAAGAAGTTTATAACTACTGGGAACCAAACCAAATCAAAAATTAGTATTTTCTACCTCACTTCGTCGGAACATTGTCAAACCGAGGAAGATTTTAAAGGTATCTACATTTCTATTCTCATACGGACTTTGTCGAATTTTTCCCCCATTGATGCTGTTTAGGATTTATTATCGTCCAAGTCCCCTGTATTTTTACTAAAGCTATCTAATTAGAGAGCAACAATAGAAAGAATTCGAGATCTTTTCTTAGTTCGGCTTATAGAACTAAGAAATTTTCTGTAATGAGCCAGCTAAGTAAGTAAATAGATCTAATTATAAAAGTTTTTCATGACTGATGGACCGTTGAACCTCACTATCTATGGCCATTTTTAATTATATCGTTTTTCTTGATAAGGGACTCAACCACCATTGTCTCGAAAATGCAGATGCACTTATAAGTTTAGCAAATATAGCGATTATAAAACAATAAGCCCCGGAAATTCGTCTATAAATAAAGGGCATTTTGGACCATGGGACATTACTGGAAATTTTCTGAAAATTGCATGAAATTAGGTTCAGTCGTTTTGGAAAAATAATGTATTGAAAAGAGTGGCCATTATAATCAGTTTTCAAGATATAACATATTTAAAAAAGTGGGCACACAACCCCATTGCCTCCCAAAATTTATGCTGAAACCGATATAGTGTTTGGCTTATACATATAGCGTTTAAAAGAAAGACGTGGCAAAGGTGCCCCACTTCCTATGAAACTCATAAAATATACATAACAACGGCAAACCTTGAGATTTTGCTGCAAATTTCATGGAAATTGGTTCAGTAGTATTGGAGATATAACATATTTAAAAAAAAAAAACAGGCGTGGTCGGGTCTTTAGGCCCCAAAAGAAGTACCTGAATTGTAGATTAATTTGTAAATTTTTAAACCGATACATTCGTAATATTTGAAAATATAGCGTTTTTTTAATATCGCATAGGGGTACCGCATAGGTACCGCGGCCCCTTTGGAATTCAATAAAATATGTAGCCTATTTTCAGCGGGGCGATCGCTGTACATTCCCTGACAATTAAAAAAAACGTTTCAGAATTTTTTTAGATGTAACCTATTTTAAAAAGTGGGCGTGGTGCAGTTTTTGGGTCCCAAATAACTAGGTAAGGTCGGAGACACAAATACAAGTGTCTCGCAAATTAATTTCCAAACCGGTACATTTGTAATTATTGTAAATATAGCATTTTTAAACAAATAGGGTATAGGAAGTACCCCGCACCTTCCGAAACTCAACAAAATATGTAGCCTATTTTCACCGGGAGCCATCGCTGTACATTCCCTGACAATCTCAGGAAAATCAGTTAAGTAGTTTTTAAGAAAAGATTAAAACTGAAAATTGAAAAAAGTGGGCGGGGTCAAATTTTCTTTGCATAAAAACCTTATACCAAAGCGTACCATTTTTTAGTGGAAAAGTTTTTTTGACTACTCTAAATTCCAAATAGCGGCAAATTTAGACAGTGTAGAAAAAATCTTCAAAATAACTGAAATCAAGTGGTACCGTTATATTGGGTCTACACCAAAACAACCAAATGCCAAATTACAGCTAATTCAGTCTCAAATTGTAAATACAAATTATCTGAATTCAGACCGTACTGTTATTTGGGCTACACCAAAACATGGACCTAAGCCCATAATTTTTAGTGGATAAGTTTCCGTACCACACAGCCCACCACAGGGAGCCCTAAATCCCAAATATGTCTGAAAATTTGGCTAAAAACGTGCATATGCCTGAAATCGGGCGGTACCTTTATATGGGGGCTATACATAACGATAGACCTATGCTGACAATTTTTAGCGAAGAAGTAATGTGACCACTTCTTATCTCAAATGGTAAATTACTGGGAATTCGGTAAAAAATGTAGCTAAAATTCTCAACATACCGAAAATCGGGAGGTATCGTTATATGAAACATGGACCTGACACTGTTTGGTGGAGAATTGTTGTGACCACTAACAACCTCAAAAGTCGAATTACAACTCGTTCGGTTAAAAATTGTTGTTAAGAATCCGATACCGAAAATCGGGAGGCACCTTTATATGGGGGTTATACCAAAATATGGACCTATGTAGAACATTTTAACTTAAGAAGTTTTGTGACCACTAGGAACCTCACATGTCAAATTACAGCTAGTTCGGTCAATAATCTAGCTAAGACCGGCAAAATACCGAAAATTGAGGGGTACAGTTATATGGGGGCTATACAAAAAGTACCTTTGTAGAAAATGTTTAGTAAAGAACTTTTGTGACCACTGGGAATCTCAAATGTCAAGTTACAGGTGATTCGGACAATAATGTAGGTTAATGCTCAAAACACCGAAAATCGTGTGGTACTGTTATATGGGGGCTATACAAAAATATGGACCAATGTAGAACATTTTATGGTAAAGATATGTTGTTACCACTGGAAATATCCAAAGTCTAATAATTACAGGTAGATCTGTCAAAAAATTAAGATTATATGTTAAAAATATAGAAAAACGGAAGGTACTATTATATGGGGCTATACCATGTGGACCTTTATTGAAAATGTTTGGTCGATAATTATTGCGACCACTAGGAACCACAAATGTTAAATTACACCTAGTTCGGTCAAAAAAGGTAGCTAATTTCCCTAAAATATCGAAAATCGTGAGGTACGGTTATACCAAATCAGAGACCTATGTTGACAATATTTGGTGGGTAAGTGCTGTGACCACTATGACCCTCAAATGTCAAATTTCATCTAATTCGGATAAAACAAGTAGTATTAAAAGCCCCAAGAATTCCAAAAATCGGGAGGTACCGTTATATTGGGGCTATACAAAAAACATGAAGCTACATTGACACTTTTTAGTTAAAAACATTTTGTGACCATTGAGAATCTCATATAGAAAATTACAGGTAGTTCGGTCAAAAAATGTACCTCAAATTACAGCTATTTTGGTTAAATTGTTGCTTAAATCCTCAAAGAACCGATGATTGCTTATAAGGGCCGATATAGCCCATTGCACAGTGTCCAATTTTACGAAAAACCTGGCCAAAACTCTAAAACTGAATGGATTTTGACCTAACCTAGAACTCTTAAGTTTTTCGGGTCGCTGGATTTAGTTATCATATTTTTTAACCCTCAGACGATCATTTAAGGAGTCTTTTTGGTCCCTTCTCCAATAAAATGTGATCGTATCAGATCAAAATATTCCACACATTTGTTCGCCATCAATTTTTATTATAGGTCCTAGAATACACTGAAACGCTATATCTTATCAAAACTCCAGAAATATGTAAAATTGAAAACACATTTTAGGGTTAGGTCGTACTTTATGTGAGTTTTGGCAAAATTGTAATACAAAACATCTTTTTAGAAGAATGGCATCAAAAACAAAAATGTTTTCCGCTAAATTTCACTATAAATCACCAAAGAAATGAAATATCTATTTGCATTACATACCAAGGAAATATCGGTATCAATGCACTGTGGTTTAGCTTGTATGGGAGAAAGCGAAAAAAATATTTCTAATCAAGATATCTATCTGAAAATTTTACCATAAGCTCGTAGTGACTAGAAGATAGTTTTCGTCAGGATTGGTCCACTTTTAAGTATAGACCCCCTATAACGGTACTTCTAGTTTTTTTATTAATTTCAAGATTTTGTCTATATTTTCAAAGTGAATTCGCTGTAATTTGACATTTTGTGTTCTTTGGCGTTATTAAACATCTTGCCTACCATGGTCGATAGAGGTCCGTGTTTTGGTATATCCCTTATATAGACATACCTCCCGTTTTTTATAATTTCATGATTTTGGCCATATTTTTTAACTGAATGTGCTGCAATTTGACATTTCGAGTTTATAATCTGTACAAAACATTCTTGCCGCAATTCATCAATATATGTCCACATTTTGGTATAGTCCTATATCATGTTAACTCCCGATATTTGGCATATTTATGTATTTGGCCTAAATTTTCTACAAAAATGTTTTTAAAAATCAAGGCATTTTATGAATTTTATTATTGACAAGGATTAACTGGTAACAAGTATCAACAATATGAGGCAAAGAATATTCTTACAACGTAAGTTAACATATGAACCAAGGGACTACCAGATTATATTATAGAGAATGTCCTATTGGTCTCAAACAGTGAATATCTGGAAACTGAGATGTTCTATGAGATTTTTAGTTCCATTACAATAAATACTAGCTACAGGATATCTCGACTAAGAGAGTTCCCAGATCGACTAAAAATGTACCAGGATATATAAACAGTAAACAAGACCATATTTCAAACAACGTTCACACATGCTGTTTATTCTCATATTTGAAATTTCAATGCATTTATCAAATTTTCATTGAAAAATATGATAGAAACAACGCGATAGAGGAATTTTACAACAATGATATTTTCTGAAGAATTGTGTATTACATTCCAGCGAATATTTTTCCCAAAGATAACATTAAGAAAAATTTGACGGTTTTGGAGATACGCTGCGAAATATATACAAATCGCGGAAATTTTAGATATATTATAAAATTTGAGGCGATAAATGAGGTTATTCTTGTTCATCATGTTTCCAAATATCGGAAGGTACCGTTCTATGGAGGCTAAATAAAGGCGTGGACCTATACCAACAAATTTCAGGTGAACCGATTTTTATAAACTCAACGAAGACGAATTACCAAATTTCAACCATTTTGGTGGGTACAGAAGTTACAACCTTCAAAATTTCGAATATCGGGAGGTAATTTCTATGGGGGCTATATGAAGGCGTGAACCTATACCAACAAATTTCAGGTGGAAAGTTCTATGCACCCCACGATAACTAAATACCAAATGAATGTGTGGACTTATACCAACAAATTTCAGGTGGAAAGTTTTATACACCCAACGACAACTAAATTCCAAATTTTAGCCATTTTGGTGGAATATTGAAGCCACAACCTTCAAAATACGGAAAATCAGGAGGTACCTTTCCATGGGGGCTATATGAAGGCGTGGACCTATACCGACAAATTTAAAGGGGAAGTTTGAGTACCCCCAACGAAGTCTAAATTCCAAATTTCAGCGATTTCGGTGGAATATTGAGGCTACAACATTCAAAATACCGAAAATCGGGAGGTACCGTTCTATGGGGGCTATATGAAGGCATGGACCGATACCAACAAAGTTCTAGAGGAAAGTTTTACACCACCAACGTAGACTAAATACCAAATTTCAGCCATTTCGGTGTGATAATGAAGCTAAAACCTTCAAAATACCTAAAATCGGGAGGTACCGTTCTGTGGGGGCTACATGAAGGCGTTGACCTGTACCGACAAAATTCTAGGGGAAAGTTTTATACCCCTAAAGAAGACTACGTACCAAATTTCAGCCATTTTGGTAGGATAATGAAGCTAAAACCTTAAAAATGCCGAAAATCGGGAAGTACCGTTCTATGGGGGCTATATCAAAACGCGGACCGATATATCCCATTTTCAATACCAACCATCCTGCAAGTAATTAAAACTTCTGTACCAAATATTTACTCTCTATCTTTAAAATTGCGATCTGTATCTTGATTTCAACAGACAAACAGATGGACGGACATGGTTAAATCGACATAGAATTTTATGCTGATCAATAATAAAGGGTGTTTTTTTAAGCTAGATAGAACTTTAAATTGTAAAAAGTAACACCAAAAATTAAATTTTGATGAAACTTTTTTTTTTTTTTTTTTGTTTCGGTATACTCTGACAAATCATCATGAATAGACTCACGCTTGAACAAAGCTACGAAATTATCCAAATTTACTTTGAAAATCAGTCGTCGATTCGCGCAACTTATAGACGACTTCGTCATTTTTATGGCGTACATAATCGTCCATCTGAACAAGCGCATTTTTAGCTTAACGGGTTTGTTAATAAGCAAAAGCATAAGCATATGGAGTGAGACCAATCCACAAGAGACCCTACAGACTCCATTACATCCAGAAAAATGCACAGTATGGTGCGGTTTTCACGCTGATGGCATCATCGGACCTTATTTCTTCAAAAATGAGGCCGGAGCTCGCGTTACGGTCAATGGAGATCGTTACCGCACCATGATCAATGATTTTTTGTTTGAAAATATGGATGACATTGATCCGGAGGAGATGTGGTTTCAACAGGATGGCGCTACGTGCCATACGGCGAACGCAACCATCGACTTATTGAAATCAAAATTTGGCGATAAGTTGATTTCGAGAAGTGGACCTGTCAATTGGCCTCCAAGGTCGTGCGATTTGACACCTCTCGATTATTTCCTGTGGGGCTACGTGAAGTCACTGGTTTATGCTGATAAACCAGCAACAATTGATGCCTTGGAGGCCAGCATTGTTCGTGTTATTCGTGACATACGGCCAGCAGTGCTCGAAAAAGTGGCCAAAAATTGGACGTCCAGAATGCACTTCGTCAAGAACAGCCGCGGTGCCCATATGCCCGAAATCATTTTCAAATGTTAATGTCACGTATTGATCTTTCGAATAAAAACAAAATTTGATTACAATTTAATTTTTTGTGTTATTTTTTACAATTTCAAGTTCTATCGGGCTTAAATAAACACCCTGTATATATACTTTATAGGATCTCCGATGAATATTTCGATGTGTTACAAACGGAATGACAAATTTTATTATTGTGAAGGGTATAAAAACGAAAAGTGCAAATATGTGCAGGATGTTTCGATGGATATTGGTAAAAAACCCCTCCCCCTTTTTATGAAATGACAAGGTACACAGCCCAACTCGATCTTACTCAAAACTATTTTCATCATGTATTGTTAAAATTGACTTTGAAAAAAGTCAACAAGTACGGATATCAATTATTAAAGTACGCAAACATCATTGGCGGCTCTGAACATCTTAAATACGTTTCATATACATTTGATTAAAATTTCAAAAAATATATATATGTATTTAAAATCCGTTGTTTATTTTGTATATTATCATAGTTTTATAAACAACTTAAATATTGAGACAACAAAAAAATTCCAAATAGGGTCACTTTGACCTGCATTTAACTAGAATCCTATATAACTACACGCAGTGGGATCCTACAGACAATATTTGACGTTATTTTTTTTTTCTTTTTTTTTTATTTAGGTCAGGTTTTTTCGGAATGTTGGACACTGGGCATTGTCGTAATTTACCTGCCTTTGAAACAGACATAGCGTTCTAGCTAGAGTTGTACAGTCTAGTTCATTTCAAAGATCTAGTTCAATAGCTTAGCTCTTTTAACTGAACTAGTTCAGTAATCTAGTTCATAGTTCACTATCCAGTTCAATCATTCGCATCAGAACCGTTCACGGGCTCTTATCATTCGATTGATGAAAACACACACGCATACACCAAATAGGAACAAAGATTAGAGTAGTATAATTAAACTGCATTTAGATAATTATATTCCATTCATAAAGAAAGATTAAGTTTGTATTAAGTCTAGAAAAAAACGTCCTTCGAAAAAAATTTGTAATTAGAATTTCATTTAAGTGGCTGGAAAAAAATCTTATGTTCTATGTTTGTAAAAATTATAACTGCGAAAAAGCTTTATGTGTGTATGTTTCTTTTTTTTCCTTTTTTCTATCCAAAACAAGGCATATATTGGGATGTGTTATGTCAACAATGTTCTTTATGTAGAAATTACTTTTATTACAATGGGGGTTGACACTTCACATTGATCCAAAACATAAACAGAACTCATAACATTACGAAGGCATCACTTAGCACAGAAGACGGCGTCACTTTATTCATATGTGAATGACATGCTGAACTAGATTGTGAATCGTTCGTTCGTTGACCGTTCTTCGTGGATCTTTCGGTCGGCGCTCAGTGAGCTATTTAACTATAATGAACTATAACGTCTGTAGTGCGATTCTCTAACTCAATTTTTAAGTTACCGACAATTGTCGTTAAAATTAAAATGCTTACAATTTCAGTAACAAGTGAGAAACGGCTATAGTCGGTACGGAGCCGACTATGTGATACCCTACACCACTCCCACTGTGCATTATCTTTTCACTTGAAAACATTTCTTTTAGGGAGATACGAAAGTTTTCACATATCTGGCTTTTATACCAAATGACTTAAGGCGGACTGAACCAAAATAATTAATATTTAATTTTATATTTGACTACTATCGACAATATCAATATGTTTGGAATAAAATATTGACTTTTTCTCCAAATAAATTTTTCGCTCATTCCGACCCCTAAATATTATCCGACCATCACCAAAATCAATAGGCTTCTTCCTCTGTGAGACCTCCATTAACCCTCGAAATTTCGTGACGATCCGATCAAAATTGCGACCTGTAGCGTGATTTCCAAAAAATGGAAAAATTGGATGTATTACCGACTATTGCGATATCTCCGTTATTTGGCCACATACGCCAACCTACTTTGCATCATTGTAAATATGGGATCTTCTACTTTCATAGTCAGGCTCTGCTTTTGGAAAGTCTCCAACCAAAGAAGTGATATTCGTCATTATAATTAAAATCGCAAAAATGAAAAGTTTGGTTTTATTTGCGACTCTTGTGATATCTTCGTTGTTTGATCACCAACAAGAACCTACTTAACATCATTAGAAAGGTGATATTTTCTACTTTCATTGCCATGTTTTGCTTTTCGTATACCCCTTATAGAAGCTGAGATATTCGCTTTGAAAAAAACGTTGTATTTTTATCCACATAAGTTTTTTGCCCATTCCGACCCCTGAATATTATCCGACCATCACCAAAATCAATAGGCTTCTACCCCTCCGGGACCCTCATCAACACCCAAAATTTGGTGACGATCCGATCAAAATTGTGAACTGTAGCGTGATTACAAGGTTTAGATGGACAGACGGACGGACGCACATAGCCAGATCGACTCAGTTCGTCGAGACATTCATTTTGATATATATAGTTATGGGTCTACGGCCATTATTTCGATGCGTTACAAACTTTTTGACCAAAACCAACTTATAATACCCTCCCCACATAGTGGTGTAGGGTATAATTACCGAAGTTTTTCGGTAGGTTAGCGACGAATAAAAAGTAGTCGTAAAGTTCTACCGATAGCAAGAGTGTTGTCCACTTTTATTTGAACTGTTCATTTATAATTTTGCTTTCTAATTTTACCGATTTTTGTCGGTAACTCAAAAAATGTGTTACTGCTATGCCTAAATACTACCGTATTCCCACGGAGTGTGTGGTGAAAAAAGTAGAACACATGTATTGTTATGAGAACTACCGAAATAAGTTTAACATTTTCAACTTTGACAGAACGTACGATATGTTATTGTATGTATGTATGTGTGTGTTTTGTATTTTGAAAACAAAAGCCCAACAAAACATGAAATACAAGCTTTGTTCCCGTACTTTTTAATAGTAAAACTCGTAAAAGAGAGAAAGACAGAAAAATTGTTGTCACACAAAAGTTTTTTCAAAAGTTCGGGACCGCAAAAATGGAAAAAACGTCAAAAAAGCTGGAACAAATGTCAAAGTCGGCGCATCAGCCAATCAGACGCCGGCATCCATGTTACTATTTTTTACACGCTCAAATTTGTCGAGTAAAAAGTTTCAGCGCCATTTTTGTTTAAAGAGAAGTGAACATTTTACAACTTTTTTGTGTACGGGAACGGGTTTTTGGGTAAAATGTGTAAAAGTCGTAAAAATTTTAAAAACTTTTTAGTTCTGGAACAAAGCTACAATTTATTGCAAAGGAAAAATGTTTGTTTTACGAATGAAAACATTTAATAAAGTTTCAGTCGCAAAGGAAAAATGTTGCAAAGGAAAAATGTTTGTTTTACGAATGAAAACATTTAATAAAGTTTCAGTCGCGGTTTTGTGTTTTAAATGGGATTTCAGATTCAACGTATTTGGGTAATACGGACGGTCAGAGAGCGTTGTTGTGGTAGGTAGGTGAATATTTTTTGTACGCCACGACTTAAATTAAGTATAGCTGTTAGAGAATCGCACTACTGATATAGTTCATACGCTCTTTTCAATGAATCGTTCAATTGAACTAGTTCGTTAATGAACAATACAACTCTAGTTCTAGCTAGACGGACACGGCTGGATATACTAAGCATTTTATCCGGACCCAGAATTTATTTAGGGTAGTAAATGATTATTGCCTTATGCCTTAGAGGGTGGAGGATATATACATACTCTAAGCATCTCACACCTCGCAAAATCCCTTAACGTAGATAGTTTTAATAAGTCTCTTAATAACAAGTCCCCAAAACGCTACATAATATTGTTAGTATTACTTTGGTTGCTATTTATCCCATGCCTACCAATAGTTAACTATTATGAAATTTTAATTCACTCTGCTTTAGTACTTTGTGTGTGGATAATGAATAAAAAATGCAAAACCGATGTTAAAATTAAACCGCCGAACCGTGACAAATGGACCCATGCTATAGAATTTTTTCAACTCTGTCTTCGTGTATAAACATTTACATTGCAATAAGTATAAATTTATGTTATCAATAATTTTGAACATTATTGTATATCTGTAAATCTGTATTGCTGTTTGGGTGTATTTGTTTTTTAATTGTTGCGCTTCACACAAGCTTCTGTAAAACAATAAACATAAAAATGAATATCTCGATATGTTCAAACTGAATAATTGTCATCGATATTGTAGTAATGAAAAACCAATTTGTTCAGCTCAATTAATGCAATTTGACATTTATAAATTATGGCATTCACGAGCAGAAAATAATTGTTACAAAAAGTAAGAATAAAAAAGAACAACAACGAGAGCAAAAAAGCATTAAAATTATTGCTCAAATCTCTATACATAATAATGTATGCATGTTTTTATGTGATGGTGTGTGTGTGTTGTTGCTGAGCTCTTTCAGCCTTGTAACTATGGCATCGGTGCATATTATAAAATTGTATACTCTACTTGGAATCTGGAAAGGGTGTTATACAATAGGGTTAGTCATTTTTTCATTTTTTTCGAATATCAAAAATCTGTGGAAATGGCATGTAGAGCAGGCAAAAATAATAAGAATTGCGTTTTTACTTTTTCGAAATTGTCAAAAAACCTTCCGCACAAAATGCAATTACTTTAGCTAAAAACAAACTTTTTTAGTTTACTTTTTTTTTAAATTTTTAAATTTGAGAAATTTTTTCTGCAATAGTTGTTCTTGGAAATAATTTTTTTGAGTTGGTTTTAGTGCATCGATTTCAAATATGCAATTTGATCAAAAATCTGTCATTTAGTTTTTAAGCTACATCGATTTTAAAATTCGCAACTCCGTTTCACTTCCCAGTTTTAAAAATTTTAAACGAGTTGCTCTAATAAAAGTTTGACAACACAGAAGTAATGTCATAATACATAATTTATATCGTTTTGAGTTTTAAATTATTTTTTCATAGTTTGTGTTCACATCGCCATGTCGTTTAAAAAAAGTTGCAAAAATGTCCAAAAAAACAGTGATAACTGGGTCAAAAATTTTAAAGCAAAAAGACCGAATGAAATAAAAAAAGCTGTTTTGCCGCTATACCATTTATACGAATTTCCGAAAGAAATCAATATAATTGAAAGATATTCTAATTATATCTGAAGAATTAAATAAGTTATGGATTAAGCTAAATCAAAAAGCGATGGTATTAAAGAACGTTGGAGGCAAGGTGCTTAAGTTGATGACTGATTATCAGAAATTTTTAAAGCGGCGGCAAGACACCAATAAATTTCAAAAATTGTTTGATATCTCGTATAAAAAAAGGTGTTATAAAAAAAGGAATTTTCAAAGCACACTGGAAGTGCCACCGGGTTCATTTTGTGATTTAGACTTAATGTGCGATGATACAAAAGCATATGACAGAGATTACTCTCCTACAGACTTAATGTGCGATGATACAAAAGCATATGACAGAGATTACTCTTCTACTGCAAGTAAACAGATACCCAAGTTGTCTTCAAACATAGGGACGTTTTTGGTAATTGATACGAATGTCAGTTCAAATAAAGCAGCTATGATATGCAAAAAAATGGCTGAATCAGGAGTAGACGTACCAACGCCATCACAAAAAATCATTTACAGACACGTCATTAAGTTTGCTGAAAACTGGGCCCTACATTTTGATGGTAAAAAAATTAATAAAAAAGAAATACAAGTTGTAGTTCTTAAGAATGATACGAAGGAAATAAAATTAGGAGTGCTTGTTCTTGAAAATGGAAAAGCTGTAACCATATTTAATGGCATTAGAGAAATGCTAGAAAAGTATAATTTATTTCAATCCATTAAAATGATTATATGTGATACAACGAGTGTTAATACTGGGAAAAAAAGGCGGTGTTGTGTCATTATTGCAAAATCACTGCAAATCTCTTTCACTGCCTCCACCGCAATATATTGGCTGCCAACACCATATACTTGATTTATTATTACGACATATTATGGATGAAGTTTTAGGTGGAAAAACAACTTCCCCTAATATCGAATATCCTTTTGTTTCCGAGATTATAAATAATTATGATCACCTAAGAAGTTGCTACATACAAAATAAAGAGGAAATAAATATTAACAAAATTAAATGGCGGGATGATATGAAATATTTGTACGAGCTGTGTGTGTCATTTCAATATTATTTGAAAAACCAAAAATTTCCTCGTATAACATTTAAGTCTATACCTCCAATAAGCAACGCTCGATGGAATTCTAGGGCAATTCTTGCTCTACTGGCATTTATACTAATTCCAAAATATCGGACGCAATTATATTCAATTTGTGAGTTTATATCTGGCACCTGGTTTGATATATGGTTTTCCGATCATTGTTTTAAAATCGATGACTATTCAAAATTAAATCTAGCCTTACTTCCTTTCAAAAACGCTCACCTGTGCTTTCAAAGACATTGGGTTCAGGAAGAATCAGCAATTCCGAAGCAGCCGAGAAGTAACATATGTGCTGAAAGAGCCATAAAAGTAGTTCAAGATATTTTTCCACTGTGCAAAACAACACATTCATTGAATTTAAAATTTATTACCCATAAATGACCATTGTATTCTTGCTAAGACTTTATTTAAACTTATTAAAAAAATACTCTTTTGTTCTCATGTTTCTTTTTATATATCTTGTTGAATTTAAGTAGTAGAAAATGCTACTGCATTTGAGTAATTTATTATAAATGTTATTATTCTAAGTCGTTACTTTAAATAAAATTTTAATCTTATTAACATTATTGCATAATATCTTCAATTTTATTAAAAAAATAGTATTGCATATTTTACAATCGATATATCTCGAAAAATAAATGACATATTTTGGATCAAATTACATTTTATTAAAAATTTATCAAAATCTATTAAAAAAAGTATAAAAAAAAATTAAAAAAAAAACAAGTAAGAAAAGTCTATAGTCGGACGGAGCCGACCATGGGATACCCTATACCACTATCCCTGGACAATCGCTCTCCACGGAACTTCTTTTCAATGATTGTGAAAATTTAATTATCAAATATCAGAGATGTAATGTATAATACTTATGACCAAAACCAAAAAGTTATCTAGCATGACAAAGACATTTTGGTAGCAGGAAAGGAAAATTTAGTTCACACAAACTAAAATGTAATGAAACCCACTTATGTAGTACTACTACTTCCGTTGTTTAACCGCTACGTTATTGCAATTTTTACCAATTTCACACAAAAGTTTCAGTCCATTTAACCCGCTAAGTATTATCTGATCTTCTCGTTGGTTTGTACGCTTCTTCTTCATCATAAACTCAAACTTTGTTAAAAATTTTGCTGGTTATTATTTTGACCTACAGAGAGCTACAAAATTGGTGAAAATTTTGTTTTTGGTCCATTTCATCACCTGAACATTTCACGATCATCACCAAAAACTAATCATTTCTATTCTGGCCCGAACCCAACCTCCTTAAAAAATTCGTTGCAATCGGTCCCTAATTGCGGCCATAAGCTTGTTTACAATTTTTAAAGGAAGGACACACATCGCTAAATCGCTTTATCTCGTCGAGATATGAATTCTGGCATACCAAATAAGGGGTCTAGGACGAATTTTTCGTGGTGTTACATTAACTTTTGGAGAGACAATATGTAGCATGGGATAAAAATGTGGTTCTCTACACAGAACCCATTATATATTAGGCAGTAGGCCCGTTATCTAGCAAACACTTTATAGCAATTTACATCAGAGGAAAGGTCAGTAGTTTTTTCCCATATGTAGGCTACTTTGCGAAATATATATGTCCTCAAGGAATTAAAATATCGACCAAAAATAAAATTTTTATATTTTTCATACAAAAGTAATGGTCCATTTCACCCGCTAAAGAATATCAGATCATCATTCAAAATTGTAGGCATCTTTTTCGACCGGTGCAAAATTTCGTGACTATTGATGTATAATTGACTTAATAGTGACTTCTAGCGAGTTTATTATTATACTACAAACAAATAACGGAATATATTAGGCTGTATCTCTTTTATCTGATCATGCACACCAACATAATTGGCATCAATTGAAAGGTCAAGCGTTCCACTTTCAAGTATATCTCCCTTGTCCGGAATGTCACTTTCAGGAATTAAGATATAAGCTGTATATTAAAAATTTTCACAATTTTCACACAAAAGTTTTGGTCCATTTAAACCTCTAAATATTATCCGATCGCCATCTCAAATTGCAAGCTTCTCCTTTGTGATATACTCTTACCTTATTTAAAATTACGCGTTGATCGGACTATTATTGAGACCTAAAAAGCCGCTAGAAAATTGGATAAATATTATGTTTTTGGTCCATTTCACCCGCTAAATATTTCACGATCATCACCAATAAGAATAGGGATCTATTCTGATCTGAACCCGACCTCCATACAAAATTTCGTGACGATCGGTCCATAATTGCGGCCTGGAGCGTGTTTACAATTTATAATGGACAGACGGACGGACGGACGGACTGACGGACGGACACACATCTCGAAATCGCTTTATCTCGACGAGATATGAAAATTGGTATACCACATTGGGGGTCTCCGACGAATATTTCGCGGTGTTACATGAATTTTTACCAAAACAAGCTTATAATACCCTTTTCCACATTGTGGTATAGGGTATAAATATTATCAAATTTTAAAAATCACAAAAAAATTCAAATAAAAAAGTTGGGTTTGAGCTAAAGTAATTGCATTTTGTGCGGAACGTTTTTTCACAATTTCGTAAAAGTAAAAACGCAATTCTGCTTATTTTTGCCTGCTCTATATGCTATTTCCACAGATTTTGAATCTAAAAAAATGACTAACCCTATTATACAAATGTAAATTCTCTCACATTATGGTCGTATATATACATACATCTATATGGAAGGAGGAAAAAATGGTTTCCTTTCCTAAAGCTGGGAAACTAAGTCATACGATCAGCCTTTCTTTCTACTGAAACCAATTAGAAGGTAACTAGATTCCACCACCAATGGCAAATCTCTGCAGTTTTACAACAAGTGAATATATAAAACAAGTAATCAAATGCAATGGTCGAGACGAGGCCGGCTATGTGATGTCCTGTGTAGGCTCCACTGCCCTTGTGCAAAAACTTTTCCCGGATCAGTCAAGATATTTTCACAAAAGGGAAAAGGGAAAGGGAATTGAAAAAAGTATTTCTATTAAGGGATAAAAACCTTCTTGTTAAAAAAATTGTCACGTTCAGAAAAAAAACAGTTGTCTTTGAAAGAAATTACTTGATTTCTGTAAGAATTCAAAACACTGTGTTAAAGTCCATCCCATTTGGTATTTTGAGGATTTAGATACAATTTTTAACCGAACCAGCTTTTATTTGACACTTGAGGTTCTTAGGGGTCACAACACTTCTTCCGCAAAAATTGTCAACATACAGTGTTGCGCATATCAAAAGCAAGAAATCCAGGATTACTAAATAATTAAATTTTTTGATCCGTTATAATTTTTTAAAATGTAATATTTTGTGTCCAATTGTTCTTTGTTATGTACAGAAAGCTTTCAACAAGGGATGGGATAACAAGAACAATATGGACTAATCCTTGAGAATGGGGAGTGCAAAACCAAAGCAGCAACGGAATATTATTAAACATTTTAGTCTTATCGGTTTTAATAAGCTGTACTTATGACTTACATTTGTTATGTACAGAAAGCTTTCAACAAGGGATGTGATAACAACAACAATATGGACTGATCCTAGAGAATAAGGGGTTGCAAAACCAAAGCAACAACGGAATATTATTAAACATTTTAGTCTTATCGGTTTTAATAAGCTGAACTTTTGACTTAAATTTGTTGTTTTGGGGCATGTTAGTGTCATTTTTGGAAAAATTTGCATTTGTTATACTAAAAGGGTTGCCATCTCCTACCACATTTTCCCATGACCTGGGGAAAATATCATAATACCCTCGAATCAAAATTATTCCATTATATAAAAATTTAAATTGTTAAATATTCACTGCGAAAAGGGTTTAGTATCAACCGTTCTTATGTTTGCCGAATAATAAAAAAGTTAAACAACCGAATATTGGTAAACACAATACGCCCTGGTGTAAACCCCTTGAGACCACCGGCACATTGTTGCTAAAACGTTGGGGAAACTTTAAAAATAATGCGAAAAGGAAATTCCAAGAACTAGTTGGGGCTCTTATTTCCGATTCGTTCGCAGAAAAAGTTTTGAAAACAATTATTTTTTGTGTTGTACAGTGTAATGAATTAAACCGCCTTTAAAACGTTTCCACATTTTTTTATTTCAAGAATGTGTTTTTCGTGATTTCACATTATACTCGACAGCTATAAAGCAAGTGAGCGATTTTGACATTCTCTTTCTAGAAATGGCATTCCGTTCGAAGCATATAGACCCAATTTATATGGTAAAAGTTTACGTTAGCGTGCTTTTTCGTATGGCATCGGTCGCACTGGTTTTCGTTTAGAAGGAGTTTACATTAACAGAAATTTGTGTTTCCAGCGGTTTAAAAATATGTCGACAGAGGGAATGTCTATATAAGTCCACGTTTTGGTATAGCAACCATATAACGGTATCGCCCGATTTCAGGTATTTTAACTTTTTTAATTTTCGGCCTAAAGTGACTATTAATTGGCATTTATGCTTCTCAGTGGTTAAAAGCTACTCCACCAAAAATTGTTGACATAGGTCCACGTTTAGCAGGGACGTAGCCAGGATTTCATTTCGGGGGGGGGGGGGCCCACCTGACCAAAATTTTGAAAGTTCATGTTAGCAAAAATTTCTTATTTAGCAATGATATAAACCTTATTTTATACTTATATTACTGATGAAATAATTTTTAATTCCAATTTTTTATTAAAATGACGTAAGACTTCTTGGCCAATTTTCCCTTGTTTTCAGAACTTTTTTGACAACATATCAGAGTTAAGATATGTTCAAACAATAGATATATTAATAGTCGCATATACTTTCGGGTGTATCATTTATCAAATAACTCACAACTACAGTGAATGTTGTGTAATTCAGTGATATCTCTTCGGTAAGGCCAAAAGAAAGAGTATACAATTGGAAAACCTTAGAAATATCTTAACCTTTCCTTTGTTTCCACTCCAATTTTATTGAGTAATTTATGGAAGGAAAATGGGATTAGTAGAGAATTGATTTATGCAGAGGGACCGTTCGGATATCATGGCGTTATCCACTAGTATTTTTTTTAAATATTTGCAGGATAATTTAGGAGTTATATAAATATAGGAAAAAATGCCGAGACATGTGTCTTCTTTTTTTTTTTGTCTTTTATCACGCTGCAATGTCAGAATATGGTCAGTTTTTTCAATTCCGGAAATTCAGGTGTCCAATCGTTGTTACAGTTATGTCATTGAAGTTATTCCGTCAAAATATGTTGGTGTCCAATCGTAGATCTAATCACAAAGAATTTCTGAAGGCCGATAGTGGTTTTCTTGATAGAGAACTAATGCTGAGCAATAGTGAGTCATATTTATGATGAAATTCTAGCACCCAATCGTGGGTATGTAATGACAAATCCTGGTGCCCAATTGGGCATCCGTCAAGGATTTTCTCATAAATTGATCACGCACCAAGAAAACTCCTGTCTTATCAGTCCTGAATACCTTTAAAATGAAATTCTGGAGCCCAGAATTTTAGCAAAAATCCATGAACACAATTGTCAATTCCCAATCTACATTTTTTATACTCTCAGCCTTTAGTCAAAATGTGCCTCATCGAAATAATGGTTTTAGGGCAAAAGTGGGTTTGGAAGAAATCTGTTTCAGAAAATTTAGAGTCGACTTAGCTATGTTCGTCCGTCTGGTTGGCTGCCTGGAGAACACGATAATTCTCGAACACATCAACCGATTCGATCCTCCTTTCGATAACCTTTCACAGAGTATTTGAAAATTTTTCAGAGAAGTAGAGTTTAAGACCTCTCTGGATAATTAGTAAATATACCTGTGTAAGCTTAAACCTCAGTAGTCATGGCTTAACTTCCTTTATGCTAATAATTTAGTTATAAGTAAGAATATGAAATAAATTAATAAATAAAAAGACCTCTCTGGAAACGGTTTGCTTTTTTGCAACAATTGTTCTCGGGGCCCCTATTACTACAATACAAGTTTTTTCATGCCCATACTTCCAGAGAAAATGGCCCGAAAGCTGTAAGGAACACCTACGGCCATCATGTGTAGTGGCTGGTGTGCACGGCAATTTTCGTTGCGTTGGTCCAAACATTCTTTATAGCAATATTTCTGCGAGCCTTATATAAAGTTCGTAGATGGTGATTTTCGG
This sequence comes from Musca autumnalis, assembly GCF_047663935.1. NCBI lineage: Eukaryota > Metazoa > Arthropoda > Insecta > Diptera > Muscidae > Musca > Musca autumnalis. The sequence goes on along the minus strand of NW_027411977.1, from coordinate 116,857,581 downwards.
TCTACTCCTTCTGGAATTTCCCCCTCAAAATTCAAGAATTTTAGCTACAGTGGTAAGTGCGACTTTTCTTGAACGGAGCACCAGTTTGGAACAAACTTTGGTTTTAGTAATATTTTTTCCAAACTTAGTTTTAGCTCGAAAATGGGTACATCCCAACAAACCTTCATAATAGTTGTTTAATGCAGTTTAAGTACGGTATTCTTTATGTTTAGAGCGGTATTATGTTTTTCGTGGGCAAGTCTATATTTTTTTTCTTTGAAAAAAACTGAAAATTATACTGTGACGCACTGAAATGAATGACTCCCAAAATAAGATATACTTCCAAAATGAACTATGCCGGTCCGGTCCATTTCTTCAGTTACCTCCTCCGTAACATTTGTGATCAATGATAAAATCTATATTTTGTTGGTAAGTTCATACGTCCGAAAATTGCTACACAATTCTAAAAATCTCCTAATACATAACTCTGGGTTAAAAGATTTTGGTTGTGTAGCCGCTATTCGATCTGTTCATAGATTAATGTTTCGGTTCGCACAGACTCAGGGTATATCCCTGTCCGCAAAGCGGACTGATACTTCTTGAGATTTTGACTAATCTGAATCTGTTTCCGATCAGATTTTTTTTATTTCGTCTGTCGTTATAAATCCTTTGCCGAAGAAAGAAAAAGGAAAATTTCTAGAAATGTGCATCCATTGAAATTACTTCCCAAAATATAATTCTAAGAATAATCGACAAAAAAATCTCTGAAGATAAAATTCAATGTAATTTCGAAATATTTGAAATAATATGCATAAATAAAATATAAACACTCACCTCAATCTCAATAATCTTGATTTTATTAACACTCGAAAGATCGAATAATATTTACTAATTTGTAGGAAGAGACTAGTTTAAAATAATCTTAACGGACGACACTGCTGTGGAATAGTAATTATATCATAAAAAATGGTTGATATAGTTTTTTGTTGCAAATTTCAAACATAATAAAGAATTTGTAATTGTTATGATGTTCGAAATAGTTCATTACAAAAACGTGTTAGAGACTATATACTTATTGCTTTTATCAAAATTTGCAAAAACAGATGTTTCTAGATGTTGTTTATAAGCCCAAGTATTGGACGTAATATGTTACAAACGTTCAATAAATAAAAAAACGTCTTGTTCTGAACTCAGTACAAGACAGTCAGCCTAAAGTTACGATTAAACGCTTAAACAACACCTTAAAACTTAATAACTATGCAGAAAATTGCTCGAAAAGCCGAAAGTGTTTATTATTGTTATACTTTCAAATATGTTGGACAATAAGTATACCAATGTAGTTAAATAATTCTCTGTAATACTTCCTCCAAATACTTTACATATTTCTTGAAAAATTTAAAACAGTTTAAAATTTTATTCAAAAATTAAAAAAATGTGTAACATAAGCTAATATCTTATGGGAACAAAAATCATTTCGGGGGGGCCCGGGCCCCCTCTGGCTACGTCGGTGACGTTTAGGAAAATTCCCCATACACCGGTACCGCCCGGCTTCAGGCAATTTCCAGTTTTAGCTACATTTTCTGATCGAATTAGTTATAATATGACATTTAGCGTTCTTAGTAGCCAAAATATTTTTCCACTAACTGTTATAGACTTAGAGCCGTTTCGGTCTCATTCGATTTCAGAAATTTTCTCGTTTTTTTCTATATTTTCATTTTATCTTATAACGGGCCATGGAAGAATCTCAAATTATTCAACTTCGTTTGGCAAATTTCCGTAGTAAATTGAAATAGTAATACTGAATAGAGTGACAGTGAAATGGTTTTGTTAATTATTGCACCAGCGACGTACATATGTGTATGTATGCATGTGTATGTGTCTACTTCCGCGCTGTATTATTTATACGAGTTTTATTAACATTTAACACTAGCCTTTTAGTGTAATGTCAATTTATTTATGTATGTGTGTTGCTATTTATCTTGCATTTGATTTATATAATAAAGCCAACAGATTGACTTGTCACTCAATTAGGAAAATTGCTCTTGTGCCCGAGTTATAAACATGATGACAGCATCTGACCACAGCGACATTCAGTAAACATCAGAAAGACAACATAAAATCCATGGGTAGTCAGTCGACAGCCATCATCCACATTGCCCTACATTGCAATCGCGGTGGGGTTATGTCTAAAACCGTGCACGTTATTGGTACAGACGGCTCTGAAAAACTGCAAATAACTTAGTGTACATAAAACGTGTGACGTTTAGTATAATAAAGTAAAAGTCTAAAATAAACTGTACAAATTGTACTATACTCCGATACGTATAGTTTTTGGTGAAGAAGTAGAATGAGAATAATGAACTATTGTATGTTGTTGACTTGAGAATAGAACTGTAACGTAAGACTATTCTTAAGTTCAATTCAATCTGTCTATCTCCAGTTAAACAGGCTTTACTGTAAAGGCACATGCAACATACATACATATTATAGCAACAATAACAAGGACTTAGTTGCAACAACGGCTTATTGGCCAAGTAGCAATCTGGCACGTTACATTGCAAACCCATGCAAACATATTGTGGATAGGGTTTATCTGCAAGTGTGTGTGTTTAGTAAAACTGTGGTCTACCACATGCTCATCATTGTCACTTGTTAACATCCTCTGTGACATTTTCAAACGCATGCAGGATGAGAGTGTGCGTGCGTGTATGATTACTGAATGTAATCACAAATATAGTAATCTATAAAATGAACACATAAATGCATATACATACATATCTAAACATACTTAAAATATGTCAAGGACTGGATCAAAAATTCGGTTTTGTAAAAAATGTATATGGTAAATTTGAAATTTCCTTTACAATGCCATTGAAAAAAAATTTAAAAAAAAATTTTTGGCGAGAATATCCGCTATTTTTGGTACATGGGTTACGAAAGAAATCGTTTTTTTTTTTTCAAATATGTTCGCGTTCACAAAATTAGATGCTGCGCTCAAAAGTTATGGGGGTTTTATTCTCTTATAAAGAAAAACAAGTAGGAAAAGCGTTAAGTTCGGTCGGGACGAACTTTTTATACCCTGCACCACAAATTTCAGCCATATCGGTGTGATAATGAGGCCAAAACCTTCAAAATACCGAAAATCTGGAGATATCGTCCTATGGAGACTACATCAAAACGTGGACTTATATAAACATTTTATGGTAGAAATGTTTCTCAGCCTCTGGAAACACAAAATACAAAGTTACAACCGATTGTGTTCTCAAATGGGACTAATACATTCAAAATATTTTAAAGTGACGCGTACTTTATATGGGGCGTTCTATGGGGGCTATACCAACACGTGGACCTATATAAACCAACTTTGGTAGGAATGTTTTTTGGTCTCTGGAGACACAAAATACCAAATTACTACCAATTCGGTGGTAAAATGGGACAAATATCTTAAAAATTCCTTAAAACGACGACGCGTCACGCGTCATTTTGTATGGGGGCTATACGAAAGCGTGGATCTACATAGCCCGCTTTCAATACCAAAAGTCCTACATATAATACATATTCCAAAAATTTCATCCACCTACGTCAATCCGTTCGGACGCTAGAGTGATTTCCACAGACGGACGGACATGGCTATATCAATGTAGAATTGCACGCTGATCATGAATATATATAGTTTGTGGGGTCTACAATGATTATTTCGAGTAGTTACAAACGGAATGACAAACTTAATATACCCCCCATCCTATGGTGGAGGGTATACAAATATTTAAAAATTCCATTTGTGTTGTAATAAGAAAATGTATATATAATTCGTTAACAGCATTTGATATCTATCTGTGGATGCTAAAATTTTTGCCAAATTTATTTTTATTTTCGCGGAAAATGAAAAAATAATGGAGTAAATTTTATTTATTCTAAATCGGAGTCCATAGAGTCCAGAGAGTGCATCTCCATCAATATGTATGCATTTATTATACCCTACACCACTATGTGGGGAGGGTATTATAAGTTGGTTTTGGCCAAAAAGTTTGTAACGCATCGAAATAGTGGTCGTAGACCCATACTTATATATACCAAAATGAATGTCCCGACGAGTCGATCTGGCTATGTGTGTCCGTCCGTCAGTCCGTCCGTCCGTCTGTCTATCTAAACGCTACAGGTCGCAATTTTGATCGGATCGTCACGAAATTTTGGATGTTGATGGGGGTCCCGGAGGGGAAGAAGCCTATTGATTTTGGTGATGGTCGGATAATATTTAGGGGTCGGAATGGGCAAAAAACTTATGTGGATAAAAAGTCAACGTTTTTTTCCAAAGCGAATATCTCAGCTTCTATACGGGGTATACCAAAAGCATAACCTGACAATAAAAGTAAAAAATATCGCCTTTCTAATGATGTAAAGTAGGTTCTCGTAGGTGATCAAACAACGAATATATCACAATAGTCGCAAATAAAACCCAAATTTTCACTTTCGCAATTTTAATTATAATGACAAATATCACAGCTTTGGTTAGGAACTTTCCAAAAGCAAAGCCTGGCTGTGAAAGTAGAAGATCCCATCTTTACAATGATGTGAACTAGGTCGGCGTAGGTGACCAAATAACGGAGATATCGCAATAGTAGGTAATACATCCCATTTTTCCACTTTTTTGGAAATCACGCTACAGGTCTCAATTTTGATCGGATCGTCACGAAATTTTGAGGGTTAATGGGGGTCACACAGATGAAGAAGCCTATTGATTATGGTGATGGTCGGATAATATTTAGGGGTCGTAATGGGCAGAAAACTTATTTGGAGAAAAAGACAACGTTTTTTTCCAAAGCGAATATCTCAGCTTCAATATGGGTATACCAAAAGCAGAACCTGGCCATGAAAGTAGAAAATAGCGCCTTTCTAATGATGTAAAATCGGTTCTCGTAGGTTATCAAACAACGAATATATCGCAATAGCCGCTAATAGAACCCAACTTTTTATTTTTGCGATTTTAATAATAATCACGAATATCACAGCTTCGGTTGGGGATCTTCCAAAAACAAAGTCTGAGTATGAAAGTAGAAAATCCCATATTTACAGTGATGGAAAGTAGGTTGGCGTAGGTGGCCACATAACGGAGATATCACAATAGTCGGCAATACATCCCATTTTTTTCATTTTTTTTGTAATCACGCTACAGGTCGCAATTTTAATTGGATCGTCACGAAATTTTGGGTGTTATTGGGGGTCCCACAGAGGAAAAAACCTTTTTATTTTTGATAATGGTCGGATATTATTCAGGGGTCGGAATGTGACAAACAAAAATATTTGGGAAAAAGGCCAACGTTTTATTTCAAAGTTAATATCTCCCTTCTGTAGGATGTATATCGAAAGCAAAACCTGGTAAGGAAAGTAGAAAATATCACCTTTACAACGATATGAAGTAGGTTGTCATAGGTGGTCAAACAAGAGAGATATCGCAATAGTCGGTAATGCATCCCTTTTTCCATTTTTGAGCAATCACACTACGAAATTTTGATCGGATCCTCACGAAATTTTGGGGGTTGATGGGGGTCTAACACAGAAAGAAGCCTATTGATGGTTGGCATACATCCCACTTTTCCATTTTTTATTTGGGTTGTACTGTCGATGCACTTAAATGCGTTTCAAAAAAATTGACCTGTGTTAATGTAGACATTCAGAGCAAAGGCGCTAAGCTATCCCAATTTTAATATTTTGAATTTTATTAGTCAAAAGCTTATGAACAGGGGTAGTGGTGTAGGGTATCACATAGTCGGCCCCGACCCGACTATAGCCTTGGCTCACTTGTTTATGTTTCATTCAAAAAACTTTCAATAGATTCGCGATGTACATATGGTTGTAAGGCTTATCCGATTTCAATGACCGTCTATTAAAAATACGTCAATATAACAAATTTTAAACAGATTCGTCACGAACCGCGGATGTGCCACCACAATCTATTTTGGGTTAAATTCTACTATTACTCCTGAATCTCTATATATTATGACACACCTTGTTCATAAAACTTATAATCGAGTATAAAGGATTACATTTATGCACAAATGTCCAAACAAAATCGCGGTTCAATGCACGGAATTGTCAAAATAAACTTTTGCAAATTTTCCTACTTTCAAGGTACCTATATCCACCGTTTTAGTGGATGGATTCGAACGCGGAAGGTCTCATTAGAAAATTTCGCACCCAATTTTCGACTTTGAACTCCTATTACTTCAAAATGTCAGCATCAATTTCAGGGGGTTGCAGTGCATATATTAGAAACATGTTGCCCGAGTGGTATTCTTTAATTCTTTCTTTGGTTGCGTGGTTTGGTCAGAGGTCAAGAAGGAACACAAAAAACGTGTTTACTGCAACACATTTTTACGCATTTTTATACCCTCAGCATTTATGCTAACGAGGGTATATACACTTTCATACGGGCAAAATGTGCCTCATCGAAATAATGGTTTTAGACCCCAAGTATGTTTGGACGATATTTGTTTCAGACAATTTGGAGTCGATTGAGCAATGTCCGTCCGTCTGTCTGTCTGTCTGCCTGTCTGGCTGGCTGGAGCGCACGATAACTCTCGAACGGATAAACCGATTCGGTTCAAATTTTGGCTTTCGTAATATTTTACCCAAACTTAGTTTAAGTTCGAAGATGGGCTATATCGGTCAACTCCTTCCGGTACCTCCCCCACAAAAGTTCGAAAATGTTCGGAAAATTTGTGCGCTCTATAACTCTTGAAGGGAGTGACCGATTTGGTCCATACTTTGCCCATCGTGAAACGTGTACCAGACTTAAATAAGGTTTCAATATAGACTCAATCGGTCCACTGCTTCGGGTACATCCCACACAAAATTTCGGAAAAGTTCAGTTTAGGACCATCTATCGAATCGCTTTAATTTTTGTTTTAGCAACTTGTATTCATTGCCCTCCATACGACGGTACAAGTTTCATCAGGGGCAAGTCCATACTTCCTGAGAAAATGGCCTGAAAGTTGTAAAAAACCCCTATGACACCGTGTGAGGTGGTTGGAGCGCAAGATAACTCTCGAACGGATCTGCCGATTCGGTCCAAATTTTGGCCTTAGTAATATTTTGTCCAAACATAGTTTAAGTTTGAAGATAAGCCATATCGGTCCACTCCTTCAGGTACCTCCCCCACAAAAGTTCAAAAATGTTCGGAAAAGTTGTTCGTACGGTAACTCTTGAAGGGAGTGGCCGAATTGGTCTATACTTTACACATCCTAATATATCTTCCAGATATAGATCAGGTTCAAATATGGACTATATTTGTCCACTCCATCCGGTACCTCCCACACAAAATTTTGGATAAGTTCACTTTAAGACCTGATATCGAATCACTTTGATTTTTGTTGAAGCAACTTGCATTCGCTGCCTCAATTACGATGGTAAAAGTTTTTTTTAGGGGCAAGTCCATACTTCTTGAACAAACAGCCCGACGAGTGCAAAAACCCCTATGGCACCATATGTTGTGGCTGGAGATCCACATCCATAACGGTCAATGTCGATCCATTCCTTTTGGTATCTCCCCCGCAAAACTTTTGATCTTTAATCTCAATCAACACTTTTGTCGGTTCAAAGGCCCAACATTTTAAAACGCCCTAAATACAAACGTATTTTGAGAAAAATTGTTTCAATATACACAGGCTGAGGGTATATCTCTGTCAGCAAAGCCGACTGATACTTTTTTACTTGTTTTGTATTACCACCAACACAGCTTCCACGTAAATTATTTGTTATGGTCCATATTATGAGATCGTGGCTAAAACACTCAAGTCAGCAGAAATATATGCATATTGTATAAAATATGTTTACAGTTCGCGATTTATTAAATGGTAAAACTTAAAACTTTTTTGAACATTACCATATATTTTATACATTTGTACCATGCTGGTGCGAGCCTAGAAATGACTGTAATATAGTACAATTCGATTTCAATTATAAAGGTTAAAGTAAAAGTATATCATTGTGTGAATATCGTCAGCTCAGTAATTATATGTTTATCTTTCCGTATTTTGATCACCACTTTTTTATGGTCCGTACAGTAGTAGAGAAGAACCCCTTTATGAGATTGAAATAGCAGCATGTCCCACTGCTCTGTCATCCAATGCAAAAGTCACCTTAACAAAGTCAACGAGTCGATACACTTCAGGTAACTGGTCCCACGATTCAGGAAAGTGAACCCATTAACACCTGTACCTTGAAACGTTTGTACTGGTGACAATGTTTTCTTTATACACCACACTGTTTAGTAATGACCTTTAGTGACCTACTAATGAATATTTAGTTGGTGGATGGTGTACTGATTTCTACCACCAGCTACCCCTGGATATTAGTTCGGATGTTGGGATGGCTTCAAGAGTTGCCTAGTTAGCAACATGCCCACAACCTGTAGAATTGGCAGGTCATGTACGTCAGCCATTTTAACACATCCAAATTCGATCCAAAGTGCACTACAGCCCGATGACCAAAATTTTAGCTGGAGAAGTTTACTGACCACTGGTTATACCAGTCTCCAAATTATAGCAAATTCCGAAAATTAGGTAAAATCGGGGGCTATACCAATATTTTTGGTGGAGAGCCGTGGGAGTTTTGCATGCACATACCAGTCAATTTGAGCCGAAAAGGTAGGTAAGAACTCTTGAATTCGGGTGGTACCGTTATATAGGGCCAAACGTTCAAATTACCTGGAATCGGACGCTACCATTATATGGGGTCTATTACAAAAAGTCGACGTATGTCCATAATTTTTGTAGAGCAGTTTGTTGGCCGCTAAGAAACCTTACTGCCATATTTTATCCAATTTAGACCGAAACTTCAAAATAACTGAAATCGGCTGCTACCAAAACGTGGAACTATGTCCGCAATTTTTGACCCTAACGTCATCGCGTCAATTTTTAATGGGTGCTATACCAAATCGTGGAATTAAATTGCACATTTTCAATATTATAAGTTTTACGAATCCACCTACTTCAATGTGTTCGGACGCTAGAGTGATCTCCACATTCATGGCTATATCGATGTATGTAGGATTGAACGCTGATTATGAATTTGCATACTCGTGCATATGTTACAAACGGAATGGCAAATTTAATATACCCTCCATCATATGGTAGAGGATATAAAAAGGTGGGTCTAGTGTGATTTCGAGTTCGAGTTTTGAAAAGTTTTTATACCCTCTATCATATTATGGAGGTTATAATTGAATTTGTCTGCCGTTTGTAACACATCGAAATATTCATCGGAGACCCTATAAAGTATTTATATTCTTGATCAGTGTAAAATTCTAAGTCGGCATAACCATATCCGCCTGTCTGTTGAAATCAGGATACAGCTCTCAATTTTGAAGATAGAGCTTTGTAATTTAGTATGGAAGTTTCTATTACTCCTAGGATGTATGGTATTGCAAATGGGCTATATCGGTCAACGTTTTCATATAGCTCCCATAGAACGGTGTCACCAATTTTTTGGTATTTTTAAGGTTTTAGCCTCATTATAATACCGAATGGCTGAAATTTGGTACTATGTCTTCGTTGGGGGTATAAATCTATTTCACAGAAATTTGTCGGTATAGGTCCACGGCTTCATGTAGAATGGTCCCTCCCGATTTTCTGTATTTTGAAAGTTTTGGCCTTAAATTTTCACCGAAATGGCTCAAATTTAGTATTTTGTCTTCGTTGTGGGAATACAACTTTCCCCCAGAAATTTGTCGGTACAGGTCCACACCTTAATATAGCCCCCATAGAACGGTACCTCCCGATTTTCGGCATTTTGAAGGTTTTGCCACAATAACCCATCGAAATGACTGAAATTTGGTATTTAGTGTTTGTTGGGGGCATACAACTTTCCCCTCTTTGCCGGTATAGGTCCACGTCTTCATATAGTCCCTATAGAACGGTAACTCCCGATTTTCTGTATTTAGAAGGTTGTGGCCACAATAACCCACCGTTGAGGATATCAAACTTTCACCTCTAAATTTGTTGGTATAGTTCCACGCCTTTCCAATTGAAATTTGTCGGTATAAGTACACGGTTCGTTGTAGATCCGATAGAACGGCAACTCCCGATTTTCGTAATTCTGAAGGTTGTGGCGTCAATAACCACCGTAATGACTGAAATTTGTCGGTATAAGTAGACGTTTCGATGTAGACCCCATAGAACGGCAACTCCCGATTTTCGTAATTCTGATGGTTGTGGCGTCAATATCCCACCGTAATGACTGAAAATTTTATACCCTCAGCATTTATGCTAACGAGTGTACATATGTACACTTTCATACGGGCAAATTTGCCTCATAGAAATAATGATTTTAGAACCCAAGTATGTTTGGACGAAATCCGTTTCAGACAATTCGGAGTTGATTTAGAAATGTCCGTCTGTCTGGCTGGCTGGAGCGCACGATAACTCCGTCCAAAATTTGGCTTTCGCAATATTTTGCCCAAACTTAGTTTAAGTTCGAAGATGGTCCGTACTTTGCACATCGTGAAATTTCTACCAGACATAAATAAAGTTGCAGTATGGGTTCAATCGCTCCATTCCTTCGGGTACCTCCTACACAAAATTTCGGAAAAGTTCAGTTTAATAGCTGCTCTCGAATCGATTTGATTTTTGCTGCAACAACTTGTATTCACTGTCCCCCATACGACGGTACAAGTTTCATCAACGGCAACTTCATACTTCCTGAGAAAATAGCCTGAAAGGTTCAAAAAGTCCCTGGGACATAGTGTGTAGTGTTTTGAGCGCAAGATAACTCTCGGACGGATCTGCCTATTCGGTCCAAAATGTGGCCTTCGTAATAATTTGTGCAAACATAGTTTAAGTTCGAAGATAAGCCATATCGGTCCACTCCTTCAGGTTCCTCCCCCACAATAGTTCAAAAATGTTCGGAAAAATTGTGGACACGATAGTGACCGATTTGGTCCATACTTTACACATCCTAATATATTTACCAGATTTGAATCAGGTTTGAATATGAACTATATTTGTCCACTCCTGCGCTACCTCCCACACAAAATTTCGAATATGTTCACTTTAAGACCTGCTCTCGAATCCTTTGATTTTTGTTGAAGCAACTTGAATTTGATGTATCAATTACGATGGTAAAAGTTTTTTTAGAGGCAAGCCCATACTTATTTAGAAAACAGCCCGAAAAAGGATAAAAAAAACCTATGGCACACTATGTAGTGGCTGGAGAGCACGATAACTCCCGAACCGATCAACCAAATTGATGCAAACTTTGGATCTCAAAAGATATTGTTAAGGTTTAGTTTAACTTCTTAAATGGCCCAAATGGCTCTTCTTAGGGTACCATTCCCACAAAAGTTCAACCTTTGTGTCTAGCTGCAGTTAAGGCTCTGTTCGAAGATGTTTTGTAATTGTGTACCGATGGTGTTCGTTGTGGTCCTGTTCAGAACGATATTATGTATTCCGTGGACAAGTCCATGCTTCCTGGCATACTGGTATAAAATTTACACGATGACCCACTGAAATGACTAGCGGTCGCGATACCTATCGAAAAGATATGACTCCCTAAATAAGACCCACTTCTGAAATGGACTTTGTCGGTTCATTCCTTCAAGTACCTCCTCCTCAACACTTTTTAACTTTAATCCTAATCAACATTTTAGTCGGCATGTTCATATGTCCTAAAAGGGCCACAAAATTCTGAAAAGACCCCAGACATAGGTTGAGGGTATATCTCTGATAGTTTTTCACTTGTTTATTTATAAACATGGGGTTAAAAAATATTCCACAAGAGAATTATAGAAGCGTAGTTCTTGATTTTCGATATTTTGAAAGCTTTAGACACATTATCTTCACGAAATATCATAAATGTGGTATTCTTTTCGTCCGAAATAGTACGTTACCTCCCGAATTTTTCTATTTTGAAGGTTAGCCACATTGTTTTACCGAAATTTGCTGAAATTTGGTACATAGTCTTCTTCATAAACGAAAGGAAATTAATTGTTTCCATTTTACATCAATACAACTCGTGGTGGAGGGTATAACAAGTTCGGCCCGGCCGAACTTAAAGCCGTTCTTATTTGTTAACCAATACAATGTTTGTGGGTTAGGGTATACAAATCACTACTTCCATGTCAGTTTGTTGAAATATTATCATATTTTCTAATAAGCATACATGTGAATATATGCGAATATATATGCATATTCTGTTGGTTAATACATACATAATATATATTTATGTATTTATGCACATCTGTTCACAAAAGTATGTTCTTGGTGTTCGGACGTGTGTCTGTATATGGCGTACACATTTTACATAACATGCAACAGCGACATTAAATGGTTTGTAAAATCTGTCCTGTATTAAGATATAGTTGACAAAATTGTTAATGGCTTAGTCGATGGTGAATATACGGTCATCAGATAACTGCTGTTATAGCCAAGTAATACACTGACAAACTCATGCTTTATCAAATTTCCGGGTGACATGAAGTTTAATTAGCAATATTTTATGATTTGGCCAGCTTTGTATGTTGTAGTAGTTATAGTAAGTAGGTAAAAGCCATTGATGAAGTTAATAGAAGTGTCAGAATGTATAAATGCATGTACATGGTTTACTTATAGTTTAGTATGTTCATAACATGGATGTAGCAAGTAAATGGAATAATAGAAGTAAACGAATGATTTTATAATTTATCATTCCTTTTGGTTGTCATGTAGTTGGATAGTATTTACGAACGTATTCATTTAATTTGCTTTAAAGCATTTTTGGGTTTTTAATCCTCATAAGAAAATTATCCATAATAAGATTTAATCAAAAATAAGATAAAATATAAGCCAACATCCTTACGATCAAGACGTCTAAAATTTCATAATGCATTCTAATTTAACTTTAATATTTCTGTTTTGTATATGGTAAAGATCAAAAAGTTTTACAATCGATGAATCCGAGTTTCACCCATTCAGAATTCGCGAACTGTTGACATATTTTATATAATATGACTGAATTTCTTTATCGACCATTAAAAATAATTTACGTGGATGCTGTGTTGGCGGCAGTGTAGAAAAAATCGGTAAAAATGGATTGAAGCCAACAAGTTTTTCATGTTCCTTTCCGATTTCTGGCTTAACCTAGCAATTTATAGACTTATGCCCAAAGAAAGACACAAGGAAAACTCCATGGGCAACATGATACTAGTGTATGATTTTTCGATATATCCACTGCATCTACCTAAAATTGATGCTGACATTTTGAAGCCGGAATTTAGGGGTTTTTGATTTTTTTAATAATACGGACGCGCAACGGCAATATTCAAAACTCATAATAGGATTATAGAACTCGTGATTTTACGTCATACATCATCCTAGAAATTAGAGCCCAAAGGCTAAAATTTGATGCGTATTTCCTAAAAAAACTATTTTTTTGTGAATCCAACCACTAAAATGTTCAATATAGAAAATAGGAAAATCTGCAAACATATATTTTGACAAATCTGAGTACTACCCGCGATTTTTTTTTGAAAATTTTTACATAAATGGAATCCTTTATACGCGTTATAATATTTGCAAAATCGTGTGTCACAATGTCCACGCTTTGGTACAGCCCACATATAGCGGTAGCGACCGATTTCAGCTATTTTGACGCTTTTAACTACATTTTCGGTTTCCAATGACCAAGAAACTTCTTCACCAGAAATTATGGGCATAGGTCCACGTTTTCTTGTATTTTGATTTCTGGTATTTTGAAGTTTCTAGCTACAAGTTCTGGCTGAATTGGCTATAATTTGGTATTTAGGGATTCTTGTGGTCAAGTGACTTCTCCAGCTAAAATTGTGTGCATAGGTAATTTCGCAACAGAAAGAAAACCAATAAATCCACATTAGTTCAGAGTATTTCATGGTGGAGGGTATAAAAAGTTCGGCCTGGCAGAATTTAACGCTTTTTAACATCCTTTTGATTAGATTATATAATTTAGGTATTTGGTACCCGTGTTCGAATAATGTTTGTATTATTCAGTTTTAGTTAAGAGTTTTTATGGTGCAGGGAATAAGGGTATAAATAGAGAAGAATAGAAATCTTTTCTTAGTTCGGTTTATAGGGCAAATCTTCTGTAGATGGCCAACTAATTTGGAATTTTTGTCTGCGAAAATGTATAGGGGTAGTGGTGTAGGGTATTAATTGATTTCATTTCCTTCGACTACGGGTTAAGCTAAGGTCACATCAGGCAAATAATTGCTCCAGCGACAGGCAGTGTGCGCTTACTAAGAGCATGAGAGCATAAATTTCAATACTTTATTTACGCTCACTTACACTCAGTAAGCGCACTATGCCTGTCGCTGGAGCAAATATTTGCCTAATGTGACCTTGCCATTTGACCTGATTTATCCAACGTTTTTTTCTGAATTTTGAAGTGATTCAAGCTCAAAAGTAAATATTATTAAAGAAATAAATCGATTTGAAATTCTACAGAAACGCTTAAATAATTTTCTGACATGTATTGTCCATATCACGATTTTGTGTGTAACTTATCCATTTGTTGCTTGAGATTTTTAAATAAAATTTCCGATATTAGGCTATGGTGTTGCACAAAAGCATCCTTTGAGCAGGCATTTATTAATGACCAATTTTAATATCACTTCCACGCTTTTACTCCTTGCAAAAGTTTGCTGAACAAGATGATCTTCAACTTTTCATTTGCAATAATTGAATTTAAATTGCCATTTGTACAAGCTCTGGAACATTTGCCATAATTAAAATTCAAAAAAAAGAACATAAAATCCTCTTGCATTCATGCAATATTCATTTTTATCAGTGGCATTTGTTTTATTTGACAAAGAAAGAACAAATTCTACGTCATGCGTACTATGAATGTGTGTATGTGTGTGTGTGTTTGGATGCATTGTGCTGTGTTTCGATTCAAATCGATTTTCAATCTGCAATTCGAATGAGTATCATCCATTTTCAATTCAAACTGAAAAGTGTTTTAGATCATTGAGAATTTTCTAATTATTTTATAGCAACCATTATTCGCAGATGCTGGCAATGGTGTGGCTGAAGTATGTTTGTCGGCGTGTTGGTGTGAAAATCGCGTAAAATTGATATTTCCAATGCTGTGGAATTTGTTTCAACCGACAAACTTGGTGTTTTTTTTTTTTGTTTGTTTTTTTTTTCTTTAGCTCGAGTATGGTTGCAATAAAACCTATGAAGAACTGTAAATATGAATGAAAGCATTGCAGGCAGGCTGCCCATAAAGAATAATTATATCGGGATACAATTGAAATAGCCACGCACAATGGATGTTGGCCCATTTGTTGCCACCCATAACATGGACAATGTTTGCACTATTTGAATAGCCGTTTGCATTTTGTAAAGAGATTTTTTTTTTATTTTAGATTAGACGGACGAGTAGTGAGCACTGCAACAATAAGTAGGGTGTACACAAGTAGGTTTCTTATTAGACTTCTGTGAAGCAGGCAATTTTTCAGAAAATATGCAATTTTTGCTCGTGAAGTGTCTGAAAAACATGAATATAGCGGGTAATTAACAAGTAACAGGTAAAAAGGATCAGTCGGCTTTGCCGACAGACATATTCCCTTCTGGCTGTTTGAATTGAAACACCTTTTCCCAAAAATCTGATGTATTTAGGGGATTTACAAAATTTTGGACGTATGAGCCGACAAATATATGGATTTGGATAGAAAGAAGCTCAAAGTTTTTCGGGGAAGGTATCTAAAGGAATGGATCGACATAGTCCATTTTGGAAGTGGGTCTTATTTTGAGAGTCATTCCCATCGATAGATATCACGACCACCAGTCGTATCAGTTGGTCACCATATAATTTACAGGTTTTGGATCATTACACTGTGCAACATTTTTAAGGTGATCTTGTGCAAACAATTCGAACTGAAGATTTTTTGAAAGTACAGACCCAAACGACAAGGAACCCTAGTTGGGTTTTGTTGAGTCAGATCCAGCTCGGATTTTATGGCCCCATATAAACATGGTTAAATATTGAGTTTTTAAAGAAATTCGGTGCTATATCTCTGAAACCAATGCGAATCTTCTTCTGACCTCTGAAGCAAATTTGTAGATAAGGACAAGAATAAAATATTTGGAGAAATAATGAACTCGAAAAACTACATTTATTGCCTCAAATTTCAAAATATATGCAAAAATTACACAATTTTTTTACATTTCGCACCGTATCTCCAAAACCGTTAATTTTTTCTGAACATGTTCTTTTGGAAAAATATTCCCTGGAATGTAATACACAACTCTTCAGAACATGTCATTGCTGTAAAATGCCTCTATGCCGTTGTTTTCAGTACATTTAGCAACGACGATTTAATAAAAATGTCAATAATGTAGTGAAATCCGAAATGCGAGAATAAACTGTTGGTGTGAACTGTGTTTGAAATACGTGTTGTAAAAGATATGATGCAAAATACCGCTGAAACAACATGAAGTAAGCATTTTAGAGTTTCAGAATGTTCCAAAGAATTGTTGAGAACCTTATTTGGAAGATTTTTGCAAAAGGTTACTTGGTTCAACTCCCAATAGTTTAGCCGATACTGACCAGAATTTTAGCAATTATGTAAAATTTTCTATATTTTATAGATTTTGATGCCCTAGATGGAGTTTTTCTTATGTGGTTTTTTCCAAAGATAAGTTCTACTGGTTTAGGGCTACAATATTGCTAAGGACAGCGAGGCCAAATTCCTATTCGTTTCTGAGATAAAGGCCTGATAAATGCAAAAAAGTGTAGATTTAGCCCGGTTTAGATGAGGCCATAAAATCCGAACTGGATCTGACAGGACAAAACCCTACTAGGGTTTTTGTAGTCTAAATATGTACTTTCAAAAAATGCATACTAGAAGTTGTTTGCATTTTCAGTGTTGCATAGTGTTATATCAGAAACATGTACTTGCCTACGAAAAACATAATATCGCTGTAAACAGGACCACTAGGATTACTTCGGTAAAAATGTTCAAGGGAGCCTCGATCAGAGTTTTAACCGCACAAAACTGTTGATCATTTGTGTGGGTGGTAGTCCAAGGAGTAGACCGGTAGGCCCCACTTTTGAACATAAAGTAAGTTTAGACAAAATATTTCTAGAATCAAGGTTGGGGCCGAATCGGTTGCTCTGTTTATGTCACGCCTACAATTTTAGCGAATATTTTCGAATTTTTGTGGGGGAGAGTATAAGTTGCTTTAACAAAAATCAAAGTGAATCGAGAGCAGGATTTTAATGTGAACTTATCCGAAATTTTGTATTGGAGTTACCCGAAGAAGTGGATATATATTTGATAGATATATTAGGATGTGTAAAGTATGGAACAAATCGGTCACTCCCATCAAGAGTTATCGTGCGCACAATTTTTCCGAACATTTTTAAGCTATTGTGGGGGAGGTACCGGAAGAAGTGGACCGATATAACCCACCTGAAGGAGTGAACCGATATGCCTTATCTTCGAACTTAAACTAAGTTTGGACAAAATAATACGAATGACAAATTGTGGGCCGAATCGGCATATCCGTTCGAGAGTTATCTTGCGCTCCAACCACTACACATGGTTACATAGGGTTATTTGCACCTTTCAGGCTGCTTTCTCAGGAATTATGGACTTGTCGCTGATGAAACCTGTTCCGTCGTATAGGAGACAGTTAATACAAGTTGTTACAACAAAAATCAAAGCGAACTTTTCCGAAATTTTGTGTGGGAGGTATCGAAGGAGTGGACCCATTGGGTCCATATTAGAACCTCATCTAAGTCTGGTATAAATTTCGCGATGTGCGAAGTGAACAGATATGCCTTATCTTCAAACTTAAACTAAATTTGGACAAAATATTACGAAAGCCAAATTTTGAATCAAATCAATTAATGCGTTCGAAAGTTATCGTGTGTACCAGTTATACAGACGGACAGGCCTAAATCAACTCCAAATTCTCTGAAACGGATTTCGTCCAAACATACTTGGGGTCTTAAACCATTTTGTCCGTGTGAAAGTGTATATGGTAAATTTCAAATTTCCTTTACAATTACATAGAAAAAAACTTAAAAACTTTTTTGGCGAGCACATCCGCCATTTTTGGTACATGGGTTACGAAAAAAATCGTGGTTTCAAATCTGTTCGCGTTCACAAAATTGGATGCTGCACTCAAAAGTTATATGCGGTTTTACTCTTTTGTAAAGAAAATATATTTAAAAATTCCTATTGTGTTGTAATAAGAACATGTATATACGAATCGTTAGCAGCATATGATATCTATCCGTAGATGCTAAAATATTTGCAAAATTTACTTTCATTTTCGCGGAAAATCAACAAATATTGAAGAAATCTTGGAATAAATTTTATTTATTCTAAATCAGAGTCCAAAAAATCTCTAAAAAAATAATTTAAAAATACGTACAGAATCTAGACAACGCGTAGAAAAATGTGAGACCAAAATTATAAAGATCGCGTTTATAACTTGTATATTACAGCAACAACAAAGAACGGAAACTTATTGTTGGAAATTATTTCAAAAATATATGTTTGGTTAAATACGAAAAATTTGAAAAATAAATGTTGTTAGTTATTCTATTATTTCGCTAAATTTCGATCCAAATCCTGAAGTATTTTGCTTAAACTTCTACGGGAAAAGTAATTAGTCATCGTGAAAGTATATTTGCTTTCAGTGATAAGCAATAGAAATATGAAGTAGAGAGTAACATTGAAATTACAATCAAAGAAAAAACATTGAAGTTAAAAACCGTATAATTCGCGAATTGGTTTAAATCGATTGAGGTGCATGTGCTTTTCGGATACAGGGAGTCCATGTCTATCAATATGCATGGATTTTCCCATGTTTCATTCAGCGGCCAAAGTGTGCTATCAGTTGCATCTTACTATTAAAAAAACATTCAAGTGGGCAAAAATTACGCGATGTGCATATGATTATAAGGTGCATCCGATTTCAATGGGCGCCTATTAAAAATACGTCAATATAAATTATTTTAGACAGATTCGTCAAGAACTGCGGATGTGCCACCACATTCTATTTTGGGATATATAGGGATATTACTCCCGAATCTTTGTAATTTGCGGCACATTTTTTTGGCAAATATTATAATCGCGTATAAAGGATTACATTTATGTAAAAATAATCAAAGAAAAATCGCGGTTAAATTCGCGGAATTGTCAAAATATATTTTTGCAGATTTTCCTACTTTCAAGGTATCTATATCCGGCGTTATAGTGGATGGATTCGAACGCGAAAGGGCTTATTAGATCCGGCACGTAAAAAAACTAAAATCACGCGGGGTTCAGGGGTACCTGTACGACAGTTGTAAATTTTAAAGCCAAAAAATAGGTTTTTTCAGAAAATTTACGCACCAAATTTTCGCCTTTGGACTCCTATTACTAGGAAGCTGTATTGAGCACACTCATGAGATATACATCGAACGACGTGGAATCGCGAGTTCTACAATCTTATAAACTAGTTTCGATTATTATCTAGTTGCACCATCTAATTATAAGAAAAATTCGAAAAACACTGAAATCAAAACTTCAAAATGTCAGCATCGATTTTAGGGGGATGCAGTGTATATATCGAAAAGTCAAACACTAGAACCATATTGCCTAAGGGGTATTCTTTAGTTCCTTCTTTGAGCACAGGTTTGAATTTTCCGTGGTTTGGCCAGAAATCAAGAAAGAACACAAAAAAACTTGTAAACTTCAACACATTTTTCCCATTTTTTTATATTACCACCAGCGCAGCTTCCCCGAAAATTATTTGTTATGGTCCATATTATGAGATCGTAGCTAAAACACTTCAATATACATAAATGTATTCATATTTTATAAAATATATTAACAGTTCGCGACTTATTAAATGGTGAACCTCAACTTCAACGATTGTAAAACTTTTTTGAATATTACCATATACCCTCGTTAGCATAAATGGTGAGGGTATAAAAAGTGTTAAATTCGTCCGGTCCGAACTTTTTTTACCCTCCACAATGAAATATGCTGAACTTATATGGTATAATTAGTTGTCTTTCTCTTACGAATATACCAATGTACGCTATTACCAAATTTCCCCAAATACCTAATTTCAGCTAATTGAAAATACTATGTCCACAATTTTTTGATGGGACAATTTTTAACCACTGGGAACCATAAATGACAAATGACATCCAATCTTGTCCGAAAATGTAAATAAAAAATAAAACAGGAAACTGAAATCGGTGGTATGGGTCATAACTAGACAGCGGAATCCTATGCACATGCAAGATCGGTTGCATATATGATAAGGATGGTCGTAGAGAAAATCTGATTAGACAGAAACTTGTTTTATCACAAAATAAAACGAATTAGGCCCAGAAATTTTTGCATATTTTGCATATCGTGCATATTTTGACATATTTTTACATACATATTTGCATAAAATGAGCATATGCAAAAATAAATAAAAGGATTTGTGGTATAAAAATCCCACCGAAATTGCTGAAATGTGGTATTAAATCTTTGTTAGGGGTATGAAACTTTACACCTGAAATTTGGCCGCATGGGTCCACGTTTTCATATATCCCCCTTAGAACGGTACCTCCTGATTTCCGATATTTTGAAGGTTCTGGCCTCAACATCACACTTAAATGGCTGACATTTTGTATAAAGTCTTCGTAAGGAGTATATAACTTTCCACTTGAAATTTGTCTTGATATAGACCCCATGGAACAGTACCTCCCGATTTTCTTTATTGTGAAAGTTGTAGCCTTAATATTCCACCGAAATGACTGAAATTTGGTATTTAGTCTTCGTTTGGAGTATAAAACTTTCGGTATAGGTTCACATCTTCATATAGCCCCCATAGAACGATACCTTCGGATTTCTGGTATTTTAAAGGTTGTGGCCTCAATATCCCGACAAAATGGCTGAAATTTGGTATTAGGTCTTCCTTGGGGGTAAACAACTTTCCACCTAAAACTTGTCGGTTTAGGTTCTGGCCTTCATATAGCCCCCATAGGACGATACCTCCCAATTTTCGGTATTTAGAAGGTGCAGGCTGCGGTTATACATTTCCCTATTTTATTGACTGGTCTGAAAAGAATTTTAAACAGAAAAATTGTACATACAAACATTTATGTACCTTTTACTGAAATATTAGTTGCATAAGAAAATATGTAAAATGCATAAATTTTGCATATGCAAAAATGTATGCATTTAGCATAATTTTGCTTATGTTGTTATGTTTCGATTGCAATTTAATCAGAAGCCAAAAATATGCCCAGTCCCAAAATTTGACATGAATGAAAATAATGGTTGCATAAAATTCCGCTGTCTAGTCATAACAAAACATAGACCTTTATCCGCTATTTTCGGTGAAGACGTGTTTTAGCCACTAGGCCGAAACGTCGACAAAAAAAGCTTCAAAAAATCTCAAATCGGGAGGTTTCGTTATACGGTGGTGATTCCCAAACATGGACCTATGTCCACAATTTTTGGTGGAGAAGTTTTTGGACTACTCTGAGCCTTAAATATCAAAATATCCGGCTTAAAAATGTAACTTAAAATGGGAAAATACTTGTAATCGGTCGGTATCGGTATGACTTCCTAATATCTTGAATCGGGAGATACCGCTTTATGTAGGCTATTCCAAAACGTGGATCTATGCCAGAAACTTTGGACAGAGACGCTCTTTGGCTACTGGCACCGAAGGAAACCGGCAAATGGAAACCTGTTCACGTTCTGATATAGCCCCATAGAACGGTACCACCTGATTTTCGGTAGTTTGAGGGTTTTAGCGTCATTATCACACCGAAATGAATTTTGGTATTCAGTCCTCTTTGGGGGTATAAAACATTCCCCCAGAAATTTGTCGTTTAGGTCCACGACTTCATATAGCGGCCACAGAATGGTACCTCCCGATTCTCGGTATTTTGAAGGATGTGGCCGCAATAATCCACCGAAATGCCTGAAATTTCGTATTTGGTCTTCATTAGGGGTATTAAAAATTCTGTATGAAATTTTTTCGGTGTAGATCCACGCCTTAGTATAGCCCCAATAGAACGGTACCTCCCGATTTCCTGTATTTTGAAAGTTGTGCCCTCGATATTCCACCGAAATGGCTAAAATTTGGTATTTGGTCTTCATTTGGGGTACTCAACGCACCATATGAAATTTGTTGGTATAGGTCCACATCTTCATGTAGACCCCATAGTACGGTAACACCCGATTTTTGGTATTTTGAAGGTTTTAGCATCATTATCACACCGAAATGGCTGAAATTTGTTTTTTAGTTTTCGGTGGGGTTATAAAACTTTCTCCCAAAAATTTGTCCGTATAGGACCACGCCTTCATATAGCTCCAATGGAACGGTACTTACCGATTTTCGGTATTTTGAAGGTTGGTGGCACAGCAACTCATCGAAATGTCTGAAATTTGATATTTAGTCTTTGTTTGATGTAAAAGCCTTTCTGACTGAAAGGCTTAAATTTATTATTTAGAAGAATAGAGAATTATCAGTATATGTCAGCGGGTTCCTATAATCCCCATAGAAGCTTATCTATTGATTTTCGGTATTTTGAAGGTTTTACCGAAATATCGGAAATTTGGTATTTTGTCTTCTTGGAGTCGAAATGACCGATTTTCGGTACTTGGAAGGTTGTGGCCACAGCAACCCATTGAAATTACTGAAATTTGGTATTTAGCTTTTATTGGAGGTAAACGCCTTTCTGACTGAAATTCGTCGGTATAGGCCCACTTTTCCCAATATCACCCTTACGGTACCTCCCGATTTTCCTAATTCTGAAGGTTTTTTTATTAGAGAATTATCAGTATAGGTCCGCGGTTTCCTATATCCCCCATAGAAGCGTACCTCTTGATTTTCGGTATTTGGAAGGTTTTACCGAAATATCGGAAATTTGGTATTTTGTCTTCTTTGAGTCAAAAAAGTTTCCGCCAGAAATTTGTTATAGATCGACGTTTTGGTATAGCCCACATGAAACGGTACCTCCCGAATTTCGTTAATTTGAAGGTTGGTCACATTATTTTACCGAATCAAATTTCAGCAAATTTGGTATTTAGTCTTCTTTATAAACGAAAGGAAACTAATTGTTCCATTTTACTTCAATATAACTCGTGGTGGAGGGTATAACAAGTTCGGCCTGGCCGAAGGTAACGCCGTTCTTACTTGTGAAATTTATAAGGAATAATCCATTTTTTTCAGCTTACTGGTAAATCGGAAAGTAGCTTGTTTACATAAACTTGTAAAGTGTTATTCGGCTCATATAGCTTCCAAATTTTTACTTGGGACTGCTAAAATATTGCAGATAAGCGTCTTTTGCAGGCAGATCACGTTTTGTATAGCCGCATATAGCGATATCGCCGGACTTTGGGCATTTTAAATTTTAAAACTACATTTTCTGACCAAATTGTGTATAAATTACCCCTTAGGGTTAGTGATCAGAAAACTTCTTCACTAAAAATTGTGGACATAGGTTCATGTTTTGGCATAGCCACCATGTAAGTGTACCACTTGATTTTCGTTACTTTTTATTTTTAAGCTACTTTTTCTGGCCTATTGAACTGTAAATTGTGTTAAAAAAACCTTCCCCACCCAAAATTGTACACCTTCTTCTTCTTTTCCGCCTTACTCCTTCAGGAGCGTAGGGCCTCGGAGAACAATCGGAAGAGTGATGTGAATACGAATAATATATTTGTTCACATAGCCAATCCTCTTCAAATGTCAACCTCAAAACGAAGCTCTGGCGACCGATCATGGTTGGTATAACCCTAACTCACAATAGTTTTTGTCTGCTGGACAATATTATTCCCGTTCCTTCGACAATTTTATTCTCTTCTCTCGGTATTTGATGCCGTGGTGAAAAAACAAATTTGGTGACTTTTGTTTGTCAGAGTTCCTCTTATCTTTGTTTTTTATTTTATCTTTCTTTCTTTTTGGTGTATGTAACACCATGATATTCTTGTTTTTATGTGTTTCTCCTTTCTCATTCTTCTTTTCATATTTGTTATGGTTTTATGGTATTCCTTATGTTGGGGAAAGTGCTTGGAGGAGTGGAGAGTAGTTATGTTTCTTCTTTCCATTTGTTGCCTTTTTAGTTAATCCTGGCAAAACCTGACGATAACATTTGTACCAAAGTTATGTGAAAAGTGTATATGAGAATTATACAAGATCAAATCAAAAATTTTAGTAACAGGGTTTCTAGGCTGACAATAGTTTTTGTAAAAATTCTAGATTATGATAGTTTTTACAATATTGATTTTTAAAATATTGTGGAATTTTGCAAGATGTTTTTTTGTATGTTTGGAGCAAAAGATGGTATTTTTGGATTTGCAATTGCAATGCTTAAACAAAGCAAATAAATTGTTGGAACAAAAGTAGATTTGCAATTGCAATGCTTAAACAAAACAAATGAATTGTCGGAACAAAAGTAGATATTGTTGTTCCAACAAAAGCGAAAAATATCAGGTACTTTGACATTTTTAGACAAATTTTCAGACCGAATTAGCCATTCTCCATCAAAATATGTGGTACCGCCCAATGTCAATGGATACCGCCCAGTTAAGGGTTCCACGTTTTGGAACAGCCCCCATAAAACGGTACCGGTATTTGGATGTCATTTAAAAGTTGGGTTTTAAAATGGTTAAAAAACTTCTCCGCAAAAAATCAATTTTTTAGTTCAGTTTTTTTAATGGGAATTTTTTTGGTTCCCAGCTTTTAAAAAATTCTCCATTCAAAATTTGCGATTTAGGTATTTGTCAAAAAATATGGTAGTTGTCAAAAAAAGCTTACCTTCGTAGTTTTAACGAGAAAGCATAGAAACTAAAATAACAGCTGTAAACAGCTTTTACATACTGTTCACGTTCGTGAAGCGCCGTTGGTTTTGGATACCTTGGCGGCGAAGACGAAGTGGCAACATTTTCTAGAGATAACATTTTGGATGTGGCAACGCTGTGAAGAATGCTATTTTGGATATGGCAACCCTTTTCGAAGCTGTCACTCGCTGTACATTTTTGAGCGAATATTGTTGTTGTTGTTGTAAATTTAGTTACAAGTATAGTTATTTTCGGTCTTTTAGCGCGAAGACGTTTTTTATTAAGATTATTAAATAATAGTTGAGTTATCATTGTTCGAGCGCGTAATTATTTTTGGCGCTATCGCTTTTTGTAAATTAATAATTCGATTAATTTAAAATAACTTTGAGTTTTATAAATAAACATTGTCTGTGGATTTTTTATAATAATAAAAGGAAAGTGTTTCTTTTTAACCGATATCGTTCGGTAACTCAAAAGTGTTTTCGTTTTCCTTTACTTATTTTGCAAGTGTTATGCCTTTTTTTCTCTCTTTTGTTGGCTCCAGTTTTGCTCCCTAGCCTGCCGCTTTATTTTGTTGTTGGGATTTCTCCCAAATAGTTTCGAGAAAAAACATTGTCCTTCGAGCCGGATCCGGAGCAAGAGGAGCAAATTTGTCTTATTTTGGAAAAAAGGTATTTTATTTGCATGCATTTTTATTTAATTTCAAATGTTTTATTGAAATTTAATTAAAATAAAAATTTATTTAATTTGCAATAATATTGCATTGTTGGCCGGCCACCTAATACTTCAGATTAGTGGTTGGCAACGCGGTTCAACTGATCGACGTTGTGAGAGAAAAGCACAAACAACTATCACTGTTGTGCTTCTTCTTCCCTATTCGCTCTTTTTTTTAGTTTTGTTTTGGTTTTTCATTCCATTGGGAATTAGTGGCGAAAATAATATTTTTAATTTAAATTAATAATAAAATCGATTAAAAACAAGCGGGAAAAATATAACAAATAGTGTTGTGATTCCTTTTGTGATAAACCAAATAAATTCTTGGAAATTTTGGTTAGTGTTGTTTCTTGTGGTTTTATGGTTGCTGTTGTATCGGACAGACGGACAATTTAAGTCAACATTTTTTTACCGTTGAGAAAATATTAAATTTTTGGTAGAATTGAAGTGGCAATATATTAAAAGGAAAAAATATATTTTGAAAATTGTTTTATTGTTTCTGTGAAGAATCCAAATTGCTCGTCTTTTGGATATTTACATATTTGATGAAATTGTTGCCTCCTCATGTATTGACAAGTCAAATAGGAGACTTGTAATAAGAAGGTGTGTCGTATTGCTTCTACAAATCGTAACATTGTGGAATTTTGGTATCTTTTTATTTATCTGCCTGTCACAATTTTTAATCGTATATTGGTATTTACAGCGGTCGCCATTAGTTTTTTCCTGTTTGGTGAAAATCGCGTTTGTATTTACCAATTAGGTTTTTAGTTTGATAAATAAACACCAACAACTAACAGTGGATTACTCGTTGATCTCCTTTTTGTTAGTTGATTGTGTGTTTTTGTGTTTTCATTTTCCTTCTTATTATTTTTTTTTGCAAATCAGTTTTATTATTTTATTAAATTAAAATATTTTTAAAAAGTGAAGAAGCAAAATTGAAGGAAAACGCAAAATAAAAATATAAATAATTTTGTGACAGTGATCGCTAATTTTGAAATTTTGTGTTTTTGTTGCAAATTTTTCTGGGTTGTTTATTGTGTCCATTCTTTATTACTATTGAGGTGCAGTCTACTCTAGAAGGAGACTTGTTATAACAAGGAGAGTCGTCCTGAAATTTGCAATAACAAATTATTGGTTTGCTGATTGTGGAATAAGGCAAGTTGTTTGGTGGTAGTTCTATTGTTGTGTTCTTGGAAAACGGGTTTGCTGCAAATACCTTCGTTTGGCTCAATTTTAGTGAAAATTTTTGTTTTTCAAGACTTCTTTCGCTTTTGATTCGGATTTTGAGATATTTTGAAGAGACAATGGCAGAATCGAAAGTGTTTCTTAAATTTAAAGCACTTGCTGGTTTGCTTTTAGAATTTGAGACGGATTTTAACGCCAACAAGAGTAGTGTAACTCTGTTTGATGTTGAGCCTCGAAAGGCTGAATTGAAAAGGTTATGGGGTAGAATTAACTCTACATATGAACATGTTTGTGTTGAGAATAGTGGATCCAAAGATGAAGCAGCTTTTCTCTATAGGCAGTGTAGAGAAGCTTTTATGAGTTGTTCCGCGCAAATGGGTGAATTATCCCAAACCTTTGTGTACAACTCTACTTTGTCATCCACAATAGCTAGCCCCAGCCAACGAACAAGGTTTCCAGAGAATAATGTTGCCGATCATTGTTTGCGTTTACCTCCGTGCACGACGGAAATTTTTCATGGTGATTATTTGTCGTGGCCGTCTTTTAGAGACATGTTCACCGCGGTATATATTGATTGTAAATCTATAACTCCGGTGGAAAGATTGTTTTATTTACGCCAAAGTACCCAAGGCGAGGCTTTGGAAATTGTTAAAAAATCACCTTTGACAAACGATGGTTTTGCGAATGCTTGGTCGAATCTAAAAGATAGATATGAGAACAAGCGAATTTTAATAAATAGCCAGTTGAAGATTATTTTTAATCTTGTTGCTGTTAAGACTGAATCTGCCAGTGAGATAAAAAGGCTTCAAAGGGATGTCAATAATTGTATAACATCCCTAAAGTTGCACAAAATTGATATTGATAGTTGGGACCCAATATTTGTGTTTTTATGTTCCACAAAACTTCCAGTTAACACTTTGTCGTTGTGGGAGCAAACAGTAAGTAACAAGACTGAAGTTTCGAAGTGGTCAGATTTGGATAGTTTTTTAACTGCCAGGTTTCAGTCGTTAGAAACCGTTTATGATTTAACTGGGTCCCCAGGAATTGCTGAATCAGAAGACATACCTACTTCGAGTAGGAAATTAAACCATATTGGTTCAAAGTTGAGAAAAAGGTCTTGTTTTGTTTGTTCTGAAGACCATGTCTTGAAATATTGTCAAATATTTTTGAAAATGAACCAAAATGAAAAGTTTCGAGCGATTAAAAGGAACAATCTTTGCATAAGGTGTTTTGGTAGTAACCATTTACTAAAGGAATGTATTAGTAGCTCCAATTGTTCAATATGCCATGGAAAACACCATACTTTGTTGCATAGGGAATCACACCATTCGAATTTGGATTCCAATGCTGAAGATGATGTTAGGCCTAGTATTAGCCAACAGGCGAATGTTCAAAATTGTTTTGCTAGTGCTCACAATCAAATTTTATTGGGTACAGCCATCGTTAACATTAATGTTAATGGAAATATTTATACTGCCAGAGCACTTATCGACTCAGGATCCCAGGCTACGTTCATAACAGAAAAATTACAGAGGCGTCTCAATTTGGCAGTTAGAAGAGTCAATACCAGGATTTCAGGACTGAATGATGCCATTGCCGGATCTTCAGTTAAACAATGTAAATTTGTTTTGAAATCTCCTCATAGTGATGAATGCGATTGACGTCTCTGCTTATGTTTTGCCTAGGTTAACGGGTAATTTGCCCAGTTACACAATAGATATACCAGATCCCATTTCGTTGGGAATTGCACCGTTGGCTGATCCGAAGTTTGGAAGGAGTAGCCAAGTGGATGTTCTAATTGGAGGAGATATTTATCCTCAGATTTTGTTAGATGGGGTTCGCAGAAATATTTTGAATTCGCTAGTGGCCCAAGAAACTATTTTTGGTTGGGTGCTTACCGGACCAATTTCTGAGACAACTTCTCTGGTCTCATGTTGCACTTTGGTAGATAGTGTCGTTAAATACAGTCCACAAAGTAGATGTTGTGAAAAAGATAATGTTGATATAATACGATCAGTTGATAGAATGCCGCTTTTAAAGGGAATGGGACCTAGTTCGTCCGTATCCCACTTAATGAATGGACCTAGTTCGTCCTATTCACATTCTAGGCAAGGACCTCGTTCGTCCAAAGCCGTAGTAAAGAGTGGACCTCGTTCGTCCAAAGTTAAATCGAATAATTTTTCGAAAGTTGTTTCTCAAAATGGACCTAGTTCGTCCAAGGAGAAAACCAAAAGTGGACCTAGTTCGTCCAATGATATTGCCAAAATCGTGACTGGAATGGAACCTAGATGCCCTGAGGTCGCAACTTATAGTATGCCAGCCTTTTACAGAAGGAAGACTTTTATGTATGAAGACAGTCCGAATTTAATGATGCCAATCGATGGACCATATGGCCGAAGACAAAAGGTTGTCAACAGACCTAGAACATTGCATCGTGTTGCTGGATGTATAGATTGGTAATCGTGGCAGAGCTACACCATTTTTAACTTTTTCTTGTTTTTGTTTTTTGTTCGAGTCTTTTCAGAACCGGTGATTCCCAAAGACTGAACGGGGGCCGGGATGTTCACGTTCGTGAAGCGCCGTTGGTTTTGGATACCTTGGCGGCGAAGACGAAGTGGCAACATTTTCTAGAGATAACATTTTGGATGTGGCAACGCTGTGAAGAATGCTATTTTGGATATGGCAACCCTTTTCGAAGCTGTCACTCGCTGTAAATTTTTGAGCGAATATTGTTGTTGTTGTTGTAAATTTAGTTACAAGTATAGTTATTTTCGGTCTTTTAGCGCGAAGACGTTTTTTATTAAGATTATTAAATAATAGTTGAGTTATCGTTGTTCGAGCGCGTAATTATTTTTGGCGCTATCGCTTTTTGTAAATTAATAATTCGATTAATTTAAAATAACTTTGAATTTTATAAATAAACATTGTCTGTGGATTTTTTATAATAATAAAAGGAAAGTGTTTCTTTTTAACCGATATCGTTCGGTAACTCAAAAGTGTTTTAGTTTTCCTTTACTTATTTTGCAAGTGTTATGCCTTTTTTTCTCTCTTTTGTTGGCTCCAGTTTTGCTCCCTAGCCTGCCGCTTTATTTTGTTGTTGGGATTTCGCCCAAATAGTTTCGAGAAGAAACACATACTTACTAAAATTGGTACGAATGTGTTTCCAATTGCATTGTAAACTTACCTGAAAGATAAAAAGGAAAATAATTAAAAAAGTTCTTTGTATATACAAATAATTATATATTTCATTTTTAATTAAAACTCTGATGAAAAAACAACAAGTATAAAATTACACATCAAATCATGGTATACAAAAAATCGTTAACCTGACATTAGTTCGACCCATTGGAAAAATACGTAAATAAATAATTATTTTAAACTCCTTATTTTTCATTTTCAATTTTCACACTCAGTGTGACATCAATGCTCAATTAAATTCTTCGAAAAAAATTTGATATAAATTATTTGCATTTATGAAACATCCTTTGAAAACGTATCTTTTAAAAGAAAACAAATAAAAAAACACACAAATTGTTTGTGTTGGTATACTGGCTTTGTCACTTTGCCACTATTGTTTGCATTTTTATCCCAAAACAATTTGTGCAAATTCGAAGCAATTATTTCTGTTTTTTTATAAAGAAAATCAAAAATCCCATTATGCATAAAGTTTACACAAGCATAAATGGGATTATGGGAACGCTACAAGCTACAAGCACGAGAGTGAGACAATAATAAACCCCCTCGAATGTTGTACATTGTTTCGAATACCAGGAAGTATGCTGTTAGTATGTATAGGGGCTCTGGTACAAAACACTTAAGTTATCAGAGGATGTCCAAAGGACATTCAATGTTGGACATGTATGTGTTGACACAACAATAATCTTGGAAATTTGTCAAGAATCACGTATTTCATTTGAAAGCATTATTCCAAATAATTTCCAATTCATTTAAATGACAACTGCAAAATGTGTGGTGGTGTGTCATTATAATGGAACAGTTAATGTCACAAAATACCAAACTCACTTATTGTGTGATTAAATGCATATGTATATAAGCATGTGTGAATCTAAATCGTTTTATAATGCTTTTTAATGCAAATATAAAATTAATATGCCATATTTTGAAAGCTTACTATTCAAAAATCGAAATAAATACAATTTTGCATTGATAAATTGCTTTGTATTTGCGTAAGAAATTTGAGTATTTCTAACACATGCAAACATTTATTAAATAATTAAATAAAACAACAGCATCAAAATAATACCAATCCAATCATTTCGGCAGAAAATTATTATCGAAATCAAGTACATATATACTCGTAAATGGTGTTTTACGCTACACCATAGGAGAAACTGAAATCTACTAATATGGGAACGGACTTTTTATACCCTACACCACACTGTGGTAAGGGGTATTATGTCTATGTGCATTTGGATGTAACATGCATAAAGAAACGAGATAGACGACCCATAGTTCATTTTGGGGATATATATCCGTAAGTCCGTCCGTCCGCCCGTCCGTTCGCAACGTACAGGTCGCATTTATTGTCCGATTTAGCTGAAAATTGTGGAATATAATTTTTTGGCCATAGGAAGAACGCTATTGTTTTTGGTCCAGATTTGGATATAGCTCCCATATAGATATATGTTCGCCCGATTTCTCGTATTTGCTGCACCAAACACGCTAGATGTGTCCGATTTCAATGAATGTATGACTGAAACCTGGATATCCGACAATACCTGGAGCTTGATCCAAGAAAGAAATCGCTAAAAAGATGCCGAACATGCAGCAGGCGCGCACAACATGTGCAAACTATACCAAATAATTGGCCAAATATCTAACCAATCACTCAACAGGAATAGGGGGATCAAGGATACAAACGGCGATATAATATCTAATGTTGACTTGCAATCTCAAAGATGGAAGCAACATTTTGAAAGCATTGGCAATAGTACTGAAAACGAAGAAAACGAGAGCCTCAACAACAACATGTTAGTCAACGAGGAGACAAATGAGAATCCTCCATCAATAGATGAAATTTCAAACGTGATCCTCGCACTTAAAAGAAACAAATCACCAGGAGAAGACAACATACCAGCCGAATTGCTACAGATTGAACCGAGGACATCAGCGAGAATCCTACAACCATATTTGACGGAAGTATTGCAGCAAGAAAGACTACCAAACAGTTAGACGTGCGGTGAAATCATAAAACTCCCCAAAAAGCCTTCTTAATTCAATTTATAAAGTACTAGCCGTAATCATTAACAACAGGCTACAAGTAGTTGAGCGCTCGCTACGCGACGAACAAGCTGGATTAAGACCCCATCGCAGTTGTATCGACCAATCGAATACTCTACGAATACTTATCGAGCAATCCATCGAATGGCATTCGCCCCTATACCTAGTGTTCATGACTTCACGAAAGCCTTCGATTCAGTGAAACGCAGCGCAATATGGAATGCTTTGCAAAATAATGGAGTCCCACAAAAAATAATAAATATAATAAAAGCTATGTACGAGAATGCATCACTCAAAGTTCGACACAACAATACATACAGCGATACGTTCACTACAAACATCAGAGTGAAACAGGGTTGTCCTCTATCCCCACTGCTGTTTGCGTTAGTGCTTGATACCGTTATAGTCGAAGTGTGCAAGAGAAAAAGAGGAATTGTGTGGGGATTTCACCGGCATCTTGAAGACTTAGACTTTGCAGACGATATATGCCTATTATCCTATAAGCATAGCGATATGCAAAGTAAAATCAACGACCTAACAATCCTCTGCAAACGTATCGGCCTTGAAGTCAACATTAATAAGACTAAGGCCATGCAAATAAATAGCAACGTCACCCTCAATTTTAATATAGATAATGTAGATATTGATTTTGTGGAACAATTTTGCTATTTAGAATGTATTATGTCATCCCAAGGAGGAGTAGATGACGACGTGAATTTTAAGCTGGGCAAAGCTAGAACAGCCTTTGGACGACTGAACAAAATATGGAGATCTCGGCAAATATCCATCCATACCAAGCTGCGTATATTCAATGCCTACTTCAAAACAACATTATTATACGGCAGTGAAACATGGTTGACTTCCAACTCAATACTTCGGAAACTACAAACGCAAATCAATAAATTCCTGCGAATAATTTGGCGTATATTCTGGCCTAACACAATATCTGGAGAAAGTCGAACGAAATACCTGTTGGCAAACAACTAATGAAACGAAAGTGGAGCTGGGTGGGCCATACTCTTCGTAAAACCCCTGACAGCATCGCGAGGTATGCCTTGGAATGGAACCCACAAGGCAACAGAAGACGTGGACGTACGAAGAATACATGGCGAAGAACGCTAACAACAGACATCGCAAAAATAAACCTGTCGTTTAATGAAATAAAAATGATTTGTCATGATAAAGTAAAATGGAATGAACTTGTAGATACCCTATGTTCCCAAGTGGAATAAATAAAGGAAAAAAATTACTGAATACGACCTAGAAATAAATGTATCAAATTATATCAAAATCGGCCTAGATTTGGATATATATACAGACATATATATTTTCGCCCGATTTCTCGTATTTGCTGCACCAAACACGCTATATACATATGTCCGATTTCTATGAAATTTGAAATATGTGACTAAATTGTGTCCAGTTGTTCTTCGTTATATACAGAGAGCTTTCAACAATTTGTTTCTGAAGTTTATAGTTGGATGGGATAACAACAACAATATTGACTGATCCTCGAGAATGGGGAGTGCAAAACAAAAGCAACAACGGAATATTATTAACAATTGTAGTCTTATCAGATTTAATTAGCTGTACTTTTGACTTAAATTTGTTGTTAGTGTCATTTTTAGGGTTTACAGCAGTATGTATTGTGTTTACCAATATTCGTTTGTTTAACCATTTTATTATTCGCCAGACATAATAACGGTTGCCACCTAACCATTTTCCGATTGAATATTTTACAATTTTAATTTTTATATAATTTTCCCCAAACCATGGGAAAAGTGATAGGAGATGGCAACCCTGTTAGGATAACAAATGCAAAAACAACAAATTTAAGTAAAAAGTACAGCTAATTAAAACCGATAAGACTACAATTGTTAATAATATTCCGTTATTACTTTTGTTTTGCACTCCCCATTCTCAAGGATCAGTCAATATTGTTCTTGTTGTTATCCCATCCGACTACAAAGTACAGAAACAACTTGTTGAAAGCTCTCTGTATATAACGAAGAACAACTGGACACAAAATATTACATTTCAAAAAATTTTAACGGATCCAAAAAATTGTGCAATCCTGGATTTGTTGCTTTTGATACGAGGGGAACTAGAAAAGATTGCGGCCTAGGCAACACGCAGTGTCGCCAGCCGCCATTAGACATTTTTTTGGAAAGTTTGACTGGTTTTAGCCTAAGCGTATTCAGGACAGTTTAACATACGACCATCTGTTGGGTTATTTACAGTGGCTTGATTGAGACGCCTCAAAAACATGGATTTTGAACGCTTTTACAGCATCTTCTGGCGATTGTTTGTGATTTTTCGGGCATACTTACATTTCATACGCATAGTACCATGATTCGTCACCTGGATCCATCTCATAAACGTCTTTTGAAGCACCGCAATCGTATTTTTTTCGAAATTTCTTGCACCGATCAACGCGGGATCCGACGATAAAACTCCAATTTTTGGCGCCAAGTGTCAATGCAATATCAAATGTTAGTTGGTGCAGTATCAAATGTTATATAACGGTACATAATTTGGCGATCTTGCATTATCCGTTTACAAACGGCTTAATTTTTTTCTGGCACAGCGATCATTTTTGGACGACCCTGACGAACATAGTTTTTTGTCCGCCACGATTGAATTCATTAAACCAGTTTTTCACAGTGCTATAGGATGGTCCTTTATCGACATATAAAGATTTAATTTTATCGATGCACTCTTGCCGTTATTATCCACGTTAAAAGTTGTGAAAAATTATCGGACGAAAATGTACACAAGTAAATTCCATTTTTTTGCAAAGTGATTTTTTCAAGTCACTGTAAATAACAGAACACATGGTCGTATGTTAAACTGTCCTGAGTACGCTTAGGCTAAAAACTATCAAAATTTCCAAAAAAAATGTCAAGTGACGCCTGCGAAACTGGGTGTTGCCTAGGCCGCAAACTTTTCTAGTTCCCTTCGTATTTCGCGAATTTTCTGCACTAAACACGCTATATATGTCCGATTTCGATGAAATTTGGAATGTGTGACAAAATTCGGTCAAGAAATAAACGTGCTAAATTATATCGAAATCGGCCTAGATTTGGATATAGCTTCCATACATATTTTCGCCCGATTTCAGGTATTTGCTGCACCAAACACGCTATATATGTCCGATTTAGATGAAATTTGGAATGTATAACTAAATTCGGTAAAAAAATAAACGTGCCAAATTACATATAAATCGGTTCAGATGTGGATTTAGCTCCCATATATATTTTCGACCGATTTCTCGTATTTGCTGCACCAAAACCGATTTCGATGAAATTTGGAATATGTGACTGAATTCGATCTAGACATAAATGTACCAAATTATATCAGCCTTAATTTGGATATATCTCCCATATATATTTTCGACCGATTTCTCGTATTTGCTGCACCAAACACGCTATATGTGTCCGATTACGATGAAATTTGAAATGTGTGACTTAATTCGGTCCAGAAATAAATGTTATATCGAAATCGGCCTAGATTTGGATATAGCTCCCATATGCATATATTTTCAATCGATTTCAAGTATTTGCTGCGCCAAACGCGCTATATATGTCCGATTTCGATGAATTGTGGAATGTGTGAGTAACTTCAGTCTAGAAATAAACGTGCTAAATTATATCGAAATCGGCCTAGATTTGGATATAGCTTCCATACATATTTTCGCCCGATTTCAGGTATTTGCTGCACCAAACACGCTATATATGTCCGATTTAGATGAAATTTGGAATGTATAACTAAATTCGGTAAAAAATAAACGTGCCAAATTACATCTAAATCGGTTCAGATGTGGATTTAGCTCCCATATATATTTTCGACCGATTTCTCGTATTTGCTGCACCAAAACCGATTTCGATGAAATTTGGAATAAGTGACTGAATTCGATCTAGACATAAATGTACCAAATTATATCAGCCTTAATTTGGATATATCTCCCATACATATTTTCGCCCGATTTCTCGTATTTGCTGCACCAAACACGCTATATGTGTCCGAGTTCGATGAAATTTGGAATGTGTAACTGAATTCGGTCCAGAAATAAATGTACCAAATTATATCAACAATAAATCTCATGCACAAAATGATTTTAAAATTTGAATTTATCAAAATTTTGGGAAATTTTTTGAAGTCATTGTAAGCTGATACATAGACAGTGGAATTTTATGCAACCCATATTTTTGGTCCGATTCATGTCAAATTTTGGGACTGGACATATTTTTGGCTTCTGATTAAATTGCAATCGAAACATATGACATATGCAAAATGTTTAAAATTCTTTTCAGACAAGTCAATAAAATAGAGAAGTGTATAACCACAGCCTCAACCTTCAAAATACCGAAAATCGGAAGGTATCGTTCTATGGGAGCTATATGAAGGCCTGAACCTAACGACAAATTTTAGGTGGAAAGTTGTTTACCCCTAAGGAAGGCTTAATACCAAATTTCAGCCATTTTGGCGGGATATTGAGGTCACAACCTTCAAAATACCGGAAATCGGGAGGTACCGTACTATGGGGGAAAGTTTTATACCCCCATGGAAGACTTAATACCAAATTTCAGCCTTTTCGGAGGTATATTGAGGCCACAACCTTCAAAATACGAGAAAGCCGGAGGTACCGTTCTATGGGGGCTATATGAAGACGTGGACCTATACTGACAAATTTCAGGTGGAAAGTTTTATACTCCCAACGAAGCTTTATACAAAATGTCAGCCATTTAAGTGTGATGTTGAGGCCACAACCTTCAAATTATCGGAAATCGTGAGGTACCGTTCTATGGGCGCTATATGAAGACGTGGACCCATGCGGACAAATTTCAGGTGTAAAGTTTCATACCCCTAACGAAGACTTAATACCACATTTCAGCCATTTCGGTGGGATTTTTAGACCTCAAATCCTTGTATCTATTTTTGCATATGGTTTTGCTTATTCTCATTTTATGCAAATATGTCAAAATATGCACGATATGCAAAATATGCAAACATTTCTGGGCCTAATTCGTTTTATTTTGTGATAAAACGAGTTTCTGTCTAATCAGATTTTCCCTACGACCATCCTAACCATATATGCATTTGCATAGGATTCCGCTGTCTACTGATATATAATTGAAAATAGACTTTAGAACTACATGATATAACTAAGCTGACATAACACTTGTTTCTCACTAATTTTTTTAATTCTGAGAATCATAAAAATGTTTCCAAAATATAATTTTTTAACAAAAAAAAAAAAAAAAAATCAAAGTGGTTTGTGCATGACCTTCTTAATTTTTATACCCTCCACCATAGGATGGGGGTATATTAAGTTTGTCACTACGTTTGTAACTACTCGAAATAATCATTGTAAACCCCACAAAGTATATATATTCTTGATCAGCGTGCAATTCTACATCGATATAGCCATGTCCGTCCGTCTGTCTGTCTGTCCGTCTGTCCGTCTGTGGAAATCACTCTAGCGTCCGAACGGATTGACGTAGGTTGATGAAATTTTGGGAAACTATGTTATATTTACGTAGGACTTTTGGTATTGAAAGCGGGCTATGTAGGTCCACGCTTTCGTATAGCCCCCATACAAAATGACGCGTGACGCGTCGTCGTTTTAAGAAATTTTTAAGATATTTGGCCCATTTTACCACCGAATTGGTTGTAATTTGGTACTTTGTGTCTCCAGAGGCCAACAAATATTCCTACCAAAGATGGGTTATATAGGTCCACGTTTTGGTATAGCCCCCACATAAGGCCCCTTATAAAGTACGCGTCATTTTAATATATTTTGAATATATTAGACCCATTTGACCAAAGAATCGGTTGTAACTTTGTATTTTGTGTTTCTAGAGGCTAAGAAACATTTCTACCAAAAAATGTTTATATAGGTCCACGTGTTGATATAGCCCCCATAATACAATATCTCCCGATTTTCGATATTTTGAACGTTTTAGCCTCATTATCACACCGATATGGCTGAAATTTGGCATTTAGTCTTCTTTAGGCGTATAAAACTTTCCCCCAGAAATTTTTAGGTATAGGTCCACGCCATAATATAGCCCCCATAGAACGGTACCTTCCGAATTTCGGTATTCTGAAGGTTGTGGCCACATTAATCCACCGAAATGGCTGAAATTTGTGGTGGAGGGTATAAAAAGTTCGGCCCGACCGAACTTAACGCTTTTCTTACTTGTTGAATGTTAAAAACGTTAATTTAGTTATAAGTATGCTTAAGATTATTCATTCGCGCAACAAAAAATAATTTTTGATTTTTTTTTCATTTCATACTTTTCGCTATTTGTTACCAGCCCAGTCGGACAATAGGAAAGATTTGGAATTAAACAACTAACATTAAAATAAATAAATAATTCGAATAAACAATTTTCAAATGATTTGTGGTATAAATGCTAGTTTCCAAGCTTAGCCTTCATTCACCCACTAAAATAACATTCTAATATGCCTGATGATAGGAAAAAATAATGGTTCAATGTGTGGGACTTCGGTGGATTTCTAATTTTTCAATGTACCTCTTAGGTCATAACAGCTCAACTCGAAAGAGAATTAATTCAAATATCACTATAAAATGACCTTCGCCTTAATAAGGCAAAACAAAAAAGCTTATGTCATTTTGGTTATGTCGTGTGGCTCTAATGCTTGTTTTCAGTGATATATCAAAAAATTTTATCAAAAAATTTACCAAAGTTCTGAAAAATTAAAACTTTAAAAGCTTTTTGTGTGGGAGCTTTTTTATCGAATCACCTTATAATTAAGATTTTATGTAATCTTAGATAAAATCTCATCGAAATATGATACTGGGATATGAGATTGTGAAAAGGTCATAACCCTAATGTATATACAAATTGAATGACACACTTTATATACAATTCATACCATGAGAGAGTGTTAAAAAACCAATTGAAATTTTTAAATTTTTTCCAAACACATTTATCCATACATACATATCGCTCATTTACTCAAAGAGTGGCATAACTCACAAAATGCGTTTTCTGAGTTAGCAATTTCTATTTTTTCTACGACTTCTACTTTATCTTGTGTCAAATTTTCATGCTGATATCTCTAAAACTCAACGAGTTACAGCTCATTTACTACGAGCTTCGCATAATTCAACACAACAGTTTTTTGAGTTTATGAAGCACTAAAACAACTCAAATCATGCTTGATCTTGCACAGAAATTTAGCACTGATATCTGACTAGCTGTCTTCAAAATATGGTCCAAGTAGTTATTTTAGTTTTTGTGTAATAATCTTTTTAAGATGGGAAGTCAAATTTCAATCGCGAACTTAAAACGCGTTTTTCTCGAAACTGGCTTTTTTGAAATGTGTCACTCTTTGAGTAAATGAGCGATATGTATTTGTTTATGTAATTTCAATTTGAATGTTTCAGACAATGCTTTGATTTTTTTGTTCATATCTTGAGAAAACTATCTTTTTATGTAATTGGTTTTTGATTTGACAACAAGCAATTTAATTGCTAATCTGTTTGGTTTAAAAAATCTATATTACATTGTTCAAAACTTTACAAACAAATATGTGAAATGTGACTATATTTTTGTAAGATAAAATCTAGACGAAAAAGGAAAAATTAAAAATGTAAAGGAGAACAATTATTCAATTCAACTAGAAATTGAAGATAACAGTTTTGTGTGATTGTTATTTGAAGATAATTGACTATCTTCACATGGGAACTATGAAAATTGTTTTGTCTTTTTTATTTTTTTTTTGCATCTTCTTAAAGTTTATTGAGAGTAAAGAAAATGGAAATAAAATACTCCAGATATGAACACAAATGATATGATAAAACAAAAGAGCATGGGGTGAATTTTGGTTAGAGTACACCCTAATGCTACTCATTCAACCACATATACTTTTCACACACAGTACAAATTCTTGGAACATCGTAAGTAATCAGTATTGTGAAAACGAAAACCAATTTGAGGTAAAGAGTGGTTTTTGTCCTGGTTATGGTCAGCATTTCATGGTGTCGGCCGAATTAGGATAAATAATTTCATATCTGGGATTCCCAAAATGTGTCAATATATATCCTTGGTTACATGTTGGTGTATCTTATACTTTTAGATATGTCATGTTTTTATACCCTTCACCATAATATGGAGGGTATAATTAAATTTGTCATTCCGTTTGTAACACATCGAAATATTCATCTGAGACCCTATAAAGTTTATATATTCTTGATCAGGATCAAATTCTAAAACGATATAAACATGTCCGTCTGCCCGTCCGTCTGTTGAAATCAAGATACAGCTTTGTAATTTGGTATAGACGTTTCTATTACTTACTTAGCTGGCCCATTACAGAACATCTGTTCTATAGGCCGAACTAAGAAAATATCTCCATTTCTCTCTGTCTATTGCTTCTCTTTCTGGAATACCGCGCCTTGTCATCTCTTCATCCACTTGTTTGCGCCATCTATTCTTTGGCCTGCCAATTCTGCGTGCACCGCCAAGCGGCTCATCCTTATGATATGGCCTAGCCAACGCAATCGTTGCATCTTAATACGTTTAACTATATTGATGTCGTTGTATAGCACACCGACGTAGCCGAAATGATTTTCGTGCCCATAGGATATTAGCTTGTGCTACACATTTTTTAATTTTTAAATAAAATTTTTGACTGTTTTAAATTTTTCAAGAAATATGTAAAGTATTTGGAGGAAGTATTACAGAGAATTATTTAACTACATTGGCATACTTATTGTCCAACATACATATTTGAAAGGGTAAACATAATGAACACGTTAGGCTTTTTGAGCAATTTTCTGCATAGTTGTTAAGTTTTAAGGTGTTGTTTAAGCGTTTATTCGTAATTTTAGGCTGCCTGTAAGTGTTACTGAGTTCAGAACAAGATGTTCATTTGTATTTATTGAACGTTTGTAGCATATTACGTCCAATATTTTGGCTAATAAACAACGTCTAGAAAAAACATTCTTGCGATCTTTTTGAAGTTTTTGAAAAGACCAATTCAACAATAAAAGATAAA
The DNA here is from genome assembly GCF_047663935.1 of Musca autumnalis. Classification (NCBI taxonomy): domain Eukaryota; kingdom Metazoa; phylum Arthropoda; class Insecta; order Diptera; family Muscidae; genus Musca; species Musca autumnalis. The sequence continues at coordinate 116,816,630 of NW_027411977.1, read as the reverse complement.
ATCGTTGCTTAATCCTTGAGGTTTTAAATTTTTGTTTGTGAAAAAACTATATCAACCCTTTTTTGTGATATAATGTCTGTTCCACCGCAGTGTCGTCCGTTGAGATTATTTGAATCTGGTCTCTTGCTACAAATTAGTAAATGTCTATTGTAAAAAAAAGGATTTTCCTGTCGCATTTTTATGTTTTGTTAAACCTTTCGAATGTTAATAAAATTAAGATTATTGAGATTGAGGTCAATGTTTATATTTTATTTATTGTATATTATTTCCAATATTTCAAAATTACATTGAATTTCATCTTCAGGGTTTTTTCTGTCGATTACTCTTTGAATTGTATTTTGGGAAGTACTTTCAATGGATGCACATTTCTAGAAATGTTCCTCTTTCCTTCTTCGGCAAAGGGCTTTGTGACGACAAACGAAATAAAAAAACTGATCGGAAAAATATTGTTCTTCGTCAAAATCTCAACAAGTACCAGAACTGAAACTTTCATCTATGGACAGATCGAAAAGCGGCTACGCAACCAAAATCCTGTTTTTTTTAGAATTGTGTATCCATTTTCGAAAGTATGAACTTGTCAACAAAATATGGATTCTATCATTGATCACAAGTGTTGCGGAGGAGTTATCTAAAGAAATAGACCGGATCGACATAGTTCATTTTTAAAGTAGATCTTATTTTTGGAGTCATGCCTTTTTAAAAATATTGAGCCCTATGGGCGTTTCAGTTCGTGACAGTATAATTTTCAGTTTTTTTTTTTCAGGAAATATGGACTTGTCCACAAAAAACATAATACCGCTCTAAACACAAGGAATACCTTCAGTAAATATTTCTAAGGAACCTCGAACAGACCTTAAACAGCATTAAACAATTATTTTGAAGGTTTGTGAGGGCCATACTAGGTACGGCCCATTTTCGAGATAAAACTAAGTTTGGACAAAATTTTACAAAAACCAAAGTTTGGACCAAATCTGTTGCTCCGTTCAAGCAGCTTTCGAGCCATTCTATCTGGAAGTATGGACTTGCCCTTGAAAAACCTTGTACTGTAATAATAGGTGAACCGAGAACACTTTTTGCAAAAAAGCAAAGCGTTTCCAGAGAGGTATTTTTATTTATTAATTGATTTCATATTTTTACTTATAACTAAATTATTATCATAAAGGAAGGAAACCATGACTACTGAGGTCTTAAGCTTACACAGGTACATACATTTACTAATTATCCAGAGAGGTTTTAAACTGCACTTCTCTGAAAATTTTTGAAATCGCTGTGGAAGGTTACCAAAAGCGTGGTTCGAAAAGGTCCAGCTTCGAATTTGATCAAAATTTGGACAAAATATCACGAAGGCCAAATTTTGGACCGAATCGGTTGATCTTTCGAGAATTATCGTGTTCACTCGGCAGCCAACCAGAAGGACGAACATAGCTAAGTCGGCCCCAAGTTTTCTTAAACAGATTTCTTCCAAACACACTTTGGCCTTAAAACCATTATTTCGATGAGGCACATTTTGACTAAAGGCTGAGAGTATAAAAAATGTAGTTTGGGAAAAATTGTGTTTATGGATTTTTGCTAAAAGAATGTATACATGTATATACCTTGGATTGGGCGCCAGAATTTCATTTTAAAATAAATCAAGACTTCCTACTTCCTGATCAATTTATGAGAAGATCCACGATAGGAAACCAGAATTGTCATTTGTCATTTACATACCCGTGATTGGGTGCTAGAATTTCATCATGGATAGACTCACTATTGCTCAGCATTAGCTATCTATGAAGAAAACCGCTATCGGCCTTCAGAAATTCTTTGTGATGAGATCTACGATTGGACACCAAAATACCTTTAGAAAAAGGAATGTTAAAACCGTGATTTTGAACGTTTGTGCAGTAGGAAACAAAGGAAAGGTCCTTAACATTTCATGTAAACAAAAAAGTTGAATGTTAAGATATTTCTAAGGGTTTCCGATTGTATACTCTTTCTTTTGGTCTTACCGAAGTGATATCACTGAATTACATAACATTCACTGTAGTTGTGAGTTATTTGATAAATAATACACCCACAAATATATGCTATTATTAATATATTCATTGTTTTGAACATATATTAACCCTGAGATATTGTGAAAAAAGTTCTGAAAACAAAGGGAAATTGGACAAGAAGTTTTACGTCATTTTAATTAAAACGTAGTAATGAAAATAATTTCATCAATAATATAAGACTAAAATAAGGTTTAAATCATTGCTAAATAACAAATTATCGCTAACATGAACTTTCAACATTTTGGTCAGGTGGGCCCCCCCGAAATGAAATCCTGGCTACGTCCCTGGTATAGCATATACAGCTCGTGGTTAATGCGACGTCGATATTCACCGTCAACGTAGATTGGTCCGTAGATCTTTCGAAAATGTTTTCTCTCAAACACACCAAGCACTGCTTTATCTGCTTGCGCAAGTACCCAGGCTTCGGAAGATTACATCAGCACCGGTAGTATCAGTGTTTTGTAAAGCGTTATTTTTGTTTGACGATATGTGGCTTTGTTTTTAAACTGCTTACTTAAACCAAAGTAGCATCCGTTGGCCAATACAATTCTTCTTTTTATTTCACAACTGATTTCGTTAGTTGTGTTTACTCAAAATTATAGGAGCCAACGTCAACAGTTGGGCCGATCTCTATGGACGCATTGCGCGTCGACACCATCAACTTAGTCTTCCCGTCGTTTACTGCCAGACCCGATTTAGCAGATTCTCATTCGACCATCATAAAGGTATCGGTTACTTCTTTTACTTATCGTCCCATGATGTCTATATCATCAGCATAAGTAAGTAACATGTGGCTATTGGTGTAGATTGTGCAATAGGGTTATGACTTTTTGACATTTTTCCTCAAAAATGATTTCCTGTAGCAGGGATGAATGAACTTTTGCCTATTAATCACTATGCTATCGTTTATTCCATTGAAATATAAAAAAAGTTCACGCACAAATCGATTTTAAAAAAATAATTTTTTGAAAAAATATATGAAATGAAAAAAAAAATTTTTTTCAAAAAATTATTTTTTATTTCACGAATGAATAAATATAAGCCTACTAATTACTATAATAACGTTTATTTCATTCAAATATTAAAAAAGTCGCGAAAAAAGTCACTTTGAAAAAATTTTAAATTTTTTGTTTTTTGTTAAAAAAATTATATTTTTGAATAAAAGCGTTTACGACATTTTTACGATTCTCAGAATTGAAGAAAAATAGTGAGAAATAAATTTTATGTCATTTTAATTATCTCATGTGGCTCTAAAGTTTATTTTCAATTATATATCTGTTTTCAGTGACTTCAAAAAATTGTCCATAATTTTGATAAATTCAAAAAAAAAAAAAAATCATTTTGTGCGTGAGGTTTTTTCACCGAATCATCTTATAATTAAGATTTTATGTAATCTTATGGCAAAACTCATCACGCTATGATACAGGGATATGAGGTTGTAAAAAAGTCATAACCCTATTGTGCAACTTCGTTTGACGTTTGCCTCTCGAATAACCTTTTCTAGCAGGATGTTGAAGAGATCACTCGAGAGGCTGTCTCCTTGCCTGAAACCTCTTTTGGTACAAAATTCTTCGGAGAGATTCTTTCCTATTTTAACTGAGGACCTCGTGTCAGTTAAAGTCATTTTACAAAGCCGGATGAGCTTTGCGGGGTACCAAATTCAGACATGGGTTGGAATACCTTTGAACGTAGTGGGCTGTCGAAGGCTGTTTTATAATCGACAAAAAGGTGGTACGTGTCGATCTGCATCTCTTGGGTCTTCTCCAGGATTTGCCGCAGGGTAAATATCTGATCAATGGTGGACTTGCCAGGTCTAAAGCCGCATTGGTATGGTCTAATTATCTCGTTGACCATAGGCTTTAGTCGTTCGCACAATATCCCTGACACGATCTTGTAGGCAATCGGCAGTAGGCTTATGTCCCTATAGTTAGAGCATACAGTCTTATCCCCTTTCTTATGGAAGGGGCACAGGAGACTCAGGTTCCAATCGTCGGGTATACGTTCTTCCTGCCAGATGGTGCTAACTAGCTGATGAATCCACCTTATCAGCGTGTCGTCTCCGGTTTTGAACAGCTAGGCAGGTAAGCCATCGGCTCCTGCTGCCTTATTATTCTACAGCCGGTTTATTGCTGTCTTTACCTCAACTTGGCTGGGCGGAATACATTCAATACCATCTTCTGGGATGGGATCTGTGGCATATTCGTCGTCTTCGCTGGATACCAACATGTTTGAAAAATGCCCTTTCCATATCCAGAGCACACTATCTGTATAAGTTACCAAATGACCTTGCTGGTCTCTACAGGAGGAGCATGTACCAAAGACATCAGTTTGGTGCTTCACTCTTTTGTAGAATTTTCGGACTTCATTCTGGCTCCGGAACATCTCGATTTTTTCACACTCCCGATTTTCCGTCTCTCTCTTTTTCCAGCAGAAAAGACGTTTCTCCTCTCTCCTTTTTCTCCCGATACCTTTCTCGTGAGCTACGCGTTGCTACGGATTGTACAGTAGCCCGCATTTTTTTCTTCGGAAGCAGCACGGAGTGGGCAATGCTTTGCCATTGCGCTGATATGTTATCGGGATGAGGAGTGCTTTGATTAAGCAATTGGGCTAGTTGAGTGGAATACGCTGTGGCTGTCTGTTGTGATTGCAGCTTACCGATGTCTAACTTTCGTGTTGTGTCTGTTCGTACTTTGTTTGCTACTTTTAACCTTTGCTGAAACTAGGTAGTGGTCCGAGTCTATGTTTGCTCCTCGGAACGAGCGCACATCCTACATGCTCGATGAGTGTCTTCCATCTATCACAACGCAATCAATTTGATTTCTTGTTTTCTGATCTGGAGACAGCCAGGTGCCCTTATGTATGTCGAGATGTTTAAATCTGGTGCTGATAACTACCATGTTTTTTGCCACTGCGAAGTAGCCTCATGCCATTGTCATATGTTTCATTGTGGAGACTGAATTTTCCGACTGTTGGGCCAAAGATATTTTCCTTTCCAATTTTGGCATTAAAATCGCTTAGAATAATTTCAATGTCATGGGCAGGACAACGGAAACATATGATCTTCTAAGCGCTCATAAAATATATCTTTGGTCTGTTCGTCGTTGTCTTCAGTGGGAGCATGAGCGCAAATAAAGCTGATGTTGAAGAAAATTCTTCAGACGTTTCTATTACTCATAGAATATTTGTTATTGCAAATGGTCTAATCCCAGATGATGGTATTGAATGTATACTGCCCAGCCAAGATGAAGTAAGGACAGCAATAAACCGGCTGAAGAATAATAAGGCGGCAGGAGCAGATGGCCTACCAGCCGAGCTGTTCAAAACCGGAGGCGACACGCTGATAAGGTGTATGCATCAGCTAGTTAGCACCATCTGGCAGGAAGAACGCGTACCCGACGATTGGAACGTGAGCATCCTATGTCCAGTCCACAAGAAGGGTGATAAGACTGTGTGCTCCAATTATAGGGGCATAAGTCTGCTCCCTATTGCATATAAGATAGTATCTGGCATATTGTGTGAGAGACTAAAGCCTATGATCAATGAAATTATTGGACCCTATCAGTGCGGCTTTAGACCTGGCAAATCCACCATTGACCAGATATTTACCTTGAGACAAATCCTGGAAAAGACCCAAGAAATGCAGATCGACACCTTCCATCTTTTCGTCGATTATAAAGCAGCATTAGACAGCCCTATACGTTCAAAGGTGTTCCAAGCCATGTCTGATTTTGGTATTCCTGCAAAGCTCATTCGACTTTGTAGAATGACATTAACTGAGACGAGATCCTCAGTTAAAATTGGAAAGAACCTCTCCGAAGAGTTTACTACCAAAAGAGGTTTCAGACAAGGAGACGGCCTGTCGTGTGATCTATTCAACATCCTGCTGGAAAAGGTCATACGAGACGCGAAGGTCAAAAGAAATGGAACGATATACACGAACAGCCACATGTTACTGGCTTATGCCGACGACATTGACATCATGGGTCGATCGGTAAAGGAAGTAACTGACACCTTTGCAAAAGTCGAAAGAGAATCTGCTAAAGTTGGTCTGGCAGTAAACGGCGTAAAAACCAAGTTGATGGTATCGACGCGTAATATGTCCATAAACACAGCACCATCTGTGAATGTTGGTACCTATAATTTTGAGGTAGTAAAGGACTTCGTCTACCTCGGCACCGCCATAAACACAACAAATAACATCAGTTGTGAAATACGAAGAAGAATAGTGTTGGCTAACAGATGCTACTTTGGGCTGAGTAAGCAGTTTAGGAATAAAGCCACCTCTCGTCAAACAAAAATAACACTGTACAAAACACTGATACTACCCGTGCTAATGTATGGTTCCGAAGCATGGGTACTTGCTCAAGCAGATAAGGCAGTGCTTTGTGTGTTTGAGAGAAAAATTCTTCAAAGATCTACGGGCCAATCTGTGTTGACGGCGAATATCGGCGTCGTATGAACATCGAGCTGTATCAACTATACAATGACATCAATATAGTTGAACGAATCGAAATACAACGATTGCGATGGCTAGGACATGTTATAAGAATGAGTGATGATGAACCCGCTAAAAAGGCGTATAAATACGGGCCGCATGGAGGTTCTCGCAGATCTGGAAGGCCAAAGCTTCGTTGGAGCGAACAAGTGAAACGAGATATCACAAAGCTACATATCCCAGATTGGGAAAATACAGCAGCAAACAGAGAGGATTGGAGATTTTTTCTTAGTTCGGCTTATGGAACAAATGTTCTGTAAAAGGCCAGCTAAGTAAGTAAGCAAATGGTCTATATCGGTCCACGTTTTGACATAGCCCCCATAGAACGGTACCACTTGATTTTCGGTATTTTGAAAGTTTTAGTCTCATTATCATACCGAAATGGCTGAATTTTGGTACTTTGTCTTCGTTGGGAGTATAAAACTTTCTACCAGAAATTAGTCGGTATAGGTCCATGCCTTCATATAGCCCCCCATAGGACGGAACCTACCGATTTTTGGTATTTTGAAGGCTGTGGCCTTAATATTCCATCAAATAGGTTGAAATTTGGAATTTGGTCTTCATTTGGAGTATTAAACGTTCAGTATTAAATTTGTCGGTATATGACAATGCCTTAGTATAGCACCCATAGAACGGTACCATCTTATTTCCGGTATTTTGAAAGTTGTGACCTCAACATTTCACCGAAACGGCTGAAATTTGGTATTTGGCCATTTTGGTTATGTCATGTGTATATAAAGCTTGTTTTCAGTGAAATATCCGCTTAAAGTGACTTCAAAAAATTAACCAAAGTTCTGACGAATTAAAACTTTAAATGTTTTTTTGTGCAAAAGCCTTTTATCGAATCACCGTATAATTAAGATGTTATGTAATCTTAGGTAAACGCTCATTGAAATATGATACTGGGAAATTTGGGTATAGGTCAACGTCTTAATATACCCCCATCGAACGGTACATCCCTATTTCCGTTGTTTTGAGTCTAAAAACATTCCGCCAGAAATTTGTAGGTATAAATCGACATTTTGATATAGTCCCCATTGAACGGTACCTCCCGAATTTCGGTATTTTGAAGGGTAGCCAAATTGTTTTACCGAACTTGCGGAAATTTGGTATTTAGTCTTCTTCATAAACGAAAGAAACTAATTGTTCCTTTTTACTTCAAAGCAAATCGTGGTGGAGGGTATAAAAATTTCGACCTGGCCGAGAACATGTTCTCTTAGTGGTGGTAACTAAAATGTTGGCTTGTTTTTCGTTTTTAAATCATTTGTTCATGTTATATTTAAGACCATAAAACAATCATCGAGAACAAAATTGAAAGATGTGGTTAAAATGATGTTGTCCTTAATTGAACCACATTTACATTTAATTGCAAAATATACCATAAGGAAAAAATTGAGGTTAAGTAAAACCGAACACCATAGGGAAATGCATGAAGAAGCAACCATATGCATATATATTTACAGATAAACATATCCATACATACTACATATGTGCAGTATACAGACAAATAGTTTATATTGAAGTTGTTCCTAGCAAAATGCATAAGAGTGATTTTCAATCATGGACGCAAATGACCTGATATGGCATCTTTTTACGAGAATCACATTTTCTTTTTACGAAAGATACAATTTAAAACTATAATACTGAAATTATTCGGACTTACTTTGCATATTTTGAACTGGTCGAACAGTTAATAATAATATTTCTCAGATTTAATTAAACATCACAGAGCCCAGTTTGGAAACTACAAGTATTATATTAGCATACAATAATTGCTATGAAATGACAACTCATATTCCTTGAATGCACTTACATTTTCCTAATGCAAAAAAAACAACATTCTATTCTATCACTCCTTATATTCATTGTTCACAATTTTCTTTGTTGTTTAACATTTGTATTCAGCGAACAGTAGTAATTCATGCCATCAAGTAAACGATTTGTGTTTTAATTTTTATGAAAGCTTTAGAGCCGGATATTCGTTAATAAGAATTATATATTGAAGAGGATAAAGTGGAACGAATCTTATCAGCATAATGTTTCGTTAATGGTCGTTATTGGTCCACAAATAGAATTGGTAAGGCCATATTTTAAAAATTTAAACAACTAGGATGAGTTTTTAACCCTTTTAAGTCGTCGCCAAAAGGCTGTTATAAACCAGCACGGACTGCGAAAAGCTGCAGATATATCAAAGTTCATTAACGATCCCGCTCAACTTACCAACTTGGTAGAAGATGGAACTTTTTGTCCCGAAAATGCTAAAACCAAATCAATACCCACTGCCTTTCAACTGTCTCGAAATACATAAAATATAACAAACAAATACGTTAAGTTCAGCCTATTTTTTTACCCTCCACCATTAAAAATGCAGAACTTTTATGGAGTAGTTAAATTTCGTTTTGTTACGAAAATACCAATGCCCACAAGTTTAAGCGGAGACATTTGTTGACCATTGTTGTCCCTAAATGCCCTCTATATTATGGTGGAGGGTATAAAAATATTTCGTAATTTTTTTGTTTCGAATTACAAATAAAATGATTCGAATTACAAATGAAATAAGTCGATTTACAAATGGAATAATTCGAATTACAAATGTAATAATTCGAATATGAAATGGAATAATTCGAATTACAAATGGAATTCTCGAATTACAAATGAAATGCTACGAATTACAAATAGAATTCTCGAATTACAATTAAAATAATTCGAATTATATCTAAAAAAGGTGTATATGGGGGATATATCAAAACATGAATCTTGTTGAAAATTTCTGCGGCCGATGTTTTGTGGCGCCTTGTAATTTCAAATGTAAATTTATGATTCAATTAATAATTGTAGCTAATAAACAAGTAAAAACGTAACTGTCTGCTTCGCCGACAGAGATATACCCTCAGCCTGCGAATTTTTTTGAGAATTTTGGGCGCAAAAATTTGTTGCGATTAAAGCTCAAAAGTTTTGCGCGGTAGGTACCTTAAGGAATAGACCGAAATAGTCCATTTTGGAAGTGGGTCTTATTTTGGAAGTCATTCCTAACCATAGATATCGCGCCCACTAGACATTTAAGTTGGTCACCATATAATTTAAACCTTGGGGCTATTATATCAGGAAACATGGACTTGAACACGAAAAACATATTATCGCTGCAAACAGGGACGCTAGGATTAGCTTCGGTAAAATTTCCAAAGATCCTCGAACAGGCCCTTAAGCACACTTAAACAAAATTATTGAACCTTTGTGTGGGTGGTATCCCAAGGAGTGGACCGACTTATAAGCGCCAACTTCAAATTTTATGTAATATTCGAAGAAATATTACGATATGCAAAGTGTGGACCAATGCAGTATTCGGTTCGAGAGTGCGCACCAGCCACTATCCTTGCTGGCCGTAGGCGTTTCTTACAGCTTTCGGGTTATTTTCTCAAGAAGTATGGACTTGCCACTCAAAAAACTTGTGCCATCGTAATACGGGTCTTGAGTGCAATCTGTTGCAAGAAAAATCAAAACGATTAGAGAGAAGGTTCTAAACTGCACTTTTCCGAAATTTTTTGTAGTTGGTAGCTGAAGGAGTTGACATACATATATAGTCCATATTATAACCTGATCTACATATGTCTGGTAGAAATATCACGATGTGGAAAGCATGGACCAAATCGGTTAATGCCTTCGAGATTTATCGTTTTTTTAGAGAGAAGTTTTGAACTGTTGCGGGGAAGTACCCAAAGGAGTGGACCGATATAACCCATCTTAGAACTTGATTGAGGTTTGGGCAAAATATTACGACTGCCAAATTTTGGTTCATCCGTTGGAGAGTTATCGTACGCTGCATCTAATACACATGGTGCCTTAGCGTGTTTTTACAGCTTTCGGGTCATTTTCTCAGGAAGTATGGACTTGCCCTTACAAAAACGTGTAATGGGGACAGCGAATACAAGTTATTACATCAAAAATCAAATCGATTCGAGAGGAGGTCCTGAACTGTACTTTCCCGAAATCTTGTGTGGGATGTATCCGAAGGAGTGGACCAATATAGTCCATGTTCGAACTTGATCTATTTCTGGTAGAAATATTACGATGTGCAAAGTATGTACCGAATCGGTCAGTCCCTTCGAGAGTTATCGTGCGCATAATATTTGCGAACATTTTGAACTTTTGTGGATGGCGTTTACACGAAGTGAGCTATTTTATGAAAAACTCAAAAACACTCATATTTTGATGCAAAATATGAAAAAAACTCCAATTTTTAACTTTGATTTTAATGTGTCGGAAAGCTGAAATATGTCGAACAAAATAGAATTATGAAAATATCTCTATCCGTTCAAAAGTTACACAGTTTTGACAAGGAAAAAACGATTCTGAACCACTGTGCGCCGGCCGTACGTGGAATTCAGAAATAAGAAGCCGAAGCCCCGCAGAGTGAAAAAATTGGTTCCTTAAGGTGGGTCTAGGGAATTGTCCACCCTCTTCAGATGGTCCGCCACTACATTTACGGCCACTTTGTTCACCACATGGAATGCCTAAATGAGCATCGAACAGAATGTCCTGGTAGGAGAAATATAAACGCGTGTGCGGCCGTCAAGGTGTAGAAATAAAGTTTTCAAGTCCCGGGACGACATCAGTTGGGATACAGATAGATACAACTTGTTGACCACATATTGCGCAATAAGTTGCATGTCCATTAAGATAAATTCGGATTTAATTAGCGAAGACACAAATCACTCTGGCTAACAGCGCGTTAGCAGAGCACTGTTAAAATTAACAGAGCTATTCAAAAATGGTTTTCTTTGTAAAAAATATCTTTTTATATTACGTTTATATATGACCGGATTTAACAAACCCACTGGGTTTCAAATGTCATTTCCATTGCCTATACGTCAAATTAATCCTCATAAAGAAGGTTAACCCTGCAAAAACAGCATATTAGGGCCCTTAAGGAAAATTCTACCAGGACAACATGGGTACCGTTGGAAAGCTTATCGAGACAGTTATCCCGCCCTGAGAACTGCCACAGCGAGGGAACGAAAATTATCCATATATTGTAGCTGAGGCATCCTTAGATCAACTATATTCGGAATGTTGAGCTAGCCCTACACAAATAACTTAATAGGTTTTTGTTTATAATCAATTGACCTTGAAATAGGGTCAGATTAATCAGGTTAAAACAACAACAACCTATCGCTGTATCAGGGAAGAACGGCTAATTGTCATGCCCAATATTCTATAGATCATCTTCTGACCTTCTGTGTTTACAATTTACAACCTACCAACCCAGAGAACTTACGGATATGTATAGAAACCATAGTCATAACCATTCATCCTTACATCCAATTGTTATAGCTGTGTTTCATCTACAATGATTGAAATCCGAATACCCGGTTATTTAGTTTAACATTACACGGCGATATCAGCTCTAAATATGATTAAAATATTTTTGCATAACTGATTGTTGTAAAAATGCTAATGTCGCATAAGGATTCTTTCTTATGTCCTTACTTATGTTTGTATTTCCCGTATCTTCAAGATATCATTTCCATTTTGCAATGATTTCTTTCTTGGCTCTTAATCAAAACAGATAGATGCAATTGTAAGGCCTTGTCTATTGTGTAATGGTAATCTGACAAATGCATACAAATAATGATTTGAAATGCTACGTCAGTACCAATGTATTCAATACAGATATGTATGTATAGAATTCATTTTAAATCTATTTGAAGCTATGAAAATAAATTCGAGAACATGTTAAGATTAAAGGTTATATCAAATTGTATTAATCATATTACATACATATTATGTATAATGGAAGAAAGTTCCAATATGGAAGATCATATTCAATTTTAATAAAAGAGTATATTATCGGTGCGGGAACTTTTTTTTATCGGCAAACTTCTTGTAATTTCACATTCGAAGTTCGCAGAACTTCTCTCCCAAATATTGTCGACATAGGTCCACGTTTTGGTATAGCCCCCATATAACAGTACATCTAGATTTTATGTATTTTGGGGATTTCTGCTACATTTTTTACCGAACTTTACTCGAACGCGTTCTTCTTAAGAGCAATTCTTTGTCGGAAAAATTCCAAGCTTGTGACTAGTTTTTATACCCTCCACCATAGTATGGAGGGTATATTAAGTTTGTTTTTCCGTTTGTAACGCATTGAAATACTCATTTGCGACCCTATAAAGTATATATATTCTAGATCAGCGTAAAATTCCAAGTCGATCTGAGCACGTCCGTCCGTCCGTCCGTCCGTCCGTCTGTGGTAATCACTCTAGCATCCACAAAAATGGAGATAGGACGCTGAAATTTTGGAAAAATGCGTCTTTTGTTTGCAGGCAGGTCAAGTTCGATGATGGGCTATATCGGTCCACGTTTTGGTATAGCCCCCATATAACGGTACCCCCCGATTTAAGGTATTTTGACGGTTTTAGCTACATTTTCAGACCGATTTAGCTATAATTTGACATTTAGGGTTCTTAAGTATCAGTAAACATATATAACAAAAGTTGTGGACATAGATCCTCGTTTTGATGTAGCCCCCATATAACGGTACCCCCCGATATACGGTATTTTGACGTTTTTAGCTACATTATCAGACCGATGTAGCTATAATTTGACATTTAGGGTTCTTAAGTGTTAATAAACTTATATATTAGAAGTTGTGGACATAGGTCCACGTTTTGGTATAGCCCCCATATAACGGTACCCCCCGATTTGCGGTATTTTGGTGTTTTTAGCTACATTTTCAGACCGATGTAGCTATAATTTGACATTTAGGGTTCCTAAATGTCAATAAACTTATATAACAAAAGTTGTGGACATAGGTCCACGTTTTGGTATAGCCACCATATAACGGTACCCCCGATTTACGGTATTTTGACGGTTATAGCTACATTTTCAGACCGATTTGGCTATAATTTGACATTTAGGGTTCTTAAGTGTCAATAAACATATATAACAAAACTTGTGGACATAGGTCCACGTTTTGGTATAGCCCCCATATAACGGCACCCCCCGATATACGGTATTTTGACGTTGTTAGCTACATTTTCAGACCGATTTAGCTATAATTTGACATATAGGGTTCTTAAATGTCAAAAAACTTATATAACAAAAGTTGTGTACATAGGTCCACGTTTTGGTATAGCCCCCATATAACGGTACCCCCCGATTTAAGGTATTTTGACGGTTTTAGCTACATTTTCAGACCGACTTAGCTATATTTTGACATTTAGGGTTCCTAAGTGTCATTAAACTTATTTAACAAAACCTGTGGACATAGGTCCACGTTTTGGTATAGCCCCCATATAACGGTACCCCCCGATTTACTGTATTTTGACGTTTTTAGCTACATTTTCAGACCGATGTAGCTATAATTTGACATTTAGGGTTCTTAAATGTCAATAAACTTATATAACAAAAGTTGTGGACATAGGTCCACATTTTGGTTTAGCCCCCATATAACGGTACCCCCCGATTTACGGTATTTTGACGGTTTTAGCTACATTTTCAGACCGATTTAGCTATAATTTGACATTTTGGGTTCTTAAGTGTCAATAAACATATATAACAAAACTTGTGGACATAGGTCCACGTTTTGGTATAGCCCCCATATAACGGCACCCCCCGATATACGGTATTTTGACGTTGTTAGCTACATTTTCAGACCGATTTAGCTATAATTTGACATATAGGGTTCTTAAATGTCAATAAACTTATATAACAAAAGTTGTGTACATAGGTCCACGTTTTGGTATAGCCCCCATATAACGGTACCCCCCGATTTAAGGTATTTTGACGGTTTTAGCTACATTTTCAGACCGATAAAGCTATAATCGGGTGCCACCGTGGTGCAATGGTATGCACGCCCGCCTTGCACGCAGAAGGTCGGGGGTTCGATTCCCCGGCCAGGCAACATCAAACATTTTTCAACGGTGGCAAAATACCCCTCAGTAATGTTGGCGACATTTTCTGAGTATTTCAGCCTTGAAAAACTTCTCCATAAGTGGTGTCTTAAGACACGCCGTTCGGACTCGGCGATAAACAGTAGGTCCCATATCATTGAGCTAAATATGAATCGGGGTGCACTCATTGATATGAGAGAAGTCTCCCTTGTCCCGTATGGGATGTTGTGGAATAATGTTTGTAAAGCTATAATTTTACATTTAGGGTTCTTAAGTGTAACTAAACTTATATAACAAAAGTTGGGGACCTAGGTCCACGTTTTGGTGTAGCCCCCATATAACAGTACCCCCGATTTACGGCATTTTGACGTTTTTATATACATTTTCAGACCAATTTAGCTATCAATTGACATTTAGGGTTCTTAAATGTTAATAAATTTATATAACTAGTGGACATAGGTCCATGTTTTGGAATAGCCCCCATATAACGTTACCGCCCGATTTCAGGTATTTTGAGAATTTTACCAACAAGTTTTAACCGAATTATCTGTAATTTGAACATTTGACATTTGAAATTCTTAGTGGTCACCACACCTCTCCACCTAAAATTGTCAAGATTTTCCTCCCGATTTTCAGTAATTTGATGATTTTAGCTACAATATTAAACCGAACTAGCAGTAATTTGACATTTGAAGTTCTTATTGGTCACAACACCTCTCCATCAAAAATTGTCAACATAGGTCCATGTTCGGATATAGCTCCCATGTAACGGTACCTCCCAATTTTCAGTAATTTGGCAATTTTAGCTACAATTTTTAACAGAACTAACTGTAATTTGACATTTGAAGGTTGTAGTGGTCACCACACATCTGCACCAACAATTTTCAACATAGCCCCAATATAACGATACTTCCCGATTTTCGGTACTTTGAGGATTTTACTTAAAATGTTTAACGGAACTTAGGTCCATGTTTTTGTATAGCCCCAAAACAAACCTCCCGATTTTCCGTATCTTAGCTTTGCTTTTTGGACGAACTTTCTGTAATTTGAAATTTAAAAGTCAACAAAAATTCTGCAACAAAAATTGTTCATTTAAGTTCATATTTTCGTATAACCCAGATACCTCCGAACTAGATGTTAATGACATTTGAAGTTCCCACGTTATGTACCGATTTTCGATATTTTGAGGATTCAAGCTAAATTTTTTAACCGAATTAGGAGTTATTTGACATTAAAGGCTCCATCAAAAACTGTGAACATAGGCCCATGTTTTATTATAACCCCCATATAACAGTACCTCCCAATTTCTAGCCCACCAAAAATTTTCAACAGTTAGATATAGGCACCATAAAAAAGGGCCTCCCGAATGAAGCATTTTATGTACATTATCTGACATTTTAACGTACTCACCTTAAGTTGGGGACAGGAATGAATATTTTATGGTGGAGGGTATGAAAAGTTCGGCCCGGCCGAACTTAATGCTTTTTTACTTGTTTTTTTTGTAGTGTGTACAACTTTCAATTCCTACAAAAACAATTCGTGCAAGTAAATACTCGTATATTCAAAATATTACGAAACTAATACGTATTGCATAGCTTATTTTTTAATAGTGTTGTAACGTGTTGTGGAATTCCAGTTAGCTGTATGTTGTCTTAGTGTATTTTGTAATGCAAATTAGATCATATACTTAAATTTGATCTATGGTTTAGTCATGATTTTAGATGAGCATTGGTCCACCTCGGGAAAACTTATCCAATGTAGACCATGGATTTACGATAATCCAATATTATACTTAAATGTTCGTTCGCAGACTAAAGCTGAATATGGTTTCTCTGTACGTATTAGAGTATAACTCTGTTATATTCTGGAATATTTTTTGCCACTTTCTCCATACAAGTGGATCAATCCACTGTGCATAAGTCGACTTTTTGCTATAGCCCCTTTTTAGGTATTTTGAGGATTTTTGCACGGTATTTTAAAACTTGAGGTCAAACAGTGCTCAAAAAAAATCTCCATCAAAATTGTCCACATAGTTCTACGTTTTGGTGTAGTCCCCATAGAAAGGTGTACCGTTTTATACCCCAGGTGAAGACTAAATACCAAATTTCAGCCATTTCGATGGTATATTGAGGCCACAACCTTCAAAATACCGCAAATCGGGGAGGTACAGTTTTGTGGGGCTATATAAAGGCGTTGGCCTATACCGACAAATTTTATATGGAATGTTTTACACCCCACATGAAGACTAAATATTAAATTTCAGCCATTTCGGGGAAATATTGAGGCCACAACCTTCAAAATACCGAAAATAGGGGGGTACCGTTTTATGGGGGTTATATGAAGGCGTGGACCTATACCGACAAATTTCATATGGAATGTTTCATACCCCACATGACGACTAAATATGAAATTTCAGCCATTTCTGGAAATATTAAGACCACAATCTTCAAAATACCGAAAATCGGGAGGTACTTTTCTCTGGGAGCTAAATGAATGCGTGAACATATATCAACAAATTTCATATGGAAAATTTTTTACCCCAAATAAAAACTAAATACCAAAATTTAGCCATTTTGGTGGATTATTGAGGCACAACCTTCAAAATACCGAAAATCGGGGAGTACCGTTTTATGGGGCTATATGAAAGCGTAGTCCTATACCAACTAAATGCATATGTAAAGTTTTATACCCCAAATGAAGACTAAATACGAAATTTCAGAGATTTTGGAGGAATATTTAGGCCACAACTTAAAAATATCGCAAATCGGGAGGTACCGTCCTATGGGGGCTATATGAAGACGTGGGCATATACGGACAAAATTCGGGCGAAAAGTTTTATACCATCAACCAGGACTATGTACCAAATTTCTGTCATTTCGGTGTGATAATGAAGCTAAAACTTTCAAAATACCGAAAAATGGGTGGTACCGATCTATGGGGGCTATATCAAAACGTGAACCGATATAGTCCATTTGCAATACAAATCATCCTAGCAATAAAAGAAACTTCTAAATCAAATTACAAAGCTCTATCTTAAAAATTGCGAGCTGTATTTTGATTTGAACAGACGGACGGACATAGTTACATCGACTTAGAATTTTACCCTGATCAAGAATATATGTACTTTATATGGTCTCCGATGATTATAATTATAATTTAATTATACCCTCCATATTATGGTGGAGGGTATAAAAATGAGAGGTACCGTTCTATGGGGGCGATATAAAAACGTATAACCCATTTTTAATACCAAGAATTCTAGATATAATAGAAATTTCTATACCAAATTATAAAGCTCTACGTTTAAAATTGCTACTGTATCTTGATTTCAACAGACGGACGTACAGACAGACATGGTTACACCGACTTAGAATTTTGTGCTGATCAAGAATATAAATACTTTATAGGGTCTCGAAAAAATATTTCGATGTGTAACAAAATGAATGACAAATTTAACACTCCTATGGACACGCGAGTCTGGCCAGGCCTTTTTCATTTTATTTTGCATTTTAAACTGAGTTTCGATTAGATGAAATTTTCTTTCCTTTCCAATGAAAGAAACATGAAGTGAAGAGGATTAACAGAAAAGGAGTAATAAGGCTTTTTTCACATACATACATATCACATTCGGAACACATGAGTCTGTCCAAGCCCACCCAGATTTTTGTAAAAATTTTCGAAATTTTTCCATTAGATTAGATATATTCCAACTTTATTTGACCAAATGAATACCCCTTAATGAAATTTGTCACATACCACTCCACGATGTATTCAAAATTAAACATAAAGAGGTCCCAAAGGTACAACATAGGTGTAGAATCCATGAACGTAATGCAACCTAAACAATCCACTGGTAATAGGGTTAATCTTTTATTTCTGACAATTATACACATAATTAGATAATTAAAACATATTTCACAGCCTATCTCCTCCTTCTGTGGGGTGCTAGGATTCAAAAATTGGGTCCACTATAGAATTGCTAAGATGCTCCATATGATGTATGACTTAATTTACCTCTTGATTTCATCGTTATTGCACTGCAATAAGTTGTAAAGTTATACAATAGATACCTTCTTTCTAAATAATAACCTAAAACAAAATACAGTGCTTTCATTTGGAATATAAATTAAACTAAAATTTACTACAAAAATATACAAAATCTGGTCAGAGTCATGTGTTACGAATGCGACAAAAAAGATATCTGCCCAACGAAGGGTTAATTATACCCACCATATTATGGTGGATGGTATAAAAATACATCTTAGCCATATTGTTTTGACACAATAGACATTTGTATTTGTATAAAAAGACAATATTCGAGTTTTTATTGTTGTTCGAAAATTAATGGATGTTTTTGGCAACTTGGGGCGCCTTAATGTAACAATGGTAGTTGTCTATTGTTTTTTTTTTTTTCTTCTAGACATGCTCTATTGTCTTTGTGGTAAAATTTTAATTGTGAATATTATTAATGGTTTGTTTGACTTTTTGTGGTTTTCAATTAAGACCAATATGTGGAGCTATTAAGAAAAGCAAAAAAAAAAAAAAAAACGAACACTGAACAATAGTTCTTAGATTAAAGCTAAAGATATTCATACATATATTGTAATTTGAGAATTTCCAAAACTAATGGTTGCGAATAATGGAAGATATACAATTTTGTGTTATCAGTTACCAGTGCCGCGACAGTCAGTATTTAGTGCATTGGAAATCACAATAAGTTATGATGCACTACACAAGAATTTCGAAAAAAAGTCGCCACTTTGTTTAAGAAATTAGTTACTTTTTTCAATAAGTTACTTCAATTTGTTATCACATTTCGTATGCATAAATAAATGAAAAACAAAAACAAGAAACAAATTCCATTCAATTGACTTTCAACCCTTTAAATTCCATTCAATATGCAGCTAGTTGAGTAAAGTAAATTTGCCTGGCAGGACTTACTGATTAAAAAGTTTTACCCAAATCGTGATTTCAATAATAACAAGTTAAGCGGTTTTCTTACTATTGGATTGAAAAAGGAAACAAAAAAAAAGAAGAAGTACTCCCCTTTCCAACAATGCTGCAATCCCCTTTGTTGCGCTTGTTAATTTTTCAATAACCCTTAACTTTGCGCTGAAAATAAACTTCAACTAACGTCCGTCCGTCCAATCACAAGCTTTGTCATCATATCGAAGTATGTTAAGAAATAATAGAAACAGGTACTCGAAGAAATGGAATAGTAAATTCAATTGAACTTCAGTGAAATGGTCAAGGGAGCAATTCCATCGAATTGAACAAACTTAATCAATGGCAAATCTTAACTCTTAACAATTCCAATATTTACACAAACTGGCAAAGAAATGGAATGTTTCTTTGTTTCGTTGTATTTGTAAAAGAATCGACAAAAAAGTACAAAGAGTTAAGTTGGGTCAGGTCGAACTTTTTACACTCTCCACCGCCAATCGTATTGAAGTAAATAGGAATAATCCGTTTCCTTTCGTTTATGAGAGTATTAAGATCTTCCTCTTATTCCTTGCAGGCCCCTTATGAGGGGGCTTATCGGGTGTTACCATTATATGGGGGATATAACCAACCACAACGATATGAACGATAAATATAATAAACATCCTACCAGAAAAAAAGCAAAGGAAAAATGAACCCCTCCAAAGTTGGGGACCCCCGCAAACATTTTAAGGACCATGATCTGTGAATAAGAACGTCTACGATCATACTCTTTTTTTTTGCACTGGCAGATGTACTTACAATATACAAGGCCGATATTACAGGCCTGCAGGAAAAATGATGGATTGGGTGCGGTGTAACAACGACACCTAAGTCCATGATATAAAGCACGGGTATTGTTGGGGATTTGCGATCTTTGCACTCGTCTGCGGTATTCATTCCAGCGTGCAAACGGTATTCATTCTAGCGTGCAAACAAATTGAGACACACCGTCGTTTGTGTGCAGGCAGATCAAGATCGAAAATGGCCTACATCTGCTCAAGTTTTGGAATATCCCCCATAGAACGAAACCTCCCGTTTTAAGATATTTTAGAGTCTTAGCAACATTTTCTGACCGAATCAATTGTAATTTTGGAGTTTTTTATACCCTCAGAATTTATGCTAACGAGGGTATATACTCTTTCATGCGCCTCATCGAAATAATGGTTTTAGACCCCAATTATGTTTGGACGAAATCCGTTTCAGACAATTTGGAGTCGATTTTGCAATGTCCGACTGGCTGTCTGTCTGGCTGGCTGGAGCGTACGATAACTCTCGAACGGATCAACCGATTTGCCTTTCGTAATATTTTGTCCAAACTCAGTTTAAGTTCGAAGATGGGTTATATCGGTCCACTCCTTCCAGTATCTTCCCCACAAAAGCTCGAAAATGTTCGGAAAATTTGTGAGCACGATAACTCTTGAAGGGAGCAACCGATTTGGTCCATACTTTGCACATCGTGAAATTTCTACCAGACTTAGATGAGGTTCCAATATGGACTCAATCGGTCCACTCCTTCGGGTACCTCCACACAAAATTTCGGAAAAGTGAATTTTAGGATCTGCTCTCGAATCGGCTTGACTTTTGCTGTAGCGACTTGTATTCACGGGCCCCCATACGACGGTACAAGTTTTATCAGGGACAAGTCCATACTTCCTGAGAAAATAGCCTGAAAGTTGCAAAAAACCCAACGGATTTGCCGAATCGGTCCAAAATTTGGCCTTCGTAATATTTTGTCCAAACTTAATTTAACTTCTACGATAAGCTATATCGGTTCACTCCTTCAGGTACCTCCCCACAAAAGTTCAAAACTGTTCGGAAAATTTGTGCCCACGATAACTCTTGAATGGAGTGACCGATTTGTTCTATACTTTACACATCCTAATATGTCTACCAGATATAGATCAGCTTAGAATATGAACTATATTTGTCCACTTCTTTGGGTACCTCCCATACAAAATTTCCTATAAATTCACTTCAAGGTCCGCTCTCGAATCACTATGATTTCTGTTGAAGAAACCTGCATACGCTGCCTTCTTTACGTCGGCAAAAGTTTTTTCAGAGGCAAGTCCATACTTGAGGAAATAGCCTGAAAGGTGCAAAAACGCCCTATGACACCGTGTGTAGTGGTTAGAGCACAAGATAACTCTCGAACGGATCAACCGATTTGGTCCAAAATTTGGTCTTTATCATATTTTGTCCAAACTTAGTTTCAGTTCGGAAATGGGCAATATCGGTATTTCTCCCAATATTTAAAAAATGTCACTAAAATGATATGCACGATATATCTTGAACGGGGCAATCAATTTGGTCCAAACTTGGGATCTCCTAATATTTTGTCCAAATTTAGTTTAACTTCTAAAGTGGTCCATATCGGTCCTCTCCTTAGGGTACCTACCCCACAAAAGTTCAACATTTATGTCTAAGTGCAGTTTAGGGTCTGTTCGCAATTTGAAATGCATACCGATGCTGTTCGTTGTGGACTAGTTAGTGACATCAATTCAAGTTCAATATGAAATGAAGCGGCAGCATGTTCCGGATCTTAACTGGCCTAAAACCACTCGTGTTTGCCTAGGAAGCTGGCTTTCTTCTGCTGCATTGTAAGGGGTGTGGTGTCCAAATACGGCATTCACATTGTACCTTTGTAATGCCTGCGTAACTGCATCAGTGTGAATGCTATTCAACCCTGCCTGATAGGCTCTTTGGTCTAAAGGTTATCGTTTATACCTTTGGACATCCTTCTCCCTCTATAATTGTATCAGGTTTAAAAAAATCCCAGAATGGTCAAGGGAACTTCTCTCATATCAATGAGTGCACCCCGATTCATATTAGCGCAATGATATGGGACCTATTGTTTTTCACCTAGACCGAAAGGCGTGTCTTCCGACACAGCTTGCAGAGAAGTTTTACATGGCTGAAATACTCAAGAAATGGAGCCAACATTATTACACTGAGGAGTATTTTGCCACCATTAAAAATTTGATGTTCGCTCTCTCTAGATCATAAATATCTCTTCTCACATGCCTGGATGGGTGAAGCCTGTCCACCAGATCGTGACAAGGATTCTCACGCCAAAGCAGGTACTGCATCGACAAAATCTTGTTGTGTTGATGTAACGGTAAACCTTCGTCTCCTCATAAAGATGGTCCACTGGACTCGTGTCATGAGGAGGCACTCTATTGCAGTGCGCAGGGTTCTGCCAGGTTTACTCTTCCACTGCATAGCGCTAATATTTTCATACCACGCTGGTGCCGCATAACTTACCACAAACAACAAATGTGTGGGGCTTCGGTGGATTCCTAATTATTCAATGTACCTCTTAGGTCAAAATAGCTCAACTCGAAAGAGAATTAATTCAAATACCACTCTAAAAATGACCGTCGCCGTAATAAGACAAAACAAAAAAAAATGATTTCAGCATAAGCCAGGCTGGGATTCAAACCTGGGACTCCAACAACCAAGTGACACGGTTGCAGGCGTCTTAGCGTTCTAAGCCACCATCAACTTGTCAAAGATTCCGATGACAAATATTGATGTTTAAAATCTTCTGATACAGAAGGACAGATAAAATAAAGGTGGAAAAAACGGCATTAGTATTTGAAATAAAGCATTGAAAAATAGGGTCACCAGCCAGGTCGGACTATAGGAAAGGTTTGGAATTAAATGACTAACATTAAAATAAAATAAATAATTCGAATATACAAATTGCGAATGATTTGTGATATAAATGCTAGTTTCCAAGCTTAGCTTTCGTCCACCCACTAAAAACACCATTCAATATGCCTGATGATCGGTCTAACCACCCGTGAAACCTAGCATAGAGGTTGAATGTGTGGGGCTTCGGTGGATTCCTAATTTTTCAATGTACCTCTTAGGTCAAAATAGCTCAACTCGAAAGAGAATTAATTCAAATATCACTCTAAAAATTACCTTCGCCTTAATAAGGCAAAACAACAAAGTTTCTTTTTTAGCGTCCCAATTCTTAGCGGCCAACGAAGTGAGGACCTTGTTTCTACTTCTTATCTTAGCACAAGTGTCTGTGGCTTCCGCGAACGACGTATACATAGTAGTAGTAGTAGTAGTAGTAGTTGGAAGTGCCCTACACTATCGGCTTACATGTTCAGTGGATGCCTCATTTAAGTCGTCCAAGAGGTCAACAGTGTGGCAGTGGAATTAGAGGCGGATATTTTTATATTCCTCAGATGGAAGAACTGCAATAGGCCAGGTATCACATATCGTCGGGTCGCAAATAATTATTTTCACCATATTATGGTGGAGGGTATAAACAGTTGGTACTCATTCGGGTGCCTCCCTCACAAAAAAAAACTTTTCGCAGAAAGTGTGTGCACGGTAACTCTCGAAGGCAGTAACCGATATGCCACCATTGCAATATTTCTACGAGACATAGATCAAGTTCGAATATGCACTATGTAGTATATACCTTCGAATACCTCCCATACAAAAATTCGGAAAGGTACAATTTAACGACGGGTGCCACCGGGTTAAGGTCGTGGGTTCGATTCCCAAGAAAGGCAACATCAAATATTCAACAGTGGCAAAATATCCCTCAGTGATGTTGGCGACATTTCCTGAGTGTTTCAGCCATGTAAAACTTCTCTACAATTGGTGTCTTAGGACACGC
This sequence comes from Musca autumnalis, assembly GCF_047663935.1. Taxonomy (NCBI): domain Eukaryota; kingdom Metazoa; phylum Arthropoda; class Insecta; order Diptera; family Muscidae; genus Musca; species Musca autumnalis. The sequence goes on along the minus strand of NW_027411977.1, from coordinate 116,792,579 downwards.
CGTTCGGACTCGGCAATAAACAGTAGGTCCCATATCGTTGAGCTAATATGAATCGGGGTGCACTCATTGATATGAGAGAAGTCTCCCTTGTCCCATCTGGGATGTTTGTGGAACAATTATTATTATTATATTATTATTACAATTTAACAGCTGCTCTTGAATCGCTTTGATTCTCTTGCAATCATTTGTATTCGCTGTCCCCATTACGGCGGTACAAGTTTTTTAGGAGCAAAATGGCTTGAAAGGACAAAATGGCTTGAAAGATGTAAAAAAACCCTATTGTACCATGTATAGTGGCTGGAGAGCACAAATTGGCCTTCGTAATATTTTATCCATAGTTATTTTAAGTTCGAAGATGATCTATATATGGTTTAAAACTGGGTGCACGATAACTCAGGAAGGCAATAACCGAGTTTGTCCATACTTTGCACGTCGTAATATCTCTGCGAATCATAGACAAGGTTCGTATATCGACTATATCGATCCAATCCTTAGGGTACCTCCTCCACAAAAGCTCACCATTTTTGTTTTAGTAAAGTTTAGAGTCTGTTCGAAGATCATTGGGAAATGTATACCGATGCTGTTCGTTGTGGTCCCGTTTACAGCGAGATAATGTTTCCCGTGGACAAGTCCCACTAAAGTGACTAGTGGTTAGTCTATATCAATCGAAAAGATATGACCCCCTAAATAAGATAAACTTCCGTAATGGACTATGTCGGTCCATTCCTTCAAGTACCTCCTCCACAACATTTAATCCCAACCCATATTTTTGTCGACAAGTTCAAATGTCCAAAAGAGCCACAAAATTCTGTACGTAGATGAAAGTTTCGATTCATATAGGCTGAGCGTAATCTCTGCCGGCAAAGCCTACTGATACTTTTTTACCCGTTTAATATAGTTTTTTACTTGGGGTCAAAGTGGTGACAAAATTTCACCACTACAAATTTTGAACATGGGGTCTACTTTCGGGAAACCACCACCCCCAACTGTACCTCCAGAATTCAGGTCTTTTAAAGTTTTCATCGAATTGTTCGTCCAAAATTGGATCGCCATAAATTAGATGTATTTTGTGATCTAGAGGCCAAAGTGGTCAAAAACTTCACCAAAAATTGCGGTCATGGGTCCTCCACAAAAAACCATGGACAAAAGACCATGTTTTGGAATAGTCCCCATATAACAATACCGCCCGATACAAGTAATTTGAAGGTTTATCGACATTTTGGCCCGAAATAAAATATATTTGGCGTTTAAGGCATATTTGGCATGGTGTACCTGCATATTTGGCATAGTTATATAGGGTACAGTAAAATTTCAGTTATTTTGAAGTTTTTATTGATATTTCCCGAACGAATTATAATTTGGCTCTTAGGGTTCCTTCTGGTCAAAGAACTGCTCCATAAACATGTAAGAATCAGGGGTGCCATGTTGGTGGTTTTTCCGCTACTTGTGGTGATATTTGACGTACCAAAACCACTGTTTAAGCAGGAATGTCAACTGTTTTAAGGTAAAAATCGCTACAGACCTATGGTGCGTATGTGGCTGTAGCGATATTTACCTCGGAACATTTGGCACCCCTGATAAGAATGGCGTTAAGTTCGGCCGGACCAAGCTCTCTCTCTTTACGATAAGTATAATTCCTTGAAGGAGAATAATATTTTACCTGATGATAATCGCTTTTTCTGTGTGAAGGTTTTCTAACCACCGTGAGTGCGGTTCTATGGGGACTATATGAATCCCTGTACCCACAAACTCAAAAATTTCATCCATTTCTCTGGGAAATTAGAGCCACAACCTTCAAAATACCGAAAATCGTGAGGTACCGTTCTATGGATCCATATAAACACGTGGACCTAACGGACAAATTTCAAGGAGAAAATGTCAGCTATTTTTTTGGGATATTGAGGCCACAACCTTCAAAATACCGAAAACCGGGAGGTACCGTTCTATGGGAGTTATATGAAATTGTTGACCTATACCGACAATTTTCAGATGGAAAGTTTTATGCCCCCAACGAAGACCAAATACAAAATTTCAGCCATTTCGATGTGATAATGAGGCAAATCAGGAGGTGCCGTTCTATGGGGGTATTCACGTTGGAACAGACAAATTTTTCAAATAAAGATAGTGAATGTCTTAGTGAGGGATGTTTGTGGAAAGAAACGAGATTATTTTGTTAAACGAGGATGTATTTTTAATATACAGTCTACTTAAAGAGATACGGGTGTGATGGGGGTCTTCTCACCAAGAATATAATAAAGCGAGATAAGACTTTCCATTGCTACATTTGTAGCGAAATTGCTTGTCATAACACAGTGTGTCTACGACCTCTTCGTAAAATTGTATGGCAGATGCGTTCGTACACATATCGCTCATTTACTCAAAGAGTGACACATCTCAAAAAATCAGGTTTCGAGAAAAACGTGTTTTAAATTGGCGTTACTTCCCCACATAAAAAGATTATTACACAAAAAAACTACTTGGACCATATTTTGCAAACAGCTAGCCAGATATCAGTGTTATATTTCTGTGCAAGATCAAGCATGATTTCAAGTGTCTAAGAGCTTCATAACATCGAAAACATTTTTTGTGAATTATTCCAAACCCGTAGTAAATGAGCTGTAACTCGCTGAGTTTAAGAGATATGAGCATGAAAATTTGACACAAGATAAGTATACAGATTTCAACAGACGGACTGAGTACTTCGACTTAGAATTTTATGCTGATCCAGAATATATACTTTATAGGATCTCCGACGAATATTTCCCTGTGTTACAAACGGAATGACGAATTTAATTATACCCTTGATATTATGGTGGAAGGTATAAAAAATGTGGACAAAGTTCCACGTTCTGGAAGAGAGAGAATTTTTTCATATATTTTGAAGGTTTTATTGAAATTTTCGCTCAATTGTATGCAGAGTTTCGAATTCTCGCACGAAGTTACTCAAATTCCACTTGCAATTGAAACTTTTCTCGAATTCGAGCAAGTTGAGGGGGACAATTTGCCATAAATCGGGAGGTACGGTTTTATGAGGGCTATATCAAAACATGGACCCGTATATCCCATTTTCAGAAGTTCAGTTGACATAAGAAAGATTTGAGCCAAATTTTGTCAGCATACGTCAAGTGGTTCGGCAGTTAAAGAGTTTTTACCCAACAATTGGGTAAATACTCGAAATCGGGGTACCATCATATGGGGGCTACAAGAAAAGGTGGATCTATGTTGAACAAATTTAGCGAGGATATTTTTTACACAGTGAGAACTCACTGTGCCAAATTACAGCCAATATGATTGTAAAATGCGGGTAATAGGTAAAAAATACCTTAAATCGGGAGGTACGGTTATATGGGCGCTATATCAATACATGGACCCAGAGACCCCCATTTTCAATACCAGAAGTTCAGTTGACGTAAGAAAGATTTAAGCCAAATTTTGTAAGCTTACGTCAAGTGGTTCGGAGGTTAAAGAGTTTTAACCCAACACTTGGGTAAATTTTGAAACTATTTCACAACCTAAACCCAGGAATAGGGTATAAGATGTTGTATTGGCAATTCAGTATAGTAAATACCCACAGCTGGGTATTTATCCAATTTACCGGGAATTTACCCACCGTCCATCTCTAGTCTTCGGCGCATGTATTATACATATGTAGGTAAAGGTCATCTCTAATAATTATATTTTTTAAGGTTATCAAAAACATTTTTTCTATTTCATTAAAAATCTTTATCAATATTTTTGTTTAAAGCAACCTTTGCTATTTTAATGTTCATGCTCCTTGGAATCGCCGAGAATTGAACCAACCATAGAAGTAAATACAATTTCAACATGACCCACAAAAATGGCTTGAATAGAGTTACAAGCTAAGTTACTGAAAATGTCCGACAACAATCGAATAAAGAAGTTACACGTGATTTTAGGAATCAAAACGTGTCAAAATACCCATTGTACACTGACATTCGTGCAAAGAGTTTTTCTGTTTATGTAATTTTTTACCATGGGTTTTCAGGACGCAATAAACACACACACACACATTTGTAGATGTCTCATACAGGAATGACATGACTCGCAGTACTCTTTTTCAGATGCCATTATTTCAAGTGTCGTACGGTACATACATATGTATGTACATTAGGGTTATGACTTTTTTACAACCTTGTATCCCTGTATAACATTTTGATGAGTTTTTACCTAAGATTACATAAAATTTTAATTTGATTGCTTAAGCTGGAGTATTCCCCCAATGGCTTAACTTCATTTATTAAGCTCTATTACAGAGAGTAATGTTTTTCAAAACGAAGTGTTGCAAATTGTTACTGATCGCTACCAATATCATGATTTCATCCCGGCGAAGGGAATTATCAATTCGCTTTTCAGCTTTTATATTGAAATTTATGTAATATATATCCTTTTATATTATATATAGCTTTATTTCATATATCATAAAATAAAAGTGGTTTATGCGTGATTAAATTTGTTGGTTTAGTTCGGATTTTAAGTCAGAAATAAAAAACAAAGGCTTTATTTTTATTTTTCCAATATCTCGAACGTCATCGATTATCATCATCAGGGAATTTTCTTCTTAAACAAAGACAAATAACATTTTGTTATAGAAATACATAAACAAAAAATATATTTGATAATTAATTACATTTTGCTTTTATTCTTTACCGACTTTTGGTACCCATCTCCACATGCACTCAACTAACTTCCAACTGACTAAAGCTTTTTATGCTTTTCAATAATAGGTCTGTCTGGTTACTTTCCCAGCAAGAATTGTCCAGCAAGAAATTTCTCAGAGAGTTAGGAATTTTTATTCTCTTTTGCAAGAAAATTATAAAAAGAAAACAGACACTTGCCCAGCAAAAAACAGCATGCAAACAGCTGACTTGCCAAAACAGAACAATTTGTCCGCCAATAAAGAAACCAAAGGAAGAAAAAATGTTGTATTTTATTAAAAATAAAAAAGAAAATGACTAAACAAGGATTTTTTTTTTCATTTTTGTTATCAAAAAAAAAAAAAAAAAAAAAAAAAAACAATGCAATTATGCATGCTATTTCCGCAATATTTTCAATTTGCACAAACATAAATCACCGAAGAATTTAAAACAGCTGATTTATTGCAAGCACTTGCTAGAAGAAATTTGTCCAGCAAGAATTTGCAAACTCTCTCAAAATGTCTCTCTCGATACGCTCTCTTTTGCTGGCTTTTTGTGTTAACAGACGACTCCCAGCAACAATTGGTACAAATTGTTACAAGTTTTTGGGTAATCAGACAGACCTAATATTTCTATATATTTGGGCACAGTGTTCTGTGTCCATTTTATAACTCATGCGTTTTTCCACTGACACATTGATTAAATGCACTGACGGTATGCTGGTATCTGCGTCTACCGTTGCTTTCTTGAGTTAAAACATCCACATCCTTGAAGTTTGGTGTATGTCCAGTTTTGCGCAGGCCTTTTTTAATATTTAAATTAAATAAAAGTTATTTTAGTCATTATTAGGCAAAAAGTCATTCATTCGTGCAATAGGAAATAATTTTTGAGAAAAAAAAAATCATTTCATAGTACTATTTAAAAAAAAAAACTTTTTTCAAAGTGGTTTGCGCGGAACCTTTTTTTGCAATAAAATATAATGACTGTTACGTTTGGCATTAATAAGCAAAAGTTCATTCGTCCCTGCTACAGGAAATAATTTTTGAGGAAAAATGTCAAAAAGTCATAACCCTAATGTACATCCTCTTACATATTAGTACGTATGTTGGTTGGCGTTTCGAGTTGATATTTCACACTTTTCAATTTTAGGCGGCAACATTCTTACACACGTATCTATGTACATCTATACGTCCTTTCAATTTAAATGAATTTTTTTAAGATGAAAAAGGTGTTAGATGTTTATCATTATTTTGCAGCATATAATAATCTGAGATAACATGAGGTGTGTTATACAAAATTAGAAATACAAAGTATAGAATCGGAGGGTTTTGAAAACTATTATTATGTTTACAAATGTTCTGTATTGGGCCATATAAGCAAATAAATAAGATATGTAAGACTGATATATATTTTTGTTTTTCTCAAGAATTAGGACTTAGTAAATTTTAATGTTCCGCCTTGCCCTACTATTGAAAACAAGGTTGATGTTAGTAAAAATGGTTTTTAACTATCACAAAAATTATTTAATTTTTCTTCCACATAACAAATTACTTTATTTCAAGACGATTTTAAATTAAAGCTAAAACGATTTTTCCCTTTTTTGTTGTTGTCGAGCTACAGAAAAATATGTTTGTGCAATCATTTATACATATATTATTCAAATGTAATTGTGTAAATGAAATTTTAAATAATCGGGTATTTAATATTTTTTTTGATATCTAGCATATGTTTAACCATTGGCATTGTACTAACAACAAATGGATGCAGCTTTCAATGAAAATTTATTTTTGATAGAAATTTAGAATTTTCTCCAATTAAATCTTTGTATTCATATCTAAGTACTGAGAAGGGAAGATGGCAATCTACACTACGTGTAATCAAGTTTACCTGACAAAAATGTACAAATTGTATAAATATTAAAACAGCTGTTTCAGTTTTCTTTCAGAAAATATTATTTATATTTTAAGAGGATTTAAAGAAATATATTTTCTTTAATATTTTGTCATGCCATTATATCAACGAAAATGTACAAATTGTATAAATATTAAAACAACTGTTTCAGTTTTCTTTTTGAAATTATTATTTAAATTGTAATAGGATTTAAAAAAATATATATGTTTTTTTAATTTTTTTGTCATGCCATTATAATATTTGTTATTTGTAAGTGAGCTACATATATCAGTCTTCTGAAAATCATAAACAAATTTAATATTTTTAACATTGTGTTTGAATTTTATTTTATTTTTGCTTTATGTAGGCACAACAAAAGAATAATTCATTCAAAAATAATTTATTTATTAGGAATAAATTTGTTTATGATTTTCAGAAGATTGATATATGTATGTAGCTCACATATAAATAACAAATATCATAATAGCATGACAAAAAATTAAAAAATATATATTTTTTTAATCCTCTTAAAATTTAAATAATTTTTTCTTAAAGAAAACTGGAACAGTTTTCTTATAATTAGACAATTTACACATTTTCGTTGATATTATGGCATGACAAAAAATTAAAAAAATATATATTTCTTTAAATCCTCTTAAAATATAAATAATACTTTTTTAAAGACAACTGAAACAGTTTTATTAAAAAGCATTCAATTTGCTTTTGATATTATTTTGATGCAAACATTTGTAGTTTGTAAACATTTGTAATGCAGATGACATCGTCTTTTTATCAGATGATTTTGTAATACTACAGAACATGATAAACAAATTAGAGAACTATTGCAAAATGTGGAGTCTGGACGTGAATCTAACCAAATCTGAAACTATGGTATTTAGAAATGGTGAAAGATTAAGTAAGAATGAAAAATGGTTCTACAATGGCATGGAGATAAGGATTGCGAATAAATTCAAATATTTAGGAGTTATTTTCACTCCCAAAATGAAATTCAACAAACATATACTAACAAGGAATAATGAACAAAAAACGCTATAAACTCGACATGGAAGCAATTCGTGGAAAGATTAGATGTGAACATGAATTCCAAATGGAAATTGTTTTTACCTGTTTGCAGATCTATACAAACGAATGCAGCCCAAGTCTGGGGATACTCGTACTTCAACGACATTAATGCTGTACAAAGATACTTCCTCAAGAGAATTTTGCGAGTCCAAAGTTTCACACCAAACTATATAATTATGTTGGAAACCGGAGTAGAAGACATACACATTTATACAATGGTTTACATCTGGATTATATAGGAAGAACTCTGTTTCGATACAATCAAAACCGACTTCCGAACCGGTTATCGGAGCTCACCTTATCCAAAAATACCTTTTGGGCAAAAGATTTGGTCACACTGTCTCAAACGTTTAACCAACAATGTTCACAGTCAACACACTCTATTAGGTCTGTCTGGTTACCCTAAAATTTGTAACAACTTGTACCAATTGTTGCTGGAAGTCGTCTGTTAACACAAAAAACCAGCAAAAGAGAGCGATTCGAGAGAGACATTTTGACAGTTCTTTCACTGAGAGTTTGCAAATTCTTGCTGGATAAATTTCTTCTAGCAAGTCCTAGCAATTCTTCTTCCTGAAAACAGTCAATTATCTGTTTTTAGTTTTTTGTTGATTTATGTATGTTTGTGAAAATTAACAAGTAAAAAAGTATCAGTCGGCTTTGCCGACAGAGATATACCCTCAGCAATTTTTTTCCAAAAACGCATGTATTTAGGGAGTTTTAAAAATTTTGGGTGTTTGAACTGACAAAAATGTTGATTAGGATTTAATATCAAAAGTTTTGCGAAGGAGATACTAAAAAGAATGGATCTCCAGCCACTACATATGGTACCATAGGGGTTTTTTTGAACTTCAGGGATGTTTGCTCAAGTAGTATGAAACAACTTTTACCATCGCAATTGAGGCAGCAATGCAAGTTGCTTCAACAAAAATCAAAGTGATTCGAAAGCAGGTCTTAAAGTGAACATGTATCCGAAATTTTGAGTGGGAGGTACCGGATGGAGTGGACAAATATAGTCCATATTTGAACCTGATCTATATCTGGTAGATACATTAGGATGTGTAAAGTATGGACCAATTCGGCCACTCTCTTCAAGAGTTATCGTACTCACAATTTTTCCGAACATTTTTGAACTTTTGTGGGGGAGGTACCTGAAGGAGTGGACCGATATGGCTTATCTTCGAACTTAGACTATGTTTGGACAAAATATTACTAAGGCCAAACTTTGGACCGAATCGGCAGACCTGTTCGAGAGTTATTTTGCCCTCCAACCTCCTCACACGGTGGCATAGGGGTTTTTTTGCAACTTTCAGGCTATTTTCTTAGGAAGTATGGACTTGCCCCTGATGAAACTTATACCGTCGTATGGAGGGCAGTGAATACAAGTTGCTAAAGCAAAAATCAAAGCGATTCGAGAGATGTTCCTAAACTGAACTTTTCCAAAATTTTGTGTGGGAGGTACCCGACGGAGTGGACCGATTGAGTCCATATTAAAACCTGATCTAAGTCTGGTACACGCTCCACGATGGGCAAAGTATGGACCAAATCGGTTACACCCTTCAAGAGTTATCGTGCGTACAAATTTTCCGAACATTTTCGAACTTTTGTGGGGGAGGTACCTGAAGGAGTGGACCGATATAGCTCATCTTCGAACTTAAACTAAGTTTGGACAAAATATTACGAAAGCCAAAATTTGATCCGAATCGGTTCATCCCTTCGAGAGTTATCGTGCGCTCCAGCCAGCCAGACAGACAGACAGACAGACGGACGGACATTGCTCAATCGACTCCAAATTGTCTGAAACACATTTCGTCCAAACATACTTGGGGTCTAAAACCATTATTTCGAAGAGGCACATTTTGCCCGTATGAAAGTGTATATACCCTTCATAGCCTAAAGGCTAAGGGTATAAAAACAATTTTATTGTGGAAATGACATAGTCTAACTGTATTGTTTTATGGAGAACAAATTTGTAAAGTGGAAAAATACTTTTTTGTTTCATTTTCTTTTCTATTTTTAATAAAATACAACGTGTTTGCTTCCTTTATTGGCGGACAATTTATTCTGTTTTAGCAAGCCAGCTGATTATTTGCTTACTCTCTGAGAAAGTTCTTGCTGGAAAATTCTTACTGGGAAAGTAACCAGACAGACTTATTGCTAACTGGAATGACATCTGTGGCAATTTATTAAGCAATATGAAATCTGAACTATATGAAGAACGATTGCGAAGAATGGAGAATAGTCAAAGCTTGCGTATCTACAAGTCCCTTAATCCTGGTAGAGCTCAGCTATACCTTAATGAAAACAAGTAAGAAAAGGCTATAGTCGGACGGGGCCGACCATGTGATACCCTATTTTTTATGGAACAAATAAACTTATTGTAAGAAATAACTGTGTGCATTCTGCTACCGAATCACACCAAGCTTAAATAATAATATAATAATTGTTTCACAAACATCCTAGAAGGGACAAGGGAGACTTCTCTCATACCAATGAGTGAGTGTACCCAGATTCATATTAGCTCAATGATATGGGAACCACAGCTTATCTCCGAGTCCGAATGGCGTGTCCTAAGACACCACTTGTAGAGAAGTCTTACATGGCTGAAATACTCAGAAAATGTCGCAAAACTTACTGAAGGATTTTTTGCCACCGTTGACAATTTGATTTTGCCTGGCTGGGAATCGTTTTGAAAAAAGGTGGCAATGCTGCAATGTATGTATTCAAATTCAATTGGACAAATAAAACGTTAGGGCACCATGTAAAAATGCAAAAACTGGGAATGGGCAAATGTGGTTCTCTACACAAAACCCATTATATATTAAGCAGTAGGTCCATTATATAGCATACACGAAAATCATTAGATCTATTTCCATATGTAGTCTACTTTGCCGGTATATGTCCCCCAGGAAATAAAATATAGACCAAAAAAATGTTTTTTTATTTTTCATACAAAAGTAATGGTCCATTTTACACGCTAAATATTATCAGATCATCATACAAAATTGTAAGCATCTACGTCGACCTAAAGTCTTACCTCGTGAAAATTTTCGTGATTATTGAGCTATAATTGCGATCACTATCGTGTTTATGATTACACTACAAAGAAATAACAGGGTATATTAGGCTGTAACTCTGTTATCTTATCATGTACACCAACACAGTTGACATCAATAGAATGGTCAAGCGTTCCTCTTCCAAGTATAGCTTACTTGCCCGGAATGTCTCTTCCAGGAATAAAGATAGAAGCTGTATATTAAAAGTTTTCACAATTTTCACACAAAAGTTGTGGTCCATTTAACCATCTAAATATTATCTGATCGCCATCTCAAATTGCAGGCTTTTTCTTTGTCATATTCTCTTACCTTACTTAAAATTTCGAGGCGATTGGTTAAAATTATGTTTTTGGTACATTAAACCCGCTAAATATTTCACGATCATCCCCAATTAAAATAGCGATCTATTCTTAGAGATGGTATTTACCGGGTATTTACCCGGTAAATACCCACACGGTGGGTAAATACCGGGTAAATACCCATTTGTGGGTATTTATTTGGGTATTTACTATATTGAATCGTTAATACAACATCGTAGACCCTATTTCTGGGTTTAGGTTGTAAACTCGTTTCAAAATGGATAGTTTTACAATACTTTAAACTAGGGGTAAATACTTGGGTAAATACTTGTCTACTAGTCACATTTTACAATAATATTGACTGTAGCTTGGCACAGTGAGTTCTCAATGTGTAGAAAATATCCTTGCAAAAATTTGTGCATATAGGTCCACGTTTTCTAATAGCCCCCATATAAGGGTACCCCGATTTCGAGTATTTACCCAAATTTTGGGTAAAAACTCTTTAGCTGCCGAACCACTTGATGTAGGCTGACGAAATTTGGCTCAAATCTTACTTATATCAAGACAATATCTAGCATTGAAAATGGGGTCTCTAGATCCATGTTTTAATATAGCCCCCATATATCCGTACCACCCGATTTAAAATATTTTTTTACCTATTAGCCTCATTGTACAATCATATTGGCTGAAATTTGCCATAGTAAGTTCTTAATATGTAGAAAATATCCTTGCAAAAATTTGTCAACATGGGTCTACGTTTTCTAATAGCCCCCATATAGGGGTACCCCGATTTAGAGTATTTACCCAAATGTTGGGTAAAAACTCTTTAACTGCCGAACCACTTGACGTAGGCTGACCAAACTTGGCATAAATCTTTCTTATGTCAAAATAACTTCTGGTACTGAACATGGGGTCTCTGGGTCCATGTTTTGATATAGCCCCCATATAACCGTACCTACCGATTTAAGGTATTTTTCATCTATTAGCCACATTTTACAACCAAATTGGCTGTAATTTGGCACAGTGAGTCCTCAATGAGTATAAAATATCCTTGCACATATTTGTCAACGTAGGTCCACGTTTTCCTGTAGCCCCCATTTAAGGGTACCCCGATTTCGAGTATTTACCCAAAAGTGGGTAAAAACTCATTAACTGTCGAACCACTTGACGTTGGCTGACAATATTTGGCTCAAAACTTTCGTATATCAATAGCAATAAAGGTATTGAAAATGGGGTACCTGGGTCCATGTTTTGATATAGACCCCATATAGCCGTACTTCCCGTTTTATGGTATTTTTACCTATTAGCCACATTCTACAATCGTACTGACTGTAATTTGGTACAGTGAGTTCCCAATATGTATGAAATATCCTTGCAAAAAATTTTCGACGTAGGTCCACGTTTTCTAGTAGCCCCAATATGGGTTTCTGAAATCGGGAGGTACGGCTATATCAAAAAGTGGACCCAGGGACTCCATTTTCAATACCTTTAATACTATTAATATAATATATTAATATGATTGTACAATGAGGCTAATAGGTAAAAAATACCTTAAATCGGGAGGTACGGGTATATGGGGGCTATATCAAAACATGGACCCAGAGACCCCATGTTCAGTGCCAAAAGTTCTTTTGACATAAGTAAGATTTATGCCAAGTTTTGTCAGTCTTCGTCAAGTGGTTCGGCAGTTAAAGAGTTTTTACCCAACATTTGGGTAAATACTCGAAATCGGTGTACCCTTATATGGGGGCTATTAGAAAACGTGGACCTATGTTGACAAGTTTTTGCAAGGGTATGTTCTACATATTGAGAACTCACCAGAGACTGGCTTTGAGTGCGATTGTGTATGATCGAACACTCATAACAAAAAACTAATTCAATTCAATCAGACCGTCGGCTGTAAATTGTTTATTCGAGTCGCTCACACAAACACAAAAAATGTTGTGACCTAACTTGAATTGAATGAAGTTGGACGTTCACGTTCAAGTGGCTCGCTTGATTGCTTTGTTTACGAACTCATATTTGATTGCTACCAACGGGACGATCAGCCACAGCGAATGTTATTATTTTGATTTTTCCTTGTGAAGTGAGTGATTTGATCGCACTCAAACTCAGAATATTTATTCTGATTGAAATCACAACAGACGAAAATAGTATGTGTGTGTGTTAAAAAATGAGTTGCAGTGAATAATTGTATGAATGGAGGATATTTTCGATTTACAATATTTAAAATGTGTATGTAGGAAACAAAAAATTAATAAATTAGTAGAAATTAAATATACATATATAAAAAACATTTGGATTTGAGACAACAGTGGTTCTTATAAAAGTACAACAAACATTAATTTCAATAATGTATGTACCTATATGATTTAATAAATTAGTTAATTCAAAATTAAATTCTTATGTTTCATATAAGTATATGATACTATATACATACATACTACAGCAAATGCTATTTAAAGTAAATATTTTATAAATATTATAAAAATATCAGTAAAGTCATTTGATAGGTTCAAATTTCCTATTAATTTTGCATTTTATGCAATGAGAATTCATAAACAAAAAACTAACTGCTATTTACCGAAACGTTAAAAAAACACTGAGTTGAGCGAACACGTGAACAATCATTGAGCCAGAGCAAACTCGATTGAAAACGAAAATCAGATTTATGAACGTTTAGAACGAGTCATATGTTCGATCATCCCTTGTTACTGAACAAAACACACAACCACAAACGCTCACTTTGTGTGTGCGGATAAAACTCATCAAACCTGATCGTTTTGTTCGAGCCTATTTAAAAACAATCATTCTATGCAGATCAAACACAACAACGTTATGAACAAAAATCGAGTAAATGGACGAGTGTGATGAAATTTTTTGTGATCGAAGTCATTCTCTGGAACTCACTATGCCAAATTACAGCCACTATGATTGTACAATGAGGCAAATAGACAAAAAATACCTTAAATCGGGCGGTACGGTTATAAGGGGGCTATATCAAAACAACAATGTTAGATATTCTCTTGACATAAGTAAAATTTGAGCCAAATTTTGTCAGCCTACGTCAAGTGGTTCGGCAGTTAATGAGTTTTTACCCAACACTTGGGTAAATACTCGGGTCTTTACCCAAGTATTTACCCCCTAGTTTAAAGTATTGTAAAACTATCCATTTTGAAACGAAATTACAACCCAGAAATAGGGTCTAAGATGTTGTATTAGCGATTCAATATAGTAAATACCCAAATAAATACCCATAAATGGGTATTTACCCGGTATTTACCCAATTTACCGGGTATTTACCCAATTTACCGGGTATTTACCCATTGGGTATTTACCCACTGTCCATCTCTATCTATTCTGATGTGAAACCGACCTCCATACCAAATTTCGTGACGATCGGTCCATAATTGCGGCCTGGAGTTTGATTACAATTTATAATGGACAGGCGGACACACGGACGGACACACATCTCAAAATCGCTTTATCTCGCCGAGATATGAAGATTGGTATACCACATTGGGGGTCTCCGACGAGTATTTTGCGGTGTTACATGAATTTTTACCAAAACAAACTTATAATACCCTTTCCACATAGTGGTGTAGGGTATAAATATTCATATGAAAAAATTGTGTGAATTTTTAAAGCACGTAGTGGAATGATTCCCTTAGGATACAATAAGTTTGATTCGGAAGACTCGAACAAGGAATGCAAAATCTGTAATATGCGAGAAATTGAAACGTTGAATCATTTCATGGGCATCTGCCCAATACTTAGTGAATTTCGACTACAATTTTTTAAAAAAGCAACTCTGGATATCGATGAAATTATTAGAATACTTGATGCAGAGGACCATTGGGATAATTTATCAAACTACTTAAAAATATCCTATAAATATCGGCAAGTTATATTAAATGAATTGCTGAACTATTGCTGTTTTTTTTTTTTTGTTCATACTATGCGACAGACTTATTTCTAAACATTGTTGCGAATATTTTTGTTTAACTTCTTAATATGTATAGTTTATGAATTGTAAGATATTTAGCGAACATATTTATACAATAAAGAAGTTTATAATACAATAATACATACATTTGTAATCATAATTATATATGTATATATTTTTTATACCATCCACGATATATGTTTTGCATTCCGTTTGTAACTCCTAGAAATAAGTATATGTATACGAGTTCTGTTAATTTAAATTCGGTTTAATTTAGCGGTTAATTTAAATTCTGTATCGGGAAGAGGAAAAAGTCAGGAGGGCCAAGTCCGGTGAATACGGTGGTTGAGGCATGATAAGGGTTTCGTTTTTGGTAAAAAACTCAAGCATCGATGTATGAGCTGGTGCGTTATTATGGTGCAAATACCATGACTGGTAGTATTCCTTATTGACCGCACAACCTTGTGGCAAGAATTCATGATGCAACACGCCATTGCAGTGGAAGAAAATAGTAAGCAAAATCTTCTTCTTTGGTCCATTTTTTCGAATAATGGAAACGACTAAACTTTTTATACCCTCAGCTTTTATGTTAAATACAGCTTTTATGTTTTATAACCCAAGAATGTTCGGACGAAATCCGTTTATGACAATTCAGATTCGATTTAGCAATGTTCGTCCATCTGTCTGGTTGGCTGGAGCGCACAATAACTCTCAAACGGATCAGCCGATTCGGTACAAAACCTGGGGCCTAATTACGACATTCGATTCGATCGAGTATTTGCTCGTGAATGAAAAAATCGAATTATGAAAACCTATTCGCGCCACCAACAGTACATTTACTAAGGTAGACACATTAGCAATCTGTTACAACATTTTCAAATTTTTAATGAATAATTTAGTTTTTTTGTTTTTATTTTAAAATAAACGCATCTTTTACCATCTACCTTCTTAATGTTCTTTGAAAACGCATAGGTTTTTATAGTTCGATTTTTTCATTCACGAGCAAATACTCGATAGAATCGAATGTCGTAATTAGGCCCCTGGGTCTTAACATTTTGTCCAATTTTAGTATAAGTTCGAAAATGAGCCATATTGATCGGCTGCTTCAGGTACCTCCGCCACAAGAGTTCAAAACTTTTCGCTAAAATGGTGTGCACGATAACTATCGAAGGCAGTAATCGATTTGGTCCAAACTGTGCACATTGTAATATTTCCAGCGGACATAGATCAAGTTCGGTCTACACCTTCGAGTACCTCTCATACAAAATTAGGAAAATCATCAAAACTATATTTTGACAAATCCGCGTACTTAATCGCGATTTTTATTAAAAATTTTTACATAAATGGTATCCTTTATACGCAATAATATTTGCGAAAACGCGTGTCATAAATTACAGATATACGCGAGTAATATGGGTATCTTACGCAAAGTAGAATGTGGAGGCACATCCGCGGTTCTTGAAGAATATATTTGAAATATGTACATATTTTTGATGGGTACTACTGAAACCAGATGCGCATCAAAATCGTGTGCACATTGCGTGACTTTTACCCACTTTAAGGTTTTTGGCATTGTGAGATGAAACTGACGGCACACAATGGCCGCTGAGTGAAACATCGAAATATGCATAGATATTGACAGAGATTGATTCGCTCTATCCAAAAAACGCATGCGCATTAACTGATTTTAACTAATTCGCGAACAATAGGCTTTTTGTTTTTCAAATTTGTTGAATTATTGTAATTTCAATATTACTCTTAATTTCCTATCCTTATAAGTTATCACACCAAGCAACTAAGCTTTCATATTATCATATCATATTTCTTGTAGAAGTTTGAGAAGTTCAAATTAATTATTGTATGGATTTTAGAGAAATAGTTGGAGAACTCCTAAATATTTTTTTCTAATTTTTCGAATCAAACCAAAAAATATATTTGCAACAATATTTTCCATAAATGCAATTTATGTACCCAATCTCCATAAATTTGGTTTCATATTTTTCTACGCATTGTCTAGATTCCGCATATATTTTTTAATTTATTTTTGAGTGTTTGTACGGACTCTGGGACAGGATAACTTGGATTTACTTCAAAAATTTTTTATTATTTGTTGATTTTCCGCGAAAATAATAATAATATTTAATAAATATTTAAACATCTACGAATAGATATGGAATGCTGTTAACGATTTATGCATTCTCATAACAACAAATAAAATATGTTTAAATATTTTTCTTTATATGAGAATAAAAACCGCTATAACTTTGGCTCGCATCGTCTAATTTTGTGAACGCGAACAGATTTTTTCCTTAACCTCTATACCAAAAATTGTAGATGTGCTTGCAAAAAATTTAATTTTTTTTCAAATGGAATTGCAAAGAATTTTTGGTTTTTACCATATACCCTATCTAGCCTAAAGGCTGAGGGTATAAAAATGGTATTGTTTTTTAAATGTTCACTATAGTCACTACACATGGTGTCCGTAAGGGTAAAAACCCATTTTCTCAGGAAGTTCAAATCATATTTTTTAAATTTCATTATTGAAAACCTTACCAATACTTTCCAATATAATTATTAATTTTTCAACATACCTGAAAGAAGAAGAGAAAGGTTTATGTTATTAAGATTAGGTCTATGTGTTATTTACTTATTATACCCTCCACCATATGGAGGGTATAATTAAATTTGTCATTCCGTTTGTAACACATCGAAATATTCGTCGGAGACCCTATAAAGTATATATATTATTGATCAGCATAAAATTCTATGTCGATTGGACCATGTCCGTCTGTCCGTCCGTCCGTCCGTCTGTCTGTCTGTTGAAATCAAGATACAGCTCGCAATTTTAAAGATAGAGAGTCAAAATTTGGTACAGAAGTTTTTAATACTTGCAGGATGGTTGGTATTGAAAATGGGATATATCGGCCCACGTTTTGATATAGCCCCCATAGAACGGTACCTCCCGATTTTCGGTATTTTTAAGGTTTTAGCTTCATTATCCTACCAAAATGGCTGAAATTTGGTACATAGTCTTCATTAGGGGTATAAAACTTTCCCCCAGAATTTTGTCGGTATCGCTCCACACCTTCATATAGCCCCCATAGAACGGTACCTCCCGATTTTCGGTATTTTAAAGGTTTTAGCTTCATTATCACACCGAAATGGCTGAAATTTGGTACTTAGTCTACGTTGGTGGTATAAAACTTTCCCCCAGAACTTTGTCGGTATCGGTCCATGCCTTCATATAGCCCCCATAGAACCGTACCTCCCGATTTTGGGTATTTTTAAGGTTTTAGCTTCATTATCCTACCAAAATGGCTGAAATTTGGTACGTAGTCTTCTTTAGGGGTATAAAACTTTCCACCAGAATTTTGTCGGTATCGGTCCACACCTTCATATAGCCCCCATAGAACGGTACCTCCCGATTTTTGGTATTTTTAAGGTTTTAGCTTCATTATCCTACCAAAACTGGCTGAAATTTGGTACGTAGTCTTCTTTAGGGGTATACAACTTTCCCCCAGAATGTTGTTGGTATCTGTCTACACCTTCATATAGCCCCCATAGAACGGTACCTCCCGATTTTCGGTATTTTAAAGGTTTTAGCTTCATTATCACACCGAAATGGCTGAAATTTGGTACTTAGTCTACGTTGGTGGTATACAACTTTCCCCGAGAACTTTGTCGGTATTGGTCCATGCCTTCATATAGCCCCCATAGAACGGTACCTCCGGATTTTCGTAATACTGAAGATTGTGACGTCAATATCCAACCGAAATGACTGAAATTCGTTATTTCGTCTTCCAAGCGTTATAAAATATTCCAGAAGAGTATTATCAGTATAGGTCCACGTCTTCCTATATCCCCATAGAAGCGTACTTCTTGATTCTCTTACCGAAATATAGGAAATTTGGTATTTAGTGTTCTTTGAGCCTAAAAACTTTCCGTCAGAAATTTGTCGGTATAGATCGACGTTTTGAAATAGCCCTCATAGAATGGTGCCTCACATTGTTTTACCGAAATTGCTGAAATTTAGTGTTAAGTCTTCTTCATACACGAAAGGAAACTAATTATTCCATTTTACTTCAATACAACTCGTGGTGGAGGGTATAACAAGTTCGGCCCGGCCGAACTTAACACCGTTCTTACTTGTTTTAGTTGCAAATTAACTTATCACTAAAATAATTAAATACTTATTATAAGGAAAACAGAAATATATGGATTGAAGCTCAAAAGTGTTGCGTAGGAGGTACATGAAAGTATGGATCGACATAGTCCATTTTGGATGTGGGTTTTATTTTGGTAGTTATTTCTATTCGATATGAAGCGCGCCCTCCAGTCATTTCAGTGGGTCATTGTATAACTTACAAGAGCTGTAAGTTATACAATGACCCACTGAAATGACTGGAGGGCGCGCTTCATATCGAATATACTACTATGTCAGGAAACATGGACTTGCCAACGAAAAACATAATATCGCTATAAACAGGACCACAAGGAGTAGCATCAAAATAATTTTTGAAAGGATCTTCGGACAGATCCTAAACTGCACTTTGACACAAAGGTTGAACTTTTCATTTTAGAAGTTAAACTAAATTTGGACAAAATATTAGGAGATCCAATGTTTGAACCAAATTTAGTGATATTTTTTAAATATTGGTACCGGAAGTTTCAGTTTAGACCAAATCGGTAGGTCCGTTCAAGGGAACTTTGAACTTTTTGGGGGAAGTACCCGAAGGAGTGGACCAACTTCGAACTTAAACTAAATTGGAATCGAATCAGCTAATTAGTTCGAGACCTACAGTACGGTTTTTTGCCGGGTTAACCCACTTCGAGAGGATTTATTTGACGTTTGCGCTATGGAATTGACATTTGAAATCCAAACCCACTGGGTTAATCCGGTTAAGTGTAACCGGGGTATTAGCGTGTGTTCCAGCCACTACAGACGGTACAATAGAGGTTTTTTACAGCTTTCGGTATATTTTCTCAGGAAGTATGGAATTGCCCCTGAAAAAACCTTGGATTGTCATAATGGGGGCAGCGAATACAAGCGCTGCAAAAAATCAAAACGGTTTTAGAGCAGGTATTAAACTGCATTTTTTCGAAAACTTGTGTGGAGTGGACCGATAAAGTCCAAATTTAAAATTGATCTATATCTTGTAGAAATATTACGAAGTGCTACGTATGGACACAACCGGTTAATCCATTCGGGAGTTATCATGCGGGCATGTCTTCTTCGAACTTAAACTAAATTGGAATCGAATCAGCTAATCAGTTCGAGACCTACAGTACGGTTTTTTGCCGGGTTAACCCACTTAGAGAGGATTTATTTGACGTTTGCGCTATGGAATTGACATTTGAAATCCAAACCCACAGGATTAATCCAGTTAATTGTAACCGGGGTATTAGCGTGTGTTCCAGCCACTACAGACGGTACAATAGAGGTTTTTTACAGCTTTCGGTATATTTTCTCAGGAAGTATGGACTTGCCCCTGAAAAAACCTTGGACTGTCATAATGGGGCAGAGAATACAAGCGCTGCAAAAAATCAAAACGGTTTTAGAGCAGGTATTAAATTGCATTTTTCCGAAAACTTGTGTGGAGTGGACCGATAAAGTCCAAATTTAAAATTGATCTATATCTTGTACAAATATTACGAAGTGCAACGTATGGACATAACCGGTTAATCCATTCGGGAGTTATCATGCGGGCATGTCTAAATCGAAACATTGCCCGAAATTGCCTGAAACAGATTTCGTCCAAACATACATGGGGTCTAAACCATTATTTCGATGAAGCTCAATTTTGGTCATATCAAAGTGTATATAACCTAGGGCTGCCCAAGAAATTTCAAAATTGTTTTTTGAAACGCCTACCCCCTATTTTTGCCACCAGAGAGATCTTTGTTTCCATAGTAATTTGTATGGGACCAAAGGTCCATTTTCACGAAACTGCTCTAATGGCGGCCACGTTTATGGTCCAATAGACAAAAAACGTTACCAGTTCATTATTGTGGCTAGAAAAACGATGTCTACCAGAATTTATGATGATCGGTTAACGATAGCACATGCCATCTGACTGGTCTTTATTCCCATAACGTCTGTATAGGGGACAAAGGCGAATTTTCAGAAAATCGCTCTACAGGCTACAATTATTTTCCAATCGATGAAAAAGCTTTACCAGTTCATTGTTGTGTCTAAAAAACGAATCCTACAAAAATCGTGAAATCAGTGAAAATCGGGGCAGATTTTGATTTTGCTCCAATATGAATATATTGCTAATTACAGGTAATAATAATATAGCTAGTATTAAATTCTGGCCCGATTTTCACAAATTTTTGTAGGATTCGTTTTTAGACACATATCAGACCGTCTGTCTGCCTGGTTCGTGCGCATGATAACTCTCGTTTGGAGCGTCCAATCGGGTCCAAAATTTGGCATTCGTAATATTTTTTCCAAATTTAGTTTAAGTTCGAAAATGGGTCCACTCCTTAGGGTACCTCTCCCACAAAAGTTAAAAAATTTTTTCCCTAAAATTGGGCGTACGATAACTCTCGAAGGGAGTAACCTAATTGGTCATAACTTTGCATATGGTAATATTACTTCCAGGCATAGATCGGGTTCGAATATAGACTATATACCTCCCACACAAAATTGGAAAAATTATCATTTTGATTGTGAAATTTTCTTTAGCAGGTTGACCTTCGGCCCTCTTTTTGATGTTACAATTGTTTTCGGGGGGAGGTGCATACTTCCTGAGATAACAGATTACAAATCCGCAAGATAACTCCCGCAGGGAGTATACGATTGGTCCAAACTTTGCACATCGTATTATCTAGTCATGTATCAGGTTGGCATATGGACTATATCGGTCCCGTCCTATGGGTAACTCCCACACCAAATTTGGGAAAACTGCGTTTTAACAGCTCGCTTCGGATAGTTTTGAATTTTATTGTTGTAAAATAATTCAGCCTAATCTCGGGTTTTGTTGTTTTTAAATTTTTTAAACAACAAGTTTTATTTAAAGTGGGATGTAGTTAAATTTATTTAATTTCGGGAAAGGCAAAGAATACTAGTTTCGTCCAACGCCACTTGGAATCATCAGTTCTCTTAGTTCTTTGTATTGAAACAAAGAACTCTTCCCCAATTTTATGACGACCAGAACTCAAGGATAAACGTAACCGATGAATTATTTTAAAACAATAAAATAATACACATCTCAACAAAACTGCCAAAGTGAATCTAGTTTTGATTTTTTTTTTTCGAAAAGTTCTTCTTGCGGACCCTGATATGACGGCACAATTTTTTTCGGGGACAAGTTCTTAATTCCTGAGATAATGACCCAAAAATAAAAAAAAACGCTGCCGGCACCATCTAAACTGTTTAGTACGTAAGTCAACCTTCTAAGGGAGACACCGATTCGGTCCAAACGTCTTGCAACCTCGAATTATGTCCGAATTTTAACTAGATCGGACCACTTTTTCGGGTATCTCCCACACAATGTTTGAAAAGAGTGTAGTTTAAGGACTCGTCTGGGATCGTTTTTGTATTTTTGTCAACATGTTGGATATGCATCCTAGGAAAGGTGTAGCATAATTTTTTAATAGACAGATTAAATTTGAATATGGGATATATAGTTGTCGCCATATGTAGCTCCGTTTTTTCGTGTAGCTCCCATATAACGGCACTTCGCGATTTTGGTTACTTTTGAGGATTTTAGCTAAATTTTTAGACTGAAGTAGTTATAATTTGGTATATAAGGTTCGAAGTGGTCAAAAAACTTCTCCACCTGATATATAACGGTACCGCCCTATTTCAGGTATTTTTACGGTATTAGCTACATTTTCACAACGAATTAGCTATAATTTGGTATTAAGGCTTCCAAATGCTTGTTTTAATATTGAACTATCTTCCACATACTAAGGGCAGTATTAGAAGTCACTTTATTAGTTCACTTTTAATAGGCAAAATCAAGTTAAAAGTTTAGTTCAAAATGCCCCAACAGAAATATCTGTGAAAACTCCAAAATACTTGAAAACGTCAAACATGACCTGCCTGCAACAAACAACAACAATATTTTAGCGCAAGAGTACAAACATTGATAAAAATTAATTTTAAAAATAAGAAAGTATCAGTCAAAAAAAAAAAAACCAAACACAATAATTATGCCGTGTATAAAATATATCGATTTTGAATTAAGAGTTTGCTTTAAAATCTGTAGGTACCGTATTGTGGGGCTCTACAAAATCACTGACATATACCAAACATTTTTAGTAACCAAACTTCTTCATGAAGGACTCGAAGCATGGTACAGTAATATAAAGGTAGAATTAAGTGTCAGCTGTTTTGATTCTCCAGTAATACTAGTGTCAAATTCCAAAAGAAATTTTGTAAACTTATTTCTATTTCCTAAAAAAATATGATTCAGAATAAAATCTATTTTTATTAATATCTCCGAAGATAAAACGGGAAGACCTCCATCATATCAATGGAAGATTCTTCAATTCCGAACGAACTGCCTCACATAATATGACGCCACATATGGGGACGTTTCTTCAGAACACTTTCGTTTGGGTCACTTCGTTTTATTTTTTTATAACTGTAAAAGTGGTGAAAATCTGGGTTTTTTTATATTTTCAAATTTAAACGGGCATATCTTATTTTTTCCACAACGGATTTCTTTTGATCCTTCTTCTGTTTAAAGGGGTGAATAATATTTTTGAATAAGCTATTATTGTTTTAAATCGGTTAACAAATCGCTAAGTTATAGTGGTTTAAGTCTGAAAAAGCCCACAAAAAAACTGTAAGTCCCAATTTACATTAGGCGAGTTTACTTGCGGCAATTGTCAGTTTGTTGGAGAGAGAGGTGAGGCAGATGGTAACTCTTTGCCTCTCAGCCCCCTCTCTCACCTACAAACTGACGATTGCCGCAAGTAAACTCGCCTAATGTAAATTGGGACTAACTGAATTTCTCACAATTTTCAAAATAAATATTGAACGTAACAAAAAACATTATATTTTTAAAAATTATGAGAAATTCGGTTATAGGTTTCTTGTGGGCTTTTTCAGACTTAAACCACTATAACCTAGCGATTTGTTAATCGATTTAAAACAATAATAGCTTATTCAAAAGATATTATTCACCTCTTTAAAAGGAAGAAGGATCAAAAGAAATCCGTTGTGGAAAAAATAAAATATGCCCGTTTAAATTTGAAAATATAAGAAACCCAGATTTTCACTACTTTTATCGTTATAAAAAATAAAACGAAGTGACCCAAACGAACTAAAGGCATTGTCTTTCTTCATGGATCCCAACACGATGGAATTTTTCATTAGAACGCTTGAATATTTTTCTGGTCAACTTTTGTGGCACAGTGCCATTTATCGACATTTTCCGAAAGGTTTGCACCTTCTCAAGACCAAAACTGCTTGTAAAAGCGTTCCAATGCTTTTGCGATGTATTAGAGAGTTGTTAACTACTGCCTTCACAACAATAATTGTACCGTGGACTCGAAGTATTAAATTCGTTTTAGAGTTATCTTGCACAATAACCATTTTAGTATATGCCGGCAGGGTTTTGGAGCTTTTGGGTCATTACCTCAGGCTCAGAAAAAATTGTACCGTTGTAAATGAGGTCGCTAAAACATCCTACTGAAAAAAGAATCAAAACGATGTGAGAGATCTTAAACTTAATTTTTCGTAAGGAGGTACACGAAGGAGTGGACCGACATAGTACATATTCCAACTTGATACATAACTGGATGAAATAGTACGATGTGCAAAGTCTGCACCAATCAGAAACTGCCTGCGAGAGTTATCTTGCGGATTTGCCATTTTGATTGGTGCCGTCAGGGTTTTTTGGAGCTTTTGGGCCAATATCTCAGGAGGTATGGACATGAGCAAGAAGAAAAATGTACCGTCGTAAAGGGAGCCGCACGGACAACTTACAAAAAAATGAGAACGATCCGAGAGGAGCTATTAAACTTCACTTTATCCGAATTTTGTATGGGAAGTACCCGAAGGGGTGGACCGATATAGTCCATATGGGTTCCAATATATCTGGAAAGAATAATACGAATGGCGAAGTTTCGAGAGTAATCGTTCACACCATTTTACAGCAAAATTTTGAACTGTTGTGGGGGAGATACCGGAAGGAGTGGAAAGACCTTCCTTAAACTAAGTTTGGACAAAATATTACTAAGTTCAAAATTTGGTTCGAATTGGTTGATCCGTTCGAGAGTTATCGTGTGCACTAGCCAGCCGGACAGACGGACATGGCTAAGTCGACTTCAAAATGTATGAAAGAATTTCGTCCAAACATACTTGAGGTAAAACCGTTATTTCGATGAGCCACATTTTTAATCGTATCAAAGTGTATATGAGGAAAAGTCAAAATTTTTTAGTTTCCATGAAGCCAAGGTTTGCACTATTATAATACGCGAACTATTGTAGTTTACCAGTAACTATGACTATTGCTGGATTAATTTAGATGTTTTTGTACAAAGCTCGAAAATTTAGCAAAAAAATTTAATTTACGTGGTAGTTACGACCGCGTAAAGGAAAAAACATAGGTAAAAACACGTTGAAGCTAAACAGGTTTTTTACATTGCTATTCGATTTCTGATTAAACCATTCAAATGACGGACATCTGTCCAAAGTAAAAGTAGGAGAATACAAAATGAAGATTACACTTCTAATGTATCACTTTCCAAAATTTCCACTACATCCACCTTTTATGGATGCTGACATTTTGAAGCCGGATTTCAAGTGTTTTTTTATTTTTTATGTAACTGGGACGCGCATTCGGATATTTCGAAAAACCAATTATAGGATTAAAGAACTCGCGATTTCGCATAATCTGATATGTATATTGAGTATGTAGCCCACACAGCAGCAGAGTAATCTCTGCCAAAGGCCAAAATTTAGTGCGATATTTTTTCTAAAAAACCTATTTTTTGGGTACAGTATTTACAATATCGTTTTGAGTGTGCTGGTACCCCGCGATATTTTTTTTAAAAATCCATCTACTAGAACGGCGGAAATGGCTACTGCAAAAATTGAAAAATTTGCGAAAAATGTTTTTCAAAATATCGCTGACTACTTCGCGTTTTATGTGGATCGTTTCTATTTCAATGAAGAAAGTGAATCATCACTCGCGTTTGTGCGAAAACAGCGGTTTGAAAAATTTAGTGGCATGGGAGCTGTATCCGATTTATCCAAAAAATACTGTGTGATGCTACATCCACGGTTCTTGATGGATTTTATTGAAATATGTTTAGATCGATGTATTTTTTCACGGTTGATAGTGAAATCGGATGCGCATAAAAAGTGTATGCACTTTGTGCAAATTATAAGCGTTATACAGTTTGTTGCACACTAAACTGCAGACGATGCTACATCTTAGCGGCCAAAGTAAATCCTAGCAAATGTGTACAAATTAAAAGAGAAGAATTCGCTGTGTTGGTAAACCGCATGCGCATCAAGTGGTTTTGAGGATTTCGCGATTTACACGCATCTCAAAATAAACATTACCCGATACAGTTTTATTTCAAGAGCATACCCTATTAAAAGGAACCCAACATTTATTTGAACGATACCCATATTTTCCGCTAGATGTTAGTGTGTATTCGAGAAGTGATTAGAATAAAAAATTTGATTTTTTGCGTGAAATTAAACTAAAATAGAAGAATAACTCCGACCTATTTTTCCTACATTTTGTTCAACTAACTCACAAAATAAATTTTAATAAATATTTTCTCTTACAAAAATTTTATAAATTTCCTCAATATATTTTTTTTGTTTTTGCTATAATATGAAAACCACTAAACGGATTTGTATAGTTTTGGTTTCATTTGAATCTTCGCGATGTATAGATTACGAATATATTTTTATATAGTTTTAGATGCATAAACAGGTTAAATTTTATTAAAACAAGTTGCAAAGTACCAATTTTTTAAACTCTTTCTCAATTTCCGCAAAAATTTAAAACTTTTTCACTAATGTTATGGGGCCTCAGTAATCATATATTACGCAGGGAGCCCCTAATTAAGAGAGTTTCTCAATATAATGATTAGAGTCTTTTAAAGATTTTTTCTTTTTATCAGAATTGAAACCGCCATAACTTTTGCGCGCAACAACCAAAATTAGTATCTCGAACAGATTTAAGAATGGGATTTTTTCCCAATCTATGTACCAAAAATCTTTCATGTAGCTTAAAAAAAATTTTTAATTTTTTTTTATGGAAAACTAAAAAATTTTTTCTTTTCTTCATATACCCTTTGTAACCTAAAGGCTGATGGTATAAATATTAAACAGCTGATAAAACAAAAAAAAAGATTTGTTTCTATTCGGATGAATATTAACCCACTTAAGGCCACTGGTCGTTTAAACGCCACAAAAATGGTTGCAAAAATTGCCGTAAAACTTGGATGTTTACGCGCATTTTTGTGTTTTTTTTTTGCATTTTGTTATAGTATTGTCTGTTATCTGTCATTCCATGCTCATAAAGCTTCATTTGACTTATGCTTTTCCACGCAGTTGGCCTAAAACTCAAGCAATTAAAAAATCGATTTTTTTGTAATTTTCGACTTTTAATGAACAATTTAAATATGGGATTTAAATATGCGAAATAAATATATATAGTCAGGAACTTGAACACCTATATTACCCTTCAAAATTTCGGGACTTTAAAATGGAGGCCCGATTGTAACTATACGTTTCAGAGAAAAAAAATTATTTGATAAAAAATGCTTAAAAAGTCTCAAAAATATCATCTTCAAATAAAATTTTAGGTTTTCTCGCAAAAAAAAATCTCGACGCTAAGAAATCAAAAATGACTTTTTGAAAGAATATCCGATTTCACTCAAAATTCCTATATATGCTTTATAGAGTCGCAAATGTCTAAACTAACTAAAACTAACTTAATTTACCCTTCATTCTATGGTATAGTGTATAACAACTGAATATCGTGCAATGTGGGATCGCCTGGTTTGGTGCTGTACAAACGAAATCCTGAAGAAACCCTACCTATTCTACATTTTAACTGCAGCTGCAGTTAAAAAGTGGTGTATGAATTTTCAAAATTTAATTATACAATAGAAGAAGTTAAAAAAGTAAAGTTTGCGAATATGTTTGTCACAAGGGTGCAGTTTGAGTCCATGTCAAAACATCAATTGAAAGCTAAAAAAAAACCCTTTAGTAAAAAAATCCAACTTTTTTTGGGTGTGAGTCCCTGTATCCCCATGACAGTTTAAAATGTCACTTGTAGGCATGATGAATCCGCCCATTATGCAGAACAGTTTCCAAAAATAAATGTAACACAAAAACAAAAACAATCTTACATTTTTCTTGTAACGCTGCTACGCTTGTGGGTGATAACGCTTCAGTTGATATTGAAATTCCCCTATGTTTTATCTGCTCCCTTATCAGATGACAAATTGTTTTTTAAACTCAATTCACTCACTTCACTTCACCTCACTTCAAAAATTAAACAAATTATTCTTTTCCACTTTCTTTTCTCAGGCACTTGTCGCTCTTGTTTTTTTATTTATTTGCCTTTAATTGAAGTTGTTTTATGAAACTTCTCGTTTTTCAAACTTGTTTTGGAATTCGTTTGCGACTTTATTGCTAATTTAACCAATTAGAGAAATTACACTGTTCTCCTCTTGTTAGGTGGTGCAGCCGTAGTAGCTTCACATAAAGTCAAACGAATGAAGCAGCAGCAGCACAGACTACAAAATGTGCACGTTTGGTCGGTCGTATCATAGGCGAGTTTTTTGTCGTTGCTTGCTTTGGATGTCACCGTCGTTATACGTTTTCCACATAAAAACACGTAAAAGACTAAAAAACTAGTTGTCCGTGTGGCTTTTCAAAGGCCATCATCTAACGTTGTTTGTTGTTTTGCCTTAACGCAAATCTGCTGCGCCAGTTTTGGTAGTACTGTAGTAGAGCGGCGGCAACAGCTGCTGCAGTCACCATCGTCGCATCTTTCTTTAGTTGTTCATATCAGATCGCATTCACAGGTAGGAAAACACAAACAACGACAGCTGTGACATTAGGAACAGTAAAAAATCAACAACATAAGATCTATATCTGCTGCTAAAGCCAGAGCAGCGACATTTTATTTGTTTTTCATTCAGTTTTTTTGTCAGTTTCATTGTTTTTCTCGCTCTCGGTGTACTTTTTTCCTTAGCAGCGATGAGATACAATTAAATTTTCAAGCAAACAATTTAGCAGATAATAGATATACTATCAAGACAACACTATAGTTGTCTACTAAGTGTACAATATACGCTGCTGGTATATCTAATGTTGAATCAATGGTGCAGTAGTGTGGGTAATAATCTTACCACAATTTCACATAAAATAATTATAGATGACATTTTGCAATTCCGATGAAAAAATTACATAAAATTCATTGGTGCTATAGATAAGCAGAGTAGTAACACTAATTTGCCCAGTGTGATTCTTGTTTAAGGAGAGGCGAATTTGTTATTGAATTGCATACTTATATCATGCAATCATATTATGGCCAAACTTGTTTTTCTTCTTATCTCAAACTCTACGAGTATACATGACCTCCTGCACGTTTATTCTTCGCGATATACTGTCAGAACCAATTTTGATTTGTAGCACAGTGATTCAGAATCGCTGTTTACCGTTTTTGAACAAGTAAAGTTGATTTAGCCATAAACAGCTGTCTGTGCCTCAATCCATTCTCCTGGCTTTCATATGGGAATGGAATAACAGATTTGGTCCAAATTTTACACCTACTAATATGGAGTCGACTTCGGGTACCACCACAGTTAACAAAAACAAAGCATTAAAGTCGGGCGGAGCGGAATTTCGCGAAATTTTTTCTAGACTAAATTGCCTTACATTTTCCAAATTTCTTCAAATTGCCTGTATAACTTTGTGTTTAGTGAGTCAAATACATGAATTCGGCCGAAAATATAAATGAAAAACAAGTAAAAAAGTATCAGTCGGAGAAATATACCCTCAGCCCATGTGAATTAAAACTTTCATCTACGGACAGATCGACACAATTGTTGAACTTTTGGGCGGAGGTAACATAAAGAGAAGATCGATATCGGTCATTTTAGAAGTTAAACTAAATTTGGACAAAATATTAGGAGATCCAACGTTTGGATAAATTTGCATATCATTTTAATGAAATTTTTTAAATATTGGAGGGAAGTACAGGAAGTTGTTGCCAATCTTCAAACTGAAGCTAAGTTTGAACACCTTTTGGGCTGTTTTCTAAAGAAGTATGGACTTGCCACTGAAAAAGCATTTACCTCCGTAATAGAGGCAGCGACTGCAAGTTGCTTCAACAGAAATCAAAGTGATTCGAGAGTAGGTCTTAATGTGAATTTATCCAAAATTTTGTGTGGAGGTACCCCAATGAGTGGACAAATATAGTCCATATTCAAACATATGGCTGATGTATTAGGATTCGTAAAATATGGACCATATCGGTCACTCCCTTCAAAAGTTAACGTGCACACAATATTTCCGAACATTTTTTAACTTTTGCGGGGGAGGTACCTGAAGATGGGGACCGATATAGCTTATCTTCGAACTTATACTAAGTTTGGATAAAATATTACAAAGACCAAATTTTGAAACGGGAGTTATTTTGCGCTCCAACCACTAAACACGATGTCATAGGTGTTTTTTTTTTGCAGTTTTCAGGCTATTTGTTCAGAAAGTATGGACTTGCCCCAGATGAAACTTGAACCGTCGCACAGTGGTCGAAACCACTGATCTAGCGGCGCGAAATTAATAACTTGGAAACGAACAAAGATATCTTTCTGAAATTTTGCACAAACTCAATCTGTGTCCGTGGGTAATTATGGACTAAATATGAACAACATAGGCAAATATTTTGGTATAGCCCCCATATAACGGTACCTCCTGATATTCGATATTTTGAGGATTTAAGCCACCTTTTCCTTCCAAATTAGTTGTAATTTGGTACTTAGGGTTCCTAGTGATCACTAAACCTTTCCACCAAAAATTGTGGACATAGGTCCACGTCTGGGTATAGGCCCCTTTTAAGGTACCTCCCGACTTTCAGTAGTTTGGGGATTTAAAGCTACATTTTCCAACCAAATTAGGTGTAATTTGGTATTTGGGGTTCCCAGTGGATACAAAAATTCTCCACCAAAAATTGCGAACATAGGTCTACATTTTGATATAGCCCCCATATAACCGTACCGACAGATTTTGGGTATTTTGAGGATTTAAGCTATTTTTCAAGACCATTTATCAGCAAGATTTGCAGCTAAATTTTGGTTATTCGGAATCTAGGGAGTCCAATTTAATTATTAAAAAAATAACTGGACCGAACCTCGGAGGACCTTTGTAGTTACGCTCCATCCAACAAAAGTATATTGCACTAAAAACATACAAAAAATAATAATTTTTGAAAATTTATTGCTTTATAACTATGTAACTTCAGGCCCCAAACATTTTATTTTAATTTAACTTAAACCCTCCCCTATCAATAAAAAATAAACTTTGTTTAGTTTTATTACGAATTTATTTAACAATTAAACAAATATGAGATCAGGTTGTTAGCAACAATTTTATTAAAATCTGATCCGTCAAAATTTCTTGCACTTGACACTGAATAACTGAGTGAATATTTACAACAACAACAAAAGTAAAAACAAAATCTTAGTCAGCAAAGTGTCTGTAATCGATATAATGGAAAACATTTCGCAATTTTATACTTAGATTTTTTGACTTTCGCGCCGCTAGATCAATGATTTCGTCCTCTGTGCGTCATATGGAGGGCGGTGAATCAAAGTTGTTACAACAAAAATCAAAGCGATTCGAGAGAAGATCTCAAACTGAACTTTTCAGAACTTTTGTGTTGGAGGTACCCGAGGAAGTGGACCGATTGAGTCCACATTAGAACCTCATCTAAGTCTGGTAGAAATTTCACGATGTGCAAAGTATGGGCCAAATCGGTTACTCCCTTTAACAGTTATCGTGCACACAAATTTTCCGAACATTTTCGAACTTTTGTGGGTGAGGCACCGGAAGGAGTGTACCGATATAACCCATCTTCGAACTTAAACTAAGTTTGGACAAAATATTACGAAAGCCAAATTTTGAACCGAATCGGGAGTTATCGTACGCTCCAGCCAGCCAGACAGACGGACGGCAGTGCTAAATCAACTTCATAGTCTGAAACGGATTTCGTCCAAACATATTTGGGGTCTAAGACCATTATTTCAATGAGGCACATTTTGCCCGTATGAAAGTATATATGGTAAATTTCAAATTTCCTTTACAATTACATAGAAAAAAAATTAAAAACTTTTTTGGCGAGCACATCCGCCATTTTTGGTACATGGGTTACGAAAAAAATCGTGGTTTCAAATCTGTTCGCTTTCACAAAATTGGATGCTGCACTCAAAAGTTATTTGCGGTTTTACTCTCTTGTAAAGAAAAAATATTTAAAAATTCCTATTGTGTTGTAATAAGAACATGTATATATGAATCGTTAGCAGCATTTGATAAATAAATTTTATTTATTCTAAATCAGAGGCCAAAAAATCTCTAAAAAAATAATTTAAAAATACGTATAGAATCTAGACAACGCGTACAAAAATGTGAGACCAAAATTATAAAGATCGCGTTTATAACTTGCATATTACAGCAACAACAAAGAACGGAAACTTATTGTTGGAAATTATTTCAAAACTATATTTTTGATTAAATACGAAAAATTTAAAAAAAATAAATGTTGGGAGTTATTCCATTATTTCGCTAAATTTCGATCCAAATCCTGAAGTATTTTGCTTAAACTTCTACGAAAAAAGTAATTAGTCATCGTGAAAGTATATTTGCTTTCTGTGATAAGCAATAGAAATAAGAAGTAGAGAGTAATATTGAAATTACAATCAAAGAAAAAACATAGAAGTTAAAAACCGTATAATTCGCGAATTTGTTTAAATCGGTTGAGGTACATGTGCTTTTCGGATACAGGGAGTCCATGTCTATCAATATGCATGGATTTTCCCATGTTTCATTCAGCGGCCAAAGTGTGCCATCAGTTGCATCTTACTATTCAAAAAAACCTTCAAGTGGGCAAAAATAACGCGATGTGCATATGATTATAAGGTGCATCCGATTTCAATGGCCGCCTATTAAAAATACGTCAATATAAATTATTTTAGACAGATTCGTCAAGAACTGCGGATGTGCCACCGCATTCTATTTTGGGATAAATAGGGATATTACTCCTGAATCTTTGGTGCCACCGTGGTGCAATGGTATGCACGCCCGCCTTGCACGCAGAAGGTCGGGGGTTTGATTCCTCGGCCAAGCAACATCAAACATTTTTCAACGGTGGCAAAATACCCCTCAGTAATGTTGGCGACATTTCGTGAGTATTTCAGCCTTGAAAAACTTCTCCACAAGTGGTGTCTTAAGACACGCCGTTCGGACTCGGCGATAAACAGTAGGTCCCATATCATTGAGCTAAATATGAATCGGGGTGCACTCATTGATATGAGAGAAGTCTCCCTTGTCCCGTATGGGATGTTGTGGAACAATGTGTATGTGTACTCCTGAATCTTTGCAATTTGTGACACACCTTTTTGGCAAATATTATAATCGCGTATAGAGGATTACATTTATGCAAAAATAATCAAAGAAAATCGTGGTTCAATTCGCGGAATTGTCAAAATATATTTTTGCAGATTTTCCTACTTTCAAGGTATCTATATTCGGCGTTTTAGGGGATGGATTCGACCGCGGAAGAGCTCATTAGATCCGGTACGTAAAAAAACTAAAATCACGCGGGGTTCAGTTGTAAATTTTAAAGCCAAAAAATAGGGTCTTTGGACTCCTATTACTAGGAACCTGTACGGAGCACACTCATGAGATATACATCAAACGACGTGGAATCGCGAGTTCTACAATCCTATAAACTAAACTATAATTCGAAAAACACTGAAATCAAAACTTCAAAATGTCCGCATCGATTTTAGGGGGATGCAGTGTATATATCCAAAAGTCATACACTAGAACCATGTTGCCCAAGGGGTATTGTTTAGTTCTTTCTTTGAGCACAGGTTTGAATTTTGCGTGGTTTGGCCAGAAATCAAAAAAGAACACAAAAAACATGTTTACTTCAACACATTTTTCCCATTTTTTTATATTACCACCAACGCAGCTTCCACGAAAATTATTTGTTATGGTCCATATTATGAGATCGTGGCTAAAACACTTCAATTAATATAAATATATTCATATTTTATAAAATATATTAACAGTTCGCAACTGATTAAATGGTGAACCTCAACTTCAACGATTGAAAAACTTTTTTGAATATTACCATATACCCTCGTTAGCATAAATGCTGAGGGTATAATGAACAGAATTTGTGTTTGGTGCACCAAATTTTATCCGGGCATCTATTATACGGTTATATCGGTAAACCGGCATGCTGGATTTTTGATTTTGAACCTTTATTAACCGTGCTTTACCTCTATTATCCGTGCCTCAATAATGTTACTTCTATTACACTGTGCAACAAAATGTAGGTGAAAGTCTGGGGCACGGAAAATTCCTCTGGGGGAAGAAAGGCCTTGGTGAATATATTAAGAACCCCGAAGGACAGATCCGCCGTGAGTCGAACTTCCGCGTTATGGCGTGATGAAGTTTTTGCTAGAGACCCTGTGGGCCATCAGGAATTAGCGTTATATCTTTGTTCAATGTAGCTTTAGCTTATTTTTGAGATGACATGTCTTCAGTCAAATCGAATGAGGATTATTTTCGTAGAGCACTTCGACCTACTTACTCGCTTCCTTCAATGTCCTTTTCGTCCTTTATTTTAAGAGCCGCTATAAAAGTACCACAAGTTGACGATTTTCAGCTTCGAAATATTCTGCAAAATGTCGCTCAGAAAATGTAAGGTACGGCTCTCATTGACAACTAATCGATTTTGTCGCGTTTTCGTGGTCGTTTTGTGCAAAATTCTTCGATCACGGGTATCCCGAATGCCTAAATTTGGTCAAAAATGTATCCATAAATTTCTTCAAATTTACCTATGTGGACAAAAAATTAACCTATGTGGACGTTTTTTGGTGGAGAAGATGCGTGACCGGTTAAAAATAGTAGCTAAAATCCACAAAATATCGAAAATCGGTGGTACCGTTATATGTGGGCTATTCCAAAACATGGACCAATATTGGTGATTATTGGTGGAGAAGTTTAGGGACCACAGATAACTTCAAATGTCAAATTACAGCTAGTTCGGACAAAAAATTAGCTAAAATCCCAAAAATATCTTAAATCGGGGGCTATACCAAAATGTGGATCTATCTTGATATTTATGAGATTATGAGATGTTTTTTGATCATTGGGAACGTCAAATGACAAATTTCAGCTAATTCGGTCAGAAAATTTAGCTAAAAGCCTTAATATAATTTAAATCGGGAGGTACCGTTATATGGGGCTACACAGCGTTGCCGACAGTTTTTAATCGGAAATCGTCAATAAAATTTGGAAAATCGTCAAAAATCATCAACATAGTCCATAACTAGTTACCGCTTAACGTGCATTTTTCGCTTATAACAACGAGGCTGACTACATAAGCATATAGCAGTAAAACTAACTTAATCTCACTTAAATACCGCAATAAAAAAGTTTTTACCAGATGAGAGTTTTCCCTATGGCAGGGGTGCTCAAATTGAAAATGTGGTTATCCGTTGCAGTCCAAACAACGACTGATGCTTACTCAAAATTTTCGCTGGCGTGAATAAACGAGCACGCCTGCGCTATGGCTATCGAGTTTGCAACAATGCACCAAGGTAAATACACTGCCATTTCTGAATGACAGCTTTGCGCAAATATCGCCTGATTGACTGTGTGACCGTCCATGTCCTCTTAAAGATCGCAGAAAGCTGGAATCCTACATCTTCAACAATGTTTTTCATCCATTAACAATCCTAAACAAAAATTTTCAACTGATATTATTTGAATGTGAGGCAAAAAAGCTCAAACTACCTGTATTCCAGATATGTACCTAAATAAAACCAATGTGACTGGAAATTGCTAAGAACATTAAAAAATTCAGTTTGCAACATTGTTTTCTTTAAATTCTTTCGTTAAATTTTGGTTCAAATATAGTTATCCTGTTTAATTTCATGCAATTTTGGCTAACATGAAAAATCGTCATTTCAGGGAACAAAATCGTCAAACCGTCAATTTTGGTCCAAAAAATCGTCAAAATGACGATAAATCGTCAATTTCGGCAACACTGGGGCTACACCAAAACGTGGACCTATTTCCACCACTGACCTCTTGAAACTTCTAGTGCCAAATTGGGCGGAAATTGTAGATAAAACCTTCAAAATACCTTAAATAAGGAGGTGCAGTTATATGGCGGGGCTTTACCAAAACGTGGACCTATCTTGACAATTATTTGTGGAGAAATTTCTTGGCCATTGGAAACCTCAAATGACAAATTTTAGCGAGTTCGGTCACAAAATGTTGTTACAATCCTCAAAATACCTTAAATCGGGTGGTACTGTTATCTGGAGGCTTTACCACACGTGATCTGCCTATGGAAAAAAGAAGCTCGGCTGGTTACAACAGACGGACATGGCCGGATCGTCTTAGAATTTTATCCTGATCAAAGAAGAAGAAACAAACAAGGAAATGTCCCAGTTTATTCGAAGAGAGCGAAACCCATATCGTCATCGGACTCTTCGGGTTCTTCTTCCTTCTTCTTTTCTTCCTTCTTGGCTTCAGCAGCAGGGGCAGCGCCACTAGCAGGAGCGGCAGCAGCAGCTGGGGCAGCACCAGCACCGGATCCAATGTTGGTGATCAAGTCCTTAACATTGACACCTTCCAAAGCCTTGGCGAACAAACCGGGCCAGTAAGGTTCAACTTCAACATTGGCAGCCTTCAAGACGGTGGACATTTTTTCACCAGTGATGGGTACATCGTCGTCGACCAAGATAAGGGCAGCATATACGCAAAAATAATAAAAAAAAGTTTTTATGGTCGCAAATGATTAGTTTAATCTATTAAATGTCAGAGCTGTTTTAGAATCGTATTGGACTTTTTGCCGAAAGTAGTTTTTGTGGTTCTGGTTATTTTTTCCTGTTACTCTTCTTGGGAAAATAGGGCTTCCACAAAGCATGGTCATCTTACTCGATTAGTTGCCTTTTGTTTTTGCATCTTCCCATGTAAGCTTATTTTGTCTTAGTTCTTGGGTTAGTGTTGGTCCTCAGGTGTATTTTGGTCGACCTCGATTTCGTAGTTGTGGTCAATCAATTTCAATTTACTACGTTTAATTAGCTTATGAATGCTTTTGTATAATTGGTTTAAAATAAAATCATACAACTCATTTAAAAGTCCACTAAATTTGGAATTTCACTAAAATTTAGTACCTGTGAAAAAAATTAAATAAAATTGCACAACAAAATTTAACTTTTTTTAAATTACAAGAAACCCCACTCAGATTATGAAAATGGACCGAAAAAAAGAAGACACGTGTATCGGCGTTTTGAAAGTTTACGTCGGCAAGTAGCCTAAATAGGCGTGGCAAGTTCCGCCCCATTCTACATGTTTTGAAATATTCGACATCAGGTTTTAGGTATAATGTGTCTTTGGCAATGTTACTGACAACAATGCGGGGTATCTTTTTATGAAAAAAAAATAATCCTTATGCGAGTCAAAAACGTTTAAAAACTCCTTTAAAATGTGATCGTATCTTACTTACTTACTTACTTACTTAGCTGGCCTTTTACAGAACATTTGTTCCATAAGCCGAACTAAGAAAAAATCTCCAATCCTCTCTGTTTGCTGCTGTATTTTCCCAATCTGGGATATGTAGCTTTGTGATATCTCGTTTCACTTGTTCGCTCCAACGAAGCTTTGGCCTTCCAGATCTGCGAGAACCTCCATGCGGCCCGTATTTATACGCCTTTTTAGCGGGTTCATCATCACTCATTCTTATAACATGGCCTAACCATCGCAAT
This sequence comes from Musca autumnalis, assembly GCF_047663935.1. Taxonomy (NCBI): domain Eukaryota; kingdom Metazoa; phylum Arthropoda; class Insecta; order Diptera; family Muscidae; genus Musca; species Musca autumnalis. Next base: position 116,754,649 of record NW_027411977.1, on the reverse strand, counting down.
CGTTGTATCTCGATTCGTTCAACTATATTGATGTCATTGTATAGTTGATACAGCTCGATGTTCATACGACGCCGATATTCGCCGTCAACACAGATTGGCCCGTAGATCTTTCGAAGAATTTTTCTCTCAAACACACAAAGCACTGCCTTATCTGCTTGAGCAAGTACCCATGCTTCGGAACCATACATTAGCACGGGTAGTATCAGTGTTTTGTACAGTGTTATTTTTGTTTGACGTGAGGTGGCTTTATTCCTAAACTGCTTACTCAGCCCAAAGTAGCATCTGTTAGCCAACACTATTCTTCTTCGTATTTCACAACTGATGTTATTTGTTGTGTTTATGGCGGTGCCGAGGTAGACGAAGTCCTTTACTACCTCAAAATTATAGGTACCAACATTCACAGATGGTGCGGTGTTTATGGACATATTACGCGTCGATACCATCAACTTGGTTTTTACGCCGTTTACTGCCAGACCAACTTTAGCAGATTCTCTTTCGACTTTTGCAAAGGTGTCAGTTACTTCCTTTACCGATCGACCCATGATGTCAATGTCGTCGGCATAAGCCAGTAACATGTGGCTGTTCGTGTATATCGTTCCATTTCTTTTGACCTTCGCGTCTCGTATGACCTTTTCCAGCAGGATGTTGAATAGATCACACGACAGGGCGTCTCCTTGTCTGAAACCTCTTTTGGTAGTAAACTCTTCGGAGAGGTTCTTTCCAATTTTAACTGAGGATCTCGTCTCAGTTAATGTCATTCTACAAAGTCGAATGAGCTTTGCAGGAATACCAAAATCAGACATGGCTTGGAACACCTTTGAACGTATAGGGCTGTCGAATGCTGCTTTATAATCGACGAAAAGATGGAAGGTGTCGATCTGCATTTCTTGGGTCTTTTCCAGGATTTGTCTCAAGGTAAATATCTGGTCAATGGTGGATTTGCCAGGTCTAAAGCCGCACTGATAGGGTCCAATAATTTCATTGACCATAGGCTTTAGTCTCTCACACAATATGCCAGATACTATCTTATATGCAATAGGGAGCAGACTTATGCCCCTATAATTGGAGCACACAGTCTTATCACCCTTCTTGTGGACTGGACATAGGATGCTCACGTTCCAATCGTCGGGTACGCGTTCTTCCTGCCAGATGGTGCTAACTAGCTGATGCATACACCTTATCAGCGTGTCGCCTCCGGTTTTGAACAGCTCGGCTGGTAGGCCATCTGCTCCTGCCGCCTTATTATTCTTCAGCCGGTTTATTGCTGTCCTTACCTCATCTTGGCTGGGCGGTATACATTCAATACCATCATCTGGGATTGGATCTGTGGTATCTTCGCCGTCTTCACTGCTATCGGATACCAACAGTTTAGAAAAATGTTCTTTCCATATCCTGAGCACACTATCTGTATCAGTTACCAAAGTACCTTGTTGATCTCTACAGGAGGATATTCCTGTACCAAAGCCATCAGTTTGATGCTTCACTCTTTGGTAGAATTTTCGGACTTCGTTCTGTCTCCTGTACATCTCCATTTGTTCACACTCCCTCTTTTCCATTTCTCTCTTTTTCCTGCGGAAAAGACGTTTCTCCTCTCTCCTTTTCTCCCGATACCTCTCTCGTGCGCTACGCGTTGCTACTGATTGTAAAGTAGCCCTATATGCCGCATTTTTTTCTTCGGTAGCAGCACGGCACTCCTGGTCATACCACGGATTCTTTGGTGGAGGTCTCTGGTATCCAAGTACTGATTTTGCGGCTGTTTGCATGGAGTGGGCAATATTTTGCCATTGTGCTGATATGTTATCGGGACGAGAAGCGCTATCATTAAGCAATTGGGTCAGTTGAGTGGAATATGCTGTGGCTATCTGTTGTGTTTGCAGCTTGGCGATGTCCAACTTTCGTGTTGTGTCTGTCCGTGCTTTATTTGCAACGTTTAGACGGGTACGTACCTTTGCTGCAACGAGGTAATGGTCCGAATCTATGTTTGCTCCTCGGAACGATCGTACATCCAACACGCTCGATGAATGCCTTCCATCTATCACAACGTGATCAATTTGATTTATTGTTCTTTGGTCTGGAGACAGCCAAGTGCCCTTATGAATATCGAGATGCTTAAATCTGGTACTGCTAACTACCATGTTTTTTGCCGCTGCGAAGTCTATCAGCCTCATTCCATTGTCTGATGTTTCACTATGTAGACTGAATTTCCCAACTGTTTGTCCAAAGATATTCTCCTTTCCAATTTTGGCATTAAAATCACCTAGAACAATTTTAATGTCATGGGCAGGACAACGGTCATATGTTTCTTCTAAGCTCTCGTAGAATATATCTTTGGTCTGTTCGTCCTTGTCTTCGGTTGGGGCATGAGCGCAGATAAAGCTGATGTTGAAGAATTTTGCTTTAAATCGAATAGTAGCAAGTCTTTCATTCACTGGGGTGAAGCTGGAGACCAGATGTTTTAACCTTCGACCAACTACAAAACCGCAACCAAACTCATGCTTTGTGTCATGGCAGCTATAATACAGTGCGTCACCTTTAGGTGTTGTTGTGACATCTTTCCCAGTCCATCGTATTTCCTGTATGGCAGTAATATCGGCTTTGTACTTTCCAAGTACGTCTGCCAATGCGAAGACTGCACCTTCTCTATAAAGAGTGCGAACATTCCAGGTGCAGATTCGCAGATCATGGTCCTTAAAACGTTTGCGGGGTTCGTCAACTTTAGAGGGGTTTGTTTTTCTTTTCTTTCGTTTTTTCATAGTAGGCTGTTTTTTTCTAGGGGAGGGTTACTAACCCGACGCCCAAACCCAAGTTTTTAACGTTCTTATGGGTGAACGCGCGGCACATGTTAGCTCACTACCTTTAACGGGTGTTAAAGGCAGTTCCCCAGGTGACACCACGGGGAGGTCAGTGTCCACTTGAGATGAAAGAGGGACCAAGATAAATCCTGGGCTTTGCCATGTTAAAACCGGTCAGGACCGTTCCTTGGTATCTTCCATCCCCTACGTGATCGTATCAGATCAAAATATTCTACAAAATTATTTGTCAACAATTTTTACTATATTCTTCACAAAACTTCACTGTAAGTCCCAGAATAAACTAGATAAATAAGTAAAAAACTTTGTTAAGAATTAGGTACGATTTACTGTTTTGTAATCGGGGACATGTAACCAATAAACCCGATAACTTACGAATTGTGTATCCCATTTAGTTGAAACTTTGCTATTAGTAATAATTTTTTTTCGAACATACATGGAATTCCAAGAAGGAATATACATTCATATGTCGGACAACTCCTTCGGTTAACATTTTCACGGTGAGCAAGAGAGTAACCGATTTGGTTCAAATTTTACGCCTCCAAACTTACACCACATTCGAAGATAGGCTTGATCGCTTCTCAATATATGTACATATATCCCCCCTTTAATATACATTCACATGTGAGCAAATACATATGTATTTATGTATGTCTGCAAACTACTACGTATGCCTTCCATTTTTCTGGCAATTTGGGTAATGAGCCATACTCGTTTCTGCGATAATCAACGCGACAGCGTAAGGTGATGAGATACAGATAGTATGTGAATAAGATATACATTACGATTAATGTTGACTAACATATTGTGGTTGATAAACTATTTTTTTTTTTGCCTCATAGTTATTGTGAGTCGTACGTATGCATGTATGTACATTAGGGCTATAACCAAAAAAATACCACCACATAGTCGTGTAGAGCATGGAAAACTATTACGAAATACGGCGTCAATTTTTCTCTATCGCGAAAAAAGTTTCCGCACCAAATGCATTGAAGTTCAGTAATGCATTTTTTAATTTTAGCTGTTATGACAACATATTTGCCTTTAATTAAAATTTTTATTTATTTGTAATCTAATTTAAAATCATTATCAAGCGTTCTGGACCAATTTGTTCTCAAATCGCGCCATTTCGGAGCATATTAGGAACTTTTGATACTATTGCAATTTTTGTTTTTTCTTTATAAACTCGTGAATTTTATGTTTATATTTTTTGTACCTATCGGACAAGAGAATATGGTGTCATTTGCAACGAAGTCGCGAAAGTTACAGGCTGTTTTTGTTGACTTTGCCTGTGAGAATCGTATATGCTTTTTACAAAAATACAACACCAGTACCACGTGGGGAATTTTGTCCTAATAATGAAAACGAGTTTCTATGATCGATTCGGTGAAAAATGTTTCCGCGCCGACTGGAATTACTAAAACCCTTTTGATATTTTTTCTACTTATAATTTTTAATTTGCTTTGTTTGAAAAATATTTTTAGAAAATAAATGCGATTCTCACAGGCAAAGTCAACAAAAACAGCCTGTAACTTTCGCGAATTCGTTGCAAATGACCCCATATTCTCTTCTCCGATAGGTACAAAATATATAAACATAAAATTTACGAGTTTATAAAGAAAAACCAAAAATTGCAATAGTGTCAAAAGTTCCTAATATGCTACGAAATGGTGCGATTTGAGAACAAATTGGTCCAGAACGCTTTGATAATAATTTTAAATTAGATTACAAAAAATAAAAATTTTAATTAAAAGCAAATATGTTGTCATAACAGCTAAAATTAAAAAATGCATTACTGAACTTCAATGCATTTGGTGCGGAAACTTTTTTCGCGATAGAGAAAAATTGACGCCGTATTTCATAATAGTTTTCCATGCTCTACACGGCTATGTGGTGGTATCTTTGATATTTGCAAAAAAGTGCAAAAAGTTATAACCCTAATGTACATATACATATGTACATATGCCTATCTTACTGTTCATTTGTTTGGCAGTGAAGTCACTTGATGATAGAGATTTACACAAAGATATACATTTATATACACACATATGTATGTACATTTGCGAATAGATAATGTGTCAGTTTTATTCAGTTATATTTCTTTTATTGCATTGTTTTGTATGGCCTACACCTTGATATGGAATGCTTGGATGCTCATTTTTGAAGCCCATATATGTATAATTGTCACCTTGAGAACAATAACATTGAAACTAATTGCATTTGATATATTCTCAGTTCATTCTAGTTCATCTCTATTAATTTACTCAGTGTTCATATTTCTCTGTGAGCTCAACTGTCGAGAGTTTGACAGTTAGCACAGCGCAAAGTTCCACTCCTTCGGGTACTTCACACACAACATTTAAAAAATTTTCCAAAAAGTCCAGTTAAAGACCTGCTCACGAAACGTTTTGATGTTTTGCAACAGCTTGTTCTTGAATCCAATTACCACGGTACAAGTTTTTCAAGGACAAGTTGCACAGTGGTTCAGAATCGTTTTTTCCTGGTCAAAACTCTGTAACTTTTGGCTAGAGATATTTTCATAATTCTTTTTTTGTTCGACAGATAACACTTTCAGCTTTGCGACACATCAAAAGCCAAATTCGGTCTAGCGGTTGCGGAGGAAATCAATGTCAAAGTAAGAAATTTGTTTTTTTTTTATTTCTTGCATTAAAATATGAGTGTTTTTTGACTTTTTCATATGTTCTAACTATTTAAAAAAAGGTCAAACCGCAATAAACAACCATAAAAATACAAAAAACAACAATTGGAATTTTTTTTTTCAAAAAATTTAAATTTTTTCCAAAATTTAAAAAATGCTCCTTGAGTTTTCATAGAACTCTTATAAAAACATATAAATAAAAAAATGCCGAATTGTGTGAAAAAGCTATAATTTATATGGGAAACGGTATGGAAAAAACACACATTTTTACCCATGTAATTTAAAAAATCTAAAAAAGTGTTAAACGGACGAAACGGCTGTGTTACAAAAGTATATATGGGCTGAAAGTGGGCACTCTTGGGCACCATTCTGTGGAAACGGAACTTTGTTCCAAGCAGTTCCCTAAAAGTTCTAGTCAACTCAACTTGGAATTTCAGTAAAATTTAGTACCTTATCAAAAATAAAATAGCTCCCTTCGTGTATACGCTACGCTAATTTATTAAAACGACGCTTAAAGGCAACAGTTTTGCCTATATAACAAAAAACAATGAACACAATATCTTTTATAGTTTCAGAAAAATAGCTGTTTCTTTCTCCAGAAATTTGCAAAAATTACACAACTTTCGAAAACGATATCACATTCGAAGGATTGGCAAATGTCTACGTTGTTCTTTTGTTGGCCAAAAGTTTAAAAATGATACCATTTTCGAACATTTGGCGATTGTTTTTTTTGCTTTACAAGAAAAATTGTTTCGAGAAACATTTTGTAATTCGGAAATTTGTTTGTTTTAAAAAATAATTTTATGTAGTTCGTACAAAATTCCCAATTGCTTTTTATACCCTCCACCATAGGATGGGTGTATATTAAGTTTGTCACTACGTTTGTAACTACTCGAAATAATCATTGTAGACCCCACAAACTATATATATTCTTGATCAGCGTGCAATTCTACATCGATATAGCCATGTCCGTCCGTCTGTGGAAATCACTCTAGCGTCCGAACGGATTTTCGTAGGTGGATGAAATTTTGGGAAAATCTATTATATGTACGTAGAACTTTTGGTATTGAAAGCGGACTGTGTAGGTCCACGTTTTTGTATAGCCCCCATACAAAATGACGCGTGACGCGCCGTCGTTTTAAGGAATTTTTAAGATATTTGTCCCATTTTACCATCTAATTGGTTGTAACTTGGTATTTTGTGTCTCCAGAGGCCAAAAAACATTCCTACCAAAGTTGGTTTATATAGTTCCACGTTTTGGTATTACCCCCATATAACGCCCCATATAAAGTACGCGTCATTTTAATATATTTTGAATGTATTAGTCCCATTTGACAACAGAATCCGTTGTAACTTTGTATTTTGCATTTCCAGAGCCTAAGAAACATTTCTACCATAAAATGTTTATATAGGTCCACGTTTTGATATAGCCCCCATAGGACGATATCTCCCGATTTTCGGTATTTTGAAGGTTTTGGCCTCATTATCACACCGAGATGGCTAAAATTTGGTATTTAGTCTTCGTTTAGGGTATAAAACTTTCCCCTAGAAATTCGTAGGTATAGGTCCACGCCATCATATAGCCCCCATAGAACAGTGCCTTCCGATTTTCAGTATTTAATCCACCGAAATGGTTGAAAGTTCGGCCCGACCGAACTTAACGCTTTTCCTACTTGTTTCAAATAGTTTCGGTATCAATGCTACGTATCATATAAACAAGAAGTGTTGATAAACATAACATATGCCTGGGTTACAAAATACAAAACAACAATGTTTATAAACAGTTACCGCACATCGTATCGCAGATAAAGTTAAACATGTCATAACACTGAAACTCCGCCAAAAAAAGCTTTTTCGGCACTATCGTAAAAACTATCGTCTTTCATTCGCTAATAATATTATTAACGATATTCGAATTCGGGAGTTTTCCTGCCACAAACTGAGCGACTAATGAATCGTTTTCAATTCGTTCTTGTGTGTCATCTTCGAACAAAATATCCGCAAAACTATCGAAAACAAGTAAGAAAGTATCAGTCAGCTGAGCCGACAGAGATATACCCTCAGCCACGTACCCGAAGAAACAAAGTTAACACAATACTTCTGTAGGTTTTTTAGCTGTTGGGAAAATTTTCCAGGATGGAAAGGGTCGCAAAAAACTACATGTTGCAACAAAATTCAGAATGATCCAGACGAGTGCATTTTTCCCAAACTTTGGGTAGGGTGTACCCATAGGAGTGATCCGATGTAGTACATATTCGGACCTAATACAAATCTATAGGAAATATTTTTTTCTTTATTAGTCTATGGATATTTTCCTTACAGACTTTATAATTAAATATGTTGTACTTAATTTTCTGAATTTAAATATATTACAATTTTACTTTTCAATTTAAAAGGTTTGCGCTAAATCGATTTCTCTCTTAAAGGGTTATTACACACATTAGCCAGTTTAGGTGGTGCCGGTAGGATTTTCTGGACCTTTTTGGGTCATTGTCTCAGGAAGTATGGACTTTCCCACGAAAAAAATTACAACGTCGTAACAGGGGCCGCAAGTGCAACCTGCTGCGTCACAAATTAATAAGATCAGAGAGGAGTTGTTAAACTATACTTTTTACAAATTTTGTGTGGGAGGTACTCAAATGAGTGGACCGATATAGTCCATATTAGAACTCGATCTATGCCTCAAAGTAATATTACCAATAACAAAGTTTGGATCAATTCGGTCATTCCCTCCTAGAGTTATCATGCCCACAATCTTGGCGAAAAATTTTGAACCTTAGTGGGGGAGGTACCGGAAGGAGTGGACCGATATGGTCTATCTTCGAATTTAAACTAAGTTTGGACAAAATATTGAAAGACCCAAAATTTTAACCAAATATGTTGATCCGTTCGAGAGTTATCGTGCACTCCATCTACGACACATGGTATTATATGGGTTGTTTGCAGTTTTCGTGTTGATTTCTGAGGATATACGGACTTGCTCCCGAAAAAAAATTATATCGTCGTAATGGGGGTAGTGAATACAAGTGGCTGCAACAAAAATCAAAGCGATTCGAGAGCAGGCCTTAAACTGCACTTAAGCAAAATTTTGTGTGGGAGGTACCCGAAAGAGTGAACCAATAGGGTACATATTGGAACCTCATCTATGTCTGGTAGAAATGTCACGATGTGCAAAGTATGGATTAATTCGGTTACTCCCTTCAAGAGTTATGGTGCGGACAATTTTTCCGAACATTTTTGAACTTTTGTTGGGGAGGTACCTGAAGGAGTGGACCGATATGGCCAATATTCGAACTTAAATCAAATCTGGACAAAATATTTCGATAGCCAAAATTTGAACCGAATCGATTGATCCGTTCGAGAGTTATCGTGCGCACCAGCCAGCCAGACAGACGGACAGACAGACGGACGGACATTGCTAGATCGTCTCAAAATTGTCTGAAACGGATATCGTACAAACATACTTGGGGTCTAAAACCATTATTTCGATGAGGCACATTTTTGGCCGTATCAAAGTGTAAATATCCTCTTTAGCCTAAAGGCTGAGGGTATAAACATTCGAAAACGAATCGTTTGCGAAGGAAATGGTAACAATCGGTGACAACAAAAAATGGGGGTTTTGGCCAGGAATATCGATTTCTAAACCACTGTGCGTAGAGCTTGGTTTACATTTACGAAATCCACTCGATTTCAACTGTCAATTCCTTTGTGTATACGTCAAATGAAAACTCATCTGAAATCCATTCGATTTCATTTGACGTTTAACCAATGGAATTGACAGTTGAAATCGAGTGGATTTCGTAAATGTAAACCTAGCATAGGTCCAACATTGGCATGTCGTAATAATTTTGCGAATCTTAGATAACCTTCGAAGACAATCGACTAAATCAGATATCATTCCCACAAAATTTAAAAAAAAAAAATCATTAAAATGTCGATTTGGTCCAAACATTGAATCTTTAGTTCGAACAAGTAAAAAAGTATCAGTCGGCTTTGCCGACAGAGATATACCCTCAGACTGTGTATATTGAAACAATTTTTTTCCAAAAAACGCATGTATTTAGGGAGTTTTAAAAATTTTGGGCGTTTGAACTAACAAAAATGTTGATTAGGATTTAATATCAAAAGTTTTGCGGAGGAGATACTAAAAAGAATGGATCTCCAGCCACTACATATGGTACCATAGGGGTTTTTTGAACTTGAGGGATGTTTGCTCAAGAAGTATGAACTTGCCCCTGAAACAACTTTTACCATAGCAATTGAGGCAGCAATGCAAGTTGCTTCAACAAAAATCAAAGTGATTCGAAAGCAGGTCTTACAGTGAACATGTATCCGAAGTTTTGAGTGGGAGGTACCGGATGGAGTGGACAAATATAGTCCATATTTGAACCTGACCTATATCTGGTAGATATATTAGGATGTGTAAAGTATGTACCAATTCGGCCACTCTCTTCAAGAGTTATCGTACGCACAATTTTTCCGAACATTTTTGAACTTTTGTGGGGGAGGTACCTGAAGGAGTGGACCGATATGGCTTATCTTCGAACTTAAACTATGTTTGGACAAAATATTACTAAGGCCAAACTTTGGACCGAATCGGCAGACCTGTTCGAGAGTTATTTTGCCCTCCAACCTCCTCACACGGTGTCATAGGGGTTTTTTGCAACTTTCAGGCTATTTTCTCAGGAAGTATGGACTTGCCCCTGCTGAAACTTATATCGTCGTATGGAGGGCAGTGAATACAAGTTGCTAAAGCAAAAATCAAAGCGATTCGAGAGATGTTCCTAAACTGAACTTTTCCAAAATTTTGTGTGGGAGGTACCCGACGGAGTGGACCGATTGAGTCCATATTAAAACCTGATCTAAGTCTGGTACACGCTCCACGATGGGCAAAGTATGGACCAAATCGGTTACACCCTTCAAGAGTTATCGTGCGTACAAATTTTCCGAACATTTTCGAACTTTTGTGGGGGAGGTACCGGAAGGAGTGGACCGATATAGCTCATCTTCGAACTTAAACTAAGTTTGGACAAAATATTACGAAAGCCAAAATTTGAACCGAATCGGTTCATCCCTTCGAGAGTTATCGTGCGCTCCAGCCAGCCAGACAGACAGACGGACGGACATTGCTCAATCGACTCCAAATTGTCTGAAACACATTTCGTCCAAACATACTTGGGGTCTAAAACCATTATTTCGATGAGGCACATTTTGCCCTAAATAGCCTAAAGGCTGAGGGTATAAAAGAGTCATATCAGTTCACTCCTCAGTATTCCTCCCTCACAGCTTAAGGTCTGTTAGTGGATCAATTGGAAAGTTTTAACGAAGGTAATCCTTGTGGTCTTGATTTCAGCGATATTATGATTTTCGTGGAGAAGTTCATGCTTCCTGAAAAAATGGACCAACAACTGGTGGACGTTATATATCGAAAATAATGACTCCCAGTTTTGTCGGCAGGTTCACACGTTCAAAAAGGGAAACACATTCTGAATTCATAACTTTTGATAAAAGGATTTTGGTTGTGTAGCCGGTATTCGATCTGTCCATAGCTGCATGTTTCAATTCATATAGGCTGAGGTAATATCTCAGTCATCAAAATTGACCGATATTTTTTGTGCCCTCTACCATCGAAATAATCATTTGCAACTCCATAAAGTGTATATAGTTAGATCAGGCTAAATTTCTGAGTCGATCTAGCCGTGTTCTTTTGTAAGTATGTTATTAATACTCTAGCGCACTCAATTATTGAGATAGGACGCTATATTTTTGTACAAGAGCATATTTCTTTCGATAGGCATTTCAAATTCGAATGGACCACGTTTTGCTATAGCCCCCATATAAGGGAACCTTCCGATTTTAAGTATTTTGCAAGTAGCTATTAGCTACATTTTTTGACCGTACTACATGTACTTTGACATTTGAGGTTCCCTGTGGCAACAAAACCTGGCAAGGAAAGGCGGGGCCGACTATATTATAACCTACACCACTGTGAATATGTATTATATATGTATATGGGAGCTATATCCAAATCCAAACCGATTTCGATACAATTTGCCACATTTATTTCTAGACCAAATTCAGGCACTCGTTCCAAATTTCATCGAAATTGGACCTACAAAGGTATAGCCCCCATATAACGGTACCACCCATTTTAATTTTTTATCATTTTAAAGTTTTTATATACTTTTTCGGCCAACATTGGCTGTAATTTAGTTAAGGGGTTCTCAGTGGTCAAAAAAAATTATTTACTAAAAATGGTGATAAAATTCAAAAAGGGTGACAAAATTAAACGGCTAGCGTTTTGTTTGAGGGATTCCATCATGAAGAAGAATATACTACTTGATGCTAAGCGAAAAATTATTTTCTAGCTCTTAGTGCATTTATAAATAAAACACTGTAGCTTAATTTTTTAATTATTTGTTATTTTTCTTAATTTTTTTTAAAATTTGTAAATACAATTTTTCCTTTATTTCTTGTCCAAATTCAGTCACTCATTTCAAATTTCATCGAAATCGGACGTATAAAGCGTATTTGGTGCAACAAATACTTGAAATCGGTCGAAAATATATTTGAGAGCTATATCCAAAACTGAAATTATTTCGATATGTAGCGTGTTTGGCGCAGCAAATACGGGAAATTGACCGAAAATGTATATGAAAGCTATATTCAAATCTGAACCGATTTCGATTTAATTTGGAATATTTATTTGTAGACCGGATTTATCAAAATTGGACTGATATGAAAATTTTCGTTCATCATAAAATTCTCAAAATATCAGCTGAATCGCACTATAAATGCGATCTGTACGTTGGGAAGGACTGACATGCATAAATCGACTCATAAAGTGATTCTATGTATATCCAATAAGGAACTATGGGTCTTTCTCATTGCCTTATGCATGTTACATACAAAAGCACAACGACATAATACCCCCTGACCACATTGTGGTGTAGGGTATAATGATCAACGTCAGTTTACATTTGATACTTTTTATACCCTCCACCATGTTATCTCATCGAAATAATAATTTTCGAACCAATAAATTATATACATATTTTTGATCAGGGTAAAATTCTGAGTCCATCTAGCCATGCCCGTCTGTCCGTGTGTAGTAATTACTCTAGCCTCCGTAATAATTGACCTAAAACGTTCGAACCGTCCATGTTTTGGTATAAACCACATATGACAATAACTCCTGATTTTAGTTGTTTGGGGTTTTTTGTTACATTTTTATACCCTCAGTCTCTAGGCTAGAGAGGGTATATGCACTTTGATACGACCAAAAATGCGCCTCATCGAAATAACGGTTTTAGAGCCCAAGTATGTTTGATCGAAATTCGTTTCAGACAATTTGGAGTCGATTTAGCCATGTTCGTCCGTCTGCCTGTCCATCTGTCTGGCTGGGGCGCACGATAACTCTCGAACGGATAAACCGATTCGAACCAATTTTTGGGTATCGTAATATTTTGTCAAACTTAGTTTAAGTTCGAAGAAGGGCCATGTTGGTCTACTTCTTTCGGGTACTTCCCCCACAAAAGCTTAAAATTTTTCTGTACAATTGTGTGAACGATAACTCTCGAAGGGTTCTATCGATTTGGTCCAAACTTTCCAGATAGTATTATTCCTTCTAGATATAGATCGGATTCGAATATGGACTATATCGGTCCACTCCTTCAGGTACCTCCAACACAAAATTCCAAAAAAGTTAAGTTTAAGAGCTCCTCTCGCATCGTTTTGGCTCTTTTATCAGTAGGTTGTTCTAGCGGCCTCATTTACAACGGTACAATTTTTTCCGGAGTAAGTCAATACTTCCTGAGATTATGGCTCATGAGCTCCAAAACCCTGCCGGCACATACTAAAAGGGCTATTGTGCAAGATAACTCTAAATCTTTTTCAAAAATTTCTTTCCAACGTACTTTAACGTAATTTAATATTTCGAGTCCTTTATGAAGAAGTTTGGTTACTAAACATTTTTGGTATTTACATGTCAGTGATTTGGTGTAGCCCCACATTACGGTACCTACATAAATATTTTAAAGCAAACTCGTTATACAAAATCAATATACATATTTTATATACCCCAGCCAGCATTTGGAAGATTCTTTTTCCAAAAATCACATTGCAGAGTCGTTTTAGAGTCCTTGGGTGATCAATATCTGATTAAGTCGCTTATATGATTAGAAAGGGTCTCTAAAGTGACTCTCTCTAATGATTAAAAATAGCTCAATTAAAAAAAAGAAAAAGACTTTATATACCATCAGAAAATGGTAGAATACGACTCTAAACCAGCGTCGCCCAAGAATTTCCATCAATGGTTTAGTACAGCATCCGGAAAAAAGGGGCACACGTGCACTTAAAGAGAGTAACAACAAAACAACCACAATTTAGTGTTCACTCAGAAGTCAGCGAAGAAGTTTGTGCCGTCGCTTTTTTTAATGCTTTTTAGTTTTAGCAATGCAATAACCCACACGATGTTTGTGGAGAGAATGAAATTTACGCTCTCGATGTCGTATGCGTGTGACCGCACATACTTCATTTGTATGGGTGCCTATACCTGGTTTGGCATGTGTGTATGTAAGGGAGGAGAAAACAACAACCATATGATGTTTATCGTTTGTTTTTATTCACGTACACTGTAAGTGAGAGAGAGAAACAAATGCAAAAACAACTCAGTGGGCGCCCTCACTTTTGTAAGGAGGTGATTTGGAAATGGGTACTAATATAAACGAAAAGTACTTAATGGTACTAAAATAAGTACTATTTGGCATTGAGTGGACGGATAAAAGTATAATACATACATATGTTTCCACAAAACCCCCGATATGCAACCCAATTAATATTGGCTCAATAATGATGGACCTGCTTCTGATCGCCGACCGGGGTATCTTACGACACCACTTTTTTGTAAAGTTTTAATGGTTGACATACTGAGGAAATGTAAGCTGACATTACGCTGAGGGGATATACCACCGCTGAAAATTTGGATGTTCTGGTCAGGGATTGAACCGCAGACCATCGGGGTGAAAGGCGGACTTGCTTACCACTGCATCACGGTGGTTCCCAAGGCCTATGCAATAGTTACCATAAAAGCAGGGAGTCTTTGTGGTGGTAAGTTGTCGATAAAATTGGAATGATTATATCGTCTGCTCCGTCGGAAAAGGTCGTAAGTCCACTTTTTTTGGAAATCGCGTTTTTGTTACAAGATGATAGTACAAGTCAAAACACGTCGTATGATACAAAGAAAATGGTAGTATGTCGCGTTTTTCTATATATTTTGCCCTTGTCGGAAAAGGTTGTAAGTCCACAAAACGTACAAATTTGAGTACGAAAAGGTCGTAAGTCCACAGGAAAATGTATACTTTAAAAGAATGCTACAGCTAATGTAGTTCAGATATAATTTTTAACGTCATCCATGGTTGGGGTACAATGTAAAGAACTAGCCTACACTTTTGGATGATAATCGGATGATATTTGGCGGAGCCTGTGGACCAAACTTTTGAACAAAAATGTGATAATTTCTATATTGCAACGAAAATTTACATTTGAAATCTAGTTTCCCCTATAAGCGAACGGATTATGAAAGATTGACTTCTGTCCTTTTCATTGATACAAATTGGGATACTGTGTGTGTTCAAATACCTCATATATTGAAAAATTAAAAAAAAAAAATCAAAAAATTTACTGTTTTTACTGTCGTGTATCTTACTTAACTTTATCAACTGGTCATTTGTGGTTTCTCGAGCGACATTCATAGGACATAGGACATTTACATAACGACATTAGTGTGTATTCTGAATTCAATAAAGTAATACCTTCTAACGGACGGGTAAGTGCAATGTTTATATTATTAAATGATTCTATAATAATAATTGATTGAAATGTTATTAAACTAAGAAGTCATCATGGTTTTTGCTAACAAAGAGTAGTATGAATTTGGAATGGAATTAGACGATGGTGTCATGGGTATAGTTCCCTATGGTTTTCACGGTGATTCTGAAAGCTCTGATGATGTCAATACCAAACATCCAAGAAGTAATAGAAACTCTTAATTTCAAAAGAAGGACAGACGGTCATGTTTACACCGACTTAGAATTTTACTCTGGTCGTGTCTTATTGCTAAAATATGTACCCAGGATGGAAGAAACGGAATCGTTCGTAAGTTTTATATATAGCGCATTTAAAAAATAGGGCACCGTTTTAACCCGCTCCTCCGAAATTCAAAAAAATATATAGCCTACTTCCACCAAGGGACATTCCTGTGCATAATCTGAAAATTACATGGAACTTAGGGTTGGAGATTTAGCAACCGTTGCCTCGCAAATTAATTTTCTGACCGATACTTTCATAACTTTTGCAAAAAAGCGTTTTTTAAAAATTCAAAAACTATAAAGCCTATTTTCACCTCGGTTGTTCTTGCATATTCTCTGAAATTTTCACAAAAAATCGGTTCAGCCGTTTTTGAGTCTATGCGGAACATACAAACATACACACATTGTCTTTTATATATAAGATTTCACACAAAAGTTTTGGTCCATTAAACCCGGTAATAATTATCTCATCGCTACGTTAAATTGCAAGCTTATTCTTCGTCTTAAACTGAAATAATTCTTAAAATTTCGCTCCCATCGAAATATTACTGCGATCTACAGGACAGCTACAAAGTCGGGTAAAAATTGTGGGTTTGGTCCATTTCACACCTTTCGATCATAACCAACATCTAATGGGGTCACTTCTGGTCGGAACCCGACCTCTCCACAAAATTTCGAGACGATCGGTCCAAGTTTGAGGCCTGGAGCTTTATTACAATTGTTAATGGATAGACGGACACACATAGCTAGATCGCGTTATCTCATCAAGATATGAAAAAATGGCAAGGGGAGGGGGTCTACGACGAATACTTCGCGATGTTACACGATTATTGGACAAAACAAACTTATAATACCCTTTCCACATTGTTTTGTAAAGTATAAATATTTTATTTTAAAAACGTCCGTAAATTGTAGGAAAAGGTCGTAAGTCCCTACAAAAATACAAAACTGTACAAGGAAAAGGTCGTAAGTCCAAACACTTCCAATTATCTCCCAAACGCGATAGAATTTTATCAAACAAAGTACATATATTGAAGCGGAATAAATAAACGAAAAATACTGTCTTTACCACCATAATAAAATCTTTAATACAGAAAGCGCTGGAATGTTTTTTCTTCCTCCTGAAAAATTTATTGAGAGGGACATACGACCTTTTCCGACGGAGCAGACGATATTTATTATCTACGTCACTGATTGTGTGTGTGGTAGAGGTACCACGAACAAAATAACCATATTCTGACAATGCAGCGTTATAGAAGATCAAAAATGAGGAGATACTTGTCTAGGCTTTTGTCGCTATCACATGCACTTTTGCTGTTACGGGCCCCGAAAGATTAGATTTGATTTACTGCCTCAAACTCGTATCTCAATAAATGCGTCTCATACTTAAACTAAAAAAGATTAGCATATTATTCCTACTAATATGTATATTAGGCCGGGGCGATTTGAAAACCTTAATGGGCCCTTCGGGTTTCTGATTCCTGGGATTGAACTGAGCAAAAAAGTCTACTGGACCATTTGTCTACGATGAAAATCGAGCCTCCCGATTTTGATTTTTATCTACGTTTTTGACATCTTCGCATATAACAGCCAAACCGCTGAGATTTTCGAGCCAACAAAAATTGTACCCAAGACAGTAATTAAGAACTCTCTAATACATTGCAAAAGCATTGGAACGCTTTTTCAGGCAGTTTTGGTCTTGAGAAGGTGCAAACTTTTCGGAAAATGTCGATAAATGACACTGTGCTACAAAAGTTGACCAGAAAAATATTCAAGCGTTCTGATGCAAAATTCCACCATATGGAGGGAATAATTAAATTTGTCATTCCGTTTGTAACACATCGAAATATTCGTCGGAGACCCTATAAAGTATATATATTACTGATCAGCATAAAATTCTAAGTCGATTTGACCATGTCCGTCTGTCCGTCCGTCCGTCAGTCCGTCTGTCTGTTGAAATCAAGATACAGCTCGCAATTTTAAAGATAGAGAGTCAAAATTTGGTACAGAAGTTTTTATTACTTGCAGGATGGTTGGTACTGAAAATGGGATATATCGGTCCACGTTTTGATATAGCCCCCATAGAACGGTACCTCCCGATTTTCGGTATTTTTAAGGTTTTAGCTTCATTATCCTACCAAAATGGCTGAAATTTGGTACGTAGTCTTCTTTAGGGGTACAACACAATCCCCCAGAATTTTGTCGGTATCGGTCCACACCTTCATATAGCCCCCATAGAACGCTACCTCCCGATTTTCGGTATTTTGAAGGTTTTAGCTTCATTATCCTACCAAAATGGCTGACATTTGTTAAGTAGTCTTCTTTAGGGGTACAAAACTTTCTCCCAGAATTTTGTCGGCATCGGTAAACACCTTCCTATAGCCCCCATAGAACGGTACCTCCCGATTTTCGGTATTTTGAAGGTTTTCGCTTCATTAGCACACCGAAATGGCTGAAATTTGGTACTTAGTCTACGTTGGTGGTATAAAACTTTCCCCCAGAACTTTTTTTCGGTCCATGCCTTCATATAGCACCCATAGAACGGTACCTCCCGATTTTCGGTATTTTGAACGTTGTGGCCTCAATATTCCACCCAAATGGCTGAAATTTGGTATTTAGACTTCGTTGGGGGTACTCAAACTTCCCCTTTAAATTTGTCGGTACAGGTTCACGCCTTCATATAGCCCCCATGGAAAGTAACTCCCGATTTTTCGTATTTTGAAGGTTGTGTCTTCAATATTCCACCAAAATGGCTGAAATTTGGTATGTAGTCATCAATGTGATATAAAACTGTTCGCCAGAAATATGTCTGTACTGGTCCACGCTTTCATATTGCCCCATTTCTGACAAAAATTCGTCGGCATAGGTCCACGTTTCGATATAGCCCCCATAGAACGGTACCTCCCGATTTTCGTAATACTGAAGATTGCGACGTCAATATCCAACCGAAATGGCTGAAATTCGTTATTTCGTCTTCCAAGAGTTATAAAATATTCCAGAAGAGCAGTATCAGTATAGGTCCACGTCTTCCTATATCCCCATAGAAGCGTACTTCTTGATTTTCGGTATTTTTTAAGTTTTAGGAATATAGGAAATTTGGTATTTAGTCTTCTTTGAGCCTAAAAACTTTTCATAAGAAATTTGTCGGTATAGATCGACGTTTTGAAAGCCCCCATAGAATGGTGCCTCACATTGTTTACCGAAATTTAGTATTAAGTCCTCTTCATACACGAAAGGAAACAAATTATTCCATTTTACTTCAATACAACTTGTGGTGGAGGACGCCGTTCTTACTTGTTTTTTTATAACGGTAGTTCCAGGCTTTGGAAAAGCCCCCATACGGTACCGCTGATTTCAGATATTTTGAGTTACATAGCATCGTGTCAGAAGTATTAACGAAAACATCAAACAAATTGGCGAACTGGTCTTTATTTACATACATCCAAATCTTCACATCTACTTAGGGGTAGTTTACAGTATATGTAAATGTCATATGACATGCAATTTTTTTGGGAATGTTTTTATTTCGTGTCATATGACATTGATAGATAGTGTAAACTACCTCTTAGTAACATCTACCTACCGTAGCCAACATGTTTGTCACTTCTGGGGGTTCAGAATCCGTTAATCAGGGGGATATGGTGTTTGAATTTAATGTGTGTTGTTCTTATATAAAATTATACCACTTTTTTGTACTTATGAATGTAGTGGGAAGATAACAGAAATAGATATATGTACATATCTGTACATACATATGCATGTATGTACATCTGCATGCTATGGGAAATATGATATGATGTCTTTTCACTCATTAATAAGATGCCAACTGTTATACAATGCCATCATTGTTCAACACTAATCTCTGACTACTCATTGAGGAATGCAACTTATTCGTCATTCGTCACTTATGTTATGTATCTGCCGCTGCTACTCGCTTACCATGAATTTTCAGTCCCACATGTTGGTTGGTGTGTCTGTCTGGCGCTATTTGAAATTAATTTAAGCTAATTTTCTAGACAATAAATCTGCCAAAGTATTGAAGCTAATTCACCCTGTGATGAAGTGGTTGGTTGGTGTCTTGTTGTTGTCTGTCTAAATGTAAAGCGTAGACGTTGAATACATTGCCAGCAGATTGAATAGTGGGAAATAAGCGATACAAGCGTATGCCAAAAGTAAATTTATTTACTATTTAAATTTGTGGTAGTTGTATTTTCTTTCTTTTTATTACGCATTAATGACGTATGCAGTTGTATTACATCAAAGAAGATCTTAATTATCGCATGATAAGTTTAAGCGCAAACCATGAAGCAATATATAAGGTGAAGCGATATGACCACCTGATTTCATCCAATCTTTATTGTGAATTAATCAAATGAAAACGTAAAGAAACATTTTGACAAATTGAAGAACTTTCAATCAAAATAGTCTTGTTGTTGTAGTTTCAGTTTCACCTTATTAATTGCATCATGGCGCAAACAAAAGAAGTAGATTTGGATGCGTATGTTGGACACTCTTCGGATAATTAGCATTAAAGTTTTGTAGGTGAGACACGACATTCTGGATGCGTAAAATTAGCGTAATTTTTTTGGGGTATGTATCATAAACAGACGACCGGCCTAATTATACCTTCAGCATTTATGCTAACGAGGGTATATACACTTTCATACGGGCAAAATGTGCTTCATCGAAATAATGGTTTAGAACCCAACTACACTCGACGTCAGTAGAATAGAACACCTAAATTTTTGTTAATGTTAGCTTATTTATCCCAAAACGAATGAATCTGCGTTTTTAATCTTGTGGGGATTTAAAGTCTATGATGTTCCGTATCAAACTCAGAAAAAATTATGTTTCTAACTCTTCGCGAAATTATTTTCTGATCAATTTTCCGATAGTACTATGAAAAATGGGCATTTATTTTTGGTCATCAGGATAGAACAGTCACTTTATTTTCGCGAATTTTTGAGATATTAACACCTAATTTTCTTTCAGTCGATAAAACAAGGATTTCTAATCATTTTCCACCAAAGAAAACCTATAAATTATTCCGCGGACACCGAAATAACAGCGTTAAAGGGTTTAAATTGACAGATATTTGAAACATCTCAGAATATCAATAGGAGTCGCGCAGTTATGTCATATTACTTCACAATAATATAGAATATGACACAGACAACCTCGACGGATACAATCGAGTGCTTCGGATGCTGATAAGATGGAAAATTTTCAATATATTTATGAAAAACGTCAAAATTTCTTATAAAAACCATGATGTTTTGTTCAATAAAATGGTTTTTCCGCGAACAATTCTGCCGTTAAAAGGTTTGGAAATATGCTCCAGATTGAGGGGAAAATAATCTGATATGAAAATACCGCTATTTTAATACACTGAGGGAAATTTTAGCACATTTTTCAAATTGAACACACCCTTTGGACTTTGAATTTTATATGTGTTCTTATTTCGGTATCAGCGACTGTTCTCAACAGTGTTATGCTGCAATATAAATGGACCAGTTTATGCTATCCATACCGGATTTTACGAATTAGTAGTTTTTTTAACTGAACACGCAAATGTAAAAGCCCCGTTTTCGCGGGAAAACACTGTCATGGAAATTGAGGTTTTAGGTTTTGTATAATGTTTTAAAAAGTACTAAAATTTCCCTCAGTGTATTAAAATAGCGTTATTTTCATATCAGATTATTTTCCTCTCAATCTGGAGCATATTTCCAAACCTTTAAACGGCAGAATTGTTCGCGGAAAAACCATTTTATTGAACAAAACATCATGGTTTTTATAAGAAATTTTTACGTTTTTCATAAATATATTGAAAATTTTCCATCTTATCAGCATCTGAAGCACTCGATTGTATCCGTCGAGGTTGTCTGTGTCATATTCTATATTATTGTGAAGAAATATAATATAACTGCGCGACTCCTATTGATATTCTGAGATGTTTCAAATATCTGTCAATTTAAACGCTTTAACGCTGTTATTTCGATGTCCGCGGAATAATTTATAGGTTTTCTTTGGTGGAAAATGATTAGAAATCCTTGTTTTATCGACTGAAAGAAAATTAGGTGTTAATATCTCAAAATTTCGCGAAAATAAAGTGACTGCTCTATCCTGATGACCAAAAATAATGCCTATTTTTCATAGTACTATCGGAAAATTGATCAACAAATCATTTCCCGAAGAGCTAGAAACATATTTTTTCTGTGTTTGATACGGAACATCATAGACTTTAAATCATCTCAAGATTATAAACGCGGATTCATTCGTTTTGGGATAAATAAACTAACATTAACAAAAATTTAGGTGTTCTATTCTACTGACGTGGAGTGTATATTTGAACGAAATCTGTTTCAGACAATTTGGAGTTGATTTAGCCATGTCCGTCCGTCCGTCTGTCTGTCTGTCTCGCTTAAGCGCACGATAACTCTCGAACAGATTCGGTTGATCTGTTCGAGAGTTATCGTGCGCTTATCGTCGGTCCAAAATTTTGCTTTCGAAATATTTTGTCTAAACTTAGTTTAAGTTCGAAAATGGGATATATCGGTCCAGTTTTTCCACTTTTGAAGGGAGAAACCGATTTCATATATATTTTGCACATCGTGACATTTCTACAAGACTTAGATGAGGTTCCAATACGGACTCAATCGGCCCACTGCTTCGGGTACCTCCCACACAAAGTTTCGGAACAGCTCAGTTAAGGACCTGCTACCGAATCGCTTTGATTTTCATTGTAACAAGTTGTATTCACTGTCCCCTATACTACGGTACAAGTTTCATCAGGGGCAAGTCCATACTTCCTGAGAAAGCAGCTTGAAAGGTGCAAAAAAATTATGGCACCGTGTGTAGTGATTGGGGCGCAAGATAACTCTCGAACGAGTCTGCCGATTCGGTCCAAAATGTGGCCTTCGTAATATTTTGTTGAGAAAACAGCAGCGAAGGTGTAAGAAACCTTATGACACCATATTTAGTGGTTGGAGACCACGATAACTCTAGAATTTATCTACCGATTTGGTTTAAAATTTGGCCTTCGTCATATTTTGTCCAAACTTAGCTTCAGTTCGAAGATGGGCAATACCGGCCCACAACTTGGGGTACTTCCCCCCAATATATAAAAAGAGACTAAAATGGTATGCCGATATCCTTTAATAGAGATGGTATTTACCGGGTATATTCAACACATTGAGAACTCACTGAGCCAATATGATTGTAAAATGTGCGTAATAGGTAAAAATACCCTTAATCGGGAGGTACACTGTCCATCTCTACTCTTCAACGGGGCAATCAATTTGATCCAAACGTTGGATCTTTTAATAGTTTGTCCAAATTTAGTTTAACTTCTAAAGTGGCCGGTCCTCTCCTTAGGATACCTCCCCCACATAAATTCAACATATGTGTCTAAGTGCATTTTAGGGTCTGTTCGAAGATCCTTTGGAAATGTAAACCTCAGCCATTTCGGTTTGATGATGTGACAAAAAACTTGAAAATACCGAAAATCGGCAGGTACCGTTCTATGGGGGCTATATCAAAAGTGGATCTGTAGCAACAAATTTCTGGAGAAAATTTAAGCGCTCCCAACAAAGTCTAACTACGAAATTTCAGCAATTTCGGTGTGATAATTATGCAAAAACCTTGCAAATACCTTAAATCGGGAGGTGCCGCTCTATGGAGGCTATATCAAAACGAAGACCTATACTGAAAATTTTCTAAGGAAAGTTGTTTGGCACTAAAGAAAATAAATTCGAAATTTCAACACTTTCGGTGTGGTAATGCGGCAAAAACCATAAAAATACCGAAAATCGGGTGGTGCCGTTATAGGGAGCTATCCCAAACGTGGGCATATACAGACGGGGAATGTTTTGCAGCACCAAATTTCACCAATTTTAGTTAGATAAGGTGTCTAAAACTGTGAAAATCGGGTTATTCAGTTCTATGAGGCCTATATCAAAACGTGGACCCATACTGGCAAATTTCGGGCGCAAAGTTTAGCGTTCCGAGCGAGGACTTAATATGAAATTCCACCCTTTTTTGTGTGATATTAGGCTAAAACCTTGAAAATACCGAAAATCGGGAGGTATATGCCTATAGAAAAAAATGTCTTGTAGAAAGTTTGGTGCTCCCAACGATAATTTTATAATGAATTTTAGTCATTTCGGTAAGATACAGCAAATTTACTTTACCGAAATGACTAAAATTTCGTATTTAGTTATCGTTGAAATCGCCTTTGAAAATACGAAAATTGGGAGGTACCGTTCTCCGACTTATATTTCGATGTGTTGCAAGCGGAATGTGTTGCAATATAACAAATGAGCAAAGGCAACAGACTGGATTATGGATACCCTACATAACTAGTAAAAATTTCTTCTAGGGAATATTGTCCGAACTTCATTAAACCTAATATGCTCCTACTTCTCTGAAACCCCCACAAAACTAACTAAATTGATTATGTATTATGTAATATGAATGGGCATTCGAGCCGAATAATCTACCAAATATTAAAGTGATATTTTCACCAGAAGATAATTATTTAAATACGAAAGAGGATTTGAATTTGAGATATTAAGTGGCCAAACTTATCGCGGGGACAAAAAAATTCATTCAGTAATACCCACTATTGCCGGTACACTAATGGCTAAACCACTCTTAAAAAAATTCAAAATAAAAGAGTTTTTCAAATTGGACCAATGTTAAAGAAGTTATGAAAATATACTAAAATGTTTTGCTGATGAGCAGCATCAGCACAGCAAAAAATGTAGGATGCAACCGTAGTTCGCCTCCTCGTGGTGCATCCTGGGTAACGCTAAATGAACTACAGCGAATCGGAAGCCAAAGAAACAAGTTTTATTCAATATCAACCGGAGAGAACCAGAACCACCTAAGCACACATAATTGAACAAATGGCAAAATCAAATAAAGCAGTAGGACCACAGGTCCGAGTATGCCAACTAAACATTAAAGGCATCAGCAATGCTAACAACTATCCCAATCGTCCGAAATGAACGATTTGCACCTGCTATTCGACGCAAAAGATTCCGGTAGTTTTCACTCGGCGAGATGGAACCGCGATTACAATCCTAACTTATGTTTTGTATCCTGCGTTAACGGCACACCGCTCCATGCATCAAGAAATATACTCCCCAACTTCCCACAAGGTTAACACCGCCCAGCTATAATAAATATCGGTGTTACAATACCAGGTCCAACTCAAAGCCAAGATGGAACTTCAGGAAAGCCGACGGGTCGAAATACACAACAAAACTTGATTGCGACATCAGATTCATCCCTCCAACCACAAAGAATTTCGATCGACTCGCCGGACATATCATCGCAACAGCAAAAAAGTGCATCGCCCGTGTTTACCGAAAAGATTTCATCCCTTGCTGGAACAAAGAAAGTGAACGTCTTCTGGAAGAGTACCGTTCAACACAAAGCCCAGAAGTTGCAGATGAATTAATAAAAGCCTTGACGAAGCTAGAAAATCGGAGTGGGTCAACACCGTCAACAGTATAAACTTCAAGCACTCCAGTCGCAAAGCTTACAGTCTCCTACGAAAGCTCGAAGCTGCTAACCCTCCTCCATCTTGAAAACCATCTGTGAATGCAAATGCCATCGCTTCACAAATAATAAAATTATCTTAAGCCGATCAAGACAAACCATTTTCACGCAAAATCAACCTCGAAGTTAAACAACTACGCAACAACGCAATCCCAAACAATCTCTATTCACATCCTTTTTCTACATCTGAAATCGACCATGCTCTCCCAAAAATGAAACCAGGAACAGCCACCGGCGTCGACTGAATTTATTCGACTGAATTTATTCTACACAGCGGACCGCGTACGAAAGCATGGCTCACAAGATTTTACACAGACATTCTGCACTCTGGTTACCTCCTCCGCTCCTTTAAAAGATCAAAAGTAATCGCGCTTTTGAAACTAGGTAAAGATCCAGCGGAAGCATCGAGTTATCGGCCCATTGCTCTTCTTTCGGTGTGCTTGAAGCTTTTCGAGCATCTAATTTTAAGCCGCATTGAAGATGAAATTGACAAATTCATCCCCAACGAACAAGCAGGTTTTCGCAAGGGCCGAAGTTGCACCGACCAAGTACTGGCACTCACGAACTACATCGAGAATGGTTTCGACAGGATGCAGAAAACCGGAGTGTCTTTCATTGATCTAAAGGCAGCCTACGACACAGTCTGGAAGAATGGTCTGTTACTAAAACTAAACAAAATAATCCCCTGCAGTAGGATATGCAACATTATACAGGCTATTCTCAGCGACAGACTTTTTACCGTCCACTTAAACTACAGCTCCAGCAGAACCAAAAAACTCAATAACGGCCCGTCCCCAGGGTTCGGTCCTTGCCCCAACCCTGTTTAATCTTTACATCCATGATCTTCCGAAAACAGCTTCCCGTAAATTCAATTATGCAGACGATATGGCAATCGCAACGCAAAACACGAACATCGAAATCTTAGAGAATGTTCTGGAATCAGATTTATCTTTTATATCATCCTACTGCCACAAATGGAGACTAAAACATAGCCTCTCAAAAACACAAGTCTGCTGTTTCCACCTCACTCATGTCGAAGCAGACAGGAAACTTTTAATAAATTTTAACGGTGCCACCCTCTATCACAACTTATACGAAATACCTTGGTATAATTCTTGACGGAACCCTATTTTTCAAACAGCACCTAGAAAAATCGCCCCACAAAAATGAAGACAAGAAGCAATTTAATCCAGAAACTCGCTGGAACAACTTGGGGAGCATCCGCCAGCTGCGTTCGTACGTCTGCTCTGGCCCTGGTGTATCCGACTCCTGAATATGGTTCCCCGATCTGGCTGAATAGCCCTCACGTAAGACGCATAGACACACAATTGAACATCTCCATGAGAATCATAACAGGAACATTAAAGGCCACACCGACAGATTGGTTACCAATGTTAGCTAATAGTACGTTTACGGACTTCCACAGCCAGAATATCAGAGTCTCTAACAAGGTGGGGCCTTTCCGACGACGCTAGCTGCGTATGTGGTGCCCCTTCCCAGACTATAGAACACATTATCCACACCTGCCCTATCCTTTCATTCCCAGGACGCATTGAGAAAATCCAATCCCTTACACCAGAAGCAATATCCTGGCTCAATTCATTAAATCTTTAAAATCTATATACATGCTAAAAAATATATATATAATATATAAATTGTACTAAACTCTGTACCTATCTTCGAAAAATCCATACGCTAAATAAATAAAAACAAGTAAAAAAGTATCAGTCGGCTTTGCCGACAGAGATATACCCTCAGCCTGTGCAAATTGAAACACTTTTTTCACAAAAAACTTATGTATTTAGGGGGTTTCAATATTTTGGTCGTATGAACCGAATGTTGATTAGGATTAAAGTTCAAAAATTTTGCGGAAAAGGTACATAAAGGAATGGACCGACATAGACCATGCGGGTGCCATAGGTGGTTTTTACACCCATCGGGCTGTTTTCTCAAGAAGTATGGACTTGCCCCTGAAACAACTTTTACCATTGTAATTGAGGCAGCGAATGTAAGTTGCTTCAACAAAAATCAAAGTGATTCAATAGCAGGTCTTAAAGTGAACTTATCCAACATTTTGTGTGGGAGGTACGGGATGGAGTGGACAAATATAGTCCATATTCGAACCTGAATTATATCTGGTAGATATTATGAGAATGTGTAAAGTATGGACCAAATCGGTCACTCCAATCAAGAGTTATCGTGCGCACAATTTTTCCGAATATTTTTGAACTTTTGTGGGGTAGGCACCTGAAGGAGTGGACCGATATGGCTTATCTACGAACTTAAAGTAAGTTTGGAAACAATATTACGAAGGCCAAATTTTGGCCGGAATCAGCATTTCCGTTCGAAAATTATCTTGCGCTTCCACCCATAAACATGTTGTCATAGGGTTTGTTTTTCAACTTTCAGGCTATTTTTTCAGGAAGTAAGGACTTGCCCCTGAGGAAACTTGTACCTTCGTATAGGGGACAGTGAATACAAGATGTTACAACAAAAACCAAGGCAATTCGAGAGCAGGTCCTAAACTGAACTTTTCGGAAATTTTGTGTGGGAGGTTCGAGTACCTTCGAGTTTACCGATTGAGTCCATATTGGAACCTCATCTAAGTCTGGTAGAAATTTCATAATGTGCAAAGTATGGACCAAATCGGTTACTCCCTTCAAGAGTTATCGTACGCACAAATTTTCCGAACATTTTCGAACTTTTGTGGGGGAGATACCGGAAGGAGTGGACCGATATAATCCATCTTTGAACTTGAACTAAGTTTGGACAAAATATTACGAAAGCCAAATTTTGGACCGAATCGGCAGATCCGTTCGAGAGCTATATTGCGCTCCAACCACTACACACGGTGTCATAGGGTTTTTTGTAACTTTCAGGCTATTTTCTCAGGAAGTATGGACTTGCCCCTAATGAAACTTACAGCGTCGTATAGAGGACAGCGAATACAACTTGCGTAAACAAAAATCAAAGCGATTCGAGACCAGGTCCTAAACTGAACTTTTCCGAAATTTTGTGTGGGAGGTACCCGAAGGAGTGGACCGATTGAGTCCATATTGGAACCTCATCTAAGTTTGGTAGAAATTACACGATGTGCAAAGTATGGACCAAATCGGTTATTCCCTACAAGAGTTATTGTGCGCACAAGTTTTGCGACAATTTTTGAACATTTGTGGGGGAGGTACCTGAAGGAGTGGACCTATATGGCCCATCTTCGAACTTAAATCGAATCTAGACAAAATATTTCGATACCCAAAAATTGAACCTAATCGATTGATCCGTTCGAGAGTTATCGTGCGCACCAACCTGCCAGACAGACAGACAGACGGACGGACATTGCTAGATCAATAAAAATTGTCTGAAACGGATATCGTACAAACATACTTGGGGTCTAAAACCATTATTTCGATGAGGCACATTATTTACACATTTTCAAAAACTAAAGCCATAGTGAAATCTGTAGTGGAATTCTGTAACACATTACTCCAGTTACCGACAAATATCGGTAAAATTAAAATGCTTATATTTCGGTAATTAACGAAAATTTTCGATAAGTTAACAACCAAAGTGCTGTCATTGATACTTTACATTCATAATTTTGCGTTTAAATGTTACCGATTTTTGTCGGTAACTAAAAAAATGTGTTACAGAATTCCACTACAGTACAAACATCGACATAATTACCAATTAGGGATACGTAAAATCGATTTCGGTTAATCGATTAGTCGATTATTAGCTGCAAAATTTCTAAAAGTCGTAGTCGATTATTGACTGTGCGAAAACCGGATAATCGATTATTCTTAATCGACTTTCGAAAGACCGAGTCAACTATTATTCGTCGGCCATTAGTCGTACTCTATTATTATACGTAGTCGACTATTAATCGTAGTTTACTATTAGGTGTGGTAAAAAAGCGCAATGGACGGTATTTTTATACATATATAAATCACGGACCGCATCAACGAAAATGGTCGATTATATATACATATATTCGATTATAATCGGTTTTCGGCGGTTAACGAATAATCAAAAGTCGACTTTTAGTACACTCTCAAATAATCGACTAACCGAAAATCGAGTTTCAAGTTTTTACGAAAACCGTATAATCGAAAAATCGATTATTGCATTTCATCAGCGTATCCCTATTACCAATAGAAAGCTGAATTGGTCTTCTTTCATACTCGTATAAAGGATTCATCAGCGAAATGTGAATACAAATTTTAAAATTATTCACATAAACGTTATGGTCCATTTCGTTCGTTAAATATTTTTCGATCATCATAATTTTGTAGGCTTATTTTATGTTACAAGCCCTATCCTCTTTCGCACGTTGCATCCCCAGCTGTCTAAGTTGCATATACGTACATTGTTCCTACAAACCTTGTCTCAAAATGATGCTAACTTCTTCATTCATGTTTCTATTTTGAAAATTTTAGTGAGTGTCAATGTATGAGTGTATTAAAATTGAATCTAGTGTATAGTCGAAAGGCAAATGTTGTAGCATTTGACAAATATTTACGAAACGTGTTTGCCACTAAAATGCCGAGAAGCTACTTTTTTTGCTGGCAAGGCATTAAATGCATACAGATGTCATCAACTATGATGACATTCCAAAGCCTCTACTATTACATTCAAAATGCATTTCAATGTGTTGTTGTAAAAAGGATTGAATACAATTATAATAATAATTATAATATAAATATAATAATTTAATAAATTATAAATAAAATAATATAAATAATAAAAAAAATGTTCCATAGACTGTAAGAAATAAATAAATAAATAAATTAATTAATAAATAAAAATAAATAAAAAATTTGTATTTCAAATTCATTTCAGCCAGTTGTAGATATTTCTTTATGCTAAACTTTAACATTTCGATTACCCGATGCAATACCAAGGCGTGTTTGTCCATCTATTAAAATCACTATAGATTTAACTTGTGCATTAAAGCCTTACATCCGACTCCATTTCCTATAGTGTGCGCACAATTCAGTGTTGTCCTAAGAATTTTGCAATAGAAGACAATATACACACATACATAGCCAAATAATTTAACTTTTTACTCCATTCAGCAATTCTTGAAGAAACAACTTCATAAAGTTTGGCACCGGAAGTACTCATCTAAAAAAGCAAGTACGAGGTGTTTTTTATATTCGTTTTGTTTTTTGTTTCAGTAAAGACTTTTTTCTTGTTAATTTCTGTTACACTTGCGGAATACAGAATAAAAGAAAAAAAAAAAAAACAAAAATCTTTAACTTTGTGAACTTTTCTGACTTTGTTCTAAAAACAACACAGCTAACAGCAACAAACGTACGCAAAAGATATGCAACGTCTGAGGTCTCCTAGCAACGTTGAAAGATGTTTTGCAGTAAAAAAAGAAGGCAAGAAAATGAAAAATATATAAATTGAGTCATTCTCTGACGTTGTCTGGCAACTAAAATGCACTTCGCTGATGTCGTCTTTGCCAAGAAAAAGAAAACAAAACTAAAACCTACAATTTATTTCACTTGGCTACGAATATGTATAGCTGTACTGAATGTTTTACATATTGCGATTTCTTGAGAGCTAAAAGTGCAATTTTACAGCTTAAACTAACACCATATTTTTCATATAAACAAATTGTCACCACGTTACTACTAACCTATTAGCTTAACTAATGTGGTATTAATTAAAAATGGTGTAAAGTTTAGCTCGAACTTTTATATTTTTATAACCTCCACCATAATCCATATGGAGGGAATATTAAGTTTGTTTTTATACCCTCAGCCTTTAGGCTAAAGAGGATATTTACACTTTGATACGACCAAAAATGTGCCTCATCGAAATAATGGTTTTAGACCCCAAGTATGTATGTACGATATCCGTTTCAGACAATTTTGAGTAGATCTAGCAATGTCCGTCCGTCTGTCTGTCTGTCTGGCAGGCTGGTGCGCACGATAACTCTCGAACGGATCAATCGATTCGGTTCAAATTTTGGTTATCGAAATATGTTGTCCAGATTCGATTTAAGTTCGAATGTTCAAAAATTGTCGCAAAACTTGTGCGCACAATAACTCTTGTAGTGAATAACCGATTTGGTCCATACTTTGCACATCGTGTAATTTCTACCAAACTTAGATGAGGATCCAATATGGACTCAATCGGTCTACTCCTTCGGGTACCTTCCACACAAAATTTCGGAAAAATTCAGTTTAGGACCTGGTCTCGAATCGCTTTGATTTTTGTTTACGCAAGTTGTATTCGCCGTCCTCTATACGACGATGTAAGTTTCATTAGGGACAAGTCCATACTTCCTGAGAAAATAGCCTGAAAGTTACAAATTTGGCTTTCTCAATATTTTGTCCAAACTTAGTTCAAGTTCAAAGATGGATTATATCGGTCCACTCCTTCCGGTATCTCCCCCACAAAAGTTCGAAAATGTTCGGAAAAATTGTGCGTACGATAACTCTTGAAGGGAGTAACCGATTTGGTCCATACTTTGCACATTATGAAATTTCTACCAGACTTAGATGAGGTTCCAATATGGACTCAATCGGTAAACTCGAAGGTACTCGAACCGCCCACACAAAATTTCCGAAAAGTTCAGTTTAGGACCTGCTCTCGAATTGCCTTGGTTTTTGTTGTAACATCTTGTATTCACTGTCCCCTATACGAAGGTACAAGTTTCCTCAGGGGCAAGTCCTTACTTCCTGAAAAAATAGCCTGAAAGTTGAAAAACAAACCCTATGACAACATGTTTATGGGTGGAAGCGCTAGATAATTCTCTAACGGAAATGCTGATTCCGGCCAAAATTTGGCCTTCGTAATATTGTTTCCAAACTTACTTTAAGTTCGTAGATAAGCCATATCGGTCCACTCCTTCAGGTGCCTACCCCACAAAAGTTCAAAAATATATAATATCTACCAGATATAATTCAGGTTCGAATATGGACTATATTTGTCCACTCCATCCCGTACCTCCCACACAAAATGTTGGATAAGTTCACTTTAAGACCTGCTATTGAATCACTTTGATTTTTGTTGAAGCAACTTACATTCGCTGCCTCAATTACGATGGTAAAAGTTGTTTCAGGGGCAAGTCCATACTTCTTGAGAAAACAGCCCGAAGGGTGTAACAACCCCCTATGGCACCCCCTTGGTCTATGTCGGTCCATTTTTGTCGGTTCATACGACCAAAATTTTGAAACCCCCTAAATACATAAGTTTTTTTGTGAAAAAAGTGTTTCAATTTGCACAGGCTGAGGGTATATCTCTGTCGGCAAAGCCGACTGATACTTTTTTACTTGTTCAATTTAAAACACATTAAAGTATATATATTCATGGTCAGGGTAAAGTTCTGAGTCGATCTCTATCACTCTTTTATTCGGAAAGCTTGATATCGGACGTTAAAAGTTGAATAAGACTCGTCTTTTATTTGCAGCAGGTCAAGTTCGAAGATCTATCTATAAGCAATTCTTGTGGACGGGACACATTCTTCCTGCCAGATGGTGCTAACTACCGTGTCGCCTCCGGCGACAGCTTCTGCTGACTTATTATTTTTTAGTCGAGTTATTGCTGTATTTATCTAATATTGGCCGGGCGGTGTGTGTACATTAGGGTGACCCAAAAAAAAAACAATTTTTTTTTGGATTTCCTACCCCCAAATTTTTCCAACATTTTTTCCCCAAATTTGATCCAAAAACCTTATGAAAATTGCTTTGTTTTAATAACAATTTAATTTAATAATTTTGTTTTTTTGGTCATCTTTCTGTGGCATCTTTCGCTAGTGTTCGATACCATCAGTTTGGAAAAATGCACATTCCAAATCCTGAGCACACTATCTGTTTGATGTTTCACTCTATAGTAGAAATTTCGGACTTCATTCTGGCTCCTGTATATCTCAACAATACTCTTGCTTTTCCATAAATCTCTTTTTTCTTTGGAAATTATGTTTCTCCTCTCTACTTTTCTCACGATGTCTCTTTCTTGCGCTTCTCGTAGCTACAGATTGTAGAATAGCCGCATTTCATTTTTCGGAAGCAGCAAGACCCTCCTGATCATACCATGGTTTCCTTGGTGTAGGTCTCTGCTCCAAGTGAGGATTTTCCGTCTGTTAGCATGGAGTGGACAAATTAGCTATAATTTGGTATCCGGGGGTACACAAAAAATGCGCTTTACAATTCTAATTAGCTTTTTTCGTTTGTATCGCATTGAAATAATCCTTTGCGACCCTATAAAGTATATATTCTTGATCAAGATAAAATTCTGAATCGATTCAGCTATGTCCGTTTCTTCGTCTGTTGTAATAAATCTATCGTCTTCTCCACCAAAAATTGTCAGCATAGGCCCACGTTTTGGTATAGCCGCTATATAACTGTAACTCCCGATTTTGTTACAATTTATAACCGAACCACCTGTAATTTCATATTTGATATTCCCAGTGGTCACAAAAATTCTGCAGGAAAAATTGTCAACATAGATCCATGTTTTGGTATAGTCAAATATAACGATACCTCCCAAATTTAGGTATTTTGACGATTTTAGCTACAGTTTTTAACCGAACTATTGAGGTTCCCAGTGATCAGAAAACTTCTCCACCAAAACTTTTCAACATAGGTCCATGTATTTAAATTTTGAGGATTTTAGCTAACATTTTTAAACGAACTAGCTGTAATTTACCATTAGAGGTTCCCAGTGATCACTTCCCCACCAAAAAATTGCAACAGAGACCAATATTTTGGTATAGCCTCCATTAACGATACCTAACGATTTTCGGTATTATGAGAATTTAAGCTACAATTACACTGTGTTACAAAAGTTGATTAGAAATATTCTAGCGTTCCGATTTAAAATTTCTGTCGTGTTGGGCCCATGGATAACGTAAATTCCTTTGGTTCGCTTGGGTCACTTCGTTTTATTGTTTTATAACGGTAAAAGGGTTTTTTAGATTTTCAAATTTAAACGGACATAACGCGACGTATTTGTATTTATCTCTTTTGCTTTTATTATTAAATCGGTCAACAAATAAATAAGTTATCTTTGACATTTCAAGTTTTGTGATTAGATCTCTTTGTTTAGCGGTTGAAGTGTTAAATCTCACAAAAAGCTGGAAAATGCTCTTCCTCGTGCTCTAGGCTGCTTAGAAGATACCAAACAGTATAATTATTTACTTCCACCCACAATGAAAGCGGGAAAAACTAAAAACTGGTGCAGCAAATAAGTGAAATAGGCCGAAAATATACATATATGGGAGCTATAACCAAATCTGAACCGATTTCGATATAATTTGGCACATTCATTTCTAGATCGAATTAAGTCACACAATCCAAATTTCATCATAATCGGACGTATATAGCGTTCTTGGTGCAGCAAATATGTCAAATCGGCCGAATATATATGTATATGGGAGCTATCTAGACTGAATTCAGTCGCACATTCCAAATTTCATCAAAATCGGACGTATATAGTGTGTTTGGTGCAGGAAATATAAAAATCGGCCGAAAATATATATGGGAGCTATATCCAAATCTGAACAGATTTTTACCAACAGCGTTCTTCCTATGGCTAAAAAAATGTTACACCCCAATTTTCAGCTGAATCGGACAAAAATTGCGACCTGTACGTTGCGAACGGGCGCACATGCATAAATCGACTTAGAAAGTGATTCTATGTATATTCTAAGAAGGAACTATGGGTCTATCTTGTTTCCTTTTGTATGTTACACACAAATGGACAAAGATATAATACCCCTTACTACAGTGTGGTGTAGGGTATAAACAATTGGTGGTGCACATGTAGGTGTTTAAACAACCCTTAATGTTCGTACGCGTAGAAAAGTGTTTTCGGCTACAAATCAGAAATTCGCATGATCAAATCTAGCAGAGAGCAAAATAAAATAAAACCAATAAGGAAAGAATAAAAGTCGGTCGGGGGCGATTACACTGTGCAACATTTTCATGATAATTTTGTGCAAACAACTCCTACTGCGGATTAGAAGAAAGTATATAGCCAATCGACAAAAAACATTTTTGGTTTTGTGTTGTTAGATCGGGTTTAGATGGCCTCATCTAAACATAGCTAAATATTGACTTTTTACAGCAAATCAAGCCATTATTTCTGAAACCAATTCGAATTTTGGTTAAACCTCTGAAGCAAACCTATAGATAAGAGCATGAAGAAAATATTGGGAGAAGCTATCAACTCGTAAAACTGCATTTATTGCGTCAAAATGCATAATATATTTAAAAATTCCATTATTTTGCATATTTCGCACCATATCTCCAAAACTACTAGAATTTTCGTTAACTTTTCTTTAAAAAAATATCCGCTGGAATGAATTTCAAAAGTCTTCCAATCCATTCTTGTAAAAAGCCTCTATCACGCTGTTTCTAGCTCATTTTTCAACGACAATTTGATAAATATGTTAACAGTGCATAGAAATCTCAAATATGAAAATAAATAAACAACATTAAATAAGTAATTTAGGGTTTCAGAATGTTCTTAAGAATTGCTGAACACATTATTTGGAAAAAAATTTGCGAAAGCTTACTTAGTTCTACTCCTAATAGTTTAACTGCTACTGACCAAAAATCCAGAAATTATATAAACTTGCATATATTTTATCACAAAGCAGACTCCGGTCCTCGTTGCTGGCCCGCCGTAATGAGTTTTAATGACAACTTTTCATGGACTTTATTCTTGACAATTCAATAATAGGTATTTTCTACCTCACTTCTTCGGTCCATTGTCAAACCGAGGAGAATTTTAAATTTATCAACAGATTTTGTCTGTAACCTTTCTTTTCTCTTACGGACTTTGTCGGATTTTTTCGCCCATTGATGCTGTTTAGGATTTTATATCGTCCATGTCCCCTGTCTTTATTATAAAGCGATCTAATTATAAAAGTTAAAAAAAAATGGCCAGTTACAAATTTTACAAAATCGAAACTTTTTTTATTTGTTTATTTTAAAGTACAGGTGGAATAGAATTTCGAGTCGATCGGACAAAAAATATCTGAGATATGAGCGATAGAAAGAGAAAATTCATTGCGATTTTTATGTAATATCGAAGTTTGAAACGCGGTTTTCTCAAAATGGCATTTTAATGCGGTGCCCACTAGAGTTGGGCAATTTCGTCCCTTTTGTGGTTCGATTCTTCTTCATCAAAACAAAAGAAAAATAAATTGTTTTCGGCTTTCTTCATGGTAGATTACAAATATTTAAAACAAATTTACAATCGTTTTGCTAATTAAAAATACTTCAATTGCTTTTCTTTAATTCGGCAAAGATCAGTTTAGTAAGAAATCAAAAACGAAATGACACTATGAGATTTCTTATTCACTAATAAAAGACAGGGAGAGAGAGTGACAACTGATGGAACTAACTGAAAGACAAGAGCAAAAAGAATGGGAGAAAAACGAACGACGGAGCAAAAGGAACTAGCTGAACCGCATAGTCGGACCTAGTACCGGTCGTTCCTTTTGTGGAGTAGTTCCTTTGAACTAGTTCGTTCCGGAACGACACAACTCTAGTGCCCACTGTAACTCGAAAACTGATGATCCGATCTTCATATGGTTTTGTGGGATTATTATACACATACAAAGCCTGTACTTAAGCGAGAGACTTTTAAAATTTTTTTTGAGGTTTTTAATTTAAGTCGAGATTTTAACTTAGTCAGAACACTGTGCAATATTTTTAAACAAAAAAATCCGAAAGTAGCTCAAGGTGTGATCTATAAGATGAAAACAAAATCTTTTGAAAAAATTTGGTAGATTTCTTGTAAAATAATCATGAAAAATGTCTTTTTTCGTGTTCAATAAGTGGCCATAACCCCTTAAGTCGAATTCTCCCTCTTATTGAGACTTATATGTTTTAGTTTTTCATGCCTGATGGACCGTTCAACCTCAACATTTAAGGAAATTTGTAAATATATCGTTTTTCTTGATCGGGGGCTCAACTACCGTTGTCTCGAAAATTAATTTGCAAGTCGATGCACTCATAAGTTTAGTAAATATAGCGATTACAAAACAATAGGCCCTGGAAATTCGTCTACAAATATATAGGGTATAGGGGAAGGACCACGCCTCTTCCGAAATTCAACTATGTCGCCCTGTACATTCCATGACAATTTCAGGAAAATTTACTTATTATTTTGTTCATTTACAAAAAAAATGTTTTGACAATCCGGCGGATAAGAACATCTAACACAAGTCTATGGTGTTCTTTGTTCGAAGTCAAAAGTCGACTTTAAAAACTATTTGTATATCAAATGCATTTTATCTCTTTGATACATATTGTTGTCATAGAAAAATTGTGGACGTAAAAATCGAAGTTAAAGAATATACAAAATGTCCAACTAGTCTCGAATATTGGTTATTTACCTAAAAATAAATTCTGTACGTTTATTTAAACATTGCAATTTAAGTAAAGATTTTCTTCTCTACTATTAGTGTAACATTAGTGCTCCCTTTTCACTTGGAAGCTATAATGTATCCCATTTGTACTTTTATTATTGTGATTATTTTATCATTATTTTGTTTTTGGGGTTAAAAGCATCTCAACATTATGAATATTCGTGTGGACATAAAATTGTGCTCGCATAAATCTAGACATAAACTTTTTCAAATCCAGTTCAGTGGTTTCGTATTCCTACTCCTCCCAACTTTTAAGACGCAAACACGCATTTTACATCTCACTAGGGTTGTCGGTTTAAAAAGTTTTTAAATTGACCGAAATTTGAGATTTCTAAAAAAATATTGTAGTGACGTCTACATACTCGTTGAGCATGCAAAAACTTAAACAAAGAAATTATCCAGTAATTTTTGCCCTGGTTGCAATTTTCTAATTTGTTAAATTGCTAGAGCAGAGCAGGGTGCTTCCAGAAACCCTTTCTGAAAAAAGGGTGCTTCTATTGACCTTTTCTGAAAGTACGGGTTCTTCTATTCACCTTTTCTGAAAGTAAGGATTCTTCTATTGACTCTCTCTGAACCTTCCTTCCTTCCTTCCTTCCTTGACCCTCTCATACGGGGTGCTTCTTTAGACCCTTCCTTTCATAAGGGGTGCTTCTATAGACCTTTCCTTGCAAAAAAGGTGCTTCTATAGACCCTTCCTTTCACAAAGGGTGCTTCTATAGACCCTTCCATTCACAAAAGTTGCTTCTATAGACCCTTCCTTTCACAAAGGGTGCTTCTATGGACACTTGCTTTCACAAAGGGTGCTTCTATAGACCCCTTCCTTTTACGAAGGGTACTTCTATAGACCCTTGCTTTCAAAAAGGGTGATTCTTAAAGAAATCACACAAAGAAATTATCCAGTAATTTTTGCCCTGGTTGCAATTTTCTAATTTGTTAAATTGCTAGAGCAGAGCAGGGTGCTTCCAGAAACCCTTTCTGAAAAAAGGGTGCTTCTATTGACCTTTTCTGAAAGTACGGGTTCTTCTATTCACCTTTTCTGAAAGTAAGGATTCTTCTATTGACTCTCTCTGAACCTTCCTTCCTTCCTTCCTTCCTTGACCCTCTCATACGGGGTGCTTCTTTAGACCCTTCCTTTCATAAGGGGTGCTTCTATAGACCTTTCCTTGCAAAAAAGGTGCTTCTATAGACCCTTCCTTTCACAAAGGGTGCTTCTATAGACCCTTCCATTCACAAAAGTTGCTTCTATAGACCCTTCCTTTCACAAAGGGTGCTTCTATGGACACTTGCTTTCACAAAGGGTGCTTCTATAGACCCCTTCCTTTTACGAAGGGTACTTCTATAGACCCTTGCTTTCAAAAAGGGTGATTCTATAACCCTTCCTCTCACAAAGGGTGCTTCTATAGACCCTTCGTTTCACAAAGGATGCTTCTATAGACCCTTTGTTTCACAAAGGGTGCTTCTATAGACCCTTCCATTCACAAAGGGTGCTTCCATAGACCCTTCCTTCCACGAAGGGTGCTTCTATAGACCATTCCTTTCACAAAGGGTGCTTCTATAGACCCTTCCATTCACAAAGGGTGCTTCCATAGACCCTTCCTTCCACGAAGGGTGCTTCTATAGACCATTCCTTTCACAAAGGGTGCTTCTATGGACACTTGCTTTCAGAAAGGGTGCTTCTATAGATCCTTCCTTTCACAAAGGGTACTTCTATATACCCTTCCTTTCGCAAAGGATGCTTCTATAGACCCTTCTTTTCACAAAGGATGCTTCTATAGACCCTTCTTTTCACAAAGGCCGTTTCTACGGACACTTGCATTCGCAAAGTTTGCTTCTATAGACCCTTCCCTTCACAGAGGGTGCTTCTATAGACCCTTCCTTTCACACAGGGTGCTTCGATAGACCCTTCCTTTCACAAAGGGTGCTTCTATAGACCCTTCCTTTCACAAAGGGTGCTTCTATAGACCCTTCCTTTCACAAAGGGTGCTTCTATAGACCCTTCCTTTCACAAAGGGTGCTTCTATAGACCCTTCCTTTCACAAAGGGTGCTTCTATAGACCCTTCCTTTCACAAAGGATGCTTCTATAGACCCTCCTATTGACTCTCTCTGACCCTTCCTTCCTTCCTTGACTCTCACTGTCCCAAAGGGTACCTTTATAGACCCTTCCTTTCACAAAGTGTGTTTCTATAGACCCTTCCTTTCACAAAGGGTGCTTCTATAGACCCTTCGTTTCACAAAGGGTGCTTCTGTAGACCCTTCCATTCACAGAGCGTGCTTTCATAGACCCTTCCTTCCACAAAGGGTGCTTCTATAGACCCTTCCTTCCACAAAGGGTGCTTCTATAGACCCTTTCTGAAAGAAAGGGTGCTTCTATGGACCCTTTCTGAAAGAAAGAGTGCTTCTATTGACTCTCTCTGACACTTCCTTCCGCAAAGGGTGCTTCTATAGACCCTTCCTTTCACAAAGGTTGCTTCTATAGACCCTTCCTTTCACAAAGGGTGTTTCTATAGACCCTTGCTTTCACAGAGGGTGCTTCTATAAACCCTTCCTTTCACAAAGGGTGCTTTTATTCACCCTTTCTGAAAGAAAAAAAAATGCTTCTATAGATCCTTTCTAAACGAAAGTGTGCTTCGATGGACACTTGGTTTCATAAAGGGTGCTTCTATAGATCCCTCCTTTCACAAAGTATGCTTCTACAGACCCTTCTTTTCACAAAAGGGCGTTTCTGTGGACACTTGCTTTCAAAGAGGGTGCTTCTATAGACCCTTTCTTTCACAAAGCGTGCTTCTATAGACCCTTGCTTCCAAAAAAGGTGATTCTATAACCCTTCCTTTCACAAAGGGTGCTTTTATTCACCCTTTCTGAAAGAAAAAAAATGCTTCTATATATCCTTTCTAAACGAAAGTGTGCTTCTATAGACCCTTCCTTCGACGAAGGGTGCTTCAATAGACCCTTCCTTCGACGAAGGGTGCTTCAATAGACCCTTCCTTCGACGAAGGGTGCTTCTATATACCCTTCCATTCACAAAGGGTGCTTCCATAGACCCTTCCTTTCACAAAGGGTGCTTCTATAGACCCTTCCATTCACAAAGGGTGCTTTTATTCACCCTTTCTGAAAGAAAAAATGCTTAGATCCTTTCTAAACGAAAGTGTGCTTCTATAGGCCCTTTCTGAAAGAAAGAGTGCTTCTATGGACCCTTTCTGAAAGAAATACTGCTTCTGTTGACCCTTTCTGAAAGAAATGGTGCTTTTATATACCCTTTCTGAAAGAAAGGATGCTTCTACAGACCCTTTCTGAAATATATGTTGCTTTTATATACCCTTTCTGAAAGAAAGGATGCTTCTTTAGACCCTTCCTAAAAGAAGGGGTGCTTCTATGGACCCATTTTGAAAGAAAGATTGCTTCAATTTACCCTTCCTTAAAGACAAAATGAGTCTACTGACCCTTTCTGAAAGAAAAAATGCTTCTATAGATCCTTTCTAAAATAAAGTGTGCTTCTATAGGCCCTTTCTGAAAGAAAGAGTGCTTCTATGGACCCTTGCTGAAAGAAAGGCTGCTTCTATAGACCTTTTCTGAAAGATAAGGTGCTTTCAGAGGCCCTTCTTGAAAGAAAGGGTGCTTCTCTACACCCTTTCTGAATAAAATGAACCCTTTATGAACCCTTTTGGAGAGAAATGGTGTTTCTATGGACCCTTTCTGATCGAAGAGGTGCCTCTATATTCCTGTTCATATAAAAGGGTGCTTCCATGAATCCTTTTCTAAAAGAAAGAGTGTTTCTATAGATCCTTGTCTAATAGAAAGTTTTTTCTATTGATCTTTTCTTCTATCTAAAAATATACCTGACATCTATCTTTGTCCCTTTGTTAATGTAAGCATTTTGTTGTTATATGCAAGGAACTCAACTGAAAACGACAACCCTAGCAGTAATGCTAAACTTTTTAAATTTGAAATGTTTGCTAAAAGACTTGCCAAGACTTTTCTACCTGGGATACTTTAGCCGTGTAGCTTTGTATTTTGCGATGAAAATGTGCGCCAAATTGTAAACATAAGAAACGTTCTGCACGCTAGTGGTATCGTTACACTGCATCTAGAAACACCTGTCCCTTATACATACTACATACATACTAGAAATGTAGGATGGCTTGTTTGGGTGCTACCATGATGCCATGTCACTGCAGTATATTCATTCTTTGCATTAGCTAGGACACACCATGACATTCGGCCACATCAAAATGGCATGAAAACATTACCCAGAGCTTTTCTGAAAACGGTGGCAAAACAAAAACTAATGATGATGACGATGATGCGGTATTAAACAACAGCCACAACGCGATGAGTAACATTCTGTTGCGTATACATTATTTAACATTGTCAGGAGCAGTCGGCTCGTGTCATCGGGTAATGTACATAAGACAAAGGCTACCTTGGACTCGTATATGTACTTTGCAATTTGATGGTCTCGATTGAAGAAATGGGTTTAATTATCGTTTCTAGTTCATGTATGTGTGTATGTTTTTTGGTTCAGTTCAACTACGAGTATTGGTGTCATATTTAGCGTTCCCGAATATAGTAAAGACGTACTTAGCAGGAAAGTATAGACAAAACATCATATTGGGTCTATATAAAAATTTGGCATTTTCCAACAATTAAGGCAAAGGCTAAAATTTTCTCCAAAGGTGGACAGGTGAACTATTTCATTCCCTGCTTATACTTAAATATGTGGCTAATGACACAACATATACTTTAAATTTAGGACTTTTGGGTGTAAAATCACTACTATTGCTACGCCATCAACTTTTTTAGCTGAATGAAAAAGTATAAGGTAGTGGCGCAGTATCAATTCATGATATGAATACAAGCAATTATATATGTATGTATTTGTTTGTTGCATTAAAATAGGAAACCCCATTAAAATATAATGTCCATTGTTGGACGAGAAAGTATTTATATATTCAATTATAACTGCAATTATTGTAATTAAATAATTCGTTTGGATTGTTATAGCAAAATGCATTGTAAACGTTTTGCTCCAAGCCACGACAAACAATAGAACAATCCTCCCACATAATAGCATTCTTCTGGTTGGGAAAAACAATGCAAAATGTGTTACAACTCAAACACAAACAAATTTATGCATTGTTTTGTAAACTATATTATAAAAGAAATATAACGTAACACTTAGAGAAATATCCTCTTATGTGTTACTTTAGTGTGATATTACAGTTATACATACTTACGTATATATATATATATGTACTTCTATGTATGTGTGTACATTGGTATCGTAATTTTAAAGTTATGTTTTCTATGCACCAAGTGCTACTATTTGTACGATCACTGGTCTTATGTTAGAAGATCCGTAAATGTCGGCTTCAAAATCGTATTATCTTCGATACAAAAATTTTCACACGTTTTTCCTCAACTTATTTTTCAATTACAAGTAAATTTTTCCAATTTTTCTATGAGTTCAAGGGATTCAGTTGCTATTTAATCCGTTTCTGTTTGTTACTTAATGTCATCTGTATTACTTACCTCAGTGTACATAATAATAATCTTTTAACATTTCACCTAAATAAAAGCAGTGCCAAGTGTATTTGGCACACTAATTTTGTTACAAATCGAAAATGACGTCTTATTTTAGATAGATTTAGATGACTCACGGTATATTGTCGTTGAGTCTAAAAATTTGTTTTGTTTTTGTACGCTTGAATGTATACTGAGTATTTTATTGCGTTTGTAACTCTTCAAAATGATGTATACCAGTTAACTTATATACAGTCGAAAATCTCAAAGTGCTGCTGCCACTTGTATGGGGTGTGATTAGAGTTTGGGCATTCCCTACTTGGTTCATGCTCCCGGGATATCGGGAATGGAAATTTCACGTTCCCGGGTACTCTGGAATTCCCTGCACTTTGGAAAATCGAATTCATGACACATCGCCGTAACAGAGAACAAACAAAAAAATGACTCCTTCTATTTATAGTTGTATTGTTAGTTATCTCTTAGGAATAATATTAAGGTATATGTATATTTTATAATACGGCCAAAAACTACTTTTTTGAGTAATTTGCGGAGGTAATATAAAATATCTGTTTCCCACGGGCGTCCTAGCAAAGGCTTCCTTGATATAATTCGCATTTCTATTTTTTAGGAGGCACGATTTATCGTCAAAAATTTATATTCAAGGGTTTTGGCTCAACTTTAGAGGGTAAGGGATGCCATAGTTATTACTAACTTCCAATATACACGATTTCCCACTTATACCGTTTTCAATATTCCATAAAAACAAGTAAAAAAGTATCAGTCGGCTTTGCCGACAGAGATATACCCTCAGTCTGTGTATATTGAAACAATTTCCCAAAAACGTTTTTAAAAATTTTGGGCATTTGAACCGACAAAAATGTTGATTAGGATTAAAGATCAAAAGTTTTGCGGAGTAGAAA
The DNA here is from genome assembly GCF_047663935.1 of Musca autumnalis. Taxonomy (NCBI): domain Eukaryota; kingdom Metazoa; phylum Arthropoda; class Insecta; order Diptera; family Muscidae; genus Musca; species Musca autumnalis. Next base: position 116,710,693 of record NW_027411977.1, on the reverse strand, counting down.
CTAAAAGGAATGGAACTACATTGACCATTATGGAAGTGGATCTCCAGCCACTACATATGGTGCCATAGGGGTTTTCCACCCTTCGGGCTGTTTGCTCAAGAAGTATGGACTTTCCCCTGAAAAAACTTTTACCATCGTAAGTGAGGCAGCGAATGCAAGTTGCTTCAACAAAAATCAAAGTGATTCGAAAGCAGGTCTTAAAGTGAACTTATCCGAAATTTTGTGTAGGAGGTACCGGATGGAGTGGACAGATATAGTCCATATTTGAACCTGATTTATATCTAGTAAATACATTAGGATGTGTAAAGTATGGACCAATTTGGCCACTCCCTTCGAACAAAATTTCCGAACATTTTTGAACTTTTGTGGGGGAGGTACCTGAAGAAGTGGACCGATATGGCTTATCTTGGAACTTGAACTATGCTTGGACAAAATATTACTAAGGTCAAATTTTGGACCGAATCGGAAGATCCGTTCGAGGGTTATCTTGCACTCCAACCACCTTACACGGTGTTATTGGGGGTTTTTGCAACTTTCAGGGTATTTTCTCAGGAAGTATGGACCTAAACTGAACTTTTCCGACATTTTGTGTGGTAGGTACCCGAAGGAGTGGACAGATTAAGTCCATATTGAAACTTTACCTAAGTCTGGTACACATTTTACGATGGGCAAGGTGTGGACCAAATCGGTTACTCCCTTCATGAGTTATCGTGCGCACAAGTTTTGCGACAGTTTCTGAACATTTGTGGGGGAGGTACCTGAAGGAGTGGACCTATATGGCCCATCTTCGAACTTACATCGAATCTGGACAAAATATTTAGATACCCAAAATTTGAACCGAATCGATTGATCCGGTCGAGAGTTATCGTGCGCACCAGCCAGCCAGACCGACAGACAGACAGACAGACGGACGGACATTGCTAGATCTACTCAAAATTGTCTGAAACGGATATCGTACAAACATACTTGGGGTCTAAAACCATTATTTCGTTGAGGCACATTTTTGGTCGTATCAAAGTGTAAATACCCTCTTTAGCCTAAAGGCTGAGGGTATAAAAATACTAACTATCGAGGGGACCAAAATGTATGTACTTTTTACGAATTATCGCAAGTTTGTTACGAGTTATGGTGAATTAAGAATTGTCAGGGGGAGAATTATCGCTAAATAATTAAAACAAATAACTAAGAAAATAATGTATGCATGACTTCTATATGACATCAAAAAATTTTCGAGAATTCGGGAATTCTCGGGACGGCATTAATAGCCATTGGGAGCATTAAACATTCATGCAAAGTAGTATAGATACTGGTCGCTGTTTTGATATAGGCCAGTATCGGGCACCATCCCAATTAAATATTGCGCTTGTGTTGTGTTAAACAACAACAAAACACGGTGCTCTTGAAGCAACTTTAAATAGAAGGTGCTTACACCTGGGAAGTTATTGCGGATTCTGAAACTACAATGTTCATAGATTAGAAAAACAAACAAAAAAAAAAAAACAAGTAAAAAAGCGTTAAGTTCGGCCGGGCCGAACTTTTTATACCCTCCACCATAAAATATTCTGAACTAAAATGGAATAATTAGTTTTCATTCCTGTCCCCAACATTAAGTGGGTACGTTAAAATGTCAGATAATGTACATAGAATGCTTCATTCGGGAGGCTCTTTTTTATGGTGCCTATATCTAACTATGTATGTTGACAATTTTTGGTGGGAGGTACCGTTATATAGGGGTTATAATAAAACATGCACCTATGTTGACAGTTTTTGATGGAAGCTTTTAATGTCAAATAACTCCTAATTCGGTTAAAAATTGCAGCTAGAATCCTCAAAATACCGAAAATCAGTACATAACGTGGGAACTTCAAATGTCATTAACAGCTAGTTCGGAGGTATGTGGGCTATACGAAAATATGAACTTAAATGAAAAATTTTTTGTTGGCTTTTAAATTTCAAATTACAGAAAGTTCGTCCAAAAAATAAAGCAAAGGTACGGCAAATCGGGAGGTTTGTTTTGGGGCTATACTAAAACCTGGACCTACGTTCGTTAAACATTTTAAGTAAAATCTTCAAAGTACCGAAAATCGGGATGTATCGTTATATTGGGACTATGTTGAAAATTGTTGATGCAGATGTGTGGTGACCACTACAACCTTCAAATGTCAAATTACAGTTAGTTCGGTTAAAAATTGTAGCTAAAATTGCAAAATTACTGAAAATTGGGAGGTACCGTTATATGGGAGCTATATCCGAAACTGGACCTTTGTTGACAATTTTTGATGGAGAGGTGTTGTGACCACTAAGAACTTCAAATGTCAAATTACTGCTAGTTCGGTTTAATATTGTAGCTAAAATCATCAAATTACTGAAAATCGGGAGGTACCGTTATATTGGTGCTTTATCAATATATCGACCTTTCTTGACAATTTTTGGTGGAGAGGTGTGGTGACCACTAGGAATTTCAAATGTCAAATGTTCAAATTACAGATAATTCGGTTAAAACTTGTAGGTAAAATTCTCAAAATACCGAAAATCGGGAGGTGCCGTTATATGGGGGCTAAACCAAAACGTGGACCTATGTCCACAAGTTTTGTTATATAGGTTTATTGACATTTAAGAAAGGCCTATAGCCACATCGGTCTGAAAATGTAGCTAAAAACATCAAAATACCTTAAATCGGGGGGTACCGTTATATGGGGCTATACCAAAACGTGGACCGATATAGCCCAACATCGAACTTGACCTGCCTGCAAACAAAAGACGCATTTACCCAAAATTCCAGAGAATTTTGGGGGAGAGGTGTGGTGACCACTAAGAACTTCAAATGTCAAATGTTCATATTACATCTAATTCGGTTAAAACTTGTAGGTAAAAATCTCAAAATACCGAAAATCGGGAGGTACCGTTATATGGGGCTATACCAATACATGTACCTATGTTCATAATTTTTTCGAATATAAGTTTTTTGGTCCTAAATTATAGCTAATTATAGCTAATTCGGTCTAGAAATGTGACTGAAAACGTCAAAATACCTGAAATCGGGCGGTAACGTTATATGGGGGCTATTCCAAAACATGGACCTATGTCTATTCCAAAACATGGACCTATGTCCACTAGTTTTGTTATATAAGTTTATTGACACTCAAGAACCCTTAATGTCAAATTATAGCTAAATCGGTCTGAAAATATAGCTAAAAACGTCAAAATACCGTAAATCGGGGGTACCGTTATATGGGGGCTATACCAAAACGTGGACCTATGTCCACAAGTTTTCTTGTATAAGTTTATTGGCACTTAAGAACCCTAAATGTCAAATTATAGCTAAATCGGTCTGAAAATGTAGCTAAGAACGTCAAAATACCGTAAATCGGGGGTACCGTTATATGGGGGCTATACCAAAACGTGGAATTATGTCCACAAATTTTGTTATATAAGTTTATTGACACTTAAGAACCCTAAATTTCAAATTATAGCTAAATCGGTCTGAAAATGTAGCTAAAAACGTTAAAATACCGTAAATCGGGGGGTACCGTTATATGGGGGCTATACCAAAACGTGGACCGATATAGCCCATCATCGAACTTGACCTGCCTGCAAACAAAAGACGCATATTTCAGCGTCCTATCTCAATTTTTGTGGATGCTAGAGTGATTACCACAGACGGACGGACGGACGTGCACAGATCGACTCAGAATTTTACCATGATCAAGAATATATATACTTTATATATACTTTATATATATACTTAATATACCCTCCATACTATGGTGGAGGGTATAAAAAACAAAAAAAGTCATCGGAGCGCTTTTTAAATAAATCGCGATTGAAGTCACATATTTAGGTTTTCACGATTTTGTTTGGAAACTGCAAGTCCTATCGAAATGGGACTGACTGTTGTAGCTATGAAAATTCTCTACTAGATTGACCTTTATTATAATTTCGTAGATTTTACCGTTATTGAGATATAGAAGTTCAAATTGGGACAATGCATTGACGCTATCGCTACCTTATAAAATATCGTACATGGTCGGCCTTAACTAACTTTAATTGGAAACCTCTTACACCTATCAAGTTTTTGCGGTGAGAAAAATCCAAAAACAAGAAAAAATCGCTGGAGGGATTTTTAAATAAATCGCCGCCAAAGTTCACATTTTTAGGGTTTTTTAGATATTATTAGCTGTGAAAATTCTCTACAAGATTAACTTCCTAGATTGTACCATTTTTGAGATATACAAGTTCAGATCACATTTTTAGGTTTTTTGTTAGGTTTTGGCGATTTTGCTTGAAAACAGTAAGTCTTCCCGAAATGGGACTAGAGAAAATCTCGTAGCTGCAAAAAGAAAGATTGGCTTTCGTAATTTTTCCTATGTTATATCAGTTTTGAGATATATGAGATAAAGATAGGAAATTACAGTCATAATATTGTTTTAAAAGGGGGCGATACAGTCAGTGCATTGTCCCAATTTGAACTTCTATATCTTAAAAATGGTGAAACCTACGACAATGTCATAAATGTCAATTCTGTAGAGAATTTGCACTGCTACAACTTTTTTCTAATCCCACTTAAATATGACTTGCGGTTTCCAAGCAAAATCGTGAAAACATAAAAAACCCTAAAAATGTCCACTTGAGTCGCATTTTTTTTTTTAAAGTGCTCCGGCGTTTTTTTTTTTTTTTTTGTTTTTTTTTCATCTATGAACATTGTAAGTGTGTACGGATGTGTGTCGCTGTCCATTGCTGACATAGACCCATAGAACGATAGCGCCTGATGGGAGGTTATAAAAAGTTCGGCCAGGAACTTAACACCGTTTATTATTTGTTAAAATTAAGAACCTGTTCCTATTTTTTGCACAATCTAGGCTGCCAGTTGTACGTAAAATTAATTCATTCCGTGCATTCAGTGGAATTTAAAACCTTGAATATATTGAACTACATTAAAAACCGTTAAAACATATCTAAATTTATACCAAAATTAAGTTAATAACTTCCCTTTCTTCAATATCCACTCAGAATTTATTACTTACATTTTGAAATATTTCAACTTACTAATAATTTTAAGAACCATTGAGACTGTTCTTAGAGCAGAGATGAATACGGAGAGAGTATAATTGTGTGTTCGTGTACGATGTGACTTAATTTAAATTAAAGGCATGTGCATCAATGTCTTACAGCGATCCGTTAGAGAGAAACAAAAGCAATGACATAGATAGATGTATAACTTCATCCTAATGAGAGACCACACTGCAACAGTACTTACCTGAAAGAAAGAAAAAATAAATACTCGTAAATAAATGTTAGATATTGGACATGATCAAAACAATAACAGGATGCATAACAATATTTTATCGACTTAGGATTTTATCCTGATCAGGGAACGTAGTAATGCCTCCAAGAAATATTCGAAGTCATGAAATTTTCGGTAATAGGAATAATATGGTCCAAACAAAATGGACAAATTTTCTTGATACCTTTGAAAAAAAAAAAATCAAGCAAAAACTTTAAGTTCGCCTGGGCCAAATTCTGAACTTAACAAGTAAGAGAGTATCAGTCAGTTGTGTCGACAAAGATATACCCTCAGCCTCAGGCTTAAATAATATAAGTGAACACAACAGTTTTGAGCCTATAGGGTTTTTTTGAGTTTTTGGGCATATTTATCGGGAAGTATGGACTTGCCACTTAAACTTCTGTGAATTCTTGTGGGGGAGAACTTAAAATAAGTTTGGACAAAATACCAAAAATTGGAAGCATCCAGGCAGACAGACGGACGAACATGGCTAATTTAACTCCGAATTGTTTGAAACGGATTTCGTCCAAACCATTTTTCGATGATGCACAATTTTGGTCGTATTGAAGTGTATATTAGGGTTAAGACTTTTTTACAACCTCGTATCCCTGTATCATATTTTGATGAGGTTTTGCATCAGATTAGATATAATCATAATTAAAGGTTGATTCAAAATTTAAGAAAAAATTAAAGGTCATGTATTTACGGACCTGAACAAGAAAGAATGGGCAAATATAATCGAACTTTGAGCTTGAAGAACCGTGGACCTGAACCAGAGCAAATTAGATAAAACTCACATTTATTTTGCTACCTTGACCTTTAAGAACAGTTTGTACAGAGTTCGTATTCTCTAGAAAGTTGTTTGTTGAGATCTAACTGTCCATCATTTTTTCACAGACAGTCGGGTTAACAAATTTTTGACATTCTTGCAAAATGAAGTGAGATAATAATTGAAATGTGTTGAAAACAAAAGAACATGAACAAAAACAAAATATATGAATGGAAAACAAACAGAAATCGACGATTTTCATTCATAATTTTACAACTGTTTTTGCAGTTGTCTGGACGCCTACGTCACACAGGCAAGCTTTGGGTTTTTGAAAATTAATAGATGAACTCAACTGTCCTGTCATGTGTAAACGCAGGGTAAGCCACATTTTTGTAGTTTGTTGTTTGCTTCAATTTTGATCGGTTTGATAACTGTAGACCACAACCCGAGAAAAAATTTTAAAATAAAATTTGACCTTGCCGATTTTGAACTTGCAGATGACGTTTGATGGATTTTGTAAGAGAAGGGCTACAATTTTGCCTCTGGGAGTAAATCAAATTTATTAACGGTTTGGAAGATATGATCCTGACAAAATGATGCATTTTGACATTAAAGCCTCAAACTTTTGGAGTCCTATTACGGCGAAAGTTTATGAGATAGGGAAAAACGGAGAGACACGTGTCTTCTCTTTTTTGGTCATCTATCACACTGCGGTGTTGAAATAAGGTTAATAAAATATGACACAAAAAATAACACACAGTGTAATTTTTTCAATTAAAAGTCGTTTTTCAATACAAAAATTAAATAAAAGTTATTTTAGTCATTAATAGGAAAAAGTTCATTAATTCTTGATACGGTAAATTTTTTTGAGAAAAAAGGTCAAAAAGTTATAACATTGTGTAAAAATAACAAGTAAGGTCAGCGTTAAGTTCTTTTTATACCATCCACCATGAGTTGTATTAAAATAAAGTGGAACAATTAGTTTCCTTTCGTTTATAAACGGAGTATCTTCTGCGTCACGTCAAGGCTTATTCCTAGGAGAAGTGAAATATGCTAACTGAAGTACATATATCACTTTCTTTTAAAAAGCTATTCAGAATCGGAAATACCATGTTACAGTCATTCCATTTCGATGACGCGTGCATAAACTGAAAATATGTAAAATCAGGAGGTACATACCAAAATATAAGCTTATATTGATCCTTTTCTGCGTGGAGGTTGTCTACCCATTTTTCTGAACCCGCAATGTATCTTCAATGGCAGCTATACTAAAACGTGCTTCTTTGCCCACAATTCTCGGTTTTATACCCATGTCGAATACTTTATGCCAAATTTCAAGGATTTCGATAGGATAATGGGGCTAAAATAAAGAATATCGGGTGGAACGCTCTATAGGGGGTGTATCAAAACGTGAATCTTTACCGACCATTCTAAACAGAAAAATTTTATACCAGCAATTCAGCCATTTCGGTTAGATAAAGTGGCTTAAATCGTAAAAAATCCAAAAAAATCGGAAGGTTACATCTATGGGGGTTACATGGCAACGTAGACCTATACCGAAAATTCCTGACAGGAATGCTGTATATTCCCAACGAAGAGAACATACCAAATTTTACATATTCCTGTAAAATGATGCGACTAAAAGTTCAAAATACCGAAAATCAGGAGCTACCGTTCTGTGGGGGCTATATCAAAACGTGGACCTATACGGACAAATTTCTGGTGGAAAGTTTAATATCCCCGAAGGTTTTATCTCACAAAAAAGTAAAAAGTCGTTGAGTTCGGCCGGGCCGAATTTTAGGTGGAACATATGGATATAACTCCAATTACCTAAATTATCTAATCTAATCTAAAAAATGTGTTCAGCTAGGTGAAAGGTACAACCTACGGGGTTTTATCAGAGAGTAAACCTATCTTTATAATTTTTGGTAGAAAAGTTTTATAACTACAGGGAACCTCAAAAGTCAAATTGAGGGTAGTTCCATCAAACAATGTAGACCTTTAAAATAACGAAAATCGGGAGGTATCGTTATATAGGAGATATACGAAAACATGGACCTATGTAGAAGAATTGTAGTGAAGAAGTTTCGTGGCCACTGATAATTCAAATGTCAAATTAAAGCTAGTTCGATTAAAAAATGTAGCTAAAACCCTCAAAATACCGAAAATTGAGACGTACCGTTATATGGGAGTTATACTAAAACAAGGACCTATGATGACGATTAAGGAAGAAGTTTCGGTTTTTGTTGAGTAGATTTCGGGACCACTGAAAACCGAAAATGCCAAATTACAGCTATTTCGTTTAAAAATGAACCTAAGATTTTTAAAATAATGAAAATCGACAGGTACCGTTATATGGGGGCTATACGAAAACATGGACCTATCTTGACGATTTTTTGTGCAGAAGACCATTAGAACCATTGAGAACTTTTAATGTCAAATTACAGCTAGGTCGGTTCAAATTTGCAGCTTAAATTCTCAAAATACCGAAAATCGGGAGATACCGTTATATGGGGACTATACCAAAACATAGGCCTATGTTGGTATAGAAGTTTCGTGACTACTGAGAACCGCAGGTGTCAAATTGCAGCTAGTTCGATTAAAAATTGTAGCTAACATTCTCAAAATACCGAAAATCGGGATGTACCATTATATGGGAGCAAAGAAACAGAAATTTCAGCGTCCTATCTCCATTTTTGTGGGTGCTAGAGTGATTACCACAGACGGGTGGACGGACGGGCGGACGGACGGGCGGACGCTGATCAAAAATATATATACTTTATAGGTTCGCAAATGAATATTTCAATGCGTTACAAACGGAAAAACAAACTTAATATACCCTCCATACTATGGGGGAGGGTATATATGGGCTATATCAAAAAGTGGTCCTATACTAATACACTTCCAGAAGAATGTTTGTTTAGTCTCAAAGAATACTAAATACCAGATTTCACCCATTTCAATATGAAAATTCAAAATAACGGAAATTGGAAGGTGCTGTTCTATGAGGGCTATATCTAAACGAATAGACCAAAGAGGAGTAAGTACTCTTCTTTGGGGGCTATACGAAGACGTGAACCTATACTGATAATTCTCTTCTGGAATATTTTGAGGCCACAACCTTAAAAATACCGAAAATAGCGAGGTACCGTTCTATGGGGACCTATACCAATAAATTTCAGGTAAACAATGTTATACCCCCAACGAAGACTAAATTGCAAATTTCAGCCATTTCGGTGGGATATTGAGGCCACAGCCTTCAAAATAATCGGAGGTATTGTTCTATGCGGGCTATATAAAGACGTGGACCGACCGATAAACTTGAGGAGGATACCTTTATACCACCAACGCCGACAAAATACCAAATTTCAGCCATTTCGGAGGGATATTGAGGACACAATTTTCCAAATACCAAACATCGGGTGCTATATGAAGACAAATGTCAGGTAGAATGTTTTATACCACAAACGAAAACGGAATACCAAGTTTCAGCTATTTCGGTTCGGTATTGAGGCCCCAACCTTCAAAATAACGAAAGTCGGGAGATATGAATCAAAGCGTGAACCGATATAGCCCATTTTCAATACCAAGCACCCTAGGAGTAATATAAACTTCTATACTAAATTATGAAGCTCTATCTTAAAAGTTATGAGCTGTATCTTGATTTCAACTGACGTACGAACGGTACAAAAAACAAGTGAACTGATGAGATACTGTGGCGAGGATCGAAACTAGTCTTCCCTGCCTTACTCCTTGGCGAACATTGCCAAACCTTCTCCACTAATAAATTAGTTATTTTAAATATTAAAACAACAACAATGGGATTGTAGTTTCCCTGAATCGGGCCTTCTTTTTAAGTTTTTCATACAAAATCGAAAATTACAAAAAATCTATTTTTTGGAAACGCTTACGTTTTAGGCCAATAAAAAAACACAAAATATGCGAACATATCCGAGTGTTACGTCAATTTTTTTTTTTTTAAATTTGTGCAACATTCTTCTTTCTCGAGTGCACACAACCACAGGCCTCTCGCCCATTTAATGGTACACTATTGTTTATTACTATATCTGAATCTATAAAATCAATGAATGAACGAACATCCATATAACATATCTGTTTTAATTATTGGGCCCTTTTATAATAATGTGTAATAAAAAATAACAGAATAATAACAAGTAAAAAGTATCAGTCTGCATTGCCGACTGAAATATAGCCTTATGCCAGACTATGAAAATTTTCATTGAAAACGTTTTGCCATTTTCTTCCAAATTTTCATTGACGTCTACACACACATATATGAAATGATATGAACATTTTGATATTTTCATTGCTTTGCATTGGTTTGAGAGTTAAGAATTTAAACACAAAGAATAATTTCAGATTACAGAACCTTGTGTACAGAGTATCACCCCCTTCACACCTCTCGCCTATAAACTCATTTTCACGTACATGAAAATTTTCATAGTCTGACATGACATACCCTCAGCCCATGGCACAATTACCCAGGTAGTGGCATCGTAAAATTTTGAATATGTTATGTCAAAACTTCCTTTATGTTGTTGGAGAAATTACAACAAAAATAATTTTTTTATAAAGGGATTTGACTTTTCATATCCAATCAGCTGGTGTGATACCACTACCTGGTAGTTCTGCCATGCCTCAGCCTGTGTAAATTGAAATACTTTTTTCCAAAAAAAAAAACGTATATATTAAGGTGGGTCAAAATGTTGGGTGTGTGAACCGACCAAAAAATAGATTAGGATAAAAGTTTAAAAGTGTTGCGGAGGAGGTACTTAAAGGAATTGACCTAAATATTCCATTATGGAAGTAGACCTTATGTTGGGAGTTATATCTTTTCGATAAATATCGCGCCCACTAGTCATTTCAGTAGGTCATCGTATAACTTTTGGATCAGGAAGCAGGGATTTGTCCACGGAAAACATAATATTGCTGTAAACAGGACCACAACGAACAGCATCGGTATACAAAGGATCTTCGAACGGACCCTAAACTGCACTTAGACACAACTGTTGAACTTTTATGGGGAGGTACCCCAAAGAGGTAGGTAACGTTCAAGAAATATCGTGTATACCATTTTGGTGCGATTTTCTAAATATTGGGGGGAAGTGCCTGAAGTTGTAGACCGATATTGCCTATCTTCGACAAATTTTGGACCAAATCGGTTGATCAGTTCGAGAGTTATCGTGCTCTCCAGTCACTACATATGGTGCCAAAGGGGGTTTTTAAACCTTTCGGGCTGTTTTCTCGTAATTAAAGCAGCGAATGCAATTTGCTTCAAAAAACAAGTAAGAACGGCGTTAAGTTCGGCCGGGCCGAACTTAACATACCCTCCACCACAAGTTGTATTGAAGTAAAATGGAATAATTAGTTTCTTTCGTGTATGAAGAAGACTTACCCCCTGTTTATGTATTTCGAAACGAAAATGTGTGCGCATGAAACACACCCAAACCTTAGTTTTGGAAATATTATTTCCTTTGCTTTTGCTTCAAAACAAAAAACAAATTTGAAAAGCACACTCAAATTTGATAGTTTTTCTTGCGTATTCATTTTCTTGTCGACATACATAAACAGGCCCTTAATACTAACCCCCAGTTTATGTATTTCGAAACGAAAATGTGTGCGCATGAAAAACACCCAAACTTTAGTTTTTGGAATAATATTTCATTTGCTTTTGCTTCAAAACAAAAAACAAATTTGAAATACACACTCAAATTTGGTAGTTTTTCTTCCGCATTCGTTTTCTTATCGACATACATGAACAGGCCCTATATTTCAGCAATTTCGGTAAAACAATGTGAGGCACCATTCTATGGGGGTTATTTCAAAACGTCGATCTATACCGAAAAGTTTCTGACGGAAAGTTTTTAGGCTCAAAGAAGAATAAATACCAAATTTCCTATATTTCGGTATGAGAATGTGGCTAAAACTTAAAAAATACCGAAAATCAAGAAGTACGCTTCTATGGGGATATAGGAAGACGTGGACCTATACTGATAATACTCTTCTGGAATATTTTATAACTCTTGGAAGACGAAATAACGAATTTCAGCCATTTCGGTTGGATATTGACGTCACAATCTTCAGTATTACGAAAATCGGGAGGTGCCGTCCTACCGTCGAAATTTAGTCAGAAATGGGGCAAAATGAAAGCGTGGACCTGTACAGACATATTTTTGTCGAACAGTTTTATATCACATTGAAGACTAAATACCAAATTTCAGCCATTTTGGTGGAATATTGAAGACACAACCTTCAAAATACGAAAAATCGGGAGGTACCTTTCCATGGGGGCTATATGAACCTATACCGACAAATTTAAAGGGGAAGTTTGAGTACCCCCAACGAAGCCTAAATACCAAATTTCAGCCATTTCGGTGGAATATTGAGGCCACAACGTTCAAAATACCGAAAATCTGCAGGTACCGTTCTATGGCGGCTATATGAAGGCATGGACCGATACCGTCAAAGTTCTGGGGGAAAGTTTTGTACCACCAACGTAGACTAATTACCAAATTTCAACCATTTCGGTGTGATAATGAAGCTAAAACCTTCAAAATACCGAAAATCGGGAGGTACCGTTCTATGGGGGCTATATGAAGGTGTGGACCGATACCGACAAAATTCTGAGGGAAAGTTTTATACCCGTAAAGAAGACTACGTTCCAAATTTCAGCCATTTTGGTAGGATAATGAAGCTAAAACCTTAAAAATAGCGAAAATCGGGAGGTACCGTTGTATGGGGGCTATATGAAGGTGGGGACCGATACCGACAAAATTCTGGGGAAAAGTTTTATACCCCTAAAGAAGACTACGTACCAAATTTCAGCCATTTTGGTAGGATAAATCCTTAAAAATACCGAAAATCGGGAGGTACCGTTCTATGGAGGCTACATGAAGGTGTGGATCGATACCGACAAAATTCTGGGGAAAAGTTTTTTACCCCTAAGGAAGACTACGTACCAAATTTCAGCCATTTTGGTAGGATAATGAAGCTAAAAACTTAAAAATACCGAAAATCGGGAGGTACCGTTCTATGGGGGCTATATCAAAACGTGGATCGATATATCACATTTTCAATACCCACCATCCTGCAAGTAATAAAAACTTCTGTACCAAATTTTGACTCTCTATCTTTAAAATTGCGAGCTGTATCTTGATTTCAACAGACGGACGGACAGACGGACATGGCCAAATCGACATAGAATTTTATGCTGATCAATAATATATATACTTTATAGGGTCTCCGACGAATATTTCGATGTGTTACAAACGGAATGACAAATTTAATTATGCCCTCCATATGGTAGAGGGTATAACCTCCATATGGTGGAGGGTATAAAAAGGTAAATGTTGCCCAACATTTTGTTCTGCATTAACATATCAAAAGAAGATTAGAGGTAATTATCTCAAAAATAGGAAATGCATTCGGAGTCGGAGTAGAGCTTTTTTTACGACTACGACTCCACCAAAATTTGCTAGACTACGACCCTAAAGCCCTGGTTATAACAAAATGCGGACCCAAAAAAAAAAATCCAGGAAAAATTTGACGGTGTTTGCATCTGTTGGAAGGTTGGAGAAGCCTCAAATGCCAACGGAAGGCCAGTCATATTTTTCATCCTATACTGTTGAAATACATAGATTACAAGGCAAAGAAGATTGTGGGCGCGTAGCAGGATTTTTGATATGCCAAAGGGTATTGAGTATAGTTGAGAATTTATCTAGCATAACCGTACAATTTAATAGCTTATCGAAATTTCAATAAAGTATAAAGTAGGCGGCTGCCATTCATATGAATGAATGTATATATGCAAATCAGGGGTTCACTCCTATACATAGTTACTGGAACAACAAATATGAAAATATCTTCAATTGCTTTGTATTTGTGTTCCTTTTTTTTCTCTGTTAATATATCACATTAGAAACAAAAATAAAAATTAAAATGAAATCATCGTTGAATATGGCAAATAAATAATTCATAAAACAATGGCGCCATATGCTATTAACCCAATGGTTCTTCCATAACCAAAAACTCAAAGATTTATCCTAGCACAAATTGGCGAAATTTGTGTGGGGAGGGTTGTGGTGAAAAATAAGGATTGTCACACATAGTTAGCGTGGTTGGCAAGAATGTTTGTGGGTGTTTATTTAGTTAAAGCAAAAACGTACTAACAAAGAACAAATGTAAGTATCTCCAATAGCGAATGAGATGTTTGTATAAATTTCAATGAGTTTTATGCTATTGACTCTATTGGCATGTAGAGACCATAAAACAATACCCAGCCTGCGTATGTATGTGAGTATGTATGTATGGACGTATGTAGAATGCATAATTTACGACTGATAGTCATTTGCACAATGCCGAAACAGCATTAATTTAATATCGGAAAAACCAAACAGAATGTTGATGTTTATTTGTGGAAAAACGATTGAAAATTATACAGAGATAAATTTTCCACAAGTTGAGTTTTATGGCGCAAATACATACACACATAGTTCACAGTGTTGTTGGATTGTGGGTCAAATTTGGACACAACCATATATGTATATTAAAATTTTTCATGCGCGCACTTGACTCTTTATGAGAGATTCGTAACTGTTTTTCTTGATAGTGTTGTAGAGATCTTTAACCCACTAAATATTTTGTTAATAAAAATTAAGTTGAAAACAAGGCATGGTATTATATGAGTATTTTTTTTATTTTTTCTCAAAATTAACTTGATTTGGGTAATTTTGAAAAATAAAGGGAATTTCTTTAAAAATTTGATAACAGTATGTAAATATTGTAAAAAATCGTGACATATGCGATATTAATAGCAGAATACATCCTCCACCATAGTAGTTTTTGAAACGCATTAATAATTTAAAATATATGGGGGGATTTCTGAGTGAAATCGGGCACACTTTCAAAATGTGGTTTATGATTTTCTTTTTTGCTGTGATGAGGGTGCTCATCAGCAAAACATTTCCGTATATTTTATGTTTTTTTTTTGCATAATGGTTCCAGTTATATCGCGCCTTGAAAAAGTCGAATTCAGTAAAAACTATATGCAAAGAAACACTCATAACATCTTTAATAATGATCCAAATAGAAAAAATCTTTTTTGTATATTTTATTTTTTATCAGCCGTCTAATAAAAACAGGAAAAAAATTTCGCACAGTGGTTGTATAAGTTTGATACGTTCCAACTCAACTTCCCGAGCTCAGTCGATCACGGATGCTGATTGATATCATCGTGCATCTCCTCCGCACGTTCCCTCTGCTGACACCGTAGAGCGCAGATGCCAACGAGCGGTGGTTGTTGAGTTTTCTCTCATTGGAATATGTAAATGTAGTTGTATAAATCGACTCAGAGCCTCTGCGATCGCTGCAATCCTCTGTGATTGCAAGAACCTCTGCGTTCACTTGTCGATCAACCTTTGAATACATAGTTAATTTGTCGCGCATTAATCCTAACCGGCCTCCGTCGTCACCCCAGATTACAAGGTAATCTTTGTTGTTGTTTGAAAAGAAATACGATCAATAAACTTCAAGCATATTATTTAATATTAAAACTGATACTGCTTTGTTTTTATTTTCTTTGGTTTCTTTTCTCTCTCCACTGCATATCAAACGGTATCCCTAGCTATCGTTGTAAATACCTATGGATTTCCCTTCCCTCATCTAAACAGTGGGCTTGGGTGTAATTTTCGCGATTTAATATTTAAAATAAATTTTTATCAATGATTATACTCTTCGATTTTCTTGATATTTTTTTATTAAACTACGATTAATTACAAAAATTTTAATTAATTTTTGGTAGAGGGATTCGAATACTTAAAAATGTTTTAATTAATAAAACAAATAAGAAAATTGAAGAGTGCAATCATTTATAAAAATAGGTTTTAAATATTAAATCGCCAAAATTCCATCCAAGCCCACCAAGCAAATTTTTTTTCCATTTTTTATTAGATAGCGGATAAAAAAAAACAAAAAATACAAAAAGGATTTTTTTCAAATGGGACTAATATTAAGGAAGTTATGTGTATTTCTTTGCATATAGTTTTTACTGAATTCACCTTTTTAAGGCGCGATATTTCACCTAGAAATCCTCATATATATTTTTATTAGTATAAAATTCTAAGTAGATCTATCGACGTCCGTCTCTTGTATTCACTCTAATATCTACAATAATTGAGCTAGAAAGCTATATTTTTTCCTCCGAATATTCTTTTTTCAAAGGTAGCCCAAGTTCGAAGATGGGCTATATCGACCCACGTTTTTTGTATAGCCCCAATATCATGGTATCTTGAAGATTTTTGCCTAAATTTGTAGACAAGCTAGAGGTTCTTAGCGGTCACAAAACTTCTCCATCAAAAATTGTCAATACATTTCCATGTTTTGGTAAAGCACCCATGTAAAGGTATCTCCCGATTTTCGGTGATTTAGCGATATATGGGGGATATACCAAAACATGGACCTGTGTTGACGATGTTTGGTGGAGATGTTTCATGACCACTGAGAACCTCAAATGTTAAATTACAGCTAGTTCGGTTAAAATTTGTAACTAAACTGCTCAAAATACCGAAAATCGGGAGGTACGGTTATAAGGGGGCCATACCAAAACATGGACCTATGTTGACGATGTTTGGTGGAGATGTTTCATGACCACTGAGAACCTCAAGTGTCAAATTGCAGATAGTTCGGTTACAAATTGTGGCTAAAATGCTCAAAATACCGAAAATCGGGAAGTACCGTTATATGGCGGCTATACCAAAACATGGACCTATGTCCATGACCACTGAGAACCTCAAATGGCAAATTACAGCTATTTCGGTTAAAAATTGTAGCTAAAATTCTCAAAATACCAAAAATCGGGAGGTACGGTTAAAAGGGGGCCATACCAAAACATGGACCTATGTTGACGATGTTTGCTGGAGATGTTTCATGACCACTGAGAACCTCAAGTGTCAAATTGCAGATAGTTCGGTTACAAATTGTGGCTAAAATTCACAAAATACCGAAAATCGGGAAGTACCGTTATATGGGGGCTATACCAAAACATGGACCTATGTTGACGATGTTTAGTAGAGATATTTCATGACCACTGAGAACCTCAAATGGCAAATTACAGCTATTTCGGTTAAAAATTGTAGCTAAAATTCTCAAAATACCGAAAATCGGGATGTACCGATATATGGGGGCTATACCAAAACATGGACCTATGTTGACGATGTTGCGTGGAGATGTTTTATGACCACTGAGAACCTCAAATGTCAAATTACAGCTATTTCGGTTAAAAATTGTGGCTAAAATTCTCAAAATAACGAAAATCGGGAGGTACCGTTATATGGGGACTATACCAAAACATGGACCTATGCCCATATCCTTTGGGATATAAGTTTGTTGATCACTAGGAAACCTAAGTGCCAAATTATAGCTAATTCGGTCTGCAAATGTGGCGAAGAACGTCAAAATACCCCAAATCCGGTACAGTTATATGGGGGCTATACCAAAGAGTGGACCATCTTCGAACTGGACCTGCCTATAGAAAAAAGACCCTCGGGTGCAAAATTTCAGCACTCTATCTCGATTATTGCGGACGCTAGAGTGATTACAACAGACGGACGGACAGACCGACATGGCTAAATCGTCTTAGCATTTTATCCTGATCAAGAATATATAAACTTTATAGGGTCGCAAATGATTAGTTCGATGTGTTACAAACGGAATGACAAACTTAATATACCCTCCATACTATGGTGGAGGGTATAAAAATGACCCAAAAAAGGAATTTTTCAACTTTGCAACTTTGTTCTCCGAAAAAAAGACAATACAATTAGGAAATAGCAACCACAATAAAATTGTTTTTAATTTTCACAAACATAAATCACCGAACAATTAAAAACAGCTGATTGTTTTCAGGAAGAAGAGGAGTTTGCAAGTGCTTGCTGGAAGAAATTTGGCCAAAAAGAATTTGCAAACTCTTAGTAAAAGAACTGTCAAAAATGTCTCTCTCCAATCGCTTTCTTTTGCTGACTTTTTGTGTTAGCAGACGACTTCCAGCAACAATTGGTACAAATTGTTACAAGTTTTAGCGTAACCAGACCGGCCTATTATCTCCACCATGTAGTCACATGTAACAGTACTAGTTTTGGGATATGTTTATTTTTAGAACCTGCCATGCGGGATTTAGCCTTTGAACTTCGTAATAATTCTTACAAAACTTGTTCACTCATTCCGGTTTCTATTTTGTGTTTTTCCTAATGGTGTAAGTTTTTCCTAAGTTTCACCCCGTATGGTGTCTCAATACATTTTGAAATTTATTTTTCATTCAACATTTTGAAATTAAATTAAATGAATTTCAATGCACAATTCAACCACAAATGTACACAAATAAATATACGTATTTTCGTATAAAAATTCCAAATAAAACTGAAATATTGTTTATTATTTTCATTGTTTAATTATTTTTACTGAATAACTAACCAGTAAATGCATTTGTCTGCAGTCAATTATGCTCTCAGTTTCATAAATCATTTAATTATCTCAATTTCATAAATTTTCAACAAATGTCCAATTTTTTTATATGTATACAATGTGTATGAAGTTTCAACAATGAGATCAACTCAACACAAAGAACAATGCCAGCGAACCGTGTAAAAAAATGAAACCACATTACAACCACCACAATAAAGCAAATTGTCGGTCAAAATACTCAAAAACAACAATAACCAAAAAAAAAAAAAAACAGCCGACAAAAAAACACAACTTGACCGCAATATTTTAACCACAAAAGTCACAAAATCATCAGCATCAGACATTAGTGTATCTGTTCTTTCATTCATTCATTCTTTCATGCTTTCATTCGATGCTGTTCATTCATTTTGTGAAAAATAACGAAATGAAAAGAGCTGCAAAATGAATTATAAAAGTTTCTTGCACACATTTTGACAATGCCATATGCTGGTATTCACACATTCATACATAATACGTATGTATGTATTATTCCTGCACATACTTACATTGTAGGCACATACATTCATAATTCGGTAACAAAACCAAGGACTGAATCAATGTGCATGTTTGAACTAAATAAATGACTGAATGACAGACAATGAGACGAACAGACAAATGAACTTGTTATTACATAAGTATGTATATGGACATATGTATGTATGAGTGAGTATACAGTAAACCCTAAAAATACCGAAAATCGGGCGGCATAGTTCTATGGAGGCTATATCGGAAAGAGGACCTGTACTGACAAGTCTCTGCGAGAATGTTGTAATTCCCCTATAAAGACTTTATACCAAATTTAAACTTTTTCGTTTAGATAATGTAGCTCAGAACTTACAAATTCTCTAAAACAAGAGGTACTGTTATATGGGGGCTATTTAAAAACGTTGACCTGCACCGACAGATTCTGAAGAAAGGTGTTTTAGCTCTAGCAAAGACTAAATACCAAATATTACGGTGGGATAATGCTGTTAAAACTTTATAAATTCCCAAAATTGGATAGTAACATTCTACAGGATTTATATCAGTTCACTTGCAAAAGCATTGGTCATTAAGGTCGACTCTGACGAGAAAATAAATTAAAATTAATATAAATATGCAAAAAAGCGTTTAGTTCGGCCTGACCGAATTTTTCATACCCTCCACCATAAAATATTCTGAAGTAAAACGGAATAATTATTTTCTTTCCTGTCCACAATTTAGGCGGATATATTTTGTGACCACTGATACCTGAATTAGGTAAAAAAGCATACAACATGTATTCAATCCGTCGGGACTAAATCAAAGTGTGGATGTTTTTGGTGAAGAAGTTTTGTGATAACTGTGAACCTAAAATGTCGAATTGCAGATAGTTGGGTCCAAAATTGTAGCTAAAATCCACATAAAACGAAACCCGTTTTATGGGGGCTCTACCAACACATGGCGGTTTTTAGTGGAGATATTTTGTGACCACTAGGAACCCCAAACGTGAAATTACAGGTAGTTCGGTGAAAATTTTTAGCTAAAATCCCCAAAATACCAAAATTCGGGAGGTACCGTTATAGGGGGCTACACCAAAACATGCACCTATGTTGACAGTTGTCGGTGGAGATGCTTTGTGATTACTAGGAACCTCAACTGTCAAATTACAGGTAGTTCGGTCAAAAATTTTAGCTAAAATCCTCAAAATACCGAAAATCGGCTATACCAAAACATGAACCTATGTTCACGGATTTTAGTGGAGATATTTTGCGACCACTGGGAACCCCCAAACGTGAAATTACAGGTAGTTCGGTCAAAAAATGTAGCTAGAGTGACTACAACAGACGGACATGGCTAGATCGCCTTAGAATATTATCCTGATCAAAAATATATACTTTAAACAACAAAAACAAACTTAATATACCCTCCATACTATGGTGGAGGGTATAAAAATGATCTTCGCCCTAATAGGCAAAATTTTCAATATAACTACAAGCAGCATGAGCCAGGCTAGGGTTTGAAACCAAGTCTTTGAAAAACACATGAAAAAAAGAGTTGGCGTTGAGAGCCAAACTCATAACTTTCAAAGACTACGCTAAGCGTTTGTCGTGGAAGCCATACAATGAATGAACAAATATTCAGCGTTGTAAAAAACAAGTTGCATTTGAAAGAAGAAACTTTAGATCATAGCGATGTCGCTCCACTGGCGATATGTCTGCTGAGCCCCTACCAAAGGCATAGTGATGGTTGTGTGGGTTTGAATCTTCGGCTTTCCTTCTTCACTTGAAAAAATCATTGATCATTAAGCTCGACTCTAACGAGAAATTAATTTAAAGTTATATCACAACTTTGACCAGGTCCGACACATTTCTGGAGGCAAGTTTTGTAGTCCGAGCAAATCTAAATATCAAGACTCAGCGATTTCGATGGGATTATGAGGCTAACAGCTTAAAAACGCTGAAAATTGGAAGGTACCATTTTATCGGTGCTATATTGAAACGTTGACATTCCCCACAAACTTCTGGAGTCATTTCGGTAATGACGGGAGTTCCCGTTTTATGGGGGATATATCAAAACTTTGACTAGCTGGAGAAAAGTTTTGTAGTCCAATCGAATACAAAATATCAAATTTTAGCCACTTTGGTATGGAATGGGATAATGAAGCTAAAACCTTAAAAATATCGAAAATCGGGAGGTGCCGTTTTATGGTGGCTGTATCGAAAAGTGAACTTATGTCCACAATTTTTGGTGGAGAAGTTTGGTAACCACTGTGAACCCCAAATATCAAAATACCGCTTGTTCGAAGTACCGAAAATTGGGAGGTGCCGTTATATGAGGGCTATACCAAAACTGGGTCTTACTGAATTACTAGTTATTCTATAGCCACTGGAAGTGGAAAAATAAGCTACAAGCTAAAAAAATATTTTCTATTTTTAGGAACAGTTGAGGGTTGAGGTGGAATTTGTTTTCAATTTCAATTTTTTTTGCAATTTTTTTTTCGCCCCCTTCTGGATTTGAACTTGCGAACTTCTGATTTGTAGCCGAACACACTGCACACTAGGCCATGCACCACTAAATGTTCTTTTTTTTTTTTCTTTTTTTAACAAAAAGTACATGGCCTCTGATTTGTAATCGGACACACACGCTCTGTGCCACCGTAATCATAACTTAGTAAGGAGTAATATAAGTAGTTATTTTGGTTTACATTACTTTGTAATGTCGTTATGTAAGACTAACAGATCCGAATTTTTGCTCGGATATTATGGTGGAGGGTGTAAAAAGGTGTGGCCAACGATCATCGTCGCCAGAAGATGTTGTAAGATGTTGTAATAGCGTTTAAAAACCATCCTTTAGAGGTGTCTCAATCAAGCCACAGTAAACAACCCAACACACAGTCGTATGTCAAACTATCCTGAGTACGCTTAGGCTAAAAACTGTCAAACTTGGCGACACTGCGTGTTGGCAGTGTCTGAAGGTACCGTTATTAAAGGTTATACCAGAACATGGGTGTACTAAACCTGCTAAAATCCTAAAAATACCGAAAATGTTGAGGTACGGTTATATGAGGCTATATAAAAACGTGGGCCGATATAGCCATATTTATGGAAAATTGTGGGCGCTAGAGTTATTACAGCAGACGGATATATCAAGAATATATATATTTTTATAGGTTCTCAAATTACACTGTGCAACATTTTCAAGGTAATTTTGTACAAAAACTTCTAATGTGGTTTTTATGAAAGTACAGACCCAATAGACAAAAACCATATTTGGGTTTTGTTAGATCGGGTTCGGATTTTATGGCCCTATCTGAACATGGTTAAATATTGACTTTTTAGAGCAAATCGGGCTATATCTTTGAAACCATTACGAATCTTTCCATGACATCCGCAGCAAACTTGTAGATGAGAACAGGAAGAAAATAACTGGAAAAATAATGAACACGAATAACCCTATTTATTGCTTCAAATCTTATAATATATCTAAAAATACGGTAATTTGTATATATTTCGCAGGGTTTCTCCAAAACGGTTACATTTTTCTTAATACTATCTTTGGGAAAAATATTCGCTGGAATGTTATACACAATTTGTCAGAACATATTATTGTTGTAAAATGCCTCTATCAAGTTGTTTCCACCATATTTTTCAACGACAATTCGATAAATACATCGACAATACATTGAAATTTCTAATTAGAGTATAAACAACCTGTGTGAACGTTGTTTGAAATATGTTTTGTAGAAAGTATTGTATGAAATACCGTCTAAACAACATGAAATAAGTGTTTTACAGTTTCGGAATGTTCTGAAGAATTGCTGAGCACATTATTTGGAAATTTTTTGCGAAAGGTTACTTGGTCCAAATCTCAATAGTTTGGCTGTTACTGACCATAATTCCTGAAATTATGTAAACTTTCCTATAGTTTATCAATTTTGATGCTCTAGGTACGGTTCTTCCTAGTTCGTCTATTTGACACTTAAGGTCTACTACTTGAGGACTACAATATTGCTGAAGACCGCAAAGCAAAATTCTTACTAGTTTCTGGGATAAAGCCCGATTCAATGGAAACAAGTAAGAACGGCGTTAAGTTCGGCCGGGCCGAACTTGTTATACCCTCCACCACAAGTTGTATTGAAGTAAAATGGAATAATTAGTTTCCTTTCGTGTATGAAGAAGACTTAATACTAAATTTCAGCAATTTCGGTAAAACAATGTGAGGCACCATTCTATGGGGGCTATTTCAAAACGTAGATCTCTACCGAAAAATTTCTGACGGAAAGTTTTTAGGCCCAAAGAAGACTAAATACCAAATTTCCTATATTTTGGTAAGAGAATGTGGCTAAAACTTAAAAAATACCGAAAATCAAGAAGTACGCTTCTATGGGGATATAGGAAGACGTGGACCTATACTGATAATACTCTTCTGGAATATTTTATAACTCTTGGAAGACATAATAACGAATTTCAGCCATTTCGGTTGGATATTGACGTCACAATATTACGAAAATCGGAAGGTACCGTTCTATGGGGGCTATATCGAAACGTGGACCTATACCGACGAATTTTAGTCAGAAATGGGGCAATATGAAAGCGTGGACCTGTACAGACATATTTCTGGGGATCAGTTTTATATCACATTGAAGACTAAATACCAAATTTCTGCCATTTTGGTGGAATATTGAAGACACAACCTTCAAAATGCGAAAAATTGGGAGGTTCCTTTCCATGGGGGCTATATGAAGGCGTGGACCTATACCGACAAATTTAAGGGGGAAGTTTGAGTACCCCCAAAGAAGTGTAAATACCAAATTTCAGCCATTTCGGTGGAATATTGAGGCCACAACGTTCAAAATACCGAAAATCGGGAGGTACCGTTCTATGGGGGCTATATGAAGGCATGGACCGATACCGACAAAGTTCTGGGGAAAATTTTATACCACCAACGTGACTAAGTATCAAATTTCAGCCATTTCGTTGTGATAATGAAGCTAAAACCTTCAAAATACCGAAAATCGGGAGGTACCGTTCTATGGGGGCTATATGAAGGTGTGGACCGATACCGACAAAATTCTGGGGGAAAGTTTTATGCCCCTAAAGAAGACTATGTACCAAATTTCTGCCATTTTGGTAGGATAATGAAGCTGAAACCTTAAAAATACCGAAAATCGGGAGGTACCGATCTATGGGGGCTATATGAAGGTGTGGACCGATACCGACAAAATTCTGGGGGAAAGTTGTATGTCCCTAAAGAAGACTACGTACCAAATTTCAGCCATTTTGATAGGATAATGAAGCTAAAACCTTAAAAATACCGAAAATCGGGAGGTACCGTTCTATGGGGGCTATATCAAAACGTGGACCGATATATCCCATTTTCAATACCAACCATCCTGCAAGTAATAAAAACTTCTGCACCAAATTTTGACTCTCTATCTTTAAAATTGCGAGCTGTATCTTGATTTCAACAGACCGATGGACAGACGGACATGGTCAAATCGACATAGAATTTTATGCTGATCAATAATATATATACTTTATAGGGTCTCCGACGAATATTTCGATGTGTTACAAACGGAATGACAAATTTAATTATACCCTCCATATGGTGGAGGGTATAAAAACGGTCATTTCAGCTCGGTATAGATGAGGCCATAAAATCCAAAACCGACCTAAAAATACAAAATCCAACTATGAGTTTTGTAATCTCAATATGTATGTACTTTAAGAAAATGCCCATTGCATTTTCAGTGTTGCACAGTGTTATTATTTCACTGCATTCCAAACGGGAAAACAAACTTAAAATACCCTCCATACTATGGTGTAGGGTATGACAATGTATTCGTAAGTCTGTTGAAGAGTACATGTTAAAATAATATCCTTAAATAGACCTTCCTATCCATACATCTAATTTTAGCTTTTTTTGAACACCTCCTTGCCTTATTACCAAAGATCCCTATATTGACAAATTAATAATCAGGGTTTATTAAATAGTTTTGGGGATATGCTGTAATTGATATTTTTTACCTTTTGGAATTACTAAACTGTTTGTCCATAGTAATTTTTGTGTTTTATTTCAAAAGTTACTCCCCCTTGCATAAAATGTTAATTGGGAAAATTTTTGTCACATCCTTTCCATTAATTCAATTTCTCACTTAATTTATTCAAATTCGTTTTCATTTATTCCAAGATGTAACTTTTGTTTCATGATTAGAAACGGAATATTTTCATCCGGCAATATGTCTTCAAATGCTAACAACATTTATACTAGGAAAATTTAATTTGCAGTAAGTGAACAATGTCGCTGCACCTTTTCAACATCCATTCACTCCGTCAGTTCCGTTACTCCCCTTTTAAGTTGTGCTTGATGTCGATATTGTTGTTGTAGTTTTTGGTTTGTTCCTTTATTTTTCTTACACTTCCGCTTCCGTTGCAGTGTTGGACATTTTGTGCCATAAGCTGAAAACTGCAAACTGGCAAATGTTTATGACAACACAATAACAACACCAGTACCGATAACAATGAACGAAGCTTATTTTCAAAATACGTTTAAAAAACAATATATTCAAGCCATATTTTTATTAGTCCCGCATAAATTCAATACGAGGTTGTTGTGATGCAGTTCAAAAGCAGAGTGTCATATTAAATGAAAGGCGACACAAAAGTTTTCGATGACGTTATATTAAATTTATGTTAACAAAATGCCAAGGCGGCAAAAGAACCAATTACAAACAATCACTGGTTTTGTAGGGCATTTTCAATGTTGTCAAACAAATATTTAATACTTGCATGTCTTTTAGTTCTGTGCAATAACAGTACTTATCTTCGTATTCAATTGGGATTCGTTGTTTTTAATATCAATGATTGCCCTTACATGTCAACACAAATGGATACATAGCAACTTAAAACAAACATATGCATGAATGCACATTTTATAGTCTCCACCATAGTATGGAGGCTATATTAAGTTAGTTTTTTATGTTTGTAACGCATTGAAATAATCATTTGCGACCCTATAAAGTATATAGGAAATGTTGCCAATTATTTCATATTCCATTTCCAAAAAATTGATTTTTTTCTTTTCGCGCTACATCAACTATTTTTGGTACATGGGTTAAGAAAAAATTCGCCAAGTACAAATCCGCTCGCGTGCTAATTTTTGGTTGTTGCGGACAACAGTTATCGCGGTTTTACTTCTGCTTTTAAGAAAAAATTATTATAAAAACGCTAATTATTTTATTGAGCACAATTGTCACTAAAAAGTTATCACGAAGTGACGTCATTGAGTAGATTGCATAATACTTGTAAAATGTTACTCAGCATTCACTTAATTTACAAAAAAATTTACAACATTTTAAATGTAATATAGGTCCATTTACCAGTCAAAAAATTAAAAAAAAAAAATAGTTCTAAATATAGACTTAACGGGGAATCAAATGAGACCAAACTTATAATGATCGGGATAAAAGTTAGGATATTATAGCCAAAATAAGCAGACGGACATGGTTATATCGACTCAGAATTTTAACCTGATCAAGAATTCTATGCTATATATACTTTCTAGGGTCTCCGACGAATATTTCGATGTGTTACAAACGGAATGACAAATTTAATTATACCGTCCATATAGTGGAGGGTATAACAAGCGCTTTAAGAACGAGAACAGTAAAAAGAACGAGATAAGCAAAATAGAACGAGCAGAGCCAACTGAACGAGATGATTCAGCTCAAAATTTAAACGTACGATGTAAAAGAGCGACACAACTCCGCAACCATATGCATTTGTTTTTCTTGCTTGCTTGTGTGTGTGTGTACAATAGGGTTATGACTTTTTGACATTTTTCCTCAAAAATGATTTCCTGTAGCAGGGATGAATGAACTTTTGCCTATTAATCACTATGCTATCGTTTATTCCATTAAAATATAAAAAAAGTTCACGCAAAAATCGATTTTAAAAAAATATTTTTTTAAAAAAATATATGAAATGAGAAAAAAAAAATTGTTCAAAAAATTATTTTTTGTTGCACGAATAAATCAATGTAAGCCTACTAATAACTATAATAACGTTTATTTCATTCAAATATTAAAAAAGTCGCGAAAAAAGTCACGTTGAAAAAATTTTAAATTTTTTGTTAAAAAATTATATTTTTGAATAAAAGCGTTTACGACATTTTTACGATTCTCAGAATTGAAGAAAAATAGTGAGAAATAAATTTTATGTCATTTTAATTATCTCATGTGGCTCTAAAGTTTATTTTCAATTATATATCTGTTTTCAGTGACTTCAAAAAATTGTCCATAATTTTGATAAATTCAAATTTTAAAATCATTTTGTGCGTGAGGTTTTTTCACCGAATCACCTTATAATTAAGATTTTATGTAATCTTATGGCAAAACTCATCACGCTATGATACAGGGATATGAGGTTGTAAAAAAGTCATAACCCTAGTGTACAAAGCTAATGGTGGTGTTTTTATACCCTCCACCATAGTATGGAGGGTATATTAAGTTTGTCATTCCGTTTGTAACACATCGAACTAATCATTTGCGACCCAATAAAGTACATATATTCTTGATCAGGATAAAATTCTAAGACGATCTAGCCAAGTCCGTCTGTCCGTCTGTTGTAATCACTCTAGCGTCCGCAATAATTGAGATAGAGTGCTGAAATTTTGCACCCGAGGGTCTTTTTTCCATAGGCAGGTCAAGTTGGAAGATGGGCTATATCGGTCCACTCTTTGGTATAGCCCCCATATAACGGTACCTCTGGATTTGAGGTATTTTGACGTTCTTCGCCACATCTGCAGACCGAATTAGCTATAATTTGGCACTTAGGGTTCCTAGTGATCAACAAACTTATATCCCAAAGGATATGGGCATAGGTCCATGTTTTAGTATAGTCCCCATATAACGGTACCTCCCGATTTTCGGTATTTTGAGAATTTTAGCCACAATTTTTAACCGAACTATCTGCAATTTGACATTTGAGGTTATCAGTGGTCATAAAACATCTCCACGAAACATCGTCAACATAGGTCCATGTTTTGGTATAGCCCCACATATAACGGTACCTCCCGATTTTCGGTATTTTGAGAATTTTAGCCACAATTTTTAACCGAACTATCTGCAATGTGACATTTGAGGTTCTCAGTGGTCATGAAACATCTCCACCAAACATCGTCAACATAGGTCCATGTTTTGGTATAGTCCCCATATAACGGTACGTCCCGATTTTCGGTATTTTGAGCATTTTAGCCACAATTTTTTAACCGAACTAGCTGTATTTGCCATTTGAGGTTCTCAGTGGTCATTAAACATCCCCACCAAACATCCTCAACATAGGCCTATGTTTTGGTATAGCCCCCATATAACGGTACCTCCGGTGAGAATTTTAGCTACAGTTTTTAACCGAAATAGCCGTAATTTGACATTTGAAGTTCTCAGTGGCCATAAAACATCTCCAACGAAACATCGTCAACATAGGTCCATGTTTTGGTATAGCCCCCATATAACGGTATCTCCCGATTTTCGGTATTTTGAGAATTTTAGCTGCAATTTTTAACCGAACTAGCTGTAATGATCGGTATTTTGAGAATTTTAGCTACAATTTTGTTATTCAAAAATAATCGTCAATATAGGTCCATGTTGGTAATTCCCCCCTAACTGTACCTCCCGATTTTCGGGAATTTTCAGTGGTCACGAAATTTCTTCACTAAAATTCGTCAACATGGGACTACCCTCAATTTGACTCTTAAAGTTCCCTGCAGCTATAAAACTTTTCCGCAAAAAAATTTAAAGATAGGTTGATATAGCCCCGTATGTGGTACCTTTCACCTCGCCGAACACATTTAGATTAGATTAGAGGTGAAAGTCTGGGGCACGGAAAATTCCTCTTGTGGAAGAAAGGCCTTGGTGAGAATATTATGAACCCCGAAGGACAGATCCGCCGTGAGTCGAACTTCCGCGTTATGGCGTGATGAAATTTTTGTTAGAGACCCTGTGGGCTATCAGGAATTAGCGTTATATCTTTGTTCACTGTTGCTTAAGTGCTCTACAAAAACAACAAACAAAGATATAATGCTAATTCATGATGGCTTACAGGGTCTCTTGCAAAAACTTTATCACGCCATAACGCTGAAGTTCGACTCACGGCGCATCTGTCCTTCGGGGTTTTTAATATACACACACCAAGGGCTTTCATCTCCAAAAGGAATTATCTCTGCCCCAACATTTGTGTTCACAGTGTAATTTAAGCAATAGTGGGAGGCAATAGTAGTCTATCCATTGTCGAAAAGTTGTTCCACCTAAAATTGTAAAAGGACCCTAATTATTCCATTTTAATTAAGACTATTTTATGGTGGAGGGTATAAAAAGTTCAGCCCGGCCGAACTTAACGACTTTTTACTTGTTTTTTTTTTTGTTTTTTTTTTTTGTAAGCAGCAATATCTTGGTCATTAGCGAACAAATGAACGATATAAACGAATGAGCTGGATACGGATCCGTTCGTTCTTTCAGGGAGTCGTTCCTTTGAGCCGGTTCGTTCATGAACGACACAACTCTAAAGTTTTTGTCGCTTGGGTCTGTACTTTCAAAAAACCCTCAGCTCAAATTTGTTGCACAAGATTACCGTAAAAATGTTGCACAGTCTTGTATAACTATCTTATATTATAAATATGGATTTCTTCCGCAGTGGCTAAAAACTCATATCAATTTTTACTCTATAGTATAAAATATATAAATTATAGAAAAATAAGTACATTAAGTTGATTATTCCGATATATCCATGTCCGTATGTCTGTGGAAATCACTCTAGCGTCCGTACGGTTTGAAGAAGGTCGATAAAATTTTGGTAAAATCTATTGTAGGTCCGTAAAACTACTGTTATTTAAAATGGGGCTATATAGGTCCACGTTTTGGTATAGCCCTCATACAAGGTGACGCGTCGTCGTTCGGTGATGACAAAGTAAACTGGGCGATTTGTTCAGGAAAGTCAAATTCTAGACCCAGGATTATGCATAGTTTTTCTGAAAATAAATGATCACATCATAAATACTTATTTTAGTTTCAAATTAAAATGATGTATAAGTTATACAATCTACCTGTTTGGAACGAAATTCCATTTGAATATCTACATTTACTTCAGTTTGATTGATGCCTCAGTATAAAATAGGTAACATATTTACAACAACAATTCTTGTTATTTGAAACAACTATTGCATGTTTTCTTTTCACGTTTAAATGCATATCTTATCTGCGAGTTTCGTGTGTAACTCATAAAAAATAACAATTTTCATCAGATATAAACTTTGACCCATCATTGGAAAATTCTTTAGTCTGTTGTTTAGTTTTTGTGGACGGCAATATTGCGTAACCGAAAACTTGTAGAAAATTACTGTTTTCTCTACTTTTTCCTTTGTGAAATGTAACATTGAAAATATCAATATCAATTTTGCATCATCAATGAATATAACGGAAAGAGTATTCTTTTTTTTGAAAACTTTATATTACACAACTACAAAGTGTTGTTAAAATTAAAGAGAAACTTCGCACTCACTCGCTAACTAACAGGGAAAAGGGTGATAATAACAACAACAAGAAGAAAAATAAAATAATTTTTCGGAAACTATTGTTCAATTTCAACTATTCCCAGTAAAGTAGCGGCGGCGAAACGGGCAAAAAAAGGAATCCCACTATGTGGCTATCCGTGTAGTGCTCACCAGTCGTTAGTCGGTATATAGCCGTTATGCCAACATCACACTCACTACTCACTTTCTTTCACACTTTGCTGTAGTTGTTTTTATCAATTTTTGTCCTGTTGTTGTTCCCTACTGATTTGTAAACTATTTAAAGCAAGAAAGTAAGAAAAATAGTTGTTCTTATTTCTTTTGAGTTGTTTGCTAGCAGTATTGTGAAGGCAAGCAGTTAACGAGTGCCAAGTAAAATGAGTTTCCTGGCAAAAAATTGAAATTCGCCCCCACGACCTAAAAATAAAGAATGTAAAAAACGAGGAAAAAAACTTCTGGAAATTTAAATAAAGTTCTTTTTCTTTATAGATCTTTATTCAAATATTGATTGAGATTTGTTCGGTTATTTAAGGAAATTGCAGTCAACCAAAATGATGTAATTTTCACAGATACATGTAATAAGCCTGATATTTAGATCTCTAACACCGTACGTGGAAATTTTCTTCCCATTGAGAATCCGATATACTAAGTTTAAGTCGCTTCAGCAGAAAAAAAAAATCCGAAAATTAATTCACACCGACCAGTATCTTTCTTACCCTTCATTCTAAAACCTGCCATATCAAAATACAGTAATTTCGGTCGGAAGGAATCGTCAATCGGGGTTATACAAAAATATGGACCTATGTCTACAAATTTTATACCCTACAGCACTTTGTGGGGAGGGTTTGTCTGAGACCTCTTTTGGTACTAAACTGTTCGGAGAGGTTTTTTTCCTACTTTATATGAGGACCGAGTTTAAATTAAAGTCATCTCACAAACCCGCATGAGCTCTGCTGGGATACCCCAATATAAAGATGGCTTGGAATTCCTTGAACATGAGGGGCTTTCGAAGGCTACGTTATAATCTTTGGTCATTTTTTAGAATTTGTTGCAGGGTAAATATCTGGTCAATGATGGAGTTGCCAGGTCTAAAGCCGCATTGGTATGGTAAATTTTTTCGTTGACCATAGGTTTTAGTTGTTCGCACAATATTCCTGACACTACAGGGAGCAGACTAATACCTTTTCAGATGTAATTCGAATCATTATAGTTGTAATTCGAGAATTCCTTTTGTACTTCGTAACATTTTATTTGTATCTCGAGAATTCCAATTGTAATTCGAATTATTTCATTCGTAATTCGAATTTATCCATTTGTAATTCGTATTATTTCATTTGTAATTGGAATTATTCCATTTGAAATTCGTATTACTCTATTTGTTGTATTGTAATTCGACTTACAAATAGAATAACTTGAATTACAAATGTCATAATTCGAATTACAAATGAAATAATTAGAATAGCAAATGTAATAATGCGAATTACAAATGAAATAAATCGAATTACAAATGGAATAAATCGAATTACAAATGAAATAAATCGAATTACAAATGAAATAATACGAATTTCAAATGGAACAATTCGAATTACAAATGAAATAATACCAATTTCAAATGGAATAATTCGAATTACAAATAGATTAATTCGTATTACAAATGGAATAATTCGAATCAAATGGAATTCTCGAATAACAATAGCAATTGTTAACAAATGGAATAATCGAATTACAAATGGAATGCTACGAATTACAATTGGAATGTTTCGAATTACATCTGAAAAAGGTGTAGATAGAGCACATATTCTTAAGCTGGTTTATTGCTGTCTTTAACTCATCTTAGCCGGGCGGTATATGTACATACATTCAATACAATCTTCCGTGATTTGGTCTGTGGTATCCCAGCTAACAATTTTTTTTCCGAAGGCTCTGATTTCCGATTTTTTTCCGAAATTTTCTGAATATTTTTTAGATATTTGTCGATTTCTCTAATATTTTTTTAGAAATTGTACCGATTTTCTAAAACTTTTTTTAAGAATCTCTGCACATTTTCTGAAGAACCTTTAGAATCTCGTTCCGATTTCTAATCGAAATGAAATTAGAATCATCCATAAATAACGCATTAAAAGAGAATTGTTTCTGAGTTGGGGATTTGTTCTGTGTTGTGTGTCAATATCAAAGGCGTCAGCGGCCAAAAATTTCATCAGATTTTTTCGAGAAAATCTAATCGTTTCTTCGAATTTTTCCAGAATTTCTTTTCGAATTCGGACCGAATTTCTTCAAAAAATCTAAATTTTCCACCGAATTTTCCAGAATTTCTTTCCGAATTCGGACCGAATTCGTTGCGAAACTCTAATATTTTGTTAGAATTTTCTTAGAAAATTCTTTCCGATTTCGGTGGACACGTCCATACAACTTTTGTACCGAATTCGGAAAGAATTCGGCATCAGAATCGGCAACTTGTGCAGAGATTCTGACCGAATTCGCAAAGAATTCGGAGAAAATGTTAGCTGGGATCTTTGTCGTCGTTGCTAGTATTTGTTTAGAAAAATGATCTTTCCATATCCTGAGCACATTATTTGTATCAGTTACCAAATTACCTTCCTGTTTCTACAAGAGGTACCAGTACCAAAGCCATCTGTGTGATGTTTCACTCTGTGGTAGAATTTTCGGAAATTTTGGCTCCCGTACATCCCTATTAGCGGTATTTTGAGATTTTTGTATACATTTTCGGCGCATTTTGGATTCAAAATGCGGCGAAACTTCCCCAACCAAAATTGTGGACATATATCCACGTTTTGGAATAACCTCCGCGTGAGGGTACCGCCCGATTTCAGGTAGTTTAAAGTTTTAGTCTACACGTTTTTTTTTTTTTAATTTCTTGTTATTGGTAACTAGGGATAGGTAATGGAAAGCAATAATCGATTTTTCGACTTCTCGATTTTGGTCTAAAACTTAAAAAGCGATTTTTCGGTCTGGCGATTATTTCACTTGTCATAAAACTAGACTTTCGACTTTTTCATAACCGCAGAAAATCGATTATGGTCGATTATTCGTCGATTTTCGAGTTTTATTTTGAAAATAGGTGTGTTTATTTACTCAATAATTTGTACAAATTTGTACAAGTCCAGTAACTTCTTGTAATCGACTAAAGTCTTCTGCATTGTACTGTACACCGTTTTCAGATGTAATTCGAAACATTTTAGCTGTAATTCGTAACATTTTATTTGTAATTCGAATTATTCTGTTTGTAATTCGAATTATTCCATTTGTAATTCGAATTATTCCATTTGAAATTCGAATTATTCCATTTCTAATTCGAATTATTTCATTTGTAATTCGAATTATTCCATTTGTAATTCGAATTATGTTATTTGAAATTACACATGAAATCATTCGAATTACAAATGGAATAATTCGAATTTCAAATGGAATAATTCGAATTGCAAATGAAATATTCTCGAACGGATGAGCCTATTTGGTCCAAAATGTGGCTTTCGTAATATTTTGTCCAAAATTTGTTTAAGTTCGAAGATGGGCCATATCGGTCCACTCCTTCAGGTACCTCCCCCACAAAAGTTCGAAAATGTTCGGAAAATTTGTGCGCACGATAACTCTTGAAGGGAGCAACCGATGTGGTCCATACTTTGCACATCGTGGAATTTCCACCAGGCATAGATAGACGGTTCACTCCTTAGGGCACCTCGCACACAAAATTTCGGAAGAGTTCAATTTAGGATCTGCTATCTCGGATCGTTTTGATTTTTGTTGTAGCAAGTTGTATTCGCTGCCCCCATTACGACAACACAAGTTTCATCAGGGGCAAGTCCATACTTCCTGAGAAAAGAGTCCGAAAGCTGTAAAAAACCCCTACTGAACCATGTGAAGTGGTTGGAGCGCTCGATAACTCTCGAACGGATCGGCCAGCACGATCCAAAATTTGCCGTTCATAAAATTGTGTCCAATCTTAGTATAGGTTCCAAGATAGGCCATATAGGTCCACTCCTTCAGGTACATCCCACACAAAACTTCAAAACTTCCCGCTTAAATGTTGCGCACGACAACTCCGAAAGGCAGTAACCGATTTGATCCATACTTCTCATATAGTAATACCTCTACGGGATATAGATAAGTTTTGAATGTGGACTATATAGGTTCACCCCTTCGAGTACCTCCCACACAAAATTTGGGAAAAGTGCAGTTTGAGGCCTGCACTCGAATCGTTTTGCTGTATAAAAACCCTATGGCGTCATGTGTTGCGCACGATAACTCACGAACGGATTAGCCGAATCGGTTCAAACTTTGGGCTTCGAATCCCTTCGATTTTTGTGTAACAGCTTGTATTCGCTTTCCCCCCTTCTTGAAGTTATGGTCCAAGCCAAAAAGCCTGACGGCACCAATTGAACTGGGTAGTACGTAAGATAACTCTCGAACGGAGAAACCGATTTGGTCAAAACATTGTACATCGTATTATATAGACGTCAGAAGTATTGTGTGTTACTTCTTTCCTTTAGGTTTGAGGCTGAGGGTATTTTTCTGTCGTCCAAGCCGACTGATACTTTTTTACTTATTCTTTAATATGAAACTAATAAGAGCAGAATTTTCTTTTATATTTTAAAAGCATTGTTTTCGACAATAAATATCACAATATTAGTTTGCACATATAATTATTTTACTTAGGTAGAAGAACCCATTAGAAGATATTTTACAGGTAGAAATCTCTTCTATAGAAAGAAGTCCCCTTTTTCAAATTTTCCTAAGACAGAAACGTATTTTCGGGATAGAAGACCCCTTTTTTGTATGTCTTATTTAGATAGATGACCTCTTTTCGATAAGTTCATTTCGA
Organism: Musca autumnalis; assembly: GCF_047663935.1. NCBI lineage: Eukaryota > Metazoa > Arthropoda > Insecta > Diptera > Muscidae > Musca > Musca autumnalis. The sequence continues at coordinate 116,675,260 of NW_027411977.1, read as the reverse complement.
AAATTGAGCATTTGCTAAAACACAGTCGATGAAGGCTGTTACACCCTCAGACTTCAGGCTAAAGAGGGTGGTTTTAACAAATCGATGTTGGATTTTCTATGCGGCACAACCCTAAAAATTTTTTAGATTTTAAGATTGCCAAGGTTTGAGAACAATCGCATTAGTTAACACGTGCCACTGGTGCTTCAAAGTTTCCATGGGTCCTATATATAGCCAATATTTTTCAAAGTTTTTAGTAGGATTACTTGTTTAGCCACAGAAATTGGTTCAGCGATTGGACAATAAATGTGGTCTGTAGAGCGATTTCGTGAAAATTCGCCTTTGGCTCCACACAAATTACTGTGGAAACTTTGAGGCCCCAGTAGCACGATCTTAAAATCTAACAAAATTTAACACTTTAGGGGGTTGCCGCATAAAAAATCCGACATCGGAGTTAAAACCAGTCTAGTATATGGTGAAAACCAAGTTTCATTTGCAATTCCATTTGAAAAAAAATTGCGGGCAAAAAAATGTTGTTTCAAAGCCGTTCGCGTCCACAAAATAGACACATGCGCGCAAAAGATATAGCGGTTTTTATTCTAATTTAAAGAACAAATATTTAAAGATGTCTTATTTATTTTTATGAACAATTATGCATAAATCGCTAACAACATTCCATATCTATTAGTAGATCTTAAATATTTACTAAATTTATTTTTATTTTCGCGGAAAATCAACAAATAATAAAAAAAATTTTGAAGTAAATCCAAATTATCCTGCCCCAGAGTCCGTAAAAACCTCTTAGAAATAAATTAAAAAAATATCTAAAGAATCTAGACAATACATAGAAAAGTACGAGACCGAATTTATAGAGATTGGGTATATAAATTGCATATTGGGTATATAAATAGCATATAAAAGATAAAAAACTTATTGTTAAAATGTTTTTTTCCAAATATATTTTTTGGTTCGATTAGAAACAAATATTTGGGTGTTCTCCAACTATTTCGCTACAATCCTATACAATTATTAATGTATACTGCTAAAGCTTAAGGATATCAAATTAAGAGTAATATTCAACTTACAATCATTCAAAAAATATGCAAGGTTAAAAGTCTGGTATTTGCAAATTAGTTAAAGTCTGTTGATGCCACCCGCTTTTAAATACAACGAATTAATCTTTTTCAATATCTATTCGTATTTCGATGTTTCACTCAGCGACCAAAGTGTGCCGCCAGTTGCATCACACAATGCAAAAAACCTTGTCCTAGGCGGGACAAGGGAGACTTCTCTCATATCAATGAGTGCACCCCGATTCATATTTGCTCAATGATATGGGACCTACACTTTGTTGTAGAGTCCGAACGGCGTGTCCTAAGACAACACTTGTAGAGAAGTTTTACATGGCTGAAATACTCAGGAAATATCGCCAACATTACTGAGGGGTATTTTGCCACCTTTGAAAATTTTATGTTGCCTAGCCGGAGATTTGAACCCACGACCTTCTGTGTGCAAGGCGGGAGTACATACCATTGCACCACGGCGGCACCCGGTTTGGTATTGATGCTAAAACCTTCAAACCCGAAAATCGGGAGGTACCGTTCTATGGGGGGTATAATAATAACTGGACCTATACTGAAAATTTTCAGGGGGAATGCTTTATACCCCCCAACGAATATTAAAGACCAAATTTCAGCAATTTCGGTGTGATATTGAGGCTAAAATCTTAAACATACCGAAAATCGAGAGGTACGGTTCTATGGGAACTACACGAAAACCCATATTGGCAATTTTTTGGAACTTCAAATGTCAAATTAAAGGTAGTCCATAAAAAAATGTAGCAAAAATCCTGAAAATACCTAAAATCCGTAGGTACCGTCATATGGGTGTTGACTATGGAAAAAAGAATCTGACTGCAAAAATATAGCCTTCTAGCTCAATTATACGGAGGTTAGAGTTTTACTGCATACGGACATGCCGGCTTTGTCGACATAGATATACTCTCGGCCTGTGTGAATTGGATAATCGAATACGTTATGAATTTAGTCGGTTTTCAAAATGTGTTGGTTTTCAGAATGTGTTGGACCTGGACCGTGTGAACTTTCCGACAAAAAAAGGCAGATTTGGATTAAAGTTAAAAAGTGTCGCGGAGGAGGTATCTGAAAGAATGAAAATGTATCTTATTTTGAGAGTCATTCCTATTCAAGCAGTTATTTCAGGTGGTCACCGCAAAATGTAGAGCTTTTGGACCATTATATCAGGAAGGCCACTAAAATCATACTATCGTTGAAAACAAGATCACCAGGAGTACATTCGGTAAAAATTTCAAAACGATCTTTAGAAAGCCTTTGAACTGCACTGAAGCGAAATGTTGAAATTTTGTCAGGAAGGTATACGTAAATATTATCCGATATAAACCTTCTGAGATGTTGACGTAAATTTGGAAGAAATTTTACGATGTGGATAGTACAGGTCGCATTCATTTCTTAAGTTATCGTACTCATCAGTAAAAAAATTGCTGATTTTAAAGTGAAATAATTTTGGTTTTGCGGATGAAAAGTGAACATTTTAAAATGGAATATTGAAATACAGGTACTTATTAACATTTTAGAAAAAAAGAGTTATAAAAAATATGGTGTAAAACTATAATTAAAACTATGAAAAAAATGTCTCTATATTTTTTATATTTTCGAAAAGTACATTGAGTTATAAAAAAATTATATTTGATAGGTGTGAAAATTTTAATTTTGTATTTTAGTATAGAGTGTATTTTTTTATTGAAGAAATGGTGAAAATAGTCTTTTATTAAAAAAAGTGGTAATTATGGACATTTGAATATTTTTTCTCGTTATTGGACTTATGGTTGTTATTTTTTTATAGTATTTGTTCTCCAGTACTGAGTATTTTGTTTTTACTCTACGTACGACAAAATTTTGTTTCGTGAAGGCGATATTGTTGTTTGAAAAGTTAGGATAATTTCTTTTTAGAAAATGTAACAATTCATGTCCATAGAACCACCAAAAATGCTTTTCACACACTTCGAAAATGTGTTGGGATTATAGTTATAAGGGCACCAATATAACAAAATGTTTAACCGTAACTTTTACGATATCTTAACCACAATTTTTAAAAACGCTACTAAATGCATGGGTAAGATCTTCAAAATATCTCAAATTTGACTGCTCCTGTACACTATGGGCCCAATGACAGGTTTTTGAGGCAAGAAGTCACTGGAAGCTGCTGGACCTTTAAAATTTCGTCCTGGTGTTTATAGTGAGCATAAAAATATATCTGCAAAATTTGGAGGGAATCGGTTCAGATATAGGTATAGCTTTCGTATATATGTTTCAACAGATTTTATCCGATTTTATATTTAAGCCGCACTAATTGTGACCTTAGTCATCCGATGACCTTTAAAGTCATCCGATGACTTTAAAATTTGATATGGTACATCCTGATCAATTAAGAATCACGTCCAGAAAATTTGGTTCTGATCGGTATATATATTAGCATATATATAGAAGATTATTCAGGTCTGCCATGATGTTCGAAATATAAATCCTCCGAAATGGCTGGACCGAATTTGATAAAATTTTGACTGTATATTCTTTAGGTCTTAGAAAAGATCGTAAGGTAGTTTTTATACCCTCAGCGTTTAGGCTAACGAGGGTACATACACATTCATACGGTCAAAATGTGCCTCATCGAAATAATGGTTTTAGACCCGAAGTATGTTTGGACGAAATGTGTTTCAGACAATTTGGAGTCGATTTAGCAATGTCCGTCCGTCTGTCTGTCTGGCTGGCACGATAACGGATCAACCGATTCGGTCCAAAATTTGACTTTCGTTATATTTTGTCCAAACTTAGTCTAAGTTCGAAGATGGGTTACATTGGTCCACTCCTTTCGGAACCTCCCTCACCCACAAAAGTTGGAAAATGTTCGGAAAATTTGTGCGCATAATAACTCTTGAAGGGAGTAACGGATTTGGTCCATACTTTGCATATCGTGAAATTCCTATCAGACTTAGATGAGGTTCCAATATGGACTCAATCGGTACACTCCTTCGGGTACCTCCCACACAAAATTTCGGAAAAGTTCAGCTTAGGACCTGCTCTCGAATCGCTTTGATTTCTGTTGTAACAACTTGTATTCACTGCCCTCCATACGATGGTACAAGTTTCATCAGGGGCAAGTCCACACTTCCTGAGAAAATAGCCTTAAAGGTGCAAAAAACCCCTATGACACCGTGTGTAGTGGTTGGAGCGCAAGATAACTCTCTAACGGATCTACTGAGTTGGTCCAAAATGTGGCCTTCGTAATATGTTGTGCAAACTTAGTTTAAGTTCGAAGATAAGCGATATCGGTCCACACCTTCAGCTACCTCCCCCAAAAAGTTCAAAAATGTTCGGAAAAAATGTGCGCACGATAACTCTGGATGGGAGTGACCGATTTGGTCCTTACTTTACACATCCTAATATATTTACCAGATATAGATCAGGTTCGAATATGGACTATATTTGTTTTGTTCAGTCCTTCGTGTACCTCCCACACAAAATTTTGGATAAATTCACTTTAAGACCTGTTCTCGTATCGCTTTGATTTTTGTTGAAGCATCTGGCATTCTTTGCCTTAATTACGATAGTAAACGTTTTTTTCAGGGGCAAGTCCATACTTCTTGAGAAAATAGCCCGAAAGGAGTAAATAAAAACCGAATGGCACCATATGTAGTGGCTGTAGAGCTCGAACCGAATACTGCGTTCGTCCACACTTTGGATATCGTAATATTTCTTTGAATATTAGATGAAATTCGAAGGTAGTGCTTATAGGTCCTCTGCTTCCGGTACCTCTCCCACAAATGTTCGAAAATATTCGCTAAAATGATAAGCGCAATATTTCACAAACGTGGCAACCGATTTGGTCCAAATTTTCGATCTCGAAATTTTTTGTCCAAGCTTATTTTATGTTCAAATTTGGGCCCTATCGGTCCAATACTTGGGGTACCACTCATACAAATGTTCAACATCTTTTTGTAGTTAAGGGTCTGTTCGAGGATCCTTTGGACATTTTTACTAAAGGTTTTCCTAGTGGCCCGATATTATGCTTTTCGTAGGCTAGTATGGTACAAAAGCCCTATCTATCGGTACCCCCTGCAAATTTTTGAGCTTTAATCCAATCTATATTTCCGTCGGTTCATACGCCCATACATTTTTTTTTTTGAAAAAAAAAAAGTATTTCAATCCACACAGGCTGAGGGTATATCTCTGTCGGCAAAGCCGACTGATACTTTTTTACTTGTTATACCGAAAAATGGAGGGGCGGGGACCTCCTCCACAACGGGTTTTAGCCAAACGCGAAATCTCAGAGATCATTTGACGTATTGGGATACAATACAATAGTAATTGTGACCACCATCATTAATTGATGATTTGCACGCAAAAAAAAATCGGCCTCTCTAACATATGTCCCAAACATATTTTGCAGCAAACATATATATGTTTGCAACAGTCCCAAACATAATATATGTTTGGGTCTGCAAACATATATATGTTTGGGTGCAAACATATATATGTTTGGGTGCAAAGATATTTATGTTTTGGTGCAAACAAAGATATGTTTGGGTGGAAACAATTTTATGTTTGGGTGCAAACATTTTATATGTTTGGGTGCAAAAAAATACAAACCCAAAAGGCACAAAAAAAAACAAACACATGCACCAGTGGGCGCTTACTGAGAGCAAGGGAGCGCAAAATTCAATGTAAAACACTTTAAAACGTGTGCTCACTTGCTCTCAGTAAGAGCTCACTGGCTATCTCTATAGTATACACACAAATGTTGTGGTTTTTTATTAAAAGGCAAAAGAACAACAAACACATAGGTACATACAAAATTCCAAAGAAATACATAACACACTTTAATAAAAGAAAAACTGGTTGAAATAATTTGTAGTCACACTTTTAAAAAGGAAAAATATATAGAAACGTAGTTGAACGCTTCTCCTTAGTTGTGAAATAAAACAAATTGTCCTCTTAGTTGAAATCATCAGCGGGGAATCGGCATCTAGAATCAAATGATTATGTAATGTAATAAATAAATATGGATATGCCATATTTCAAATATACATAAGTATGTATGTAATTACCAATATTAAATGCGATTTCTTCCTTGTCCAATAAAATAATTCCATTCAACTTTCCGATTCAATTATAAAATGTATTTAATTTACTAAAAAGCACAATTTCTTTAAGAAAACACAAAACACTGATTTATTCACTCACTTTACCGTCTTGACTCTACAAAGGCAACTAAAACACTGAAGAAAGAAAAAAAATATATAATTCATATCATTTCTTCTTTTCTTCTTGGGTAACAACAACAAAACAAGAAACACACTAGTTTGACGCATACATGCCACCAAAGCCCCCTTCTTCGCTTCTACGTCTTCTATTATACAATACACACAACTCTTTATTATAAAGCAGCATTAAACAACCGCGAGAGCACTGCTATTACTCTCGTTGACAAACATCCTCTCTCCACCCATGAAAAAAATGTTCTAACATAAAAGGTATGTTTTACCCAAACATATCAAATTGAGATATGTTACAAAATGTTGCAAACATATATTTGTTTGGACCCAAACATATTATGTTTGGATCCAAACATATATTTGTTTGCAACCGGTCCCAAACATATATTTGTTTGGATCCAAACATATTTCTAACATAAATTTTTCTGCGTGTGGAAGTAGAATAACGCGATCGCGTTCAATTTTTGAATACTTTATAATTACACGTCAAGATTTTTAAATTAAGTAGGTTTTTGTAGTCCCAATTACTAAATTAAGAGATCTTGAACATTAAAGATTTCAATGCTTGGTATAACTCGATTAAGATAACTATCAATTTTCGCGACTTGTGTCATATTGACAAGTCCCACTCCCAGCCCAGAACAATACTTAAAAATATCTAAATTTTTAAGTGTCACGCCATCTGTGAGTATTTTTCTATAAGTTTACGGATCCATACGGGGATAAAAATTTCTACACATATAGTACTCACTATTACCTTCTACCACATATATATAGTTTTGCGAATACGTCGCAATACCGAGAGTTATATTCCAAAAACCATAGAAACTACAATATAAACTACACAAAAAATCACCACAAGTCTACATCAAATATTCCTTACCAAATCTAACTTTTTTAATTCTTAATCAGAATACTAATTTACATACATACACGTGTTGTCCATTAAAAAAAACTGTTTACCATATTCGCGGTTTTTAATTGTCGAGGGAAACAAATTTATTCTTCGTTTGATAGATTTTTATAAAATTTTACATTGTAAGATGCAATATCTTTGACAGCCCGGTATATGGTCATGAAGCGTTGCCAGGTTGAAATGATTTTGTTTCTAAGTGGCTCAAAGTGTTAAGAATCTAATCCCGTTACTATTTTATCCAAATATATAACTTCAAAAATAGACTTTTTGCCTCAGAAACCTGCCATTGGGCCTATAGTGCTATATATGGAGGTTATTCCAAAACGGGAATATATGAGACGATGTTTAGTAAAAATATTTTTAGTCCCTTCAATTTGCACAATTCACAATTTAATCAACTTTAGTTGCAATATGTGCCTAAAATTTTCGAAAACGCCCTAATTTGACTGCACCTATATATGGGGGCTATTCCAAAACATTGATCTATATGGACAATTTTTTGCAAGATGAATTCATAGGCACTTAGAACAATAAATCCTAATATTCAGAAAAATATGCTAAAAATATGTTCAAGACCCTCAAAATACATAAAATCGGGAGATACCCTCATATAGGAGCCACATTAAAGTATTTTCACTATATATTAGTTTAATCAATTTAGATTATCTAAATAAGAAATGTACATAAAACCGTGAAAATACTTCATATTTTTTATAGTACCGATTTATGAGGGTTTTGACAACCCCTATTCTAGCCCCTGATATGTACCAAAAATGTGTTCCGTTATATTGATTAAGGCGTAGACATTCGAAAAATATTAACATTAGAACACCCACATGCTCCCCTGAATTAATCTGCCTCTTTTGGGATCTCACCCAATGTGCGCCGGTGCGCTTTTTAAATATATCGCGATTCAAATTGACTTTTTTCACGATTTTGCTTGGAAACCGCAAGCCCTATCGACATGGGACTAAAGAAAATGTTGTAGCAGTGAAAATTCTGAATAAGATTGGCTGATTAATATTTTCCTAGGTTTTCACCAGTAAATCGTCGGTATTGTTCCTTCTATAGCCCCCATAGAACGGCACATGGTCCACCTTCGGACTTAAACTAAGTTTCGACAAAATATTAAAAAGGCCAAAATTTAACGAATCGGTTGATCCGTCCGAGAGCTTTCGTGTGCTCCAGTCAGATATACAGACGGACAGACATGGCTAAATCGACCCCAAATTGTGTGAAATGAAATTTGTCCTAAAATACTTGGGGTTTAAAGCCACTATTTCGAAGAGGTACATTTTGGTTGTAGGAATCTGATAGTCTAAAGGCTCGGGGTATAAAAACTACGTATATATGGGAAATTAACACTTTTGTATTTGTTTATTTACAAGTTCGTATTAGGGTGTTTCTTTTAGGATAGGTTATTAAGCCAAATAACGTGGTGTGGATGGACATGTAAATCTAGTCCCAAATACTCGCATCATCGACAAAGATGAGACCGTACCTGCTAATTGAAGACGGCCTTTGGCTTAATTTGCAGCTATCCCCTGTGCCCACTCAGCTAGGCTTCGCCTATCGGGGATGTTTCTGCGAAATACTTTTCAAAATACTTAATAGCCTTTCTTCTATTACAACAAGTAAAAAAGTGTCAGTCGGCTTTGCCGACAGATATATACCCTCAGCCAAAGTGAAGCGAAACTTTTACCTCCGGACAGATAGAATGTATTTCAGGTTTCTTCAGAATTTGGCCCTTTTTGGACATTTGAACTTGCCGACAATAATGTGGAATAGGAATTAACTGCGCTAAGACACAAATGTTGAACTTTTGTAGGGCAGGTACTCTTAGGGAGGACCTATATTGGCTATTTTAGAAGTTTAACTAAATTTTGATAAAATATTAGGAGATCCAAAGTGATATATTTTAAATATTGGGGAGAAGTACCGAAAGTTGTGGACCGGTATTGCCCATGTGACTAAGTTTGGATATAATATGACGGAGACCAAATGTTGGACCAAATCGGTTGAACAGTTCGAGAGTTATCGTGTTCTTCGACCGCCACATATGGTGACATAGGGGTTTTTTACACCTTTCGGGCTGTTTTCGCAAGAAATATGGACTTACCCCTGAAAAAACTTTTACCGTCGTAATGGTGGTAGCGTATGCAAATAGCTTCAACAAAAATCCAAGTGATTCGATAGCAGGTCTTAAAGTGAACTTGTCCGAAATTTTGTGTGAGAGGTACCAGAAGGAGTAGACAAATTTAGTCCATATTCGAACCTGATCTATATCTGGTAGATATATTAGGATGTGCAAAGTATGGATTACATCGGTCACTCCCTTCAAGAGTTATCGTGCGCAAAATTTTTCCGAACATTTCTGACGTTCTGTGGGGGAGGTACCTGAAGGAGTGGACCGATATAGCCCATCTTCGAATTTAAACTATGTTTTGGTAAAATATTACGAAGGCCAAATTTTGGACCGAATCGACAGATTTGTTGGAGAGTTATCTTGCGCTCCTACCACTACACAAGGTGTCGTAGGGGCTTTTTGCAACTTTCCGGCCATTTTCAAGGGAAGTATGGACTTGCCCCTGATGAAACTTGTACCTTCGTATAGGGAACAGTGAATACAAGATGTTACAACAAAAACCAAGGCGATTCGAGAGCATGTCCTAAACTGAACTTTTCCGAAATTTTGTGTGGGAGGTACTCGAAGGAGTTTACCGATTGAGTCCATATTGGAACCTCATCTAAGTCTGGTAGAAATTTCATAATGTGCAAAGGATGGACCAAATCGGTAACTCCCTTCAAGAGTTATCGTACGCACAAATTTTCCGAACATTTTCGAACTTTTGTGGGGGAGGTACCGGAAGGAGTGGACCGATATAATCCATCTTTGAACTTGAACTAAGTTTGGACTAAATATTACGAAAGCCAAATTTTGGACCGAATCGACAGATCCGTTGGAGAGTTATCTTGCGCTCCAACCACTACACACGGTGTCATAGGGTTTTTTGTAACTTTCAGGCTATTTTCTCAGAAAGTATGGACTTGCCCCTAATAAAACTTACAGCGTCGTATAGAGGACAGCGAATAGAACTTGCGTAAACAAAAATCAAAGCGATTCGAGACCAGGTCCTAAACTGAACTTTTCCGAAATTTTGTGTGGGAGGTACCCGAAAAAGTGGACCGATTGAGTCCATATTGGAACCTCATCGAAGTTTGGTAGAAATTACACGATGTGCAAAGTATGGACCAAATCGGTTATTCCCTACAAGAGTTATCGCGCGCACAAGTTTTGCGACAATTTTTGAACATTTGTGGGGGAGGTACCTGAAGGAGTGGACCTATATGGCCCATCTTCGAACTTAAATCGAATCTGGACAAAATATTTCGATACCCAACATTTGAACCGAATCGATTGATCCGTTCGAGAGTTATCGTGCGCACCAGCCAGCCAGACAGACAGACAGACAGACGGACGGACATTGCTAGATCTACTCAAAATTGTCTGAAACGGATATCGTACAAACATACTTGGGGTCTAAAACCATTATTTCGATGAGGCACATTTTTGGTCGTATCAAAGTGTAAATACCCTCTTTAGCCTAAAGGCTGAGGGTATAAAAAGTTGTGTTATTATATTCTTCAAAATTATAGCCAGAGGTTATTAAAAAAATCACATTTCCAATTAAATTTTGAAGTTTTAAATTACAGAAACCACAGTTTCTCAAGTTAGTTTTTTACCTGAAAAGGCAAGATTCGGGTTTTCTCAAACAAAACCACAATGGAAGTAAGATTTCAAATTAATTTGAAACTTGAGTTTTGAAAGAATGGATGCAACCAAATGTTTTACTTTTTTACTTTTTTTTTTAAATAAAACACAGAGAAACTACAAAAACAAACTTTTACAAATCGTTTACAATCGTAAAGTAAAAAGAATCTAAACGAAAAAAATGTGTAACCTTATACTTGAAAGAAACGAACTTCAATAAAATCAATCAAAACATTAGCTCCAACTATGTCCACATACATACAAAAATGGTTGATAGTTGTTTATTGTATTGTAGTTGACTGCTGTTTCCTTGAATTTTGAATGGTTTGGAAACGGAGAAAATTGTGATATGCTATATTGAGCTTTAAGAGCAGTTCTTAGAAATTTCGTATGTTCCAGAAAGTTTTTTACTGCTACCTTTGCACATAGGTTTCAATCTGAGAATTTTTGGCCAAAACCCTATTTTTGAAGTTTCGAAATTTTAACTTTTTTTTTGCACAGAATAATAAAAACACCTCAAGTCGTCTGAAAATAATTAGTTTTCGTAAATAACGTTAGTACTCGTTGATTGGCGCAGTACCAAAGTTGACACTTTTTTATGTAAAAATAAAACAGACTTTGTGCTGTAAAATATACAATTTTTGTTGTATTGCGTCGCTGCATAAATATACAGAAGTGAGACCAAAGTTATTATGAATCGGGAAGCTGTTAATGAGTACTTTCATAATATTTACAAAAAGGGCGATGAAATTTGTAAAATTAGCGTAATAAAATCAATTTTTATATATATATTAAAAATTATTTTTTTTTACAAATATTTTTAAAATATATTTATATTTAAAGGGAACTGATGAAGTTGTTTGGTGACAACTGAAACTATAGTATTCCCTACCCTCCGCCCGCAACTAATCAATTTCATATCCACTGTAAAACATTTTGTTGTTATTCAAATACTTGAATACAACAAAATATGGACTAAAGCTGAAATAAACACAAATATGTAATATATTTAAACTTTTAAAAAAATGTCCAAGTTTGTCCACCTCCAAATTGATTTTGGAAGATAGCTGGGGGTCTGAACTAATAAATTGAGAAATAAATTCTTGCTCAAATTTGCCACAGTTAAAATAAAGTGGATTTTTCTATTTTAAGATGGGAGAATTTTTTGTAAATACCTGTTGTGACTGTACGTAGTATCCAATTGAAATAGAGCGGTAATACCTACATCTATCAATCGATTTTTCTTAAAATTCATATTTAAGGGTTTCAGAGTGTAGAAAACAAGTATGTGTAAGTTTTTTGAAAATAGGTCAATTTTTTGTAATAGCCCTTACATAAAAGTACCGTCCAATTTTAGATATTTTGTGAATTTTAGCGACACTTTATGACCGATTCGGCTGAAATTTGGTATTTCGACCTCTTGGAAGATATGAATCCTTCGTACCAAAAATTGTTAACATAGGTCAATGTTTTGGTTTAGACCCCACACAACAAATTTTGGCAGTTTTTGGTCGTTTTGGTCGATAAAACGTAAGAATTGCTGTTTGTTCACATTTATTAAAAATAATAATTAATTTCAATACAAAATGGACGTTGAAATAGTTTTGGCTAGAAAATTTGGATTTGGGACCATTGTGCTTTGGCACATTGTTTTTTTTTTTTAATTTTGGTTGATTTATTATTTACGACCAGAACCAGATAATAAAGGAGAAACTACATAGTTTGTATGTTCTAGAGCTGGTCACGGTCAGCTCTAAACTGACCCATGGTCCAACCAAAAATAACTAGAATATATGGTCAATGTTTGGTCTATGACATTAAAATTATTCTATGCCATTTTACGGCCAACACTGTACGAACTAATAGTCTGAGCAGTGAACAAGTAAGAAAATATCAGAAATATCATCCTCAGACCTGAAGAAAGGAAGTAAGCACAATACATTTGTCTATAGAGGTATGGACTTGTCCCCGACACAAAAATGTAAAAACGATCCCTGACGAATCCTTAAACTGCAGTCCTTCCAAACTTTATGTGGGAGGTATTATTTCGATGAGGCACAATTTTGTTTCAAAGTGTATATGATATAAACAATCGATGAATCCGAGTTTCACCCATTCGGAATTCGCGAACTGTTAACATATTCTACATAGTATGACTGAAATTCCTTAAAGTGAAGTGTTTTAAAAGGGATCCCATAATGTCGACCATTAAAATTAATTTACGTGAAAGTCGTGTTGGCATCAAGGTAGAAAAATGGGTTGAAGCCAACAAGTTTTTTTTATGTTCCCTTCCGATTTCTCGCTTAACCTTACATTTTATAGACCTATGTCCAAAGAAAGACTCAAAGAATACTCCATGGGCAAAATGATACTAGTGTATGATTTTTCGATATATCCACTGCATCCACCTAAAATGAATCCTGACATTCTGAAACCAAACCATTCAAAATTCAAGGAAACTGCAGTCAACTACAATACAATAAACAACTATCAACCATTTTTGTATGTATGTGGACATAGTTGGAGCTAATGTTTTGATTGATTTTATTGAAGTTCGTTTCTTTTAAGTATAAGGTTACACATTGTTTTTCGTTTAGATTCTATTTACTTTACGATTGTAAACGATTTGTAAAAGTTTGTTTTTGTAGTTTTCTCTGTGTTTTATTTTCATTAAAAAAGTAAAACATTTGGTTGCATCCATTCTTTGAAAACTCATGTTTCAAATTAATTTGAAATCTTACTTCCATTGTGGTTTTGTTTGAAAAACCCCGAATCTTGCCTTTTCAGGTAAAAGACTAACTTGAGAAACTGTGGTTCCTGTAATTTAAAACTTCAAAATTTAATTGGAAATGTAATTTTTTTAAACAACCTCGGGCTATAATTTTGAGGAATATAATAACACATATTTTTGTAATAGAAGAAATGCTATTAAGTATTTTGGAAAGTATTTCGCAGAAACATCCCCGACAGGCGAAGCCTAGCTGATGAGCTCTATAGTGTTGCAACATATTCTTTATGATGTGGATGTAAACAGAGATTTTGGAATCTCAATGGGTAGTAACCCTCCACACAGTGTTGCAACATATTCTTTATGATGGGGATGTAAACAGAGATTTTGGAATCTCAATGGGTAGTAACCCTCCACACAGAAAACTATCAGTATAGAGTGATTATCATCACTTAAGATATAGTTCTCATTCAAGGAATTATACTTAACGTAGAGAATTGTTTATATTTACTTCAATACAGTGGTGGTGGAAGATATACAAATTTTGGTCGAACTTAACGCCGTTCTAACTTATTATTGTAATCAAATGTATGTAGTCTCGTTAGGCTAAGAGCGGAAGCCGAACTGACAAAATATTTGAAAAGCTGTTTTTCAAGAAGTTTCAATTTTTTTCGGGAAGAAGTTTTTTAGTAAAAGATGAGGATATGTGATGAAATGATATTAAAGATTTTCCTGCAATACATCTCGATAACATTTTGCATTATCAACATAACCATAAAATACCAATATTTTAATAAAAAGGAAAAAAAATCTACAACAACTTACCCATCAGCACCAAATGCTTTCAATTCACGATCCAAGGTCTCCTTAACATTTTGCTGAGAATATAATCCAATGGGGGAGTTGAATTGCATATGAACCAATTTACGTTGTACACCAGCCATTTTTGTTTTTGTTTTTTTTAGATTTTATTTAGTTTATTTGTGGTTTTCTTTGAAAATAAATTGAAACAAACGTTTCTGTCAGCAGAGCTTAACTAAAAGAAAATTAAATTTTTCTCTGAAATAAATTTCAAATAATAAATTTTTATTATTTTATTTTATTTAAACACTGAAAAAATGTTTGTTAACTGGAAACCGCACACACGCAAATCGATAATTGAATTTTGTAGTCCTGAATGGCTTTCGTTCTGCAAATAAAAAAGAAAACAATATGCAAATTATTGAATGACAACATGATTTTAATTTATTTTCTAAAAAATTTAATGTTAACAAAACAAAATGTCAGCAGCATTGTCATTTATTGTAAATAAAATCTTTTTTTGTGGACTTCAGGCTGCGAATAGCAAATAATCCACGTTATTGCCGCACAGTTTTCACAATTTCAGATGAATAATCAGCTTTTCGATGAATAAAAAACGGTAAACCTAGGTCTAATATTTGCGGAGGATTTCTAGGTCAATGAGTGTCTTTTGTGTTTTTTTATATCTTTCTTTATACTAAAAATGGTCCAACCCTAATAAACAAACTATAAAAAAATTGTCAATTTATTTTTTTTTTTCAAAAAATGTTAGTTAGTCTGCATTCGATAATTTTCCTTGCGACATTTGTTAGTTTGATGGAGAGAGCGGTGAGGCATATTGTCTCTCTACACCCTCTCTCATCGACAAACTGATAGTTGCCGCAAGGAAAATTGCCAAATGTAGATATAGCGCTCAAATCTGTTTCAATGAAAATATGAAATGAAATCTTTTATTAGGAAGAAAACTGTCAAATGTGAAAAATTATAAAGAAAATATTTTTCATTTTCATTGACTTATAATTATTCAAAAATTAAAAAAAAAAATACTCCTTAGATTTTCATAGAACACATATAACTCATATATTTAAAAATAAGTAAGAAAGTATCAGTCAACTGTGACCTCAGCCTCTAAAGAAAAGAAGTAAACAGTACTTCTGACGTGTAAAGGAATATATTTTGAGTTTTTGGGCCAATTTCTCAGGAATTTTCCAAAAAACCGTTTTAACTAAGGCCGTTTAATGTTGCCGAATATTTAAAGCGATCGCAGACGAGCCCTTGAAATGCACTCTTCCCAAACTTAGTGTGGGAGGCTGTAAGAACCCTATAGGAAGCATGGGGTCATGTGTCGACATGTCACCACTATGTCTACGTCAACATGCTGTCAACTATTGATACTTTTACCTTAATAAAAAGAAGCATTGTTTATATTGACAGCTGATAGCCCAACGAAGCATCTTCTTATTTTTTCTTCATTTTCTTAATCGTTTGGTGTAAAATAATTTTGGCGGTTCGTGAAAAATCAATAAAATATGGTGAAATTAACTTAAGGTATATAATTTTAATAACCACAAGTACGGACAAAATGAATTATAATATACAAGTGACAAATAGACAATTCTATATCAAAATACAAATTCTGAAGCGGCTGAAATTAGACATTTGGTGGAACCTTTAGAGCAAACCCGTTCGTGGGTATTGATTTGGTTACGAAGTTTTTCGGCAAATCACACACACGCGACCCGAACGCAAAGTAAGAGAGCAAATGTTTTGATTTTTTTACTTCAGTCTTGTACTGAATTTCATGCAAGCAGGTTGATGCCGCTTTTTTGTTTATTTTTGGGTACACAGAAAAGATTTTGCAGTTGTACAGCAAATATGTGGAGGGAAGAATTTGAAAATGATTTTTGTTTTGTATTAAATGCTTTGTTCCAGAACCTGCAAGAAGCTACTATTTTTTACTACGATAACATTTTTTCCATTATGTTATCGAAAAAAATAGTAAAAATTAGTAGATTCTTGCAGTATTGGAACAGACCAAATATTTTTAATGACGCAGAATGCCTCGTCTGCAATGCAACAATAAAAAATGTATGTATGCTTAGAAAGTCTTAAAAAATCATTTTTATATACAATTTGTTTTTTCTCTCAAAAAAATTAACATATGAAGAAAAATACTTTTCAAATTATGAAGTTATTTATATTATTTTTAATTTAAGTCATACAAAGCGAACGCGCCAACAATATATTTTTCATTTCACACTCAATATGAAAATCATCACCCTGTTCTGTCAGTGTAATTTTACCCACACATAAACAATTTAAGCGCTCGCTCTTCTTGGTCGGCTATGCTTTAGAGAAGATTGTGAAGACTGACGAATGTATTGTTCCGTCTCGCTGGAAATGCTAAACGCAACTTACATCTGGTATTTGGACATGATATAATAATGAGTTACAATGTTGAAGGATTATTATACAGCTGTGCCACCGTGGTGCAATTGTATGCATACCTGGCTTGCACGCTGAAGGTCGTTGGTTCGATTCCCGGTCAGTCAACATCAAAATTTTCAACGGTGGCAAAATACCCCTCAGTAATGTTGGCGATATTTCCTGAGTATTTCAGCCATGTAAAACTTCTCTACAAGTGGTGTCTTAAGACACGCCGTTCGGACTCGGCGATAAACAATAGGTCCCATATTATTGAGCTAATATGAATCGGGGTGCACTGATTGATATGACGTATGGGATGTTTGTGGAACAATTATATTATTCAGCTGTAATAGGTAAGCAAATTTTTGTGACATTTTGTTTATTTTTGTTTATTTATACATGTTTATTCTTTTCAATTCCATTCATCTAATCGCCTGATAAAATGTTAAGTACAGCAGAAGAAGAAATATTTTAAGCAGACAAGTCGCATCAAATCTTATTACCAAGAAAATAAAAAATGCGATGATATTTCTGACAATGATGACGTTTTTGTTATTATTTAAATGTTAAAATGTTTAGGCAGTCTTGAAAACATGGGCTTTATTTACTAATTGTGTGCCTATTTGAAATCTTGGGCTTAGCCCATTATAAAGATAAAATAGACTGCAATACGCAATTTGTACTTTTTTAACATTTTCAATATTATATGTATATTTCTTTTATAAAATATATACATAGCTTTTAATAAAAAAATATATAGCTTTTAAGTCTATAAAAAGTTCCAAATAGGCCAAAAAACTTAGCAGTAAAAATCTGGTACCAATGTCTCCATATGACCCTTTAAGAACTATTGACTCACTCCTCCAATGTCTCTATTGACTTACTACCTCCAATGTCAACACGTGGTCCCTCAGCAACTACTGACATACTAGTTCCAATGTCACTACTGACTTTCGAGTGGCACGTTCATACAAGATGTCTATAGGAAATTACATGAGTTGTCTACATTTTGTCAGTAGTACTGTTGACAATGCCAGTAGTAAGTCAGTATAGATTCACTATTGACATTTCCTGCAGGGAAATAATATGATCTACAACGTTTGGATTAAATCGGTTTCTCCCTTCGATGGTTATCTTACGTACTACTCAGTTAAGTTGGTGCCGGCAGGATTATTGGAGATTTTGGGCCATTATCTCAGGAAGTATGAACCTGTCCCCCGAAAAAATTGCGCCGTCGTAAAAGTCCCCGCAAGAAGAACTTTTTGAAAAAAAATTGAAAACGATCTGTGACGAGCTGCACTTTTTTTGCAAACTTTGTGTGGGACGTACCCAAAGGGGCTGGACTGATTCCATATTCAAACCTGATACATCACTACATGAAATAATACGATGTTCAAAGTTTGGACCATTAAAAAACTCGTCTTGCGGACGATAGCTATCGATATTATCGTTAATTTGTCATCACCATTAATTTGGAAATAAAAATTAATAAAAAAGACACAAAAATACATACAATTTACTTTTCCGAAAAATTTTAACGTGTGACTACGGACATACTTTCTCACATCTACATAACCAATACGCCGCGTAATTTGTATTCATTTCAATAGACTTTAGGCTAGGGTTTTTAAATCCGATAATATCGATAGACAAAACTATCAATATTAAATTTTTAAAAGATAATCGATATTATCGATAGTGCAATCGATTTTTTGCTAGCTCTACTAACCAGTTAACCCACTCACCTGTTTACTGATTCTTTATAGATACAGAGGAATCAGAGCCAGATAGTTGAATAAATTGTGCGAACGAAGACATTCACGTTGCTACAACAACGACAATACCACATTTAGAAAATGTCGGTAGGAAATTGCGACCATAACCTTTCTATGTGGGCCATATTAAACGTACATAAATCTGTAGCGATAATACACCACGGAAACTTTTTGCGCCGCTTATGATGGCCAATTTCCAAGTTTCAGCTATTTAAGTTGGTTAGTATGGTTAAAACCTTAAAAATTCCCAAAATCAGGAGATTCCATTCCATGGGGCTATATCAAAAAGTTTACCTATAGAGACAATTAATTCTCTGTACATCTTTATCGGAGAATATATACTTAATTTTACCCATTTCTTGACCCATGGTGAAGGGCATCACCATAATATGGAGTGTATAATTAAATTTGTCAATCCGTTTGAAACACATCGAAATATAAATTGGAGGCCCTATAAAAAATATGTACTCATGATCAGCATAGAATTCGAAGTCCGTAGAAAAATTCTAAGTCCGTCCGTCTGTCTCTTGAAATCCCGATTTTCGGGATTTGGAAGGTTGTGCCTTCACTATCCCACAAAAATGGCTGAAAATTGGCTTTAAATCTTCGTTGCGGTTATACAACTTTCCCCCTGAACATTTTCGGTATAGGTCCACGCCCTCAAATATCCCCCATAGAACGGTACCTCGCGATTTTCGGTATTTTCAATTTTTAGCCTCATTATCACACCAAAATGACAGAAATTTAGGATTTAAACTTCGCTGGTGTTATATAAATTTCCACCTGAAATTTTTCGGTATAGATCCACGCCTTCAAATAGCTCCCATAGAACCGTACCTCCCGATTTTAGGTATTTTGAAGGTTTTAGCCTCATTATCGCTCCGAAATGGGTTAAATTTGGTATTTTGTCTTCTTTCCCCCTGAAATTTTTTGGTATAGGTCCACGCCTTCAAATAGCTCCCATAGAACCGTAGCTCCCGATTTTAGGTATTTTGAAGTTTTAGCCTCATTATCACAACGAAATGGGTTAAATTTGGTATTCAGTCTTCTTTCCCCCTGAAATTTTTTGGCATATGTCCACGCCTTCAAATAGCCCCCATAGATCGAGCCTCCCGAATTTCGGTACGTTGAAGGTTTTAGCCACATTATCACACCGAAATGGGAGAAATTTGGTTTTTAGTCTTCGTTGGCGTTATACAACTTTCTTCCTGAACTTTATCTGTATAGATCCACGCCTTCAAATAGCTCCCATAGAACGGTACCTCCCGATTTTCGGTATTTTGAATTTTTAGCCTCATTATCACACCAAAATGACAGAAATTTGGGATTTAAACTTCGTTGGTGTTATATAAATTTCCACCTGAAATTTTTTGGTATAGATCCACGCCTTCAAATAGCTCCCATAGAACCGTACCTCCCGATTTTAGGTATTTTGAAGGTGTTAGTCTCATTTTCACACCGAAATGGATTAAATTTGGTATTTAGTCTTTTTCCCGCCTGAAATTTTTTGGTATAGATCCACGCCTTCAAATAGCTCCCATAGAACCGTACCTCCCGATTTTAGGTATTTTGAAGGTGTTAGTCTCATTTTCACACCGAATTGGATTAAATTTGGTATTTAGTCTTTTTCCCGCCTGAAATTTTTTGGTATAGGTCCACGCCTTCAAATAGCCCCATATAACGAACCTCCCGAATTTCGGTACGTTGAAGGTTTTAGACACATTATCACACCGAATTGCCTGGAATTTGGTATTTATTTGGTATTTAGTTTTGTAAACGCAAATAAGACTAAATACCAATTTTCAGCTATTTTAGTGTGATAATGATGGGATGTACCATTCTATGGGCCTTATATTAAAACGTGGACCTGAAATGGCAAATTTCTGGGGAAACATTTTTTAGCCCCCAGAGAAGACTAAATACAAAATAAAAGCCATTTCGGTGTGATAATGAATAATAGATGATAAAACTTTGAATATACCAAAAATTTTGAGGTACCGGTCTATGGGTGCTATATCAAAATATTGACAAATTCTGAAAAATTTATTGGAGAAATGTTGTAGCTCTAACATGGACTGAAATAATCCATTTTCATTACCCAACATCCTAGAAGTGATAGAAACTTCGTTACCAAAACATAAAGTTCTGTCTTTAATATTGCGATTTGTATTGTATGATTTCAACAGACGGACATGGTTATATCGACTTAGAATTTTATGGTGATCCAGAATATATTCACTTTATAGGGTCTACGACGAATGTGGTATATACGGAATAACAAAGTTTAATATACCCCCTATATTGTGGTGGAATGTTTAAAAATAGTTACAGAATTCCATATATTTTACCTTGCCTACATTTGTGTGTGTGTGTATTTACCACATTTTGTCTAAAAATGTTGAAATAAACTCAGATTCAATTGCCCGACATAGCCTAGCCCACCGCCACCCGGCTTTTATTTTGTTGCGCTGTCAAGGGCGTATAATTAAATTTAACGGCCCAATTACAGCCAACATATTTAATTCAATTAAATCTATAAGTGTTGGAACAAAACCACCACACATGCGAACATTGTTTTTGTCAGTTGCAGTCGAACAAATTACGAAGCATACGGTCGTGCAATGCCTACTATATAATTGGAAATGAAGAGAAAGACCATTCAATGTTTTATATTCTATTATAAAATTGTACAAAGCCAAATTGGGATTCCCAATAGATGGAAGGCAACTCACTCGATTACCTTTCTCTCTTACCTATGTATGTACGTATTGATTTCATTAATGCACCCCTGGGGCGGTCAATTCCAAGTGAGACATGGAATGTTCACACCATTGAACGACCTACTAATAGTGAAATAGCATGTCATGCGTCTATCAATAAAATAATATTACCGTTTGGAGGATTAAATAAGCTTCGATAACTCCACCTGTTGGTTTTCATGTTATTTTCCGAGGTAAGTTTGTTTTGTTGATGTTATTATTGTTGGCTGGAAACCTATTCAACGTGACTTGTAGCCTGGTGGCGAAAGAGTCAATAGCACCACAGAATAATTGAATTAATATTTACCGGGATGAGTTTAATTCAATTTTTCTTTTCATTGTAATTGAATATATGTATACATATACACACGTACATAGATATTTAATAAATGCACAAATTATGGAGCAGATTTGCAGAGTGTTCCAAAGTATGTTGGTAGCAGTTGGTATTAATACTACTAATCCTATCTACTTACATATGTGTATACTAGCAAGTGCCCGCTACTTCGTTAGCGGAGAATTCACACGAATATAAAGGAGGATAATAAATAAATAAATTAAAATGCAGAGTATAGTTTCACCCGTTCCTATTTACAAATTCTTTAACCAGTAAAGTACGACAGTTTAAGGTATAACCACATATTCTTTCGGTAATTACCGAAATTATAATCATTTTAATTTTACCGACATTTGTCGGTAACTCACAAAATTAGTTTGTGAATCGCACTACTGAACAGATTTCATTACACATTTGTTTTAAAATAGTTGTTTGGTGGATAGAATATACGGAATCGTCAAAAGCAATGGCTATAGTCCTTTAGTAAAAATTGCGACCATCATAAATTTTAACCCGGATAGGATAATAAATGCGACAAAAGTGCATTAACGGATGGACGGGCACGTAGAAATGGACTCAGAATGTGATGCTATGTAGATCATCGAAAGGAACCATTGACCTATTTCGTTTCCTTTTGCATGTTACATACAAATGCACAAATTGATAATACCCCTTAAGCCACTTTGCTTCATCAAAAAAGTCATCCCAATGAGCAGTGGGAAAACAAATATGATCGGGAACTTTGTTTCGCAACTATTTCTTAAACTGGGAAAGAAAAGGCAATTCAAAACATATTGCACGATTCATCAGTCTTCGAATCTAAACAAAACCAAATGACAAACTTGCTGATCTCTACAATTTTATCGTAGTTTGCGTTCGATTGCCACAAAAAATATTTTAACTGATATTTTCCCTCATAAACCACTGTTTTGTTTTGACACATTGTGTGCGCAATGTAAAAATAAAGTGGACTTCAATAAGAGCGCTGTTGAAAGATATTGTTTTTTAATTCGTTATAGGGAGGTTATTTTGTGTGGGAAATATAACTTGTGCTTAAAAAAACTTCTTTATAGAGAAGTATTCGTTATAGGGAAGTTCGTTATATAGATGTTAAAATAGGTGAGCATGGACTGAAAAAACTGTGTTTTCAATATTTCTTCGTTATAGAGAAAAATTCGTTATTGGGAAGTTCGTTATAGAGAAGTTCGCGCCATACTTTTTGGGTCCCCTCGTTATAATACAACATAATGTTCGTCTCATTAGAAAATATAACGTCATCAAAGTACTTTAAAGGGCTTGAAATCTTCTCTGTAGAAAATTCGTTTCCCTATATTTTACGGGGAGAGCAGTGGTTTTTCCTATCCCCTCGTGATAATGCTTTTCTGACTTTTTCACGTAACGCACATATTCCAAAATCGTTTTCAATTACAAAACCAAAATTTGATTCTGGTTTGTGGTCAATTATTGATTTCCTAAATTATTTAGTGACGAAAAGTTATAGACTCTACATTTCTATATACCACGAACGCCATAATAATTCTTAATTGCAAACAGAACAACTCAATTAAAAACACAATTTTTAAAACATCTTCTTCTAACAAAAACTGTATTGGGGTTAGTTTTTGACGGAATCGACATCCTCAGATGTAAAAGAAAATCTTGCAATTTTTCTCAAAAATCTACTTCGAAAAATGTTGAGTATTTTGGTTTGAGTCTGTTGACAGCACTGAACATGAGTAATTCTTTGTCTATACACTTCATTTGTCTATGCCCTTACCATAACCTAACAGTTCTCCGAACTTTACAGTATGTATTGCATTTTTATTTTCCAGGCCTGTGAGAGGGTTGCGCCATATTTTTTGGGTTCCGTCGTAATAGTGCAACATAATTTTCATCTCATCAGAAAATATAACGTCATCAAAGTACTTTAACGGGCTTGAAATCTTCTTAGTAGCAAATCTGATTCGTTCGTTTATATTTTGCGGGGAGAGAACTTTTTCCTAACCCTTCGTGATGAATACTTGTTATGTAATACTTTTCTGCCTTTTACACGTAACACACATACTCCAAAATCGTTTTCAATTACAGAACCAATCTTTTGTCTCTGGTTTGGGGACTATTATTGATTTCATTTCTTCAAATTCTGTAATTTGAAGAAATTGCTAAATAATTAATGAAATCAATAATAGTCCCTAAACCAGAGACAATTGAATAGTTACGGCTGTACATCTCCATATACGATAAAATTCTTAATTGCAAATAAATCGTTGTAATATGCACAATTTTATTGCACTTTCATTGATTTGCAAACATTTAGTTATTACCAAAAATTCAGGTCCATACAGTTTTTATATTGTTATTTCTGGCCGATTTCTGAATTTATTCCCCTAATTTTGTCTTCAACAGCAACTCATTTGTTCAACAAACCCAATATTATTTATTGAAAGAATTTTTGTTTTAATTTTAAATTGAAAATCAAAATTTTTACAAATGCATCATTTGTAATCATTTTTTCTAACTGGATTTTAACGAATGAAAATCTTTTGTCCGACACCTGTTATGTGAAAACAAAATCAGGATCGGTTTGTATTTTTTGCGTAATTGTCTTTCTATTATTTAGTGGTTTACGATAAAATAAGTGCGCCTAGAAGTAAACTACAAAATTTGAAATTATGTGTGATCTCTTACGATATCAAGAAGTTATAGCATTGTTAATTTGACACATGTCTTGCAGAGGGCCAACTAAGTAAATAAGTACCTAATAGTAATGAAAAATAAGGATTTTTGTTGGTGTTATTTTTTGTGGTTCCAGGACGAATTTTCTAAAACCCGGCCTTATCTCGCACATTTGCATCAACAGTGACCCACTGGTAAAATTTCAAGCTCCTAGCTTTAGCCGTTTTGGCTGGGCGTTGATGATGAGTCAGTCAGTCAGTCAATCACTTATCACCAAGCTCATTTATATATATAGATATACATATATTCATTCCAATATAAATATAGACATATACTGCCACACGTATACAATCACATTTGATCAATGCAGGAGTTGATAGATGCCAAGGAATTCCCCTAGCCTAGATTTGTCTTGGTCAACAACCTCTAAAAGTAATAAACTTTGGCATTTTCGGTGGGTACATCATAGCTGAGTGCTCCGGGCTTGTTTACAGTCAGCTCAGCAAATCGAGGAACAGAGTCTGGTACTGCGAATGTCCATGATTTTTGAATAACATGGGAACTCTTTGGAGTTCCTAAAATATCCAACTCCAATATCCAAATAAACAAGTAAAAAAGGATCAGTCGGCTATGCCGGCAGAGATATACCCTCAGCCTATGTGAATTGAAACATTCATCTGCGCACAGTTCGAATGTATTTAGGGTCTTTTCAGAATTGCCGAAAATAATGTGGATTAAGATTAAAGTTCAAAAGTGTTGCGGAGGAGATACATAAAAGAATGAACCGAAATAGTACATTAGGGAAGTGGATCTTATTTTGAGAGTCATATCTTTTCGATATATATCGCGCCCACTAGTCATTTCAGTGGGTCATCGTATAACATTTGCACCAGTATGCCAGGAAGCATACTCTCCAGGGAAAATATAATATGGCTGTAAACAGGACCACAACGAACAGCATCGGTATACATTTACAATGGATCTTTGAATAGACCCTAAACTTCACTTAGGCACAAATGTTGTTGTTACAACAAAAATCAATGCGATTCGAGGGCAGGTCCTAAACTGAACTTTTCCGAAATTTTGTGTTGGAGGTACCCGAAGTACATCGATAAGGTCCATATTGGAACCTCATCGGTTACTCCCTTCATGAGTCATCGCGCACATATTTTCCGAACAGTTTTCGAAATTTTATGGGGGAGGTACCGGAAGGAGTGGACCGATATAACCCTTCTCGAACTTTAAGTTTTGACAAAATTTTGGACCGAATCGGTTGATCGCCAGCTCCAGCCAGACAGACTGACAGACGGACTGACATGGCTAAATCAACTCCAAATTGTCCGGAACGGATTGCGTCCAAACATACTTAGCGTCTAAAACCATTATTTCGATGAGGCACATTTTACCCGTGTGAAAGTGTATAAGGTAAAAACCAAAAATATTTTACAATCGATGAAACCGAGTTTCACCCATTCAGAATTCGAGAAGTGTTAACATATGCTATATAGTATGACTGAAATTCTTTAAAATTAAGTATTTTAGGAGGGATCCCATAATGTCGGGCATTAAAATTAATTTTCGTGGAAGCGGTGTTGACATCAACGTAGAAAAATGTGTAAAAATGGGTTGAAGCCAAAAAGTTTTTTATGTTCCCTTCCGATTTCTGACTTAACCTAAGATTTTATAGACCTATGCCCAGAGAAAGAATCAAAGAATACTCCATGAGCAACATGATACTAGTGTATGATTTGTCGATGTATCCACTGCATCCGTCTAAAATTGATGCTGATATTTTGTAGACGGAATTTTGAGTTTTTTGAATTTTGTTAATAACCCGGACGCGCAACAAGATATTATTCCAAACTCATAATAGGATTATAGAACTCATGATTTTAAAATCGGATGTGCATCAACCGACTTTAACTAATTCGCGAATAACACGCTTTTTAATTTTCATATTTTTTGAATGGTTGTAATTTTAATATTACTCTTAATTTCCTATCCTTATAAGTTATCACAGTAAGCAGTTAAGCTTTCGCTTTTTGAAAGTTTTGGGCTTTTTGAAAGAAAATTAAAAAAATTATAACGGTACGTTATCGAAGCCAAACTTTTTGTTGAAAGATACTTCATAAGATTACAAACCATGATATATAAACATTCCCGAGGTTATTCCACGGATATCGACTAAAATGAAGTTACAGAAAGCAATTTGAAATGTGCTATGGATATGAAACGGAGTGTATAACTTCTCTAAAAGTGGTGTCTTAGGACACGCTGTTCGGACTCGGCGATAAATTGTAGGTCCCACGCTTAATGTAATAAGGTAGCAGACTCGACAAAGTTATTTCGTACAATAAGCTTATTTGTTCCATAAAGGAATTTTGATTTGCTGAAAGCTAATTCCCAGGGACAGTGGTGTAGGGTATCACATGGTCGGCCCCGTTCGATTATAACCTTTGCTTACTTGTTTTTTCTCTTTTGTTGTTGCTATAATATGCAATTTATAAAGCTTTTTTAAAAAATCCCCATATCTTTTTGAATAAAGAATCAAATGCCGTCATAACTTTACTTAGGTTTTTATAGAAAGAAAATTTTAGCACGCCCACTTTTTATATCCCACATCACACTGAGGTAAGGGGTATTATGTCTTTGTGCATTTGTATGTAACTTACAAAAGGAAACGAAATAGACCCATAGTTCCTTTTGGGGATATACATATAATCACTTTCTGAGTCGATTTATGCATGTCCGAACGTCCGTCTGTCCATGTATTTTTGTTCGCAACGTACAGGTCGCATTTTGTTTTCCGATACAGCTGAATATTGGGGAATATAATTTTTTAGCCATAGGAAGAACGCTATTGCTTTTGGTGAAAATCGGTACAGATTTGGATATTGCGCTCATATATATTTTCGGCCGATATGATGTATTTGCTGCACCAAACACGCAATATACGTCCGATTTTGAAGGAAGTTGGAATGTGTGACTGAATTCGGTCTGAAAATAAATGTGCTAAATTACATCGAAATCAGTTCAGATTTGGATATAGCTCCCATATATATTTTCGGCCGATTTGACGTATTTGCGGCACCAAACACGCTATATATGTTTGATTTCGATGAAATATGGAAGGTGTGACTGACTTCGGTCTAAAAATAAATGTGAAAAATAACATCCAAATCGGTTTAGATTTGGATATAGCTCCCATATATATTTTCGGCCGATTTGACGTATTTGCGGCACCAAACACGCTATATATGTACGTGGACTTTGATGAAGTTTGGAATGTGCGACTGAACTCGGTCTAGAAATAAGTGTGCCCAATTATATCGAAATCGGTTCAGGTTTGGATATAGATCCCATATATATTTTCGTCCGATTTGACGTATTTTCTGCGCCAAACACGCTATAGGTCCGATTTTGATGAAAATTGGGATGTGTGACTGAATTCGATCTAGAAATAAGTATGCCAAAATATATTTACTATTTGTATGTAAAACGAGCATAATCTCATATTTGTTGTTTTCAAATTTAAAAACAACAAGTTTACAGTGGGATGTAGTTAAAATTGATTACTTTTGGGGATGGCAACGTCCAACGCCACTTGACTCATCAGTTCTCTTAGTTCTTTGTATTGAAACAAAGAACTCTTCCCCAATTTTATGACGACTCGAGCTCAAGAATATGTGTGACTGATGAATTCGTTTAAATGTAATGTATCGAAATCGGTTCAGATTTATAGCTAATAGGATATAGCTCCCATATATATTTTCGCCCGATTTGACGTATTTGCTGCTCCAAACACCCTATATATGTTTGATTTCGATGACATATGGAATGTGTGACTGAATTCGGTCTTAAAATAAATGTGATAAATTAAATCGAAATCGGTTCAGGTTTGGATATAGCTCCGATATATATTTTCGGCCGATTTGACGTAATTGCTGCTCCAAACACCCTATATATGTTTGATTTCGATTAAATATGGAACATGTGACTGAATTCGGTCTGAAAATAAATGTGATAAATTAAATCGAAATCGGTTCAGATTTATATATAGCTCGCATATATATTTTCGGCCGATTGGACGTAATTGCTGCACCAAAAACGCTGTATACGTCCGATTTTGATGAAATTTGGATTGTGTGACTAAACTCGGTCTAGAAACAAGTGTGCCAAATTATATCGAAATCGGTTCTTATTTGGATATAGCTCCCATATATATTTTCGCCCGATTTCAGTACTTGCTGCTGGAATGTGTGACGGAATTTTGTCTAGTAACAAGTGATATATATCTCCTATATATTTTGCATATTCAAAGTGGGGTAGGGTATCATATAGTCGGACCCGCCCGACTATGATCATTTCCTTACTGGTTTCAATTTTCAATTTAATTATTTTCTGCAAAAACTACGACTACTACTGAACCTATTTTCCTGGAATTTTCAGGGAATGTACAGGGATGGCCTCCGGTGGATATATGATGCATATTTTCCGCGCCCACTTTTTCGTATTTCGGGAGCCTATTTGCTAAACTTGTAGGTGCATCGGCTTGCAAATTAATTTTCGAGACAACGGTGGTTACGCCTCCGACCAAGAAAAACGATATATTTACAAATTTCCATAAAAGGTGAAGTTCAACGGTGCATCAGCCATAAGAAACTAAAACATATGAGTCTCAATAAGCGGTAGAATACGACTTAACCCTTTTTTTAACTTGTATAATTATATCGCTTTAGTAAAAAGACAGGGGACATGGACGATAATAAATCCTAAACAGCACCAATTGTCGAAAATATTCGACAAAGTCCGTATGAGAAAAGAAAGGTTACAGACCTAATCTGTATATACATTTAAAATCCTCATCGGTTTGACAATGGACGGAAGAAGTGAGGTAGAAAATACCAATTTTTGAATTGTCAAGCATAAAGTCCATAAAGATTTATCCATAACTCTGGAAGGCATTAACCGAGTTTGCACGTCGTAATATTTCTGCGAATCATAAATAATGTTAGTATATCGACTGTATCTAATTTTTTTTTCAAAGAAACTACCAATATTTTTAATTAGTTCCTTTCTTCATCTGTGGTAAATGGCTACCTGCGAAACCATTTTTTTGTTAAAGCGTTTTGCGGTACCAACGATAGCTCTAAAACGAATAGGACGATCTTCGTTTTTTTGTGGACGTTTTAAGATCCTAAAGAGCTTGCCTTTAAGTGAAAAAGAATTCTAAAAAATCAGTTTATAAAAATGTTGTGCTCTCAAAATCAAAATTTCGATGTTAACGAAAAATTGACGAGCAAAAAAATTTTTGTAAAAATCTGTCTCTTACATTTCTTCATGTCACTTTAATAAAAATATATTTTTGTCGACAAGTTTATACGTCCAAAAAGAGACACAAAAAATCTCTAATACGTAATTATTGGGGAAAAGGATTTCGGTTGCGTAGCCGGTATTCGATTCGATATTTTCAGTAGATGCAAGTTTCAAATCACACAGGCTGAAGCATATATCTCTGTGTGCAAAGCCGATAGATAATTTGTTACTTGTTTAATTTAAATTTTCTACATTTGTAGTCTGTCATATTTCGGTAGGTTATCCTTCATGAAATGTCCTTATCCCTATTTTTTATTCTATAATCATTATAATTATTGGTATATGTTGTTTTCACGATTTCACTTCGTTTTTTTTTTTTGTACAAAAAAAAAGATTGTTTATCCAGCCAGGACTACTTCATTCGGTAGCAGCATTATTAAGGAGATTATACAATGCAATTTGATATAATGGACACTTAATCACGAATTGTTAACAATCGCCTATTGAAGCTTCATCAATTGCAAAACAAAATAACAATATAGGACAAATCATGACAACATTAGGGGAGGCATCGTCAACATCATTTATGGTCATGTTTTTATTTTGCCCATTATAAACTAATAACCCATCATTTAAAAGCTATGCAAATTTTGTATTGTGGCTTCAACTTACTCCAATTATGTATTATTGTTATTATTGTTTTAGGAAATTTTATTGTTTGTATGCAAATGTGTAACATATATTTGTGGATCAGTTTGTGTGTTAATGTGTGAGTGTGGTTGACAATATTGCACACATACGTTTCCTGTTCATATGCATACATATAGCATATAATATCCCTATACATAGAGTCATAACAAATCCAACATAATGATGCAACTCACAAACACCAAAATACACACACACATGAACACACAAGAGGATAAACAAAAACCACAAACAAAGTTTTGTTGCCAATTCTAAACATGTACCGGAAATGTTTACAATTGCATAAATGATGCAAAACATTGCAGTAAATGTTTCGTACACACGCACACACAATTGCAATGTGCATTCCTATGTACATGCATTCACACATACACTTTTATATAGAGACATGAAGTATGTATGTGCATATATATGCATATGTATGTATGTTTAGATATCAGTATATGAAAAGTGCTTAACAAATGAGTGTTGCCAAGCCAATTAACTCATGACCTACTGTGGCAATAGACAACACTTTGAACTGCAGCACACCAACATATTTACTAAGTAAAAATAAACAATCATACATACTCACACACACACTCACAATGCAGTAGGCGAGAACAAAAACAAACAAGCATGTATTTTTTGTTTTGCGCCAACAACCTGGAGGTTATTGAAGTGTGCTTTTTTCAGAGTCCCAAGACGGAAGAGATAACATTTAATGTATGCATGCAAAAATATACACGAGATTGACACTTTCACAAAGCCAAATTATGTAAGGTTCTTTTTAATACTTTCTTCAGCCACAGTGGAATAAAGTTAAAAAAAAAAAAAAACAAATCGAAAATGCAAGCTTTTTTTGTGGATGTAGACTGCTAATAAAGGTACATATTATATAATTCGATACAATGAAAATATCCCTTACAGGTTTTAGGACCCACATATGTTTGGTCAACATCCGTTTTAGACAATTTGTAGTCAATTTATACCTATCCGTTCGTCGGCTTATCTGTTTGGCTAGCTAGGTGGCACGATTGCTCCCAAACAGATCAACCGATTTGGTCTAAAATTTGTTACTCGTAGACAGTCTTTTGGGTCTTCCCCATTTTAATCATTCCCGGGAAACGGGAATCACAAAATCTTCATTCCCAAAAATCGGGAAATTCCCATTAAAATTTTGAAAATTGAAATTGAAATTTTGAAAATTTTTGAAACACGAGGGTATATCAATTGTGTCCGTCGTTTTCTGTCTGTCCATGTTTACATATATATGACATACAATACCGGTTCCATTTGTCAAGAACCCAGAACTAATTTTTCAGAGAGTTCCGTTCCGAAAAGTGGCTGACACGCTTTCGATCTAACGAGTAAAAATCAACAAAAATTATTGAAAAATGCATGGATTGGATTATACTACAAATTTACGCCCCAGCCACCATGTTAATCGAATTAAGCCCACCCTGACCATTTCCATTATTCAGAGCTTAGAGATTTGCACCTTTGCCAATAATTTTGAAATTTAGTGCGGGAGTTACCCATATGTTGATTTTCTGCTTAGCCTGGCCCTGGGTATATTTCTAGTTCAAGTTCCATTGTAGTTAGTTTAGTTGGTTTGGCAGGAGAGTTGAAAAGGTGCCGCATACTGGGTAGATGTTTTGTACGTTGTCATCGATTCTTGCCCTATAGGAATTCAGACGGCTGCACCATCCCAACTGTATTTGAGCCAAAACTTTTCTGGTTTGTCGTGACAGCTGAAGCTCCTCAGCTGCGATAAATGAGGAATGTTCTCCTATCCACTATATGGTGATTAGGATGGCTCTCGCGGTAACACCCGATCAAGTACTGCAACGAAAGCATGCTGTTGTTTTGATATACCGGGAGAATCTTTGTCTCCTCATGTAGATGGTCCACTGAAGGCATTAGGAGGTACCCTGACAGGTTTGAATATTCTCCATCGCGTTGCACTTATTGGTATCTTGTTCCTACATCTAAACTTATAGCAGATAACTGTGGCATGCGCAGACGACATGAACATACTGTCGCATGTGACCCCTAGGATTTCCAAAGCCTCAAGGGTCTTTGATACGATGAAAAAAGCGAAATAGGTCTGTACGATTCACCTTGTAGCAGATAACTGTGGCATGCGCGGACGACATGAACGTACTGCCGAATGTGACCCTTAGGATTTCTAAAGCCACAAGGGTCTTTGATACGCGCGAAAAAGCGAAATAGGTCTGTACGATACATCTTTGCTGACATCCTTGCCCGGCATCAGTACGGGACTACGCTGCCCATTTTCCAGAGGTCGGGAACGATGTGGTTTGCTATCGACTGGTTGGGAACTTTTTTTTGACGGAGAAGTTTTATGACCACATGGAACCTCAAATATCAAATAAGAGTTCCCTCAAAAAAATCGGGAAGTACAGTCAGTCATATGGGAATTATTCCAAAACATAAATCTATGTTGAACATTTTTGATGGAGATGTTTTGTAACCACTTGGAACCTCAAATTAGCTCTATTTCCGTAAAAAATATATTAAATTCTCAAAATTCCGAAAATCTGGAGGTACAGTTATGTGGTGGCTGTACCAAAACATGGACCTATGTTGACAATTTTTGTGGAGACGGTTTCTAGATAAAATCTTTAATATCCCTGATATCGGGAGGTGCCGTTATATGGAGCATATACCAAAACTTGGAACTATATTAATAATTTTAGGTTGAGAAGTTTCGTGACTGTAGGGAACCTCAAATAACATTTAACAGCTAGTTCGGTTAAAAATTGTAGCTAGAATTCTAAAACTACCAAAAAATCGGGAGTAGTTTCGTGATGGCAAAACGACACTCTTGTGCAAAAATAAAAGGTTGTAGATCACTTACTGTGGACTTTAGAGTCATAACAACTGACGGACATGGCTAGATCAACTCTGAATTTTGTCCTGAGCAATATTCTGGGATATAGCAACCATAGAACGGAACTTCCTGATTTCCGAATTATCAGTGTTTTAGTCGCATTATGCCACAGTACTGGCTGCAAGTTAGTATTAAGTCTTCTTTTGGGCTAGAAACAAAACTTTCAGTACAGGTCTATGTTTTGATATAGCCCTCATAGAACGCTATCTCCCGATTGTCACTATTTGAAAGCCTAATTAGCCTAAACATAACACCGATATAACTGAAAGTTTTCTTTGCGGCCAAACAACTTTTCCCAAGAAATTTGTCAGTACAAGTCTTCGTTTTGATATAGCCCCATAGAATGATACTTCCCGATTTTCGGTATTTTGAAGGTTTTAGTGTCATTATCACTCCAAAATGCCTGAAATTTGGAATTTAGCCTTCTTTTGGACTACTTAGAAATTTGCCAGTACAGGTCCATTGGATATAACGCCCATAGAATGGTAGCTCTCGATTTTCGGTATTTTGAAAATTACCTAGCAAAAATATATATTACAAAACCCCTTACTAACCCAATATTTTTACAAGGGGATGTCGCGCGAAGGAAGAAGTTATTTTTGGCACTTATATATGTAGTTAAATAAGTAGTCACGACTTTTATACATCCTCCATTTTGGAGTGTTTGATAGATTGGCAGTGGTTTAGAACGCACAGATCGCGACAACATTGTCCTTTTATAGGAGAGGACCCAGGTTCAAACCTCAGCCGGGCTCTGCTGTGAGTTTTTGTTTATTGTTGTTTTATTGGGACAAAGGTCATTATTTATGAAAGTTTTTAATTAATCGAATTTTTAATCGAGCTAATATGACTTAGGAGTTTTGTATTGAAAAAGTGAATTCTAGCGAAGTCACCACACACTCAACCAATATGATACGATCGTTTCGCTGTTGGTTTAATTCAGCTCATCAGGCATATTGAATGTTAATGGCTGGCTAGATGAGCTGAATTAAACCACCAGCGAAACGATCGTAGCATATTGAAGAGGGGTTTTCTTCATGAATTGTAATGGCTTAGAGCGCTAAGACGTCGGCAACATTGTCCGTTTGTTCGAGAGGTTCCAGGTTCAAACGTCATCTCTCTAAAATAATGTTTTGTGGGACATTTTTGAATGAACTCAGATGAAGTCCGACCTTATCCCTAAAACGTGTTTTTCATTTTTAGAAATTCCTGGCAATTAGATAAAATTTACAGATTTGGTGTATTCTGAGACCTATAGTAAAATTTTATGACGATCATTTTTGTGGAATATTTAGATTTGTTATGTACTATCACATTTTGAAGGAGTTTTTGAAAGATTTTAGAAAAAAGGACCAAAAAGACTCTTTTGACGAATCGCATGAGGGTTAAGTTTTTAGCAAAAATATTACTCACATCCTCCTCAATAAAGTTGCCAAACAAAGACACAATATACCTAAAATGCAAGGATTCCAAGATATTTTAACTTGAGTATTTCGAAAAGAACTAGGAATAAGCTGAACTTGTCCCGCCTACTTTGGTTACTTTCCGATGTAAACTTTAAAAACGCCCATATACGCGTCTCATATTTTTAGTTCTACTTTCATAATCTACTCAGTTTTCCTTTTCACTTTTTTTGTTGTCGCACAGTGTAATTATCCGATCACTTAGAGGTTCCCATGATTGTAGTTAGGATTTTGATATTTGTAAATAGATTTGGATTGAATTTTAGGATTTCAATTTTGAATGTTTCATTTTAGATTGCACATTGGTCAATTTTTTATCTCATAGCGCCCGAACATTCATTTCATTGAACAATTCTTGGTCTTTGTTGTGTTTGATGTGTTGTTTCTTTTTTATTTGTGGAAATTTCGTTAATAGTTACATGTGTTATAATTTAGGATGGTGGTTGAGCTGCCACTTTGGGTTATTCATCTCCGTTTTTTTATTTTCATTGACCAAACACACAGAGAGGAAAAACTGTCGGAATCCTGACATGGCAAACATTCCACAGTTCCGTTTTTAAGAACACAGATAATGTGTTAAAATTATCCTGTAGTTCATACACAAGACATCTATACCGGGAAATCTATATGAAACATAATACTGACGTTTACATTTTACTTATCCACGGTTCAGATCTATCCACATAAACACGTTATTATATCTTCAGTACTGTTTTTTCTTATTTTTTTTCATTTCACATATTCTTGCCTATTACTCGTAATGGTGTTCTTAGTATGTATACATGTGAATACTACCCTGTAGGAAGCATGGGGTCATGTGTCGACATGTCACCACTGCGGCTACTATTATGGTGACAAAGTCTTTGTCTACATGTTGTCAACAATTGATACTTTTACTTTAATAAGAAGAAGCATTGTTTATATTGACAGCTGATAGCCCAACTATGTATCTTCTTATTTTTTTCTTGATTTTCTTAATTGTTTGGTGTAAAATAATTTTGGCGGTTCGTGAAAAAAGTGTTTTTGTGAAATACACTGTGCAACATTTTTAAGGTGATATTGTGCAAACAATTCGAACTTAGGATTTTTTGAAAGTACAGACCCAAACGACAGGAAACCCTAGTTGGGTTTTGTTGCGTCAGATCCAGCTCGGATTTTATGGCCCCATCTAAACTTCGTTAAATATTGAGTTTTTAAAGAAATTCGGGGCTATATCTCTGAAACCAATGCTAATCTTCTTCTGACCTCTGAAGCATGTTTGTAGATAAGAACAAGAATAAAATATTTAGGGAAATAATGAACTCGAAAAACTACATATATTGCCTCAAACTTCAAAATATATGCAAAAATTCTACAATTTTTATACATTTCGCACCGTATCTCCAAAGCCGTTAAATTTTTCTGAATATTTTCTTTTGGAAAAATATTCCCTGGAATGTAATACACAACTCTTCAGAACATGTCATTGTTGTAAAATGCCTCTATGCCGTTGTTTTCAGTACATTTTTCAACGACGATTTAATAAAAATGTCAATAATGTAGTGAAATCCGAAATGCGAGAATAAACTGTTGGTGTGAACTGTGTTTGACATACGTGTTGTAAAAGATATGATGCAAAATACCGCTGAAACAACATGATGTAAACATTTTAGAGTTTCAGAATGTTCTTAAGAATTGTTGATAACTTTATTTGGAAGATTTTTGCGAAAGGTTACTTGGTTCAACTCCCAATAGTTTAGCCGATACTGACCAGAATTTCAGCAATTATGTAAAATTTTCTATAGTTTATAGATTTTGATGCCCTAGATAGAGTTTTTCTTATGTGGTTTTTTCAGAAGCTAAGCTGTACTAGTTTAGGGCTACAATATTGTTAAAAACAACAAGGCCAAATTCCTATTCGTTTCTGAGATAATGGCCTGATAAATGCCAAAAAGTGTAGATTTAGCCCGGTTTAGATGAGGCCATAAAATCCGAACTGGATCTGACAGGACAAAACCCTATTAGGGTTTTTGTAGTCTAAATATGTACTTTCAAAAAATCCATACTAGAAGTTGTTTGCATTTTCAGTGTTGCATAGTGATATGAAATATCGTGAATTAAACAAATGATTAAACTTATGCCAAGTTTATACTTGCGCTCCAAAATCCACTGGATTTGAAGAAATCCTGAAATACACCCCGGTGTTTACACTTATTTTTTTGTTGATTTCAAACATATCACAACAATCAAGGTAGATGCATATGCGCAGCTGATCGAACATGAATTTTCAAAACAAGTTGTTGTAAATTGAATTAGTCATCAAAAATATACGACAATATAGAACTTTACAACTTTATTTCGAAAATTATCGTAAAATTATCTATATATCGTATTAATTGTGGATAGTACTAACAAATGAAGAAAATAAAAAATGATTTTATCGTTGAGACATCATAATAAATTTTGATAGATAAAAGCGGTTTTCGGAACCTGCAAAATATTACTACTTGCAGTAGTTTTCTCGTTTAGTGCTAAAAATACGTTTCCGTACTCCGAAATCTAGCAAGACTTGCACTTCTCTTTAAACAAAAATAGCGCCGAATAACACCCTCTTCTCCTGTTTTCTGCATTACAATTTTGGCCTAGTAGAAACTAGCAGCATGTTCTTTGGCATCTAAATACGATAGCTGATACAAAATGTCTACAGAAAATTACATGAGTTGTCTACAGTTTGTCAGTAGTACTGTTGACAATGTCTGTAGTAAGTCAGTATAGATTCACTATTGACATTTCCTACAGGGTATCTACATATCTAGTATATGTGTGTTGTCCATAGAGTTTATATGTATGCGATTGTGTTTTTTTTCATGCTGCTTCTTTACCTCTTCTGGGTTCCTTGTTTGATATGGATAGTAGTTGGTTGCTTGATGTTGTTGGTAACATTCATTGTATTTAGTGGCAATGGAGTGGTGATAGCTTTGTTTGCCGTTGGCCATGTTTTAATGCAGCAATAGTGACATCTATTTAAAAGGCAAACAAAAAAGATCCCCTCCATAGACAACGACGACCAACACGTGTTTATTTTAGTGCTTTGTGAAAGTGTTGCAAAGAACGTAAATGACTATTGGGTAAATTGCGGAATGAGAAACGTTTATGTGTATAAAGATCATACGGCAATGTGAGTGTCGGAGAAGTCATGTCATACATCAATACATCAGACACGTTAGGTTTTTAAGGAACTATGAAATTCAAAAAGAAATAAAAATAATCGTTGCAAAATTTATGCTACAACGGGAAAGTAAACGGAAGTTCATTTACATGAAAAGCAATATGTAGTGCAGAAGACGTAGGCTAGTTGACGCTGAGGTTAGAATGTATGAACGGACATTTGTCATGAAGAAGAATTCGTGAGCCAAAAGGCCATGTTTTGAAGATTCTGTTATGTTTTTTTTTTTTTTTTTGTAAGATTGGAGAAAATTGCAGTTTTGATATGGTCAAAATTGCCTGGCGGTCCCTGTTGATAGAGACTTTTATAAGTACTGTTTAGTAAGCGGTTGCAAATTTCAAAATTTCACATAGTATGGACATATAGTGTTTAATGGAGATGAAATGTAACCGATTTTAGGTATATGTATTTTTAACATTTGTTCTAGAACGAATTTGGTAGTATGTTTAAATTGTATCAAGCTTAACAATAATGGTATTTTCGTATGTTTTACCAGTTCAAATTGGAAAGGAAAGGATTTGCAGGTTTCAAGCTAAATCATGAAGACCTAAGAACAAGTAAGATCGGCGTTAAGTTCGGCAGGGCCGAACTTGTTATACCCTCCACCACAAGTTGTATTGAAGTAAAAAGGGGTAAATAGTTTCTTTCGTGTATGAAGAAGACTTACCCCCTGTTTATGTATTTCAAAACGAA
The DNA here is from genome assembly GCF_047663935.1 of Musca autumnalis. NCBI lineage: Eukaryota > Metazoa > Arthropoda > Insecta > Diptera > Muscidae > Musca > Musca autumnalis. Next base: position 116,636,499 of record NW_027411977.1, on the reverse strand, counting down.
AATGTGTGCGCATGAAACACACCCAAACTTTAGTTTTGGAAATATTATTTCCTTTGCTTTTGCTTCACAACAAAAAACAAATTTGAAAAGCACACTCAAATTTCTTGCGTATTCATTTTCTTGTCGACATTCATAAACAGGCCCTTAATACTAAATTTCAGCAATTTCGGTAAAACATTCTATGAGAGTTATTTCAAAACGTCGATCTATACCGACAAATTTCTGACGGAAAGAAGAAGAATAAATACCAAATTTCCTATATTTCGGTATGAGAATGTGGCTAAAACTTAAAAAATACCGAAAATCAAGAAGTACGCTTCTATGGGGATATAGGAAGACGTGGACCTATACTGATAATACTCTTCTGGAATATTTTATAACTCTTGGCAGACGAAATAACGAATTTCAGCCATTTCTGTTGGATATTGACGTCACAATCTTCAGTATTACGAAAATCGGTAGGTACCGTTCTATGGAGGCTATATCGAAACGTGGACTTATACCGACGAATTTTAGTCAGACATGGGGCAAAATGAAAGCGTGGACCTGTACAGACATATTTCTGGCGAACAGTTTTATATCACACTGAAGACTAATACCAATTTTCAGCCATTTTGGTTGAATATTAAAGACACAACCTTTAACATACGAAAAATCGGGAGGTACATTTCCATGGGAGCTATATGAAGGCGTGGACCTATACCGACAGATTTAAAGGGGAAGTTTGAGTACCCCTAAATACCAAACTTCAGCCATTTCGGTGGAATATTGAGGCCACAACGTTTAAAATACCGAAAATCTGGAGGTACCGTTCTATGGGGGCTATATGAAGGCGTGGACCTATACCGACAAAGTTCTGGGGGAAAGTTTTATACCACCAACGTAGACTAATTACCAAATTTTAACCATTTCGCTGTGATAATGAAGCTAAAACCTTCAAAATACCGAAAATCGGGAGGTACCGTTCTATGGGGGCTATATGAAGGTGTGGACCGATACCGACAAAATTCTGGGGGAAAGTTTTATACTCGTAAAGAAGACTACGTACCAAATTTCAGCCATTTGAGTAGGATAATGAAGCTAAAACCATAAAAATACCGAAAATCGGGAGGTACCGTTCTATGGGGGCTATATCAAAACGTGGACCGATTTATCCCATTTTCAATACCAACCATCCTGCAAGTAATAAATACTTCTGTACCAAATTTTGACTCTCTATCTTTAAAATTGCGAGCTGTATCTTGATTTTAACAGACAGACAGACGGACGGACATGGTCAAATCGACATAGAATTTTATGCTGATCAATAATATATATACTCTATAGGGTCTCCAACGAATATTTCGATGTGTTACAAACGGAATGATAAATTTAATTATACCCTCCATATGGTGAAGGGTATAAAAACCAGTAAGGAAATGATCAAAGTCGGGCGGGGCCGACTATATCATACCCTACACCACTGTGAATAGGTAAAATATATGTATATGGGAGCTAAATCCAAATGTGAACAGATTACGATATAATTTGGCACATATATTTCTAGACCAAACACCGTCACAAATTTCATAAAAATTAGACATACATAGCAAATACCTTAAATCGGGCGAAAATATATATGGGAGCTATATCCAAATCAGAACCGATTTCGATAAAATTTGGCACACTTATTTCTATACTAAATTCTGTCACAAATTCTATATTTCATTGAGATCGGACATATATAACGTCTTTCGTGCACCAAATACCAAAAATCGGCCAAAAATATATATGGGAACTATATCCAAATCTGAGCCGATGGTAATATAATTTGGCACACTTATTTCTAGACCAAATTCCGTCACACATTCCACATTTCATTCCACATAAAGTCTTTCGTGCACCAAATACAAAAAATCGGCCGAAAATTTATATGGGAGCTATATCCAAATCTTAACCGATTTTAATATACTTTGGCACATTTATCTATAGATCTAATTCCGTAATACATTCCAAATTTCATCAAAACAACGTGTTCGGTGCATCAAATACTTCAAATCGGCCTAAAATATATATGGGAGCTATATCCAAATCTGAACCGATTTTCAGCGTTCTACACTAGGCTAAAAAAATGATCTTCCCCAATTTTCAGCCAAATCGAACAATAAATGCGACCTGTACGTTGCGAACGGACGGACGGACGGAAATCGACGCAGAAAGTGATTCTATGCATATCCCTAGAAGGAACTTTGGGTCTATCTCTTTTCCTTAGGCATGCTACGTACAAATGCACTAACACATAATACCCTTACCACAGGGTGGTGTAGGGTATAAAAACTGAAAGTTTGATCCGAACCTCTATATCTCGAAAATGGTAAAACCTCGGAAAATATCAATCAGCCAGTCTTGTTCAGAACTTTTACTGCTACAATATTTTCGTAAGTCCCATTTTGATAGGACTTGCTGTTGCCTAGTAAAACCGTGGAAACATAAAAAATCCCTAAAGATATGAACTTTGACAGCGATTTATTTGAAAATCCTTCCGGCGATTTTTTTTTGTTTTTTGATTTTTCTCAACTATGAACATTGTGGTTTCAGAATCCGCAAAAATTTCCCAAGTGTAAGCACCTTTCATTTAATATTAGTTAAGGCACAGCGTGCATATCGAGTAGACGTTCTAAAGCAGAACACAAAAGTCCAAGATTCTGTTGAGGACAATCTTCCACCATAGTTGACACGAAATACAAATATTACGATAGCTTCTATACTGTGTAAGCTATGTATTGACTACATCGGTCAACTCCTTCATTTAGCTCAACCATCCCAGCTTAACATTTTGGTTTGGTTAGTGGATTATATTGGCCTATTTCATCAGGTACCATAGATGTCAGTCTCAATTCACACCGGCTGATCTTTGTCGGGAAAGCCTACTGATACTTTTTGTTTAACAACATTAACTCCTTTCCCCCAAAATGTGTAGTACCTTTTCACACGCTTAGCCTTTAGGCTCTTTCATACGACCGAAATAGTATAAAAGTCGGTCGGTCCACTTTTTCCAAAATTTCGAAAAAGTGAAATTTAAGACTTGTCCTCGAACGGTTTTATTATTATTATTTTTTTTTTTGCAAAAGGTTGTTGGTCCCCTATTGTGATAGTAAAATTTTATTTAGGGGCATGTCCTCTAGGGATACGCAGTGAATTGCAATAGTCGGTTTTTCGATTATTCGGTTTTCTTGAAAAACTTAAAACTCGATTTTCGGTTAGTCGATTATTTGAGAGTGTTCTAAAAGTCGACTTTCGATTAATCGTTAACTGCCGAAAATCGATTACAATCGAATATAATCGACCATTTTCGTTGATGCGATCCGTGATGGTTATATGTATACAAAAAGTACCGTCAATTATGCGGTTTTAGCACACCCAATAGTCAACTACGACTAATACTCGTAGTCGACCACGATTAATAGCCGACTACGAATAATAATAGACTGCGACTATTATTTGACTACGGATAATAGTTGACTGCGTCTTCCGAAAGTCGACGAAGAATAATCGATTATCCGGTTTTTGCACAGTCAGAAGTCGACTACGACTTTTGGAAATTTTGCGGTTATCGATTAATCGATTAACCGAAATCGATTTTACATATCTCTAATGTCCTCCATACTTCCTGAGAAAATTACCCGGCTGGTGCGCACGAAAATTTTCGAATCTGATAGTGTGTTAGTCCAAACTTTGTTTATTCTAATACTTCTGGAAATTATAGATAAAGTTCGAAGACGATGCCTATTGGTCCACTTCTTCAGGAAATTCGAAAAATATTTGCTTAAATAGAGCACGTGATATTTTTTAAACGGAGCAATCGAGTTAATACCAAAACTTTGGATATCTTAATATTTTGTCCAAACTTAGTTCGAAATTTGGCTATATCGGTTCACACCTTAGCGTATTTCCGAAGGCACTTAGGGAGAATACTTTGGGAACCTTTATGTTTTTCATCTACAAGTCATATACTTCCTGATATACAGGTCACCGAATTATACGGTGACCAACCGAAATTAATGGTAGGTCCGATATCTATCAAATTGAATGACTCCCAAAAAAGATCCACTTTTAAAAAGGATAATGTGATTCATTCCTTCAGGTACCCACTCTGTAAGACTTTTCAGCTTTAATGCCAAGCCATTTTTGTCAGCAAGTTCATACGTCCAACAAGCAAGAACCGCGTTAAGTTCGGCCTGGCCTCTACCACGAGTTGCATTGAAGTAAAATGGAACAGTTAGTTTTCTTTCGTAATAAGGGCCTATATCGGAACGTGGACCTATTCCGATGAATTTCAGTCAGAAAAGCGTTTACGTCCAACAAAAAATAAGTAACAAATTTCAGCCATTTCGGTGGGTTGCTGTGGCCACGACCTTCAGAATACCGAACATAGGGAGTACCGTTCTATGAGGGCTATATAAAGGCGTGGACCTATACCGAAAAAATTCTGGGAGAAAGCTTTATATGCCCATCAAAGACTAATTACCCGAAAATAGGGTGGTACCGTTCCATGGGGGCTGTATAAAGACTTTAATACGCCAGGTTTAATACCCCAAATGAAGACCAAATACCAAATTTCAGCCATTTCGTTGGATTATTGTGGCCACAATCTTCAAAATACCGAACATCGGGAGCTACCGTCCTGTGGGAGCTATATGAAGGCGTTGACCTATACCAACAAATTTCTGGGGGAAAGTTTTATATCCCCAATGAAGACTAAGTACCAAATTTCAGCAATTTCTGTGTAATAATGAGGCTAAACCCTTCACAACTGGTAGTATAGTATAGCTAAACCTTCAAAAATACCGAAAATTGGGAGATATCGTCCTATGGGGACTATATGAGAGCGTGTGACCTATACCGACAAATTTCATATGGAATGTTTTATACCCCAAGTGAAGACTAACCACCAAATGTCAGCCATTGCGAAGGAACATTAAGGCCACAACCTTCAAAATACCGAAAATCGCGAGGTACCGTTCTATGGGGGCTATATGAAGTAGTAGACTTATACCGACAAATTTCATAAGGAATGTTTTGTACCCCAAATGAAGACTAACCACCAAATTTCAGCCATTTCGGTGGAATATTGAGGCCACAACCTTCAAAATACCGAAAATCGGGAGGTACCGTCCTATGGGGGCTATATGAAGGCGTGGATCTATACCTAAAAATGTCCGGATGAAACGTGTATACACCCAACGAAGACTAAATACGAAATTTCAGTCATTTCGCTGCGATAATGAGGCTAAAACTTTCAAAATACCTAAAATCGGGAGATATCGTCCTATGGGGTCTATATCAAAACCTTGACCTTTATAAACATTTTATGGTAGAAATATTTCTAAGCCTGTGAAAACACAAAATACAAACTTACAACCGATTCTTGGTCAAATGGGACTAATACATTCAAAATATCTTAAAGTGACGCCTACTATATATGTTGGCTCTACCAAAACGTGGACCTATATAAAAAACTTTGTTAAAAATATTTTTTAGGCTCTGGAGACACAAAATACCAAATTACCACCAATTCGGTGCTCAAATGGGACCAATACATTCAAAATATCTTAAAATGACGCGTACTATATATGAGGCGTTATATGGGGGCTATACCAAAACGTGGACCTATGTAAACATTTTATGGTAGATATGTATCTTAGCCTTCTGAAACGCAAAGTGCAAAGTTACAACCGACTCTGTGGTCAAATGGGACTAATACATCCAAAATATCTTAAAATGACGCGTACTATACATGGGGCCTTATATGGGGGCTATACCAAAACGTGGACCTATATAAAACAAGTAAAAAGTCGTTAAGTTCGACCGGGCCGAACTTTTTATACCCTCCACCATAAAATAGTCTTAATTAAAATGGAGTAATTAGGGTCCTTTCACAATTTTATGTGGAACAACTTTTCGACAATGGATAGACTCCTACTGCATAACTTCCGCGTTATGGCGTGATAAAGTTTTTGCAAGAGACCCTGTAAGCCATCATGAATTAGCATTATATCTTCATTTGTTGTTTCTGTAGAGCACTTAAGCAACAGTGAACAAAGATATAACGCTAATTCCTGATGGTCCACAGGGTCTCTAACAAAAATTTCATTACGCCATAACGGGGAAGTTCGACTCACGGCGGATCTGACTCACGGCGGATCTGTTACCAAGGCCTTTCTTCCCCAAGAGGAATTTTCCGTGCCCCAGACTTTCACCTCCATTTTGTTGCACAGTGTTATCTAATCTAAAAAAATGTGTTCAGCTAGGTGAAAGGTACGGGGCTAATTGAGGGTAGTTTCATCAAACAATGTAGACCCTCAAAAATGGACCCATGTTGACGAATTTTAGTGAAGAAATTTCGTGACCACTGAAAATTCCCGAAAATCAGGAAGTACAGTTATATTGGGGGATATACCAAAACATGGACCTATATTGACGATAATTGTAGCTAAAATTCTCAAAATACCGATCATTACAGCTAGTTCGGTTAAAAATTGCAGCTAAAATTCTCAAAATACCGAAAATCGGGAGATACCGTTATATGGGGGCTATACCAAAACATGGACCTATGTTGACGATGTTTGGTGTAGATGTTTCATGACTACTGAGAACCTCAAATGGCAAATAACAGCTAGTACGGTTAAAAATTGTAGCTTAAATTCTCGAAATACCGAAAATCGGGAGGTACCGATATATGGGGGCTATACCAAAACATGGACCTATGTTGACGATGTTTCGTGGAGATGTTTCATGACCACTGACAACCTCAAATGTCAAATTGCAGATAGTTCGGTTAAAAATTGCAGCTAAAATTCTCAAAATACCGAAAATCGGGAGATACCGTTATATGGGGGCTATACCAAAACATGGACCTATGTTGACGATGTTCCGTGGAGATGTTTCATGACTACTGGGAACCTCAAATACCGATCATTACAGCTAGTTCGGTTAAAAATTGTAGCTTAAATTCTCGAAATACCGAAAATCGGGAGGTACCGTTATATGGGACTATACCAAAACATGGACCTATGTTGACGATGTTTGGTGGAGATATTTTATGACCACTGAGAACCTCAAGTGGCAAATTACAGCTAGTTCGGTTAAAAATTGTAGCTAAAATTCTCAAAATACCGAAAATCGGGAGGTACCGTTATATGGGACTATACCAAAACATGAACCTATGCGCATGTCCTTTGGGATATACGTTTGTTGATCACTAGGAACAAAAAGTGGCAAATTATAGCTAATTCGGTCTGCAAATGTGGCGAAGAACGCCAAAATACCCCAAATCCGGAGGTACCGTTATATGGGGGCTATACCGTTCCATGGGGTGTACATCAAAACGTGGACCGATACCGACTTTCTAGGAAAAAGTTTTGTATATTAAATTTCAGCCATTTTGGTAGGATAATATAATATAACCCTCAAAAATATCGAAAATTAGGAGATATCGTCCTATGGGGGCTATATGAGGGCGTGGACCTATACCGACAAATTTCGGCTGGAAAGTTGTATACGCCCATTAAAGACTATCTACCAATTTTCAATCATTTTCGTGGAATATTGAGTTTACAACCTTCAAAATACCGAAAATCGTACCTCCCGATTTCTGGGGGCTATACGAAGACGTGGATCTATACCGACACATTTCAGCTGGAATGTTGTATACCCCCAACGAAGACTAACTACTAAATTCCAGTCACTTCGGTGGGATGTTGAGTTCACAACATTCAAAATACTGAAAATCGGGAGGTACCGTTCTATGGGGGCTATATGAAGACGTGGACCTACACCGACACATTTCGTATGCGTTTAATACCCCAAATGAAGACCAAATACCAAATACCAATTCGGTGGAATATTGAGGACACATCCTTCAAAATACCGAAAACAGGGAATTACCATTCTATGGGGGCTATACTAAGGCGTGGACCTGTTTCTGAGGGAAAGTTGTATACCCCCAACGAAGACTTAATACCAAATATCAGCCATTTCTGAGGAATATTGATGCCAAAACCTTCAAAACACCGAAAATCGGAAGGTAAGTTCTATCGGAACGTGGACCTATACAGACGAATTTCGTACTAAACGTTTAATAACATAAATGAAGACTAAATACCTAATTTCAGCCATTTTGGTGTGGTAATGATATCGTCCTATGGGGGCTATAACAAAACGTGGGCGTATATAAACATTTTATGGTAGAAATGTTTTTTAGCCTCTGGAAACACAAAATACCAAATTACAAACAATTCGGTGGTAAAATAGGACAAATATCTTAAAAATTCCTCAAAACGACGACGCGTCACTCGTCAGTTTGTATGGGGTCTATACGAAAACGTGGACCTACATAGCCCGCTTTCAATACCAAAAGTCCTACATACATATAATAGATTTTACCAAAATTTCATTTACCTACTTCAATCCGTTTGGAAGCTAGAGTGATTTCAACAGACGGAGAGACGGACGGACATGGCTATATCGATGTAGAATTGCACGCTGATTAAGAATATATATAGTTTGTGGGGTCTATAATGATTATTTTGAGAAGTTACAAACTGAATGACAAACTTAATATACCCCCCATCCTATGGTGGAGGGTATAAAAAGAGTGCAACAATTAGGCCAAATCAGGACACCGAGTTTTATAAGGTAAGCATAGCGAACCTAGGAAATGTAAGGTTATACAAGGGTTGTCCGAAATTTCCTGCTCCAAGGATTTAGCCGATTGGGGAAGACGAAGTGAGTTTCCAGAGACCTCTTATTCACTAGAGACCAATCGATTCCCGTGAGTTTGATAAGTAACTACAGGTAAGGTTAATAAATCCAGATTTTCTGAGATTCCTATCGCCGACGGACTACTACTCTGCGAACCAACGTGTTGATCAAGCCGTTAGCGGCCAAATTCTTCCAGGATTATCGAGGGAGGAGTTTTGTTGACCGCTCATAACACAAGGAGATCTTTGAGACACTAGAAACGGAAGATACCTTGAATGAAGCCAGTGACGATCGAACATTTCATCTAACCACTAACTGGCGAAGAAGAACTGAAATACGTATACAATCCAATAAACCTGGATATCACCGCCAGAAACCGTGACGTATATTGCATATACTTCCGACGTACTATATATAATACGTATGTACATGTATACATAACAAAATATTTGGTTTTTTGACAACTAAAAATGAGGATGACCTCTTAAATATACATCTCTAGTGAGGATGCGAATAGAAGTTAAGGAAAATTCGATTTGATGGATCTCTCTTCCTCTCTCGAAACATATTGCGGAGTAAGTATAGGTATTGATTGACGAACAGCACATTTGGACAACTGTTTGTAACTACTCCATCTTGCACTTCTTTCTTCAACTTAAGACCGAAGAACTACAAGATGAGTGCTGGTTTCCATCTTCTGTCGTTTGAAAGTCAACCATAATAGTCAGCTGAACAGGGAAACAAAGAAATAAACTCATGTTAAGAAAGTTTTTAGGTTTTGTATGACGTTTACTTATTATATCCTCCACCATAATATGGAGGGTATATTAAGTTCGTTTTTCCGTTTGTAACGCTTTGAAATAATCATTTGCGACCAAGTAAAGTATACATATTCTTGATCAGGATAAAATTCTGAGTCGAAATAGCAATGTCCCTCTGTCGAACAGTGTCACGACCATGACCAAAAATGGTCAAAATCAAGTAATTCGGAATACAAATTTATTGATGAGAATTTATAGTATATCGATTTTGCGAACCAAATTTTAAAATTAATGGAGTGGGGGAAAAATTGTATAAAAGTGTATATCGATATTATTTGTTGTTTGAGTTGTGAGAATTTATAGTAAATCGATTTTGCGAACCAAATTTTAAAATTAATGGAGTGGGGGAAAATTTGTATAAAAGTGTATATCGATATTATTTGTTGTTTGAGTTGTGAAAAGTGAGTATTTCAAACGTATGAAGGTTCAAGCTGCAAAGGTTTGCAGACGAACATGTTATTTCTCTATTTCAGCGACCACCTCAATCAGGGGTTACCCCCTATTTTAACAAAGCGCTTTGCGGTGTTGGCTATAGCGCGAAAACGAAATAAACGATCATCGTATATTTTGTGGGCTTATTAAGTACGTAATAAACTTGCCTTAAAACGAGAGTCTTTTAAAAACATCAATTTTTTGTTTGTTTTGTTTATTGTTGAAGATTCAATCTCATTTGATTGCTTAAGCTGGAGTATTCCCCCAATGGCTTAACTTCATTTATTACCCTCTATTACAGAGAGTAATGTTTTTCAAAACGAACTGACAGTGTGGCAAAATTTTACTGATCGCTACCAATATCATGATTTCATCCCGGCGAAGGGAATTATCAATTATCCCATATAACGGTACATCCGGTTTTCCGCATTGGATCATAATTGGGGCCTTTAGAGAATTTTTGTGAAAATTCACCTTTGGCCCCATTCAAATTACTATGGAAACAACGATCGCTAGGTTGGCACGAGTTAACGTTAACCGACAGCCATAAAATGTCAAATATAAGGTTTTGGGATCAAATGGAAAAAAATTAGGTGCTAGGAAGTCCAACATAAAATTTGTTTTGGGTCACCCTAACGTACATACAGTGGATCCAAGCAAAAGTCGTACACCTAATGAAAGTTATTTAATTGACTTATATCTCTGGCACAAAAAGAGATATGAAGAAAGTATTTACGCAGCCTTTTCGTCCATTTAGTAGACAATTTAAAAACACGAAATAAGAAAATAAGCAATCCCTTTTACATTGTTAAAAAAATCAATTAGCTAAAATACTAAGAATTTTAGCACAAACCGAAAGTCGTACAGCAATTATAAAGACAAAGTATTTGTTAATATAATTAATCCTAGTACGCATTTTTATTTTTTATTAAATCCTACGATCGACTTATCGTAACATCAGTACTTCTTTACAATCGACAGGGTCAATTCTGGAAACTTAAATCAGATTAAATTTGACAAAAGCGTAAAAAATTATTTTTATGAAACCAAATGACAATTTTTTCATTTTAGCAGATATCTGCTACTGTCCAGAATTCCAGAGATTATGTACACTTTTCTATATTTTAACGGTTTTGGAGGAACTGGATGCGGTGTTTGCTAATTCATCTGTTTGACATATAAGATCTACTGCTCTAGGGCTACAATATTTCTGAAGACTGAAAATCAAAGTTCTTATTAGTTTCTGAGATGAAGGCCCGTTCATTTGAAAAAAAGGCTCGGTTTATCCCGGTTCAGATGTGGCAATAAAATCCAAACTCGATCTAAGAACACAAAATCAACTAAGGTTTATGTACTCCCAATATTCCATTTCCAGTGTTGCACAGTGTAGTTCGAAAATTAAAAGAATAATATTTCATTGAGTATAGTTTAATACACGAATTTCAAAATGAGTTAATTTTTAGAGTCCTGACTCTCTACTCGATTGAGAAAAATATTAGGAGGCTTATTTTCCTACATAGAGTCATGTTTATACCCCATAAATAAATTGTCAATGTGTTAACTATTTTCTTATTTCGTGTTTTTATATGGTCGACCGAATGTACTCAAAAGCTGTGTAAATACTTTCTTCATATGCCTTTTTGTGACGGAGATATAACTCAATTAAATAAATTCCATTAGGTGTACGACTTTCGCTTGGATTCACTGTACATACATATATATGACGTTCTCGACTTTTACAACTTTTTGGCAGACGAAAACTTAAAAAGTCGCCTTACCGACCATCCCAGATTATATGGCAGTTGTCTACTGGAGGCTAAAATTTTTTAAATGTGTGGGCATATCTCAATAATATTTCTTGGTTTGAAAGTTGTGTGTAGGTGTAGTTTTATAGTCTTTCTGCTATATATTTTTAAAATATCGAAATTGTTTCGAAATACTTTTGGAATTGATATGATTGTTGTAATTTTATAAAATTTTCAAAATTTCTTAACATAATTATACATACGTATATATTTATGGGTATGTGCTTTAATTCAATTGCATATGAGTATATGTACATATGTATGTGTGTAACCTCCAAAAAATCTCATGAAAACTAATGGCATTGTACTGTAAACAATTTATTGTTTTTCTATTTACACTTGTAATGATCAATTGGGCCGCGATTTAGTTGTATAGTTTTGTTGGTAATTAGTTTTTTTTTGGATATTTTTTCTCAGCATTTAAGTTAACCACAATCACATTCGACACAAAATTTCTTTTACATTTGTTTACATTAACACTTAGACATTAATAAATATATGTTTGTATTTATTCCACAATTAAACATCAGGTAAATACAAAATAATTGGGGCAATACACAAAACTATTTTCAAAATATCACCTTTTCTCAACGAAATCACTACTGTCGCACCTTAATATTAACGCAAAACTAAAACAATATATTTTCAGAATATTTTCGTTGACCACCACAAAACAAATACAATTTTCACTGTTGATTTTTGTTGTTGTTTCGTTTTGGTCTAAAAATAACGTCGTTGATTAGTCGACTCTATGGAAGTGGAAATATTTATAAATTCCGCACGTTGGTGTATTTTCTTTGCATTTTGATGTGATGGAGGGGGGGGGGGTATAGTGTGCACGCTTTATCACTGTCTCTCTCCTTCTCTTCAATTGTACATTGGTTCTAAACGAAAAACAAAACACCAAAAATATGTTCCAAATTAATTTTGTTAATTATTAAAAGAATACTTAGGTAATTTTTATACCCTCCTCCATAGTATGGAGGGTATATTAAGTTTGTCATTCCGTTTGTAACACATCGAACTAATCATTTGCGACCCTATAAAGTATATATATCCTTGATCAGGATAAAATTCTAAGACGATCTAGCCATGTCCGTCTGCCCGTCTGTTGTAATCACTCTAGCGTCCGCAATAATTGAGATAGAGTGCTGAAATTTTGCACCCGAGGGTATTTTTTCCATAGGCAGGTCAAGTTCGAAGATGGGCTATATCGGTCCACTCTTTGGTATAGCCCCCATATAACGGTACCTCCGCATTTGAGGTATTTTGACGTTCTTCGCCACATTTGCAGACCGAATTAGCTATAATTTGGCACTTAGGGTTCCTAGTGATCAACAAACTTATATCCCAAAGGATATGGGCATAGGTCCATGTTTTGGTATAGTCCCCATATAACGGTACCTCCCGCGTTTCGGTATTTTGAGAATTTTAGCCACAATTTTTAACCGAACTACCTGCAATTTGACATTTGAGGTTCTCAGTGGTCATGAAACATCTCCACGAAACATCGTCAACATAGGTCCATGTTTTGGTATAGCCCCCATATATCGGTACCTCCCGATTTGCGGTATTTTGAGCATTATATTTACAATTTTTAACCGAACTAGCTGTAATTTGACATTTGAGGTTCTTAGTGGTCATGAAACATCTCCACGAAACATCGTCAATATAGGTCCATGTTTTGGTATAGCCCCCATATATCGGTACCTCCCGATTTTCGGTATTTTGAGAATTTTAGCTAAAATTTTTAACCGAACTAGCTGTAATTTGCCATTTGAGGTTCTCAGTGGTCACAAAACTTCTCCAACGATACATCGTCAACCTAGAGCCATGTTTTGGTATAGCCCCCATATAACGGTATCTCCCGATTTTCGGTATTTTGAGAATTTTAGCTACAATTTTTAACCGAACTAGCTGTAATTTGCCTTTTGAGGTTCTCAGTGGTCATGAAATATCTCCACCAAACATCGTCAACATAAGTCCATGTTTTGGTATAGCCCCCATATAACGGTACCTCCCGATTTTCGGTATTTTGAGAATTTTAGCCACAATTTGTAACCGAACTATCTGCAATTTGACATTTGAGGTTCTCTGTGGTCATGAAACATCTCCACCAAACATCGTCAACATAGGTCCATGTTTTGGTATGGCCCCCTTATAACCGTACCTCCCGATTTTCGGTATTTTGAGCATTATAGTTACAATTTTTAACCGAACTAGCTGTTATTTGACATTTGAGGTTCTTAGTGGTCATGAAACATCTCCACGAAACATCGTCAATATAGGTCCATGTTTTGGTATAGCCCCCATATATCGGTACCTCCCGATTTTCGGTATTTTGAGAATTTTAGCTAAAATTTTTAACCGAACTAGCTGTAATTTGCCATTTGAGGTTCTCAGTGGTCATAAAACTTCTCCAATGATACATCGTCAACCTAGGTCCATGTTTTGGTATAGCCCCCATATAACGGTATCTCCCGATTTTCGGTATTTTGAGAATTTTAGCTAAAATTTTTAACCGAACTAGCTGTAATTTGCCATTTGAGGTTCTCAGCGGTCATAAAACATCTCCAACGATACAGCGTCAACCTAGGTCCATGTTTTGGTGTAGCCCCCATATAACGGTATCTCCCGATTTTCGGTATTTTGAGAATTTTAGCTGCAATTTTTAACCGAACTATCTGTAATGATCGGTATTTTGAGAATTTTAGCTACAATTTTGTCTATTCAAAAATAATCGTCAATATAGGTCCATGTTTTGGTATATTCCCCCATATAACTTTACCTCCCGATTTTCGGGAATTTTCACTAAAATTCGTCAACATTGACCCATTTTCGAGGGTCTACATTGTTTTGATGAAACTACCCTCAATTTGACTCTTGAAGTTCCCTGCAGCTATAAAACTTTTCCGCCAAAAAATGTAAAGATAGGTTGACTCTTTGATATAGCCCAGTAGGTGGTACCTTTCACCTAGCTGAACACATTTTTTAGATTAGATAACACTGTGCAACAAAATGTAGGTGAAAGTCTGGGGCCCGGAAAATTCCTTTTGTGGAAGAAAGACCTTGTTGAGTATATTAAGAACCCCGAAGGACAGATCCGACGTGAGTCGAACTTCCGCGTTATGGCGTGATGACGTTTTTGATAGTGACCCTGTAAGCCATCAGGAATTAGCGTTATAGCTTTGTTCACTGTTGCTTTAGCTTATATTTGAGATGACATGTCTTCAGTCAAATCGAATGAGGATTATTTTCGTAGAGCTCTTCGACCTTCTAATTCGCTTCCTTCAAAGTTCTTTTCGTCCTTTTTTATGTTTCATCGAGAAAAGAATATAATTGGACAAAAAGTTAAATTATTAAATATATTATAGAAAATACGTTATATAATATACCGTAAAGAATCGAACGAGTGATTCCACTTGACAAAAAATTCATATTAATTACCTCCTACATTCCCACTGGATACGACAAGGGAATGCAATGTCTCTTTTTGTAATCCCGTTATCTGCCGACGCCTTTAAGTCGCAGCATAAATTTGCCAGTTTTGTTTGTGTCGTGTAACAATAAAGACGTAATTTTGTAAAAAAAATGTAATGAACTATTTTAATTTCTGTTTTTAATGAATGAATATTCTTTTTTTTTTTTGTATTCTATGAATACTTTTTTAACTACATAAAATCCTTATATTTCTAAATATAAATAAAAAATGAATTAAAATTAATGGTTTTCTTTTTTAATGCAATAAATTACTTAAGCCATACGGGGGAATAAATTATTTATAAAAAGAGAATACATACATAATACGATGCATTCCAGTATATGAATTCCATTATATATTACTAAAGAACTATAAAAGAATATACCCATTTATTACACGATGCTTTCTATGGATACTATAAAGGAATATATTATTTTCCTAGGACATGCACTGTGTTACGAATAATGTATTCGGTAATCAATAAAACATAGTGGCTCAGTATTACCCGTTCGATTCCCATCGATTACATTTTCCCACTGGGCGTATATGGGCGAACATAGTTGAATTAAATGCAGTTCATAAGAGGTTATCCCTAGTTGTGCTGGCAAAACTCAATTTTCATCATTTTTTCTGAGAAAACTATCAATATTTTTAGGTAAATCTTTTATTCCTATGAAAGAGCACGTCTTAAACTACCTTTGGAATTTTTGTTGTTGAAAAATATTGCACAGTTTTGTGGTAAATGGCTACCTGCAGAACCCATTTTTTGTAAAAGCGTTTTGCGGTGCCAACGATTGCTCGAAAACGAATGGGGCGATTTTCATATATTTTGGTGCGCGTTTTAAGAACCTAATAGTCTCGTTTTTAAGTGGGACAGAGTTTTCAAAGATATATTTTAACATAAATAGTGACCTGTAAAATTCAAAATTTCGATTTCAACGAAAAAATTTAAAAAAATCTGTCTCGCTTAAAGACAAGATTTTTATGTATTGAATAAGCTCACCAAAATATACGAAGGTCGCTCTATACGTTTTCGAGCTATAGTTGACACCGACTTCAAAAATTGCATTTCGAGAAAAACAAGTTTTTATTTCGGTTTACATGAATGAAAATTCCTGGTCTATACAGGAGCTCTTTCGCCGACGTTGCAGCTTGTAATATGGAAATTTGGTGTTGACTTCGCAACATTTTTCCTTCACGAGTGCACTCGGCCGCACATCTCAGTGCAATTGTGCTTGGTCGATTTTTTAGCATATTCGTGTGCGTTTTGTCCACAGCTCACTCCGATCAAGCTCAAAAAAAATAACAATGATTATGTACCTTCGTTAAAAAGACCGATCGCAATGTAAGCTGCTAAATGTACAACGAGTGCTCCACTTGAAAGGGTTTTGGGCAAATTTTCCAAATAAGTTGATTGAACCTTTCGTTGCTATTTTGATTGAAGCCGCCGACGCATCTTTCTAGTAAAGACTCTTTACTTAGATCGTTGTATATAGGTCTACAGCATCCAAAACATTTGATGGAAGTGATCTGAAATCGTGTATGAAAGCCTCTTTTCTTGACCGAGCTTGTTGATATGAACACCACGAGTCTTCACCGGTTGGGCATCTCTCCTGACGTGGATTTGTATGTTTTGAACTGTAATGATCAAATGTCGCCCATATTGCTTCATGCATATCGTGAATTGAATTCCATATAACAATCCATATAACAATCTCTTTCGTTGACACTTACTAATTGACAAAAAATAATGAATGAGCGGCTTTATAATATCAAAACGGAAATGAATGAATGACCGTCCACATGTTTCATTCATAGTGAATTCATTTCAGGGAATTCCCAATAGGTATACATTGTGAGGTATATTAAAATTATGCAAAAAGAAGTGGTAGGCCAATAAAGTACGCCTAAACACACAAACCACAACGGGTTCTCCACTTTGAAAGGTCATACCTTAGCCAATTTTGCTCCGATCGACTTGAATTTCTGCGGCATACTCTATACTACCTGTACTTCAAAATAAGCCAATAATTTTTTTTCAATTTTTTGAAATTGACAAGTCGGCCGTCTGTCTAGGGAATAACACTTTCAAACCTCCAAAACAAAACAAAAATTACAATCTGGCAACGGCCCACGGCGACATACCAATCTGTCAAAGATGTCATAATTTCCATTCTGTTTATTTATTTTCGCGCCGGTATTTTCGCGCCAAAACCTGATCTGTTGATATTATGTATTTTTTTTTTAATGGAAAATACGGGTAAAGGTATGTAAATTAAGATTATTATTAAAAATGTAAATTTAATATTAGATGTGGTCAATAACACTGTGACATAAAATGGAACTTTAAGTCTGGGGGTGGAAAATTTCTTTTGGAGATGAAAGCCCTTGATGAGTATACTAAGAACCCAAAAGGAAATTTTCGCCATAGGTCAAGTTTTTGAGATATCGCGCGCTGTAGTTCTTCTCCATATCTCTGTTTGGCGTTGTTGTAGCTTCGTTTTGAGGTGACATGTCTTCAGTCAAATCGATTGGCGAATCTTTAGTGGAACATTTCATTCTTCTAACTCAATTCCTTTCATGTCCTTTTCGTCCTTTATTTCTTGAACCGTAGTGAAAGTACCACAAGATGAGATTTTTCAGCATTCAAATATTCTACAAAAATGTTGCTCAGAAGATTTTATATACGTTTCTCTTTGACAACTAATCAAGTTTGTCCCGTTTTCATTGTCATTTTTTATATTTATTCGGACTTGATTTAGAATTAAACTATGTTTTGTTTTTCTGTATATTCGTTATTGTTTATGTATAGGTATCTAGACATAACAAATGGTTATTGCTTATGTAGACATCTGGGGTGCTTCTGAAATATTTACCACAAATAGCTCTTGTAATGATGAACACGTTAATAACAAATTTTCTTGGAGTATAGATCCGGTTATCTCAGTTTTTGAACCGGATATTCCGACATTAAAACCGATATTTGAACCGGTTTTAAGTAACCGATTAAACTTGTATGTATACCATTAAAACGCTTATAGAGTTGTCAATCAAATTAAATTCGCTATAATGAAACATAGATAAATGCATACATATTGATAGAGATGCACTCGCTGTATCCGAAAAGCGCATGCGCCTCAACTGATTTTAAAGAATTCGGGAATTACACGCTTTTTAAATTTTTTTTAACATCATTGGTTGTAATTCTCAGCTGCGCTAGATGGAGGATGTACACCGAGGATTTTGGCCTTAGCGACTGCATTCGTGTGAATGCTATTTAAACTTGCCTGATATGTCATTTGATCTAGGTGTTCTCTCCTATATTGTTGGACCTACCAGTCTAGAGCATGAATATCCTTCATGATATGCCTGAGAGTGTCGGGCTTAGCCAGCAGATGATGTCTGGGGTGGCTCTCACGGTAACACCCGAGCAAGTACTGCAACGAAATCATTTCAAATATTTGTTTGCACGCAAACATAAATTTCTTTGCATAACCCAAACATATGTTATGTTTGCTACTGTTGCAAATACATACATGTTTGCTGCAAAATATGTTTGGGACATACATATGTTAGAGAGGCCATTTGGAAGGGCCGTTGAAAAGTTGCAGTGTGTTGTGCTGGCCCATGCCGCATGGTGGGCAGATATTTTGCACGGTACTATCGATTAATATAAGAATTTAAGCGACTGCAATATCCCGAGCGTAGTTGAGTCAAAACTACTCTGGTTTGTCGTGGCAGCTGACACTTCTCAGCTGCGATAGATGGAGATTGTACTCCGAGGATTTTATTCACACTGTATTTGCTTATGGCCTTAGCGACTGCGTCCCTGTGAATGCTATTCAAACCTGCTTGATTTGCTTGGTGATCTAGGGGTTCTCTCCTGTATCGTTGGACCTCCCTCTCTAGAAAGTGAAGATACTCCTTTTACCAGATAGTGATGACTCTCACGGTAACACCCAAATCACATACTGACCTATCGCGTTATATGTGGTCAACAAGGTGTCTTTATCTGCTGCCATCTAGGGACTTGAGTACCTTTTTCCTACTTTTTCAGTTTGTCGCAGATAGCTGTAGCATGCGCGGACGACGTGAACGTGTTGCCGAATGTGACCCTTAGATTTTTTTTGGCATTTTGTGGTCGTAGAATTAATTGCGGATATCTGCATATTCCTCGCGTACGAAAATGTGGTAAGATCAGTTAAATCGGAGTTCAGTCTTTCACAGATGTTTCACTCTACGGGGTTTGGATTTCTTGTTTCTGAATTCCACGTACGACTGCCTTCCACACATAGAATTGATTATACAAAGTTTCAAGCTTGGCCGTAGGGTTGCTCAATGTCGTCAAACATCATGAAGTGCTTGGCAGTATCAAAGGCTTTTGTTAAGTCTAGCGCCACCATCACTGTTCTATCACACGGCTTATCCTGGTTGAGTCCTCAACAAATATATGTGGAAATGGCGGGATCCATGCTGATGATCGGCATATCTATTTCTGACGCTGGGAGGACAAAGGCCTCAACGGTTTTTGCTACAGGCGACAAAAGCGGCATATTTGCCTGGCTTCAGTAGCGAGACCAACCTCCCCATTTTCCAGATTTCGGTAAAAATGAGGGTGGCTATCAACAGTTTGAGAACTTTAGTGAGATACTCTACTCCCGGCTCATCCAGCTGTTTCAGCTTTACCATGGAGATTTCATCAGGACTCAGCACTTTGGATGAGTTAGCGTTCCTGATGACATTCACAACATCATCCGTTGTAAACTTTGGGGTGCATCCTCGGCAGGAAGAGATCTGTAGTGCGATTCTAACACATTTTTTGAGTTACCGACAAAAATCGGTAAAATTAAAACGCAAAATTATGAATGAAAAATTCAAAAAAAAAGTTGACAACACTCTTGCTATGGGTAGAACTTTGTCCCAATTTACATTGGGCGAGTTTACTTGCGGCAATTGTCATTTTGTAGGAGAGAGAGGTGAGGCATATGGTAACCCTTTGCCTCTCAGCACCCTCTCTCACCTACAAACTGACAATTGCCGCAAGTAAACTCGCCCAATGTAAATTGGGACTTTACGACTGATTTTTATTTGTTGCTAAGTCCCAATTTACATTAGGCGAGTTTACTTGCGGCAATTGTCAGTTTGATGGAGAGAGAGGTGAGGCATATGGTAACCCTTTGCCCCTCAGCCCCCTCTCTCACCTACAAACTGACAATTGCCGCAAGTAAACTCGCCTAATGTAAATTGGGACTAACTTACCGAAAAACATCGGTAAGTACAAAAATTATAAGCATTTTAATTTTAACGACAATTGTCGGTAACTCAAAAAATAAAAAATGAGCACTACTGATGCCACGTAGTACTCTTCCCTTGAAATAACTTGCGCAACTTTTCGGGTCAGTCAACGTGACTTAGGTCCTATTTTTTATATATAATTCACTTATACTTATTCACTTATACTGGCTCCAATGTTCAACTTTTCAGATGATTTAAATACTCGTTCCGCTTATGCTCACCGACCAATCTGTTAACATCCAGTGTCAGCTCCCTGACTCTGGGGTCACTGCGGTTGGCTCGACGAAGCCCATCACGCTCATTTGCTAATCCCTTCGCCTCTGTTGGGAAGTTAGGTCTCACTTCGGGTATTCGACCAGCAAGTATATGGCGAGTGGCTGCAGCAGCGATGATATCTCGTAAAGTCCTTTCTGCAACCCGAACATCAGAAGGATTGGGTAGATCTCTGAAGCGGTGACTAGTGCACTCTCTGAAACTCGGCTAATCAGCTCTCCCATGATTGACGAATGTGCTGGTTTCAGAGGTGATGAAATCGGGAGACTTCGCATTAAACGGTGATCGACAAAGCAAAAGTCGGGTCGGAACAAAGGCTAACAAGTTCAGGTCTTAGATACCACAGATTAGAGTTGGGAAAATTTATTTCCAAATCGTGCCAAATAGTTCCGATACAATGTTCGTTTGCTCTGTCCTTCAAAATCAGCAATGTGCACCACCACAACTAAAAAAATACACATTGGGCTTGTTTTGTGTTAAACAGCAACAAATGCCTCAAGCGAACAAAGAAAGCACACGATGTTGCTGTGTTTCTGTTTGTCTTCCCTTTACCCAGGATTTGAGACTTCAACCCTTGGACAAATGTCAACACCGGCAACCCCGAAATCCGAACAAATTATGTCCGAATTCATTGACGGTCATACGTCCCAAAATCATTTTTGGGGGCCAAATTGAAGCCCATTTTCATTTGGGGTGTTATTTCATGGAGCCTTATCTCTGTACGTCTCCAATTGCATGTGCAAAATTTAATAAAAATTTCAGACTTATATCCATAGGACATAATTTGAATCTATCTATTCAAAATTTTAACCAATGTGCAAAGTACAATATACTACTAAATTGTCGCAAGATATCTTGGGAAATTCATCGAATTGGGTGAAAGTATGAGAGGAGAGTGGTTACTGATTTTCTTTCTCTCTCTCCCTCTCTCTCCTTATCAAGAGAAAAAAATTTCGTTTATATGCTCCACAAATTTGTTTGATATTATTCACTTTGTCTTTGTCTTTACCCAGGATTTGAGACTTCAACCCTTGGACAAATGTAAACACCGGCAACCCCGAAATCCGAACAAATTATGTCCGAATTCATTGACGGTCATACGTCCCAAAATCATTTTTGGGGGCCAAATTCCTAGTTTGTGTTGATTTTGTATTGGGGCCATTTTTCAAAATGAATAAATACCCTAAAAATTGAAGCCCATTTTCATTTGGGGTGTTATTTCATGGAGCCTTATCTCTGTACGTCTCCAATTGCATGTGCAAAATTTAATAAAAATTTCAGACTTATATCCATAGGACATAATTTGAATCTATTTTAACCAATGTGCAAAGTACAATATACTACTAAATTGTCGCAAGATATCTTGGGAAATTCATCGAATTGGGTGAAAGTATGAGAGGAGAGTGGTTAGTGATTTTCTTTCTCTCTCTCCCTCTCTCTCCTTATCAAGAGAAAGAAATTTCGCTTATATGCTCCACAAATTTGTTTGATATTATTCACTTTAGACAGAATATTTTGATTTTCAATTTCCACTAAGAAAACATAAAAATGAAATTGGCTTAAAATCGAATGCGATGATACAGCCAACATGTATGTATGTGAACATATTTCAATATCATTGTCTTCGTAGGTGGGAAGTGGGTGTAGATATATGAATGTAGTTTGTATATGCATGGATGTTCTAATTGTTTCGCTTCGTTATGTGTGTCATAAAAATGTGGCAGCTATTCACGTCATTTGGTTGTGACACACAACCAAAAACAAAAAAAAAAAAAAAATATCCACTAGTTGCTTTTCCATTCAATTTGATTTATATGTAAGAGTATACATTAGGGTTATGGTGTTTTTACAACCTCGTACAAAAAGCTTTTAAAGTTTTTTAATTTCAGAATTTTTGACAATTTTTTGAAGTCACTGTGAGCAAATATATAAGTAAATATATAAGTAAAAAGGCAAATACAGTTAGTCAACTAAATTATTGCAAAACCAAAATTATTACAAAATTTTAAATAAAACATCATTTTATTGGTATAAATAAATATCATTATTAATATTTTTGTTAACAATACAATTCTTACACATGTTTATTAATATAATGAAATAAAAAGTAGCTAAATTTCACTAAACATTTTCTTAAAATTAACAAAAATGAGTACAACTCATTATTTGCACTGTCAACTAAAGAATTGCAAAATTCACAACTCTTCAGTTTTTCACGGTATTTTTCGAAAAGTTGGTTTTAATATTTCCTATGCCCACATTTGGCATCAAAACAGCTTGTAAACGTATCTGAATTTAATAAATAAGTTTCGGAATGTCTTATTCCAATGGTATTTTTTAGCCATTCTTCTTTATTGCATTTTATTTAGTCCCCCAGGTTAGTGGGCGACCTATTCCCGACTTTTTTCTTCAGGTATACCCATGAATTGTCGATGTGGGGTTAATATTTAGGCTTTGGACTGGGGTGTCAATGACTTTGGTGCAGTTGTATAACAACCAAGTCCAACATTACTACGATTTATGCGTAGGGTCGCTGTCTTGGTAGTATTCATATTGCAATTTTTTGCATTTTCAGGGTCAACAGGTCCAAATTTCTTGACGTTTTTGCTTAAATAATTTTTAACACACGTAAATAAACGTACTCTGTCATTGTTTCCTTCAAAATATGGATGTCACCAACGTTACTACTTGGTATACAACCCAATACCATAATTGACAGTTTTCCGAACTTTGCGGTATATATTAAATTCTTGTTTTCCATGGCTATAAAGGGGTTTCGCAGTACTTTTTGAGGCCTATCGTGATAGTACAACATAATTTTAGTCTTATCAGAAAATATAACGTCATCCCATACTTAGATGGCATGAAAAGTTGTCTGTAACAAGTCTGAATAGTTTCTATATGTTGTGCTGGGAGGGCAATAGTTTTTACCTAGTCACTCATGATGAAGGCTTGTTATTATGTAGCACTTTTCTGACTTTTCCGTGTGAAACATTTACTCCAAATTCTATTTTGATTAGAAAAAGCAATTATCTGGTGCTGCTTTGGAGTCTTTCGTCAATTTCTTTAATCAGTCTCCTGCCAATTCGTGGATTTACTACTTTTGGCCTACAATGTGACGTCTTTAGTTTGAACCTGCCTTCTCTCTCGGTGCGGTATATGATGTTGCATATAGTTATCAGCTTATGAGAGGTGATTTTAGCGATTTCTCTGGCGGATTTACCATTATTATAATTGGAATAGACCAAATGTAGCATATTTTCCGAAATCCGTCTACCTGAGTTTCCTTTTTTCTGAATATACCGCCTATGTTACACACAGAACAATTAATTTATGATCAAAAATTATGGGTTTACTGTCCACATACCATAAAATCATAAAATCCTTAATTGAAAAAAATCGCTGGGAAAATCCCACGATTTTATTGCACATTCAATCATTTTGCAATTATTTAATTGACACCACAAAAACCAGGTACCTATACTTTTTGCCCGTTGTTTTTGTAATTTACGACTGATTTCTGCATTTTTTGGCTGGATGTTGTCATTAACAGGTAAATCAACAGATATGTACAAAAAACCCAACATTATTGAAAGAATTTCTTGTAGTAATTCCTAATTAAAAATCTAAATGTTGAACAATTCATCGTTTGCAATAATATAGTTGACTAACTGTATATAAGTAAAAAGGTATAGGGGCACGCGACATAACCAAAATGACATAACCGTTTGCTTCTCACTAATTTTATCATCGTATTATTATATATATCATTATATATTATATATACAACTTTATTTCATGTATCATAAAAATTAAAAATACTTTGTGCGGGACCTTTTCAAAATTGAAATGATGTAAAAGTTATTTTAGTTATTAATAGGCAAAAAGTCATTCTTTCGTGCAATAGGAAATATTTTTTGAGATTTTTTTTATTTCATAGTATTTTTTCAAAAAACAAAAAAAAAATGTTTCAAAGTGGTTTGTGCGGAACCTTTTTATACCCTCCACCATACTCTGGGGAGATATATTAAGTTTATCATTCCGTTTGTAACTACTCGAAATAATAATTTTAGTTCCTACAAATTATACATATTCTTGATCTGCATGCAATTCTATATCGATATACAGTGGTGTGAAAAATAATAAGGACAGTGATCTTCGTTGTCTTTGATCATACCAAATATGCGCATAATGGAAGAATTTACGATGACAATTTGTTTTTGACAATGTACATAGATTGCAATAAGAAATCCCGTTACATTTTCGGCTTCTTTTTGTTTCGTTTTTATGCAAACACATGTTTTTTCATAAAACGCTCGATTTCTGCTGTGAAAAATAATGACAGTTTTTTGTTTTGTGAGAATAAAGTAATTTTATGTTTTTGTTTAATTCATGTCTGTAAGTAAAGGTTTAAAATAAATTGTTAGCTATCCATTAAATGTTAATGACACTGATAACTTTCATTTTTGTAGCAAATATGGGCAAAAATATGCACTGTGACCACGCTTCTCGAGAGGTCATTAAATGTTTACATAAAGAAGGACATTCGTATAGAAAAATTGCAGAAAAGCTTGGAATTTCCAAGACGATGGTAGAGAATGCAATTAAGTGGACACAAAAAGAAGAAACTCGCGGCAGAAAACCAAAAATTACACCTGCAATAAAAAGACGTATTATTCGATGCGTGAAAATTGACCCTTTTACCACGTCTATAAAAATAAAAACCCACTTAAATATTAATGTTGACACATCAACAATTCGAAAAACACTCATTGGTGAGAACATTAGATCTCGCAGTGCCAGAAAAGTGCAATATTTATCGAAAAAGAATATTCAAGAAAGGATACAGTTTGCAAGAAATCACATCGCTTGGCCTATGGAAAAATGGCGTAACATTCTTTGGTCCGATGAAACCAAAGTCAATCTTTTTTGTTCCGATAGAGGGGTACATTATGTAAGAAGACCTATAAATTAAGAATATGACCAAAAATATACCCTTAAAACGGTTAAACATGGCGGAGGTAACATTATGGTGTGGGGGTCATTTTCATACTACGATGTGGGGCCTCTATTCCGCATTCAAAGTATCATGAAATCAGCAGATTACATTGAAATTTTGAAAAATGTAATGCTCCCATATGCTGAAGAGGATATGCCTCTCAAATGGGTCTTCCAGCAGGATAATGACCCCAAGCATTCGGCAAAGTGTACAAAAAAGTGGTTTTAGGATAATAAAGTTAATGTTTTAGAATGGCAGCGCAATCCCCTGATTTGAACCCAATTGAAAATTTGTGGAATGAAGTTAAAAGATCAATCAGGGGAAAGTATCCATCAAATTGTGACGAGCTTTGGCAACTTGTACAGATTGCGTGGAACGCAATACCGGTACAGGTGTGGCAAAATTTGGTTGATTCAATGCCCAGACGATGTGCCGCCATTTTGGAAAACAAAGGATCGTCCACAAAGTACTAATGAAACTTAAAAAGCTTTACGTAGAAATATTTAGTACAAATCTGCAATAATTTTTTTCTAATTTAGTTTTTAGGTTAAGATAACATAAAGTGTCCTTATTTTTTTTCACACTCCGAATTACGCCAATTCGTTTAAAATATTAAAAACAAATAAAATATGTTATACACACATATGTTCGAAATAATGCTAAAAACCTTTTCTTAGCATTTTAAGAAAATAAAAAATATAACAAACAAGAGTTATTTTGACTTTTTTGTCCGTTTCCAATGCAATCTTCGTTGTGGATTTCAGTGTCCTTATTATTTTTCACACCACTGTAGTTATGTCTGTCCCTCTTTGGAAATCTGTCTAGCATCCGAACGGATTTAATTAGCTGGATGCAAATTTGGCAAATCCTACTGTATGTATGTACGTAGGACTTTTGGTATTGAAAACGCTCTATGTAGGTCAACGTTTTGGTATATCTTGCATAAAAAGTGACGCGTGTGGTTTTACTTACTTACTTAGCTGGCCCATTACAGAACATTTGTTCCATAGACCGAACTAAGAAAAGATCTCCAATCTCTCTCTGTTTAGTGCTTCGCTTTTTGGAATACCGCGCCTTGTCAATTCTGCGTTCACCGCTATGTGGCTCGAATTTATACGCCTTTTTAGCGGGTTCATCATCGTTCATTCTTATCAAGGTAAATTTATAGAAGGTATGTGCATGAATTACAACAACTAACAAATTTACAAAAACAACATTGTTGGTATTGAAAATTAATTGTCAAAGAAAATATTGAATAATAGGGTCGTTCCAAAAATTTCCTCAGGACAAACATAAA
The DNA here is from genome assembly GCF_047663935.1 of Musca autumnalis. Classification (NCBI taxonomy): domain Eukaryota; kingdom Metazoa; phylum Arthropoda; class Insecta; order Diptera; family Muscidae; genus Musca; species Musca autumnalis. The sequence goes on along the minus strand of NW_027411977.1, from coordinate 116,609,354 downwards.
TACATTTTGAAAATCCTCCAAAATAGAAAAAATTTGAATGACAATGTAAATATAAAGCATTCAGAACTGTGGTAGGTCATTGGCGATGCCGAGGTATACGAATTCTTTTGATGCCTCAAAATTATAGGAACCAACTTCAACAGTTGGTCCGATCTCAATGGATGCATTGCACGTCGATACCCTCAGATTGGTCTTCTCGCCGTTTACCGCCAGACCCACTTTAGCAGATTCTCCTTCGACCTTCATAAAGGTATCGGTTACTTCTTTTATTGATCGTCCCATGATGTCCATATCATCTCGTATAACATTTTCTAGCAGGATGTTGAAAAGATAACACAAAAGTCTGTCTACTTGCCTGAAACCTCTTTTGGTACAAAACTCTTCGGAGAGGTTCTTTCCTATTTTAACTGAAGATCTTGTGTCAGTTAGAGTTATTTTACAAAGCCGAGTTATCTTTGCGGGGATACCAAATTCAGACATTGCTTGGAATACCTTTGAACTTAGCGGGCTGTCGAAGGCTGCTTTATAATCGACAAAAAGTTGGTAGATGTCGATTTTCATCTCTTGGGTCTTCTCCAGGATTTGGCGCAGGCTAAATATCTGGTCAATGGTGGACTTGACAGGTCTAAAGCCGCATTGATATGGTCCAATTATTTCGTTGACCATGGGCTTTAGTCGTTCGCACAATATCCCTGACACTATCTTGTAGGCGATAGGGAGAAGACTTATGCCCCTATAATTGGAGCATAAAGTCTTATCTCCTTTCTTATAGACGGAGCACAGAATGCTCAGGTCCAATCGTCGGGTACGCGTTCTTCCTACCAGATGGAGCTAACTAGCTGATGCATATTGAATGTATACCGGGTGGTATACATTCAATACCATCTTCTGGGATTGGATCTGTGGTATCTTCGTCGACTTCACTACTATTGGATACCAACAGATTTGAAAAATGTTCTTTCCATATCCTTAGCATACTATCTGTATCAGTTACCAGATTACCTTGCTGGTCTTTACAGGAGAATGTGCCAGTTCCAAAGCCATCAGTTTGATGTTTCACTCTTTGTTAGAATTTTCGGACTTCATTCTGTCTCCTGTACATCTCGATTTGTTTACGTCAGTGTCCAGTTGAGATGAAGGAAGGGCCAAGATAAATCCTAGGCTTTGCCATGTTAAAGCCGGTCAGGACCGTTCCTTGGTATCTTCCATCCCCTGCGTCGTGGTTTTAAGGAATTTTAAAGTATTTTGTCCCATATGACCAACGAATTTGTTGTAATTTGGTATTTTGTGTCTCCAGAGGCTAAGACACATTTCTACCAAAAATTGTTTATATCGCTCATTTACTCAAAGAGTCACATAACTCGAAAAATGCGTTTTCTGAGTTAGCAATTTCTATTTTTTTTACGACTTATAGTTTATCTTGTTTATGAAGCAGTGAAGCGTTTCAAATCATGCTTGATCACAGGTGGGGAAGTCAAATTTCATTCGCCAACTTAAAACGCGTTTTTCCCGAAAGTGGATTTTTTGAAATGTGTCGCTCTTTGAGTAAATGAGCGATATGTCCACGGTTTGTTATAGCCCCTTATAACGCCCATATATGTTACGCGTGACTTTAAGATATTTTGAATGTATTAGTCCCATTTGAGCACAGAATTGCTTGTAATTTGGTATTCTGTATTTACAGAGGCTAAGAAATGTTTCTACCAAAATAAAATTTATATAGGTCCATGTTTTAATAAAGCCTCATAGGAAGGTAAATCCCGATTTTCGGTATTTTGATTAGTTTAGCCTTTTTAGCCTACCAAAATGGCTGGAAATTGGTATTTAGTCCTTCTTTGGGCTACAAAACTTTCTCCCAAAAAATTTTCCAGCAGAGGTACACATGTTGATATAGCCCTATAGAACGGTACCTCCCGATTTTCGGTATTTTAAAGCTTTTAGCCTCATTATTTCACCAAAATAAATGAAATTTGGTACTTAGTTGTTTTCGGGGCTACAAAACTTTCTCTCAGATTTTTTTTTTTTAATTTTGATGTACCCCCCATAGAACGGTACATCCCAACTTTCGGTATTTTGAAGGTTTTAGCCTCATTATCACACTGACATTGCTGAAATTTGGTATTTAGTTTTGTGAGGGAATACAAAACTTTTTACCAGAAATTTGTCTGCATTGGTCCCCGTTTCGATATAGCTCCCGTATAATGGTACCTCCCGATTTTCGGTATTTTGAAAGTTTTCTCCTCATTATAACACCAAAATGGCCGAACTTTAATACCACCTGAAATGTGTCGTTATAGGTCCACGTCTTCGTATAGACCCCATAGAACTTTACGTCACCATCCCACAGAAATGACTGACATTTGGTAGTTAGACTTCGTTGAGGGCATACAATTTTCCACTCTAAATTTGTCGGTATAGGTCCACGCCTTCATGTAGCCCCCATGAACGGTACCTTCTGAAGGTTGTGGTCTAAACACCCCACCAGAATGGATAAAATATGGTAGAAGATTAAAGCTAGTGGTTTACAACCTTCCACCTGGAATTGGTCGATATTGATCGACGTCCTTAGATAGCCCCCACAGAACGGTACCTTCCGATTTTTGTTATTTTAAAAGTTGTGGCCTCACATATCCCCCATAGAACCGTACCGTCATTATTTTTAAAGTTATGGTCTCAATATAACACCGATATTGCTGAAGTTTGGTATTTAGATTTGCATGGTTGTACAAAATAATGCAGAAGAGAATTATCATTGTAAGTCTATGTCTTCAAATATCTCCCATATAAACGTACTTCACCATTTTTGGTATTTTCAAGGTTGTGCCAAAAAGTCATAACCCTAGTATACTAATTGGCTGTGTATTGTTTGTTTTTTTTTTTTATACGACAATTTGATAATGAGAAAGATAATTGTATGTTGTCCAAGTACATCATTCTGTGGTCTGTTTATGGTCAGAATAGTAAGGCTAAAACTCAATTGTAATATTATTTGTAGTACAATTGATTTTTTGGCACGTATTTATATCTGTGTACAATTTATTATGCATATGAATTTTATTAAGGAATAAAGTAAAGTGAATCTAAAATTATGAAAATTAATTAAAAACGACCCAAAAAATAAAAACGATAATAAATATTTATAAATTTAAATATTTATAAACTAGCCAAGTGCCCGCTACTTCGTATGCGAAAAGGTTATGAAAACCATTTAAGAAAGGCATTAAGTTGAAGTAAATATGAATAATTAATTAGGAACAATTTGGTTCATGATAATACTCCCTTCAAAATAGCTCATTGTTCTTTCCAAAACATGGACCAATATTTACAATTTTCCGAATTAAGCGAAATACATAAAACTGGGCAATACCGGCTAGACCTAAACCTGGATATTCTGGATTTGAATATTTAATGAACAAATATATGTGTGCAACATTTTGTAACATATTTCAATTTTATTTGTTCAGGTACCAACATATTTTTTATGTTAAGTTCGGTGTCGGAGACGGAGTCGACCTATTTTGCTGGAGTCGGAGTCGAAAAAAATAACTCGACTCCGACTCCGGGCAAAATTTTTTCCACATTATAGAAATATAACAATAAATTTGGAACAAGAACATATTTGTAAAAATCATTATTTATTTTAAAAGAAAGATATAAGAAAATATATGCAAATTATATATTACTAGCTGAACCCGGTGCGCTTTGCTACCCCGACTTAAATAAAATAAAATGCAATGCTTTTTTAATATTTTAACGTATAAATATAGGAGATATGAAGGCGTTCTCTACCCATTCAGGGCTGTTTTGGAGCTACTATGGTATTTTTGTATGTTTCAGGAGGTAACACTCCTCCTAAAGCCTTTTCGACTCTAAGTATTCCTACGGTAGTTATATACTCTTACAATATTAATTTCTCTTTATTTGTACAGAGTGGATTTGGAGTTAATAAAATTAAGAACCTTAGGTTTGAGGATAGTTATAATTTATTTTATAAATGGGACTTATTATTTCCAGGTCATATACATATTAACATATTGTGATATCTGAAATTACTCTTAGGATAACTCCCACTCGTATTCAAAATTTTTACTCAAATAATGATTTAGTTATATCATATTAAAACATTATTCTTAAGAAGTCTCTCAAAAATATAATATTTAATGCTGTAGCCTTGGTCAATTCCTTCTCAACTATAAGTACTCGTACTTGTGTATATAATGATGACTTCTAAATCTTCAAAATTTCATTCAAATTAGACAATATATATGGGAGCTATATTCCGATCTGAACAGATCTCGATATCATTTTGCACATTTATTTTTACACCAAATCCAGTCTCGCATTCCAAATTGCAATGAAAATTAACATACATAACGTGTTTGGTGCACAAAATGCAAGAAATCGGCCGAAAATATATATGGGAGCTATATTCAAACCTGAACCGATTTTGATATAATTTGGAACATTTGTTTCTAGACCAAATTCCGTCACACATTCCAAATTTCAGCCAAATTGGACACACACAGAGTGTTTGGTGCACAAATTACAGGAAATCGGACGAAAATATATATAGGGGCAATATCCAAATATGAACCGATTTCGATATAATTTGGCACATTCATTTATATACCAAATTCCGTCACACATTCCAAATTACATTGAAATTGGACATAAATAGCGTGTTTGGTGCATAAAATATAGCAAATCGGCCGAAAATATATAAGGGAGCTATATCCAAATTATAACCGATTTCAATATAATTTTGCACATTTATGTACAGACCAAATTCCGTCAGACATTCCAAATTTCAGCGAAATTGGACATACATACAGTGTTTGGTGCATAAATTACAGGAAATCGGCCGAAAATATATATAGGGGCAATATCCAAATATGAACCGATTTCGATATAATTGGCACATTCATTTCTAGACCAAATTCCGATACACATTCCAAATTTCAGCGAAATTGGACATATACTGCGTGTTTGGTCCATCCAATGCGGAAAATCGCCCGAAAATATATATGGGAGCTATAATCAAATCTGAACCGATTTCGATATAATTTGGCACATTTATTTCTAGACCACATTCCAAATTTCAGCGAATTTGGACATATATAGCGTGTTTGGTGTATCAAATGCGGAAAATCGGCCGAAAATATATATGGGAGCTACATCCAAATCTGAACCGATTTCGATATAATTTGGCACATGTATTTCTAGACCAAGTTCAGTCACACTTTCCAAATTTTATTGAAATTGGATATCAATAGCGTGTTTGGTGCCTCAAATACATGAAATCGGCAGAAAATATACGTAGGAGCTATATACAAATCTGAACCGATTTTGATATAATTTGGCACGTTTATTTCCGGACCAAGTTCCGTCACACATTTCAAATTTTATTGAAGTTGGACATAAATAGCATGTTTGGTACATAAAATAAGGAAATCGGCCGAAAATATATGTATGTGGGAGCTATATCAAAATCTGAACCGATTTGGATATAATTTGGTGAATTTATTTCTACATCAAATTCTGTCACACATACAAAATTTGGAGATTGTATCTGTAATAGTTCTAAAGATATTTGCATACAAATTCTACATTTTCTGGAGGTACGTCCTGTTTTGATGCTATATCTCCAGATCAACGCGAAATTTCAAAAAATGATATAGCCTATTTTCATTCCAGGCCATGCAGCAATGTACCCTAAAGATTTCAGTAAGATCTGTTCAGCGGTTTTCGAGTCTATAAGGCACAAACAAACGTACAAACAAATTTCAATTTTATATATATATAGATAAGCCAATTCTATCACACATTCCAAATGTCATTGAAATCGGACATATATAGCGTGTTTGGTACATCAGATACTTGAAATCAGACGAAAATATATGTGGGAGCTATATCCAAATCTGAAACGATTTCGATGTATAATGGAACATAAAGTTATAGACCAAATTCCGTCACACATTCCAAATTTCATTGAAATCGGACATGTATGTATAGCGTGTTTGGTACACCAAATACTTGAAATCGGACGAAAATATATATGGGAGCTATATCCAAATCTGAACCGATTTCGATATAGTTTGGTACATTTACTTATAGGCCAAATTCCGTCACACATTCCAAATTTCATTAGAATCGGACATATATAGCGTGTTTGGTACATCAAATACTTGAAATCGGACGAAAATATATATGGGATCTATATCCAAATCTGAACCGATTTCGATATAGTTTGGTACATTTTGTTATAAGCCACGTTCCGTCACGCATTCCAAATTTCATAGAAATCTGACATATATAGCGTGTTTGGTACATCAAATACTTGAAATCGAACGAAAATATATATGGGAGCTATATCCAAATCTGGACCTATTTCGATATATTTTGGCACATTTATTTTTAGGCTAAAATCCATCACACATTTCAAATTTGGGGTCTGTATCTGTAACCGTTCTATAGATATTTGCATACAAAGTTTAAATTGTTTGGAGGTACCTCCGATTCTGATGCTATATCTCCGGATCGGAGCGGAATTTCGAAACTTTTTATAGCCTATGTTACTTTCAGGCGATGTAGTAATATACGCTGAAAATTTCAGCAAGATCGGTTCAGCGGTTTTTGAGTCTATAAATTTCAAACAAACAAACAAACAAACATACAAACATTTTTCTATTTTATATATATAGACTAGCTGAACCCGGTGCGCTTCGCTACCCCTTTAGATTGATATGCATATGAAATTTTACGGATTGTTTGAAATCAGAAAGAAATCAAATTCAAAAATTTAAAGTAAAGTATTTATTGTAATGCTTTAGGATAAACAATGTTTTTTGTTTTTCCTTCAGGAGCGTAAACAAACAAATCGGCCGGTCTACCAACACGTGAACATGCAACGTAGAGCTGACCATGAGAAAATCAAGAACATGCTAAATTTAGGCCGCATACACGAAGAGTCTGTCCTTGGGATTTATTTATAGTCATTGCAAATGCCAAACGTACAGGAAACTGCAATCTTTTAAAATTGAAGGGCGTTTCTGTTGCTTTAGAGGAATTCGAGATAGAAGTACATCTGAACCTATATACTTCCCAGTAATAATCGTTGCCTCAATTAAATAGTTTTTTTACTGTTAACCTTGTACCTTTGCCAAGGCGAGGTGGGTCTATGTTTCTCAATAAAATAATAGGAACACCAACTTTTAGCACTAAATTATGTGGTGGAAAGCCTGAAGATCCAACGAACTTAGGAATTCAACTGGATAGTTAACCGCGTCGTCTTCAGTTGCCACAGTATCAATGGATTTGTACGTTCGTACATTTCCTGAAATTCTATTAACTGAAATTCTTTCAATATAATTTACCAATTTGTTTTGTAGACCAATTCCCGCCAAATATTCCAAATTTCATTGAAATTGGACTTACGTAGCGTGTTTGTTGCATCAAATACATGAAATCGGCCGAAAATATATATGGGAGCTATATGTAAATCTGAACCGATTTCAATATAATATGACAAATTTTTTTGTAGATCAATTTCCGCCACATATTTCAAATTTCATTGAAATTGGGCAAACATAAGGTATTTATTGCATAAAATACATGAAATCGGCCAAAAATATATATTGGAGGTATATCCAAATCTGATCCGATTTCAATATAATTTGGCAAACTAATTTCTATGATCAATTCCGTCAAAGATTCCAAATTTCGTCAAAATTGAACATACATGGCGTGTTTGGTGTAGAAAATACATGAAATCGGCCGAAAATATATATGGGAGCTATATCCAAATCTGAACCGATTTCAAAATAGTTTGGAACATTTATTTCTGCAATAAATTCCGTCACACATTCCAAATTTCATTGGAATTGTGCATACAAAACGTGTTTTATGCATCAAATGCATTGAATCGGCCGAAAATATATATCCAAATCTGAGCCAATTTCAAATTACTTTGGCAAATTTATTTTTAGACCAAATTCCGTCACACATACCAAATTTGAAGACTGTATCGATAATCGTTCGTTAGATATCAGCATACAAAGTCTACAGTTTTTGGAGGTACTTCCGATCCTGAGGCTATATCTCCAGATCGGGGCGGAATTTTTAAGATTTATATAGCCTGTGACACTTTCAGGCCATGTGGTAATACACTCTGAAAGTTTCAGGAAGATCGGTTCAGCGGTTTTTGAGTCCATAAACCTTAAAACAAAGAAACGTACAAACATTTTCCTCCGTTATAGATATACTCGTAGATACCGCACAAATTTCTTTGAAATAAATATGGGATCTTAGCGAAATCAACACCGATTTCAATACTTATTTCTACACCAAATTTAGTTACACATTGGACATACATAGCGTGTTTGGGGCATCAAATACATGAAATCGGCCGAAAATATATATAGGAGCTATATTCAAATCTGAAGCGATTTCAATATAATTTTGCATACTCATTTCTAAAACAAATTTAGTTACAAAACAAAATATTGTCCCACAACATCCCATACGGGACAAATTTCATTGAAATTGGACATACATAATGGGTTGGGTGCATCAAATACATGAAATCGGCCGAAAATATATATAGGAGCTATATCCAAATCTGAACCGATTTCAATAAAATTCGGCATACTCATTTCTACAACATATTTAGTCACTCATTCCAAATTTCATTGAAATTGGACATACATAGTGGGTTGGGTGCATCAAATACATGAAATCGGCCGAAAATATGTATAGGAGCTATATCCAAATCTGAACCGATTTCAACATAATTTGGGATGCTCATTTCAGCAAAAAATTTTGTCACACATTCCAATGTTCATTGAAATTGAACATACATAGTGGGTTGGGTGCATCAAATACATGAAATCGGCCGAAAATATATATAGGAGCTATATCCAAATCTGAACCGATTTCAATATAATTCGGCATACTCATTTCTACAACAAATTTAGTCACACATTCCTAATTTCATTGAAATTGGGCATACATAGTGGGTTGGGTGCATCAAATACATGAAATCGGCCGAAAATATATATAGGAGCTATATCCAAATCTGAACCGATTTCAACATAATTTGGCATACTCATTTCTACAACAAATTTAGTCACACATTCCAAATTTCATTGAAATCGGACATATGTAGCGTGTTTGGTATATCAAATACTTGATATCGGACGAAAAAATATATGGGATCTATATCCAAATCTGAACCGATTTCGATATAGTTTGGCACATTTTGTTATAAACCACGTTCCGTCACGCATTCCAAATTTCATGGAAATCGGACATATATAGTGTGTTTGGTACATCAAATACTTGAAATCGGACGAAAATATATATGGAAGCTATATCCAAATCTGGACCGATTTCGATATATTTTGGCACATTTATTTTTAGGCTAAAATCCATCACACATTTCAAATTTGGAGTCTGTATCTGTAACCGTTCTATACATATTTGCATACAAAGTTTAAATTTTTTGGAGGTACCTCCGATTCTGATGCTATATCTCCGGATCAGAGCGGAATTTCGAAACTTTTTATAGCCTATGTTACTTTCAGGCGATGTAGTAATATACCCTGAAAATTTCAGCAAGATCGGTTCAGCGGTTTTTGAGTCTATAAATTTCAAACAAACAAACAAACAAACAAACAAACATACAAACATTTTTCTATTTTATATATATAGATACTAAGTTAAAGACAATTCACAGGATATTTACTATCCTCTGAAGTGTACTCTATTCATCCCTATTTTGCTGATCCAAGCGATTCGTTAAATGTTTGCAAATAAAAGTAAAGTTCTATGAAAATCGAATTAAGATTGGACCTTTAACCTCTTTCGTCAGAAGTCTTACTGATCTTCTCACAATGATCTATTGGTATTCTCATCTTGTTTTTTATGAGAAGTCACCATTGTCTTCTATTAAATACATTGTGGTCTCTATGGGAAATCTTACTGAATACCCTGCGACACAAAATGGAAGTTAAGATCTGGGGGAGGAAAATTGCTTTTGGGAATGAAAGCCCCAAATGTGGACTCAAAAAGTAAAACAAAATGAAATTTTCTACAAAAATTATCCAACGAAAATTGTATGTAGGTTTCCCATATCCAAGAAATCGATATTGTCACGTTTTCATTGTCCTTTATTAGTTTTACCCGTTACTTTCTAAAAAAACCCATATGTTTATGTATTTCGGTAAATTTCGATTAGACTATTAACTATATATCAAATTCGGATGTTTACGCTTCTGAATTAAAATAATTGTTCCACAAACATCCCAGGCGGGACAGGGGAGACTTCTCTCATATCAATGAGTGCACCCCGATTCATATTAGCTCAATGATATGGGACCTACTGTTTATCGCCGAGTCCGAACGGCGTGTCTAAGACCCCACTTGTAGAGAAGTTGTACAAGGCTGAAATACTCAGGAAATGTCGCCAACATTACTGAGGGGAATTTTGCCACCGTTGAAATGTGTTTGATGTTGACTGGCCGGGGAATCGAACCCACGACCTTCAGCGTGCAAGGCGGGTGTGCATACCATTGTACCACGGTGGCACTTCTGAATTAGGCATCATAAATTCGTTGTTGGTTAACGACATCTGTCCGCCAGGAAGAGATATACATAGTTCATGTGTATCCGAGTTTTCTACGCAATCAATTGCATATACGAAATTCAATGAAATACATAATCATAGAGTTTTCATGAGAAAGGATCGGATAAAAGTGATAAAGGACAATGAAAACATGACAATATTGATTTCTTGTCCTAGTGGACAGACCCTACATACAATTTTCCTAGCAACATTTTTGTAGAATATTTTCATGCACGAAATCTCATTGCTTGCTAATTTTTCAGTTCCAGACAACATCCATCTGTCTACGTGCTGAGTGGTGTACACAATATATCTTTAATATTTCAATAAAATTATCCACACCACACCAAAGTTCAAAATGTGACCATTACTTTTATGGGAAAATATCCAAATTTAATTATTAATCAGTAATTTAAATTCTGAGGGCAAATTCGGACAACTTACGAAAACTAAACTTGAAAACCAACACTTGACCCCTCACTTGATGCAAATTATATCAATGTAGTAGTTAGACAATGAAATGAAAGGTGCTTACATCTGGGAAGTTTTTGTGGATTCTAAAACTACAATGTTCGTGATAAGAAAAATAAATAAAAACAAAAAAGATAATTAAAAAAAATTAAGTTTCAGTGTTTTATTTAGAAATGCACTTAAAACTAGAAAATAATTTGTCGTTTAGCCTCAATAAATATATTCTTTCTCATGATGGAATCTCTCAAATAAAACGCTTGCCGTTTAATTTTGCCACCATTTATAATTTTTATGCAAGCGTTTTATTTGAGAGATTTCATCATGAGAAAGAATATATTTATTGAGGCTAAACGACAAATTATTTTTTAGTTTTAAGTGCATTTCTAAATATAACACTGAAACTTAATTTTTTAAATTATCTTTTATTTTTAACTTTTTAGTAATTTTGACCACTGAGAACAAAATTATAATCAATTTAGGCCAAAAATTTAGATAAAAACTTTAAAATGCATGAAATCGTGTAGTACAGTTATATAAAGGCTATACCAAAACCTGGACTTATATCCATAATTTTTGGAAGTTTCTGTACCATTGGGGACTCCAAATGCCAAGTTACAGCCAATTCTGGCTAAAAATGAAGATAAAATCCTCATAATACATGAAATCGGATGGTGCCACTATAAGGGGGCTATACCAAAACCTGGACCTATGTTCACAATTTTTGGTGGGGAAATGTTTGTATCATTGGAAATGCCAAATGACAGCTAATTCGGGCAAAAATGAAGATAAAATCCTCAAAATACCTGAAATCGGGTGGTACCGCTATATATGGGCTGTAGGAAAAATTGGACCCATATTCATGTATTGTCATCCAAATCTGAAAAGTGTGCAAAATTTCAGTTCGATTGGTCAACTGCAACTGTGTTAAAAATGAGTTAGATTTGAACTAAACGGACCAAAGCAAGTTAAATAAAACACTTAAAAACACTTGAAATCTGGTGGAGCCGTAATATGGGGGCTATACTAAAACCTGGACCAATGTCACAATTTTTGATGGAGAAATTTCTGTACCACTGGGATCTCCAAATGCCAAGTTACACGCAATTCGGTATAAAAATGAACATAAAATCCTTAAAACATTTGAAATCGGGCGGCACCACTATATGGGGGCTATACCAAAACCTGGACCTATGTCCATAATTTTTAATGGGTACGTTTCTGTACCATTGGAAACCATAGATGTCAAAAAACAGCCAATACGGGCTTAAAATTTTTGTTGATTTTAATAAATTATATGATCTTTTCGATATTTCAGATAATCGCAATACAGTAAAACGAAAAATTATATTACATTTAAATACCTAATGAAACATATATTTATTGTAAATATTTAGTTGTAACTTAGTCTGTAAGGATTATATAATCTATAGACTTAATAATAAAAAAAAAAAAAAAAAATGACGATAAAATACCTTAAATCGAGTGGTACGGCTGGATGGGAGCTACAGGAAAAAATGGACCCATATTGGTTTTGGTTTCATATTCATGTATTGTCATCCAAATCTGAAAAGTGTACAAAGTTTTAGTTCGATTGGTAAACTACAACTGTGTGAAAAATGAGTTACCAGATTTGAAAAGCAAATTAGATAAAACAAGTAAAAAAGCATTAAGTTCGGCCGGGCCGAACTTTTCATACCCTCCACCATAAAATATTCATTCCTGTCCCCAACATTAAGTGAGTACGTTAAAATGTCAGATAATGTACATAAAATGCTTCATTCGGGAGGCCCTGTTGACAATTTTTGGTGGGCTAGAAATTGGGAGGTACTGTTATATAGGGGTTATAATAAAACATGGGCCTATGTTGGCAGTTTTTGATGGGAGCCTTTAATGTCAAATAACTCCTAATTCGGTTAAAAAATTTAGCTAGAATCCTCAAAATATCGAAAATCGGTACATAACGTGGGAACTTCAAATGTCATTAACAGCTAGTTCGGAGGTATCTGGGCTATACGAAAATATGAACTTAAATGAACAATTTTTGTTGCAGAATTTTTGTTGACTTTTAAATTTCAAATTACAGAAAGTTCGTCCAAAAAATAAAGCTAAGGTACGGAAAATCGGGAGGTTTGTTTTGGGGCTATACAAAAACATGGACCTACGTTCGGTTAAACATTTTAAGTAAAATCCTCAAAGTACCGAAAATCGGGAAGTATCGTTATATTGGGGCTATCTTGAAAATTGTTGATGCAGATGTGTGGTGACCACTACAACCTTCAAATGTCAAATTTCAGTTAGTTCTGTTAAAAATTGTAGCTAAAATTGCCAAATTACTGAAAATCGGGAGGTACCGTTATATGGGGCCTTTCTTGACAATTTTTGGTGGAGAGGTGTGGTGACAACTAAGAATTTCAAATGTCAAATGCTCAAATTACAGATAATTCGGTTAAAACTTGTTGGTAAAATTCTCAAAATACCTGAAATCGGGCGGTAACGTTATATGGGGGCTATTCCAAAACATGGACCTATGTCCACTAGTTATATAAGTTTATTGACATTTAAGAACCCTAAATGTCAATTGATAGCTAAATCGGTCTGAAAATGTAGATAAAAACGTCAAAATGCCGTAAATCGGGGGTACTGTTATATGGGGGCTATACCAAAACGTGGACCTAGGTCCCAACTTTTGTTATATAAGTTTAGTTACACTTAAGAACCCTAAATGTCAAATTATAGCTATATCGGTCTGAAAATGTAGCTAAAAACGTCAAAATACCGTAAACCGGGGGGTACCGTTATATGGGGGCTATACCGAAACGTGGACCTATATCCACAAGTTTTGTCACATAAGTTTATTGACATTTAAGAACTTCAAATGTCAAATTATAGCTTCATCGGTCTGAAAATGTAGCTAAAAACGTCAAAATACCGTAAATCGGGGGGTACCGTTATATGGGGGCTATACCAAAACGTGGACCTATGTCCACAAGTTTTGTTAAATAAGTTTTATGACACCTAAGAACCCTAAATGTCAAAATATAGCTACATCGGTCTGAAAATGTAGCTAAAACCGTCAAAATACCGTAAATCGGGGGGTACCGTTATATGGGGGCTATACCAAAACGTGGACCTATGTCCACAACTTTTGTTATATAAGTTTATTGACATTTAAGAACCCTAAATGTCAAATTATAGCTACATCGGTCTGATAATGTAGCTAAAAACGTCAAAATACCGTATATCGGGGGGTACCGTTATATGGGGGCTATACCAAAACGTGGACCTATGTCCACAACTTCTAATATATAGATTTATTAACACTTAAGAACCCTAAATGTCACATTATAGCTACATCGGTCTGATAATGCAGCTAAAAACGTGAAAATGCCGTATATCGGGAGGTACCGTTATATGGGGGCTATACCAAAACGTGGACCTATGTCCACAAGTTTTGTTATATATGTTTACTGATACTTAAGAACCCTAAATGTCAAATTATAGCCAAATCGGTCTGAAAATGTAGCTAAAAACGTCAAAATACCGTAAATCGGGGGTACCGTTATATGGGGGCTATACCAAAACGTGGACCTATGTCCACAAGTTTTGTTATATATGTTTACTGATACTTAAGAACCCTAAATGTCAAATTATAGCCAAATCGGTCTGAAAATGTAGCTAAAAACGTCAAAATACCGTAAATCGGGGGGTACCGTTATATGGGGGCTATACCAAAACGTGGACCGATATAGCCCATCATCGAACTTGACCTGCCTGCAAACAAAAGACGCATTTTCCCAAAATTTCAGCGTCCTATCTCCATTTTTGTGGATGCTAGAGTGATTACCACAGACGGACGGACGGACGGACGGACGTGCTCAGATCGACTTAGAATTTTACCCTGATCAAGAATATATATACTTTATAGGGTCGCAAATGAGTATTTCAATGCGTTACAAACGGAAAAACAAACTTAATATACCCTCCATACTATGGTGGAGGGTATAACAAGTAAAAAAGCATTAAGTTCGGCCGGGCCGAACTTTTCATACCCTCCACCATAAAATATTCATTCCTGTCCGCAACTTTAAGTGAGTACGTTAAAATGTCAGATAATGTACATAAAATGCTTCATTCGGGAGGCCCTTTTTTATGGTGCCTATATCTAACTGTTGACAATTTTTGGTGGGCTAGAAATTGGGAGGTACTGTTATATAGGGGTTATAATAAAACATGGGCCTATGTTGACAGTTTTTGATGGGAGCCTTTAATGTCAAATAACTCCTAATTCGGTTAAAAATTGCAGCTAGAATCCTCAAAATACCGAAAATCAGTACATAACGTGGGAACTTCAAATGTCATTAACAGCTAGTTCGGAGGTATCTGGGCTATACGAAAATATGAACTTAAATGAACAATTTTTGTTGCAGAATTTTTGTTGACTTTTAAATTTCAAATTACAGAAAGTTCGTCCAAAAAATAAAGCTAAGGTACGGCAAATCGGGAGGTTTGTTTTGGGGCTATACAAAAACATGGACCTACGTTCGGTTAAACATTTTAAGTAAAATCCTCAAAGTACCGAAAATAGGGAAGTATCGTTATATTGGGGCTATGTTGAAAATTGTTGATGCAGATGTGTGGTGACCACTACAACCATCAAATGTCAAATTACAGTTAGTTCTGTTAAAAATTGTAGCTAAAATTGCCAAATTACTGAAAATCGGGAGGTACCGTTATATGGGGGCTTTCTTGACATTTTTTGGTGGAGAGGTGTGGTGACCACTAAGAATTTCAAATGTCAAATGTTAAAATTACAGATAATTCGGTTAAAACTTGTTGGTAAAATTCTCAAAATACCTGAAATCGGGCGGTAACGTTATATGGGGGCTATTCCAAAACATGGACCTATGTCCACTAGTTATATAAGTTTATTGACATTTAAGAACCCTAAATGTCAAATTATAGCTATATCGGTCTGAAAATGTAGCTAAAAACGTCAAAATACCGTAAATCGGGGGGTACCGTTATATGGGGGCTATACCAAAACGTGGACCTATGTCCACAAGTTTTGTCACATAAGTTTATTGACATTTAAGAACTTCAAATGTCAAATTATTGCTAAATCGGTCTGAAAATGTAGATAAAAACGTCAAAATGCCGTAAATCGGGGGTACCGTTATATGGGGGCTATACCAAAACTTGGACCTAGGTCCACAAATTTTGTTATATAAGTTTAGTTACACTTAAGAACCCTAAATGTCAAATTATAGCAATATCGGTCTGAAAATGTAGCTAAAAACGTCAAAATACCGTAAATCGGGGGGTACCGTTATATGGGGGCTATACCAAAACGTGGACCTATGTCCAAAAGTTTTGTCACATAAGTTTATTGACATTTAAGAACTTCAAATGTCAAATTATAGCTAAATCGGTCTGAAAATGTAGCTAAACCCGTCAAAATACCGTAAATCGGGGGGTACCGTTATATGGGGGCTATGCCAATACGTGGACCTATGTCTACAACTTTCGTTATATAAGTTTATTGACTTTTAACAACCCTAAATGTCAAATTATAGCTAAATCGGTCTGAAAATGTAGCTAAACCCGTCAAAATACCGTAAATCCGGGGGTACCGTTATATGGGGGCTATACCAATACGTGGACCTATGTCCACAACTTTTGTTATATAAATTTATTGATACTTAAGAACCCCAAATGTCTAATTATAGCTACATCGGTCTGAAAATGTAGCTAAAACCGTCAAAATACCGCAAATCGGGAGGTACCGTTATATGGGGGCTATACCAAAACGTGGACCTATGTCCACAACTTTTGTTATATAAGTTTATTGATACTTAAGAACCCTAAATTTCAAATTATAGCTAAATCGGTCTAAAAATGTAGCTAAAAACGTCAAAATACCGCAAATCGGGGGGTACCGTTATATGGGGGCTATACCAAAACGTGGACATATGTCCACAACTTCTAATTTATAAGTTTATTAACACTTAAGAACCCTAAATGTCAAATTATAGCTACATCGGTCTGATAATGTAGCTAAAAACGTCAAAATACCGTATATCGGGGGTACCGTTATATAGGGGCTATACCAAAACGTGGATCTATGTCCACAACTTTTGTTATATAAGTTTATTGATACTTAAGAACCCTAAATTTCAAATTATAGCTAAATCGGTCTAAAAATGTAGCTAAAAACGTCAAAATACCGCAAATCGGGGGGTACCGTTATATGGGGGCTATACCAAAACGTGGACCTATGTCCACAAGTTTTGTTATATATGTTTGTTGACACTTAAGAACAATAAATGTCAAATTATAGCCAAATCGGTCTGAAAATGTAGCTAAAAACGTCAAAATACCGTAAATCGGGGGGTACCGTTATATGGGGGCTATACCAAAACGAGGACCGATATAGCCCATAATCGAACTTGACCTGCCTGCAAACAAAAGACGCTTTTTCCCAAAATTTCAGCGTCCTATCTCTATTTTTGTGGATGCTAGAGTGATTACCACAGACGGACGGACGGACGGACGTGCTCAGATCGACTTAGAATTTTACCCTGATCAAGAATATATATACTTTATAGAGTCGCAAATGAGTATTTCAATGCGTTACAAACGGAAAAACAAACTTAATATACCCTCCATACTATGGTGGAGGGTATAAAAAACTGTAAAACAGTGTACAAATTGACCAATATTGGTTTTGATTTCATATTCATGTATTGTCATCCATATCTGAAAAGTGTGCAAGGTTTTAGTTCGCTTGGTCAATTACAATTGTGTTAAAAATGAGTTACCAGATTTGAAAAGCATGTAAAATTGAACACCGTACAAAACTGTAAAAGTGGGCCAATATTGGTTTTGATTTCATATTCATGTAGTGTCATCCAAATCTGAAAAGTTTGCAAAGTTTTAGTTCGATTGGTCAACTGCAACTGTGTGAAAAATGAGTTACCAGATTTGAAAAGCAAAATACCGGAAATCGGGTGGTACCGTTATATGGGGGCTATAGGAAAAATGGAGGCATATTGATTTTGGTTCCATGTTCACGTATTGTCATCTAAATCTGAAAAGTGTGCAAAATCAGTTACCAGATTTGAAAAGGGGGTTAAGTTAGACACCGTAAAACACTGTAAGAATGGACCAATATTTTTTTGATTTCATATTCATGTATTGTCATCCGAATCTGAAATGTGTGCAAATTTTACGTTCGATTGGTCAACTGCAATTGTGTAAAAAATTAGTTACCAGAGTTGAAAAGCAAATTAGATAAAACTCTGTAAAACAGTGTAAAAATGGACCAATTTTGGTTTTGATTTCATATTCGTGTATTGTCATCCAAATCTGAAAATGTTTTAAATCAATTGGTCAACTGCAACCGTGTTAAAAATGAGTTACCAGATTTGAACTAAACACACAGCAAAGCAAGTTAAATAAAACAATGTAAAAATCGCCGGAGCTCTTTTTAAATTAAACCAGATCAAAGTTCATATTCTTAGGCGCTTTTCAGGTTTTCACGATTTTGCTAGAAACCGCAAGTCCTACTGAAATGAGATTTGTAGGTGTGAAAATTCTCTACAAGATTGACCTTTATGAATTTTTCCTAGAATTTTTGAGATATATAAATTGAAATTGGGACAATGAACTGACTGTATCGCCTCCTTACAAACAATGTCATGCACGGTGCGCCTTAACTAACTGTAAATAAACCGTGCTTGCACCTGGGAAGTTTTTGCAGATTCTGCAAAATCGAAAAAACCAAAAGAAATCGTCGAAGAGATTTTTAAATAAATTGCGGTCAAAGTGCACATTAGGATTGTTTTTAGATTTTAAGGATTTTGCATGGAACCCGCATGCCCTGCCAAAATGGGACTAAAAATGTTGTAGAGAATTTTCACCGCTACAACATTTTTTTTAGTCTGATTACTATAGGACTTGCGATTTCCAAGGAAAATCCTAAAAACAAAAAAAAACATAAAAATGTGACCTTTGACCGTGATTTATTTAAAATTCCTTTCGACGATTTTTTGTTTTTTATTTTCCCATCTATGAACATTGTAGTTTTAAAATCCGCAAAACCTTCCCAGTTTTAAGCGCCTTCCATTTAAAATTGGTTTTGGTTTGTTTATAACTAACTACACGGAGGAAAAAAGGCCTCTCTAACATATGTCCCAAACATATTTTGCAGCAAACATATATCTGTTTGCAATCAATATATATGTTTGGGTACAAACAAATTATATGTTTGTATGAAGTCACACTTTTAAAAAGAAAATATTATATAGAAACATCGTTGAACGCTTTGCCTTAGTTGTGAAATAAAACACATTGTCGTCAAAGTTGAAATCATAACCTGGAAATCGGCACCTGGCATCAAATGATTATATACTGTAATAAATAGGTACATCCATATTTCAAATATATGTACATTAGGGTTATAACTTTTTGCACTTTTTTGCAAATATCAAAAATACCACCACATAGCCGTGTAGAGCATGGAAAACTATTATGAAATACGGCGTCAATTGTTCTCTATCGCGAAAAAAGTTTCCGCACCAAATGCATTGAAGTTCAGTAATGCATTTTTTAATTTTAGCTGTTATGACAACATATTTGCTTTTAATTAAAATTTTTATTTTTTTGTAATCTAATTTGAAATCATTATCAAGGCGTTCTGGACCAATTTGTTCTCAAATCGCGCTATTTCGGAGCATTTTAGGAATTTTTGACACTATTGCAATTTTTGCTTTTTCTTTATAAACTCGCGAATTTTATGTTTATATTTATTGTATCTATTGGACAAGAGAATATGGTGTCATTTGCAACAAATTCGCGAAAGTTACAGACAGTTTTTAATGACTTTGCCTGTGAGAATTGTATTTTTTTCTATGAATATTTATTCAAACAAAGCAAATTTAAAATTATAAGTAGAAAAAATATCAAAAGGATTTTAGTAATTACGGTCGGCGCGGAAACTTTTTTCACCGTATCGATCTTAGAAACGCGTTTTCATTATGAGGACAAAATTCCCCACGTGGTACTGGTGTTGTATTTCTGTAAAAAACATATACGATTCTCACAGGCAAAGTCAACAAAAACAGCCTGTAACTTTCGCGACTTCGTTGCAAATGACCCCATATTCTATTGTCCGGTAGGTACAATAAATATAAACATAAAATTCGCGAGTTTATAAAGAAAAAGCAAAAATTGCAATAGTGTCAAAAATTCCTAAAATGCTCCGAAATGGCGCGATTTGAGAACAAATTGGTCCAGAACGCCTTGATAATGATTTTAAATTAGATTACAAAAAAATAAAAATTTTAATTAAAAGCAAATACGTTGTCATAACAGCTAAAATTAAAAAATGCATTACTGAACTTCAATGCATTTGGTGCGGAAACTTTTTTCGCGATAGAGAACAATTGACGCCGTATTTCATAATAGTTTTCCATGCTCTACACGGCTATGTGGTGGTATTTTTTTGGTTATAGCCCTAATGTACATATGTACTCCACATTGCGTGGGGTAGTACTAACACTAACAAAAGGGGCCAACCCCTTTTAGATTTCTTGAATACTAACGACCTAATAACCCTTAACATAGAGGTATTATATATAACAATATGTTGAACTAACACGGCCACCGCCGAAACCTATAACTTTCCGAAATAAATCCAAAACCAACTGGATAAAATTTGGAAAACTAATAAAAAAAGGGCTAGGGCACAATAGTTATGAATGCCTAAGCACAGATATAGACAGAAATGTCAACATTATAACGGAGGTCTTAGTAAAGTCAAAGTTATTCCTTTCGAGAGAGGAAATCTGCCTACGAAAAAACCCTGGATGACAGGCGAAATTCGTAACAAAGGCAAAGAGGTCCGAAGGATTTACAACAGAGCTCGACGTAAAAAATTAGCTGTATTCTGGGACAACTATCACACAAAACTTAAAGAATACAACAAAATGACTAGAACAGCAAAGCGCAATTCCTTGAAACTCTTCTGTGAACAGGTAGACAGCGTAAATGATGTATCAAAAATAAAAAAGTTTCTATCGAAAACCCATACACAAACCGAGATTAAGGTAAATGATATGGGAAATAAGATGGAAACAATCGAGGACACGCTGGGGCTTTTGATGAATACACATTTCCCGCCGAGCACTGCAGTGCACGCAGAGGTGCCGGTATTTAGGGAACATTTTACAGAGGAAGCACCAACAATTGAGGAAGCGATGGCAAAGGATGCCATCAAGAGTTTCAAACCTTTCAAAGCAGCTGGACCGGATGAGATGTTTCCGGCCTTACTCCAGAAAGAGATGGACTACATTGCGTCCAAACTATCTGGAATTTTTAACGCATGCTTAAAATTTGCGTATACCCCTAAAACCAGGCAGGAGGCGAGGGTAGTATTTATCCCAAAAACTGGTAAGGCAAGTTACGCAATTGCTAAGTCTTATCGTCCGATAAGCCTAACATCGCCTAACATCCTTCCTGCTTTAAGCCATGGAACGAATAGTTGATACCATGATTAAGAGCAAGATTCCAAACGATGTGTTTAATACAAACAACATGCGTACGTTAAAGGTAGATCAGTGGAAACTGCATTACATGAGGTTGTACACCACATCGAGAGCACCTTCGACAGGAAGATGTATACACTAGCAGTATGCATTGATATCGAGGGTGCTTTCAATAACGTCAGCACAGAAACCTTTATCCAATCCCTAGATAAATTTCAGGTGAACCGGCCCCTTAGGGACTGGATAAGCCACATGCTAAGCTGCGGGCTGCTTGACGTAAAAATAAAGGACAAAGTTGGTCAGGGTACGCCGCAGAGGCCTATGGGTCACTACCATAAATAGCCTATTAAGGACTTTAACCGATGAGGTATTTGACCCAGTCTGCTATGCAGACGACGTTATAATACTTCTGAGGGATAAGAATCCAAACTTGCTATGCAGAAGAGCTGAATCAGCACTAAAACTAGCGTACAACTGGGTAGACCAAGATGTCTTAACGTAAACCCGAAAAAAAAAACGGAAATATGTCTGTTCACTAGGAAAACAAAACTGGGACACTTTGAAGAACCAGTTTTCCTAAACAAGACAATAAATATTTCCAACAAAGTTAAATATCTGGGAGTAATCCTGGATAGGACACTTAAATGGAAAGACCATATTCAAGAGAGAGCTAACAAAGCTTACAGATGTTGGTCAACCTGTAGAAGGGCTATAGGCTCCAAGTGGGGTCTTAATCCTATGATGACACACTGGCTATTCAAAAGCGTAGTTAGACCTATTCTAACATACGCTTCAGTAGTCTGGTGGACAGCTATGGATAACAAGTGTAATATTAAAATCCTACAGAAAGTCCAGCGAAAGTGTTGTTTAAGTGTAAGCGGCGCAATGAGGACAACACCAACGAGGGCGTTAGAAACTATTCTATATATACACCCAATAGAAATCCAGATAAGATATGAAGCGGCTGTCGCAGCTATCCGACTTAAAGGGATGGACGAGTGGATCAGTAAGGATCACGTAACATACCATCAAAACATTCTACGGGTAACAACGGGAGAGTCAATGGATAACATTGTATTGGACCGTATATCTGAAACAATTGTAGCTGCCTCATGCGAGGCAATAATTCCAGACAGAGCCTCGTGGATCGACGGAAGTCTAGAACAAATGCCGACTGGAAACTGTTGTTATACAGACGGATACATGCTAGGTGGGAGAACGGGACTGGGTCTTTTTATTGAAGAACCAGAGACCAAAATATCTCTTCGTTTGCCGGATCTCAATACGGTCCATCAAGCGGAGATCCGAGCGATTACAGAGTGTCTGAAATCAAAGTAATAACATCCACGACAGTAAAATCACAAACAGTCTTGAATTGTGTAAATTCGATCAACAGCTATTCTCAACATGGCTCGGTGCGTATAATATGGGTACCGGGACATGCGGAGAATAGGGGTAATGATATAGCAAATTCTCTGGCAAAAATGGAAGGGAATTAGCAACAGTAAACTTAGAGAACGCAAAGCCACTAAACGCGTCTCGGCTAGAGTTAAAAACTTGGGCAAAAAATGCCCACTTATCCCTATGGAATAAAGAGGAAGTAGGGAAAACCGCAAAAATCCTATGGGGAGACCCAAATGAGGAAAAAAACTAAAAACCTATTACTGTTAGGTAAGGCAGAGTTGAGTAGACTTACAGGTGCCCTTACAGGTCACCTGTGTTTACAAGCTCATCTGCACAAAATTAATAGTACAGACAACAGCGTATGCAGGGCATGCGGAAAAGATGACGAAACATTGGAGCATTTTCTGTGCCAATGCCCCGCTTTCGCAAACATCAGATCCCAGTTTTTAGGGAACGACACAATACCAGATCTTAATCAGGTAATTGTAGACGACCTGAAACAGTTACGGGATTTTGTTAAGGGAACAGAGTTCTTTAAATAAAATACAGTAGAGTCCCCTTCTTCAAAGACCTAGTCTAGAGCGCACAACAGGGCTACTTCATGGCTTATGTGTATGTCTAACAGCGCATGTGGCGATTACTCGCCCCTCTTTTCAACCTAACCTAACCTAACATATGTATATTTAGATTTCTTTCTTGTCCAATAATATATTTCCATTCAACTTTTTGATTCAATTATAAAATGTTCAATTATAAAATGTATTGGGCATTTCATTTACTAAAAAGTACCATTTCTTTAAGAAAACACAAAACATTGATTTATTCACTCACTTGACCGACATTACTCAACGATTGTATTTAGAAAACTGAAGAAAAAATAACAACAAAATATCATTTTTTCTTTTTCTCTTCGCTTGCTACTTTATTAAACAACAACAAAGCACGAAACACGCCACCAAAGCTTCTTCGTCTCCTATTACACCATACACACAGCTCTTTGTTATAAAACAGCATTTCGCAGCAGCGAGAGCCCTGTTGTTAATTTTTTTTGATAAAAATCCTCTCTCCACCCATAAAAATATGTTCCAACCAGGGATTCGGAGTTGAGGTGTTTTTGGCTCGACTCCGACTCCAGGCGAGTTTTTTTCACGACTCCGACTCCGGGCCGACTCCGAAAGTGAATTCCTATACCACTAAAAATGAATAAAAAGTGCACAAATTTTTAACTTTTTCCTATATTTTTGCCTATATTGGCTAATGTGTTAGTTTTTCCTTATATATTCATTAGAAAGGGCATTCGTTCGAATACATTATATCAATACTGTTTCTCCGAATCCTATATTGAATAGCAAAGTTAGAAAGTTTTTGTCGGTTTTCTTTTTTTGCACGAGTATATTCTGGACGGAATTCTTCCGACCAAGTTTCAACATTTTAGTGTGCTTAGCCTTAAAAGGAGACCCCCAGTTGTACAGCTCAATAAAATCCATTTTTCATGACTTTTTTCGATAAAACTACGTAACTTTTTGGCAGATTTTTTTCTTCATCTGAAAGAGAAAAATATTACGAAGTTTTGAGGTCGTCTACGAAACCTTGTTTTTATTAAAGCATTTTGCGGTGCCAATTCTATCTCGAAAACTAATAAACCAATTGTCATATATTTTTGTGGCCGATTTCGAGAAAAACACAGTTTATATGCTGCATACAAAATAAAATAAATTGTTCCCATCCAACACTCATACTGAGGCAATATTGTTCCGATCGTCTTAAAAATTTGACCACATATTCTATGCTACTTATACTTTCTACTTTTTTCTGAAATTTATAAGTAGGGATCACCCCTTAAACTAAAATACATGTCACAGCCGGCGCATTTGTCTGTGTTCTATGCTTTGTTGACGAAATGAGCACTACTGGAGAGACCAAAATAGCTTCAGTCAGTACATCTTTGCAGAAAACTTGTGCGTCTACGAATGTGGGCAAGGGTAGTGTTATTCGCAGAAACCATATAAGCCAAAGCATGTTTACCATGTTATGCGGCTGATTGTCTGCAATGATCTCAGGTTGACGATCATTCCCAAGGCTGATCCCAATGTGTGGAGACTCATTTCAAAGGTTGTGTTTCAGAGTAACATACGGCTTGACCTGTCAGTCTTGTAGAATTGAGAAATTAGTTGCGAGAATAAGGAATCGGTAGATTTCCTTATGCAGGTAGTTAATGGCATTGGCTAATTTTGAGTAAGCAGGAACCAGGCAGCCGTACATGCTGCTGAGATCCATGTGGCATGACAACCACAGTAAAGGTTCTTCCCCCTTCCATAGAAGGTCTTTGGATGGGAAATTGAAGGATTTTAAGTTATGCTCTTAAGAATGGCGAGTTTGTCATAAAGTTGAAAATTGGTTATATTATAGAAGCATTCGAGTATCGGAGCATCAAGAGCATAGCTTTGTTCAAATAAACTTGCGTCATTGCAAAGTTGCGACTGATGAACGCCTGCAAACTCTCCCGATCTTAACACGTTCGCGTAGGCAAAAAGAAACTAAGAGAGGTGCAAAAAATGACACCCAATTTTTTGGAAATTAGTTTTTGTTTATTTATTAATTAACTATTAATATTATTTTAATTTTTTAATTATCATATTATGGATATATATGAAATTAGTCGTATTATGTACAATAATCACAGTAGCGTACACACAGCTGCAGTCGCAGATGTAATAAACAATAATCGTGTGAGAAGCGTCAGCCGCCACGGCAAACCAGAGTATTTTCTGCTCAACTACGCTCGGGATGGGATCGAAGCAGTCACATTTTACATACTGGTACAACAACTTCCGCTGTGGAAGTACCCAGCAAACCAATCGTACCGACATCGTAACGAAATCGGAACAAAATTCGGACGCTAACTACAGTGTCAGATTCGAAATCATAACGAAAATTGTATGGAGTGTTTGACATAATTCCGGAACGAAATGTCGGAGCGAAATCGGATCGACTACGGTCAGAATTCGAAACGAAATCGGAAGAAAATCCTTGGGAATTTTGGAAGGCGAATCTTTTCTTCCGAATTTTCGTACAGATTTCAGAACGATTTCGCAATAAAGTCGTATGAAAATCGGAGGTACCCTCCGAATCTTCGTAAAGATTTCTGAACGATTTTGTAATAATGTCGTATGAATATCAAAAGAAAAAATTATCTGACGCCTCTTTTTTATTGATCAGTTTTTCTTTGTTGTTTTTTATTGGAAGACTATCAGTGAGTTTCGGTTTCCTTTATTTTTGCTGTGATGATGTTGTTCATCAGCAAAACGTTTCAGATTTATTTTTGACAAAGGGTTCCAGAGATATCGCACCTTGAAAATGTCGGATTCTGTAAAAATTATGTGCACAGAAATACTCATAACTTCTTTAATATTGGTCCAACTTGAAAAAACCTTTTTTCGTATGTTTTGTTGCTTTATCAGCTATTAAATAAAAAATAGAAAAAATTATGCACAGTGGGCTTCGATGGAATTTTCGCGTTTAAATATATATAAAATCAATTTTTAACAATGATCGTACTCTTCGATTTTCTTGAAATATTTTGTATTAAACTACGATGAACTACAAAAATTGTAAGTTCTATTTGGTAGTGGAATTCTAATGATTACTATTTTTTCTTAATTTTTTAAAATTTGTCAATACAATTTTTCCTTCATACCACTGTGTAACACCAGCTATTCTACCAAAAAAATACAAAATTAAATTTTTTAAATAATTAATTCTCTTTCGAATTGAGCTTTTATGACCTAAGAGACACATTGAAAAATTAGGAGTCTACCGAAGTTCCGCGCATCCAACCATTACGCTACGTTTTACGGGTGGTTAAGCCGATCATCAGGCGTATTAGGATGTTGTTTGTGTGGCAGACGAAGGCAAAGCTTGGTAACTAGTATATATATCGCACTTCATTAGATAAATGCATATGCGAAATTATGTCAGTTAATTTAAACTCCAAACTTTTCCTATAGTCCTGCTTGGTAATACCATTTTTCAATGTTCACAAATACTATGGTAAGTTTTATACCTACGTCATTAGTAATTGCTCTTCTATATGAGAAGATTTTTGATCATCAATTATTGTCTACTAGAGTTTTAACAAGTTGATGGTGGTTCAGAACGCTAAGACGCCGGCAACCTTGACACTCAGTTGTCGGAGACCCAAGTTCGAATTCCAGCCTGGCTCATGCTGAAATTATTTTATTTTTGCCTTATTAAGGCGAAGGTCATTTATAGTGAATTTTTATTTTAATTAATTAATTCTCTTTCGAGTTGAGCTTTCATGAACTAAGAGATACATTGAAAAATTAGGAGTCTACCGAAGTCCCACGCATCCAACCATTAAGCTACGTTTCACGGGTGGTTAAGCCGATCTTCTGGCGTATTAGGATGTTGTTTGTGTGGCAGACGAAGGCAATCTGCAGTCATCTTCAGGGAAACATTTACGGAGAAAAGCAACAGGTTTCTTACACCGCCTAGCATAGACGGTGTAAGAAACCGAAATATTGGAAAATAAAAAGAAAATAATAAAATATACCAATTCTTTTATTGACCTTAAGCCGAAATAAACTAAAAAAAGGATAAATACAAACAATAACAACAACACAGTATTGACATATTTTAAAAAAATAAGAAAAAATAGTTATCATTAGAATCATTAGAATACTACCAAATAGGACTTAAAATTTTTGTAATTCATCGTAGTTTAATACAAAACATTTCAAGAAAATCGAAGAGTACAATCATTGTTAAAAATTGATTTGATATATTCACACGCGAAAATTGCATCGAAGCCCACTGTGCGTAATTTTTCCTTTTTTTATTTAATAGCTGATGTTAATGTGAGAAACGCTACAGTGGCATCACTGTAGACGTAACTAAACAGATCTCACATAAACCTGGTTCCCTCATTATCACTTCCCTCTATTTCTCTTTCTCACCTTCTTTCTCTCTGTTGTGCTAAAAATTGAAAACTAGCACTTGGGGCCACAACAAGAGATTGGCACAAGCAAAAGAATTATTGCAGAAACAACCCCACAAGAGGCAACAAGGGACAAGAGAAATAGAGAGAGATCACTACAAAAACAGTAGTTATTGTTTTCTTTTGTCGCGTACGGCGAAGATATTAGATTTTGTTATTCGTTTTGTTTGAGACATAAAAAAGTGAATTTTGGCACGAGCCAAAATATTAAGAAGTTAACTTAATAAAGATAAAGAATAAAACTGGATGTACTTAAAACCAGAAAGCGCTCGGCACATACGATGCGTTGAGCGTTGCGGCACAACAACCACATGAAAACTTCAAGAACAAACTTGGCATCACTTACACATTTTTCATGTGGTTGTTGTTTTCAACGCGTGACGCGACTCGCAACGGACCGTATGTGCAGCGGCCAGAAGTATTGATGTGTGTTTGTTCGTGGGGAAAAGTGTCTTGCGCTAAACAGCGAGAAGTGGTGTTGCATCAGACGAGATTTGTTGCCTCATAGAAGGAATTTGTAAGTTGGAGGTGGACAAACTCCGTAACTCCCCGGAAGATAAAGTGCTGGCAAACCGGGCTGACCAGGGAAGAGGCTTCCGTGGTGGTCAGCCTTAGCAAGTTGGTGAGTGCCCCAAACAGCTGATAAAACAACAAAACATACGAAAAAAGGTTTTTTCGAGTTGGACCAATATTCAAGAAGTTATGAGTATTTCTGTGACTATAATGTTTACAGAATCCGACATTTTCAAGGTGTGATATCTGTGACTGCTTCGATCCCATCCCGAGCGTATTTGAGCAAAAAATATTCTGGTTTGTCGTGGCGGCTGACGCTTCTCACACGATTATTGTTTATTACACCTGCGACTGCAGCTGTATGTAATCTACTGTGATTATTGTATAAAAAAACGACTAATTTCATATATATCCATAATATAATAATTAAAAAATTAAAATAATATTAATAATTAATTAATAAATACACAAAAACTAATTTCGAAAAAATTGCGTGTCATTTTTTGCACCTCTCTGAGCTTCTTTTTGCGTACGCGAACGTGTTAAGATCGAGAGAGTTTGCAGGCGTTCATCAGTCGCAACTCTGCAATGACGCAAGTTTATGTGAACAAAGCTGGCATATCTTTCCTTTACCGACCCACCGCAGAAAATTATGAAAAAATTACCACAGATAGTGCTTTTCATGCCGATTCCAACATTGTATTTCTTTTGTTGGGGAAATGTATACTTACCGAGATACGGGCCTCCGAAGTTCCGAAAATTCCCTTGTTTACTTGGGAACAAATTTACGATTTAAACAAAAGTTTGTTCGCGTAGCCGAAAGTCGCTCCTGTCCATAGGAGAAAGTTCTAAATCCCCGGCCGAAGGCCGGCTACTTAAGGAAACTTGCGATCTAAAGGAAATTTTTGTATTTTTTTCTGCGAAGGGTCGGTAAAGGAAATTTGTTCCTCGCATTCTTAAGAACACAACTTAAAATCTTCCAATTTACCAACTTAAAATCCTCCATGGAAGGGTGAAGAACCTTTACTGAGGTTTTCATGCCACATGGATCTCAGCGGCTGTCTGGTTCCTAATTTCTCAAAATGAGCCAATGCAGGTAGTTGCATAAGGAAATCTACTGATTCCTTATTCTCGCAACTAATAGCTA
Organism: Musca autumnalis; assembly: GCF_047663935.1. Taxonomy (NCBI): domain Eukaryota; kingdom Metazoa; phylum Arthropoda; class Insecta; order Diptera; family Muscidae; genus Musca; species Musca autumnalis. The sequence continues at coordinate 116,579,637 of NW_027411977.1, read as the reverse complement.
AATTCTACAAGACTGACAGGTCCAGCCGTATGTTACTCTGATACACAACCTTTGAAATGAGTCTCCACTCATGGGGATAAGCCTTGGAAATGATCGTCAACCTGAGATCATTGCAGACAATCCGTCGCACAACATGGTAAACATGCTTTGGCTTATACAAGCTCGTTTTCGAATAGCCCCCATACATTTGATGCATTTGCTAGTAATTATCTGCATTTTCGTTAAAAATTTGCGGTAATCTGACATTTAGCGCTTTTAGGGATTAGAAAACTTCTCTACTAAAAAATTTGGACATAGTTCCATTTTTTGGTATAGCCGTCATGTTATCTACATTTTTGGTCCAAACTTTGCTGTAGCTTGGCATTTAGAACTTCCAGTGCTTAACAAACTTCCCCATTGAAAATTTTGGGCATACGACCACGATTTCTTACAGCCCTCATATACCGGAATCGGTCGATTTCAGGTGTTTTTAAGGTTCCCTGCAGTCACGGAATTTCTCTAGTAAATCTAGATCCATTTTTTGTATAGCCCTCATATAGCCCGATTGAAGAAATACATTTCAGATACATTTTCAGACCTAATGTAGGAATTTGGGGTACTCTCCAACTAAAATTGTGGACAGGAAAGGAACTTTTTATTTCATCTCAGTTCAGACTTCACCATTTTATTGGACTTCACCATTTTACTTGTTCTTCATTGACACACTTTTCGTGTGTCCTTATAAGCGAAAAAATCTGATTGTTGGTCTTTCTTCCAAGTCTTAATTGGTATGGTCTGGATGCTTAATTGACCTTACTTATAATTACACATAATTCTCTTGATAATACTTGGAATTTGATATGAAGGACACCATGCATAAAAAGTGACATTGCTTAGTGAAATTGACAAAAATTTGTATCCAAAATCGTGCGAAAATAATTTATGGGCATATACACAAACTTTATTAAGAAAAGAAGAGCAGAACAGAATTTTAGCCCTTACTAAATGATTTCACTTTACATATTATTTGAATAAATTCTATTCAAACGAATACACCGCATCATAGAATGTTTACAAATGTTTTCAATTTACGAGATGCTGGAGGTATTTCGATTATTTGGCTGCCATGCCACCACAACACACTTGTGTATATTATTATTTTCGTCACATTTTAATAAAATGCGCGGATCGTCTATCTACCGTGCCCTTAGCTCCCCATAGTATACAATAATATTTGATGGCGAATGAATAAAAGTTCAAAGTAAAAATATTAGAATTGATGAGCATGTTTGTGCCATTTCCATCCAATAACTTTACTCTCGCTTGGCTTGCCAAAGAGATGGAGGAGGGAAAAATACTCTTCAGTTTACTATACATTAGGCATGGAATCAGGGTGTGGAAACGTTTCGAAGGAAATAATTTTTTTTAGTTTTTTATATGGATTGGACCACAATTGCGGCCTTTAGAGAATTTTCATGAACATGCACTTTTGGCCCCATACAAATTACTTTGGAAACAAAGATCGCTGGGTGTGTGTAAGGGTGTGGTCAGCGGTAGCAGCTCCCTCCTTAGAGCTCATAGTACCAAATATCATATTTTTTAATTTTGTATGCGAATATCTATAAAATGGGAACACATATAATCTCAAAATTTTGTCAAACTAAGGGTGAAGTAAGAACACGTCATCTCTTACAAAATAAGCAGGGTGGGGTCAGGGGGAACAGCTCTCCCCTTTGAGCTGCTAATACCAAATATCTTCAGTTTGAATCACTTTAAGTTTGAAATATTTTAAATTTCATAAAAAGTTATGGTCAAACCAATCTAATGTGTCACGAGCAAAAAATGTAGATAGGCAATGGCGGGGGAAGTATCCCCATAGGATCAAACTACAAAATCTAATATTTCTGCTTTATTATCGGATCGAAAATTGTCAAACTTGGCAAGAGTGAAAGTCATATAAAAGTTTATAACGTACCCATATGGGGAAGGTCCCCTAATGGATACTAATATTAAATATAATACATTTAACTCAATACAAATGTAAGAAATGTCAATGTTGGTGGCAGTAAAACATATGTTAATTTATGGAGTCACGAAAAAATTGGCAGGTAAGTTGAGGCCAAGCAATAACGCTCAAAGAACTCAACTTCTTTTGATTCGTCTTCATTGTGTCGTCTTCACAGTGTCGCAATAGTGAAGCGGAAGTTACAGTAAATGATACCACGAGATAAATACTTAATATCGTATTTGTTAATCACTATTTCCGAGGAAACATTGAAAGTTGTAAGAGGTTGAGCTATAGGAATTTGGCCTTGCTGTCTTTAGCAATATTGTAGCCCTAAACTAGTAGAACTTATCTTTTGAAAAGACCACATAAGAAAAACTCCATCTGGGACATCAAAATCTATAAAATATAGACAATTTTACATAATTGCTGAAATTCTGGTCAGTATCGGCTAAACTATTGGAAGTTGAACCAAGTAACCCTTGGCAAAAATCTTCCAAATACAGTTCTCAACAATTCTTTAGAACATTCTGAAACTCTAAAATGCATAGTTCAGCGTTGTTTCGCCGGTATTTTGCATCATAGCTTTTACAACACGTATTTCAAACACAGTTCACACCAACAGTTTATTCTTGCATTTCGGATTTCACAACATTCTTGACATTTTTATCAAATCGTCGTTAAAAAATTTACTGAAAACAACGGGATAGAGGCATTTTACAACAATGACATGTTCTGAAGAGTTGTGCATTACATTCCAGAAGAAAATATTCAGAAAAAATTAACGGTTTTGGAGATACGGTGCGAAATGTATAAAAATTGTGGCACTTTTGCAATTTGGGGCATTAAATGTAGTTTTTCGAGTTCATTATTTCTCCAAATATTTTATTCTTGTCCTTATCTAAAAATTTGCTCCAGAGGTCAGAAGCAGATTCGCATTGGTTTCAGAGATACAGCCCCAAATTTCTTTAAAAACTCAATATTTAACCATGTTTAGATGGGGCCATAAAATCCGAGCTGGATCTGACACAACAAAACCCAACTAGGGCTTCTTGTCATTAGGGTCTGTACTTTCAAAAAATCCTCAGTTCGAATTGTTCGCACACGATCACCTTAAAAATGTTGCACAGTGTAATTATAGTTCATTCATCTATATTTAATCTTAGACGGGGATGCGAAGCGCTGAACCCGGCAGCTAGTTTACATATATTTGTCCACAATAATAATTCTTTTCAAGAAGTGGTTTCGCAACCTTAGGGCTCAATGTACTAACTTACAGTAAGTAATATACGGAAAAACTAAATTCTTCCAATATATGACCGAATTCTTTATCAATACATTAATGGAATCAATATGTACGGACACAGCAGAACAGGGTCTATCTTAAAAAGGATTTGTAGGAAAGCTTTCTGTTTATTAACTAACCAGATTGACTTCAACGCTGACTTTAAATAGTTAAAAATACCTCTCATCGAACGATACCGTTACACGGGGTCACATGGGCCTAGAAAGAGAAGTTCAAGGCCGTTTTTTCGCTTTGAAGACCCAAGGATATTTTCCACACTCTGGAGACCCCAAATGACAATTAACAGTTTATATGGTTGACAACTATTCTAAAAATTTAGTTAAAATTTTGAAAATACCTTGAATCGGACAGATGTGTTCTATGGCGGCTATACCAAAACAAGGTCAAATATCCACAATTGTTAGTAGATAATTTGTTTGCGCATTATGAACCTTAAATGATAAACTACATCTAAATCGGTCAAAAAATTAAGCAAAAATATCAAAATACATGACATATGTTTGGGTCCTGCAAGAAATATATGTTTGAGTGCAAACAAATATATGTTTGGGTGCAAACAAATATTTGTTTGTGTGCAAACAAATATCTGTTTAGATGAAATATAAATACAAATCTAAAATCCACAAAATATACTCATACACACATTTATAAATGGTGGTGGTTTTTCTTTTATTGAAATGCATAGAAATGCCAAACAAAAAAGCCACAACGGACGCGTAGATACATACAAAATTCCAAATAAAAGAAATAGTGTCACACGTTTAGAAAGAAAAACAAATAAAAATATTAATAACAAAATGTGGAAACATCGTTTAAAGCTTGAAAATAAATCACATTCTCCTCAAAATTAAAATCATCAACGGAAAATCGGCATCTGAAATCAAATGATTATATAATGTAATAAATAGGTACATCCATATTTCAAATATATACATGTATATGAAAAATGTATTAATGTTACATATTACCAATTTCTTCCTTGTCCAATAAAATATTTCCATTCACCTTTTTGATTCAATTATAAAATTTCAAGTATAAAATGTAGTGGGCATTTAATTTACTAAAAAGCACAATTTCTTTCAGAAAACACAAAACACTTCAGAAAACTTCCTTGGGGAAACTGGAGAACAATGACATTTTCCAACAGAATTAGCTGTAATTTCGGAATTTGTGGTATGACAGGGTAGAAGATCTTCATTCAAAAATGTTTACATAATGTGCACTCTTTGAAGTGGCTGCTACATAACGGTGAAATTTTTGAGGCATTTCAATTTCTCTAGGGTTAAAAATCTTCTTGTAAAGGATGGTTTAGAAACAGCCTTCCCGTTCACATAAAACCAATAGAACAACATTCAGTACAATTTTTCAATTTACTTACTTTAGTTTGTACTTCGAGTACACCCTAACTGTGACTACATCTAACAGTGCACAGTGGATGTCAAAATTTTGGTACAACATCTGGCAACTCTGAATGCTATGACATGGACCTTTTTAAAAATATATTAGTTTTTGTTTCATCCGAACGCGATCTTCTTAAGAATAGCTTCAAAATCCGGAACATTTGACTAATATTTTTTGTTGTGAGTACAACATATATTTTAAAATAGCAAAATATTATAGTGGATTTTGAAGGAGGAGGTATTAGCTTAATTGTCATTAAAAATAGTGTTTTAGTGTGTTGCGGAATTTTAGTTAGCTGCATATTTTCTTAGTGTATTTTGTAATGCCAATTCGATCATATACTTAAATTTGACCTAAGGTTTTAGTCATGATGCCCACCAGTGCCCACCTCGGGAATAATTTTCCAAAGTAAGTCATGGGTTTAAGATTATTCAGTATTAAAATCAGCTGCCATCTAGTGCCAGACTATAAATGGTGGGTCGCTGAATAAAGCTGCCCTAGTATAGGGTTTCTATGGATGTATTAGCGCATAACTCTGTTATCTGACCACGTAAATTAACATAATTGGCTTCAGTGGCAAGATAAAGAAATCTTCTTCCAAATTTGTCTTACGATGGCGGTACGTGCCTTCCAGAAAGAACGCTATAAGATCAATATTAAAAATTTTACCAATTTTCAGATAAAAATTTTGATTTTTTTTAATTTAATTTTATTTGGTTGTATTTTATGTTGTATTGTAGATTGTTTTGTTTTCTCAAGCCTATTTTTGCATCATAAGATAATAGGGACCATTGTGCATGTCATTTTGTATTAACAGCATAAAACAATTCTTACCGTATACCCCCTCCAGAGGGGAAAGGGGGGAGAATGTTACGCTCGTGGTTTCTTAAAACACTCTTCGCAGCAGCACAAAGCTGTAACCGGCGCTTTGGCTTGATTTTTACACTCTAAATATTTTTGGCCACTTTCTCCATACAAGTGGATCCACTGTGCAGTGAACCTAAAATAAATTGTATAATTCCAGCCCAAATCAGCTCACAACGAACTCTGTACCAAATTTCAGAATTTGTACCCATTTCAAAAAATTCCTAATCTAAACAACAGCACTGGCCCTAATACCAGATTTAAGAATCCTGCTCTATCCGTTTATGAAATACCAAAATGGTATCAAATTTTCTAACATTCGTACACAGGTATACGTTTATATAATTACCTCCTTATATCCCAACCGCGATTCTCATTTCCAGCTCTATATATTCCCCCAAAACCAATTATAGTAATATTTAGTACTTTTCGTATACATACATAAGTACGAACTTCCAAAACTTCTTCCAGGTACTGTATCATTTAGTACTATCAAAATTCCGATCACCTAAGACAAAATTGTAGCGAATTTAAATAAATACGAATTTTTAAAACTACCTCAATCCTAAACACCAACAGTTATCTTAATTCATAATCCCTGGATTCCAGCTCTGTTCATTCACCAAATACAAATTCTTCCAAATATAGTACCATTTATTAATTTTCCGACCCATATGTACGAATTTCGAAAACTACCTCAATATCTCAATCATACACTGCAACAGTAATCTTAATTCCAAATTTGTGGATTTGAACTCCATTCACCCGTACGAATTTCCAAAACTACCTCAGTCCTACACTCCACAGTAATATTATTACCATTTTTCATTTTTATACCCTACACCACTATGTGGAAAGGGTATTATAAGTTTGTTTTGGTAAAAATTCATGTAACACCGAGAAAAATTCGTCGAAGACCCCCAATGTGTTATACCAATCATCATATCTCGACGAGATAAAGCGATTTTGAGATGTGTGTCCGTCCATCCGTCTGTCCATTATACATTGTAATCAAACTCCGGGCCGCAATTATGGACCAATCGTCACGAAATTTTGTATGGAGGTCGGGTCCAGACCAGAATAGATTCATATTTTTATTAGCGATGATCGTGAAATATTTAGCGGATGAAATGGACCAAAACCATAATATTTATCGAATTTTGTAGCGGCTCTGTAGCTCGCAATAATAGTCCTCCCATCAACGCGAAATTTTCAATAAGGTAAGGGTATATGGTGACGAAGAAGCTTGCAATTTGAGATGATGATCAAATAATATTTAGAGGGCTAAATGGACCACAACTTTTGTGTGAAAATGTTGAAAATTATGAATATAAAGCTTATATCTTTATTCTTGGAAGACATATTCCGGGTAAGTAAGCTATACTTGGAAAATAAACTTTTGACCTCTCTATTGATGCCAATTGTGTTGGTGTACATGATCAGATTACAGAGTTACAGCCTTATATATCCAATTATTTGTTTGTAGTGTAATAATAAACACGCTAGAGGTCGGAATTATAACTCAATAGTCACGAAATTTTGCACGAGGTAAGACTTTAGGTCGAAGAAGGTGCCTACAATCTTGGATGATGATGTCATATTATTTAGCGAGTGAAATTGACCATTACTTTTGTATGAAAATTATTAAAATTTTATATTTAGTCCATATTTTTATTCGTACATATGAAACAAGTAAAAAAGTATCAGTCGGCTTTGCCGACAGAGATATACCCTCAGCCTGTGTATATTGAAAAAAAATTTTTTTTTGATTAGGATTAAAGTTCAAAAGTTTTGCGGAGGAGATACTAAAAGGAATGGATCGACATTGACCGTTATGGAAGTGGATCTCCAGCCACAACATATGGTGACTTATGATGTTTTTACACTCTTCAGGCTGTTTGCTCAAGAAGTATGGACTTGCCCCTAAAAAAACTTTTACCATCGTAATTGAGGCAACGAATGCAAGTTGTCTCAACAAAAATCAAAGTGATTCCATAGCAGGTCTTAAAGTGAACATATCCGAAATTTTGTGTGGGAGGTACGGGATGGAGTGGACAAATATAGTCCATATTTGAACCTGATCTATATCTGGCAGATGTATTAGGATGTGTAAAGTATAGACCAATTTGGCAACTGCCTTTAAGAGTTACCGTACGAACAATTTTTCCGAACATTTTGGAACTGTTGTGGGGGAGGTACCTGAAAGAGTGGACCGATATGGCTTATCTTCAAACTTAAACTATGTTTGGACAAAATATTACTAAGGCCAAATTTTGGACCGAATCGGCAGTTCCGTTCGAGAGTTATCTTGCGCTTCAACCACCTCACACGGTGTCATAGGGTTTTTTTGCAACTTTCAGGCTATTCGCTCGGGAAGTATGGTTTTGCCCCTGCTGAAACTTGTGCCGCCGTATGGAGGGCAGTGAATACAAGCTGCTAAAACAAAAATCAAAGCGATTCGAGAGCTGGCCCTAAACTGAACTTTTCCGAAATTTTGTGTGGGAGGTACCCCAAGGAGTGGACCGATTGAGTCCATATTGAAACCTTATCTAAGTCTGGTACACGCTCCACGATGGGCAAAGTATGGACAAAATCGGTTACTCCCTTCAAGAGTTATCGTGCGCACAAATTTTCCGAACATTTTCAAACTTTTGTGGGGGAGGTACCGGAAGGAGTGGACCGATATAGCCCATCTTCGAACTTAAACTAAGTTTGGGTAAAATATTACGAAAGCCAAAATTTGAACCGAATCGGTTTATCCGTTCGAGAGTTATCGTGCGCTCTAGCCAGCCAGACAGACAGACGGACGGACATTGCTCAATCGACTCCAAATTGTTTGAAACACATTTCGTCCAAACATACTTGGGGTCTAAAACCATTATTTCGATGAGGCACATTTTGCCCGTATGAAAGTGTATATACCCTTCATAGCCTAAAGGCTGAGTGTATAAAAAGAACGACTGACCTTTCCCTGATACAAATTGCAATAATGAGTTTGGTAGATAACGGGGCTACTGCCTAGTATAAAATGGGTTTTCTGTAGAGGATCACATTTTCCTCCTATGCTATAAATTGGCCTATCATGACCGAGAAATTCCCAGTTTGTGCATTATTGCAAATTACGTGGAGCCCAAGCGAATTAATTGTCCAATTGGATTTTTTATCGCATCTGTACAACAAAAGGGAAGTAAATAAAATTTTAACTTTTTTTAATAAACTTATTAAACCTATCCACTGTAAAAGCTGACATTATTTTTTCTACTCTTTCGTCAAAAAATACCGGTATTTCACTTTTCAAGTCTTCAGAATAACTTCTTATGTATCAAAAGTTTTGTCTATACTGAAAAATAGAAAATTTTGAGTTACTACCATTTTGTTTAACAGGTGCGATATATTGCAGCACCGTTTTTGTTTTCAAGATATACTCGGTGTCACTACCGTTAAAGTTTTTTGAAATATTACATTTGGTGAATTTGAAGTCACCCACTGTCCTCCTCCTGGCCTATAATTTTGGCATTAATACATACAACAATTTACCGCCGAGTCCGAACGGCGTGTCCTAAGACACCATTTGTAGAGAAGTTATGGCTGAAATACTCAGTAAATGTCGCCAACATTACTTAATATACCACTTTGCCACCGTAGTTCGATTCCCCGGCCAGGTAACTTCAAATTTTTAACGGTGGGAAAATACCCCACCCTAGTAATATTGGTGACATTTTCTTAGTGTTTCAGTCGTTTAGAACTTCTCTACAAGTGCTGTCTTAGGGCACGCCGTTCGTATTGGCGATAAACTGTACGTCCCCATATTAGGGGGGACGCATTCATTGATATGAGAGAAGTCTCCTTTGCCCCTTATGGGATGTTTGTGGAACACTTACAGTCGAACCTCGATTATCCGGGAACCGATTATCAGTAAACATCCATTATCCGGGAAAGGAAAACACAGATTTTTTTCATGTTGCACCTATTAACAGCAAAAATCTTTGTGATTCGGGATTATAATTGATCCGATCAAATTTTAATGGACAAAAACCATGTACAAATCAATTATTTTAGAGCTGTTTCAATCTTTTAAACTTTACATTTAATTCATAATTGGTCTTATTTATAAATATTTCCAAGGACACATATTTTTTGTGAGCAAGTGAGCATACATTTCAATGTGTTTTAGGACGACCTTCGTATTTAGCGAACGTAGTATGCTGCTTCATCGCCATACTAAGATTCAATTTCATCCATGCTCTTTTGCCGTAATAGATATTTTTTAATTAATTTCTCGTTGGAAAATTGAGCTTGATGATTAATAATGCATCTGAAAAAGGATAGCTGACGGCTCGAACCCACACACCCACCACTATGTGACATGACATGTTTCGCCTTTGGTAATGAAGGCTCCTCAGACATATCTGATGTGGGACGGCTTCGCTATCGTCTAACTTTTACTCTTTCAAATGCAATTTGTTTTGTACAGCGCTGAATGTTTTTTTTTTCAGTCATTGTATATTTTTTATTTATTTTTTTGTGGCAAATTGATTTTTGATTGATTTTTTTTGAAGTCACTGCAAAAACCCAACACATGATCGTACGTCAAACCCTACTGAGTACGTTTAGGCCAAAAACGTCAAACTTTCCAGAAAAAAATTTCAAGCTTTCGCGCAGCCCTTGTATTGTTCTATGGGGGATATATCGAAAGGTTGACCTGTGCCGACTATTCTCTGCGGTAGGCTTTTTCGGCTGAATAATGTGCTTTAATATTTACAAATTTCCGGAATCGGTAGTTCTTTACTCTACTTTTAGGGCTAATGCGCCAAAATAGTTGAAAATATCAAAATTGAAAATTTTTACCGACACTGGCTATTTCTAACATACATACATATACACATATTTATAAATAGTGGTGTTTCTCCTTAGTTGTGAAATAGAACACATTTTCTTCAAACTTAAAATCATCAGCGGGAAATCGGCTTCTGGAATCAAATGATTATATAATGTAATAATATGTATGTATATGAGAAATGTATTGATGTAATTACCAATATTAAATGCGATTTCTTCCTTGTCCAATAAACTATTTCCATTCACCTTTTTGTTTTAATTATAAAATGTATTGGACATTTAATTTACACTGATTTATTCACTAACTTTACCGTCTTTACTTAACGATGTTCTCTAGAACACCGATGAAAAAAGACCAACATAATTAATACCATTTTTTCTTTTCCTCTTCGCTTGCTTCGTTGGTTAACAATAAAAAAGCACAAACACACGTGTTTTACGCATACACATGTTTTGTGATGTCTGCGTCTCCTACTACACCATGTACACAGCTCTTTATTATAAACCAGCATTCCGCAACTGCGAGAGCCCTGTTGTTACTCTCTTTGACAAAAATCCTGTCCACACATAAAAAATATGTTCTAACATAAAAAATATGTTGGTACCCAAACATATAAAATTGAGATACGTTACAAAATGGTGCAAACATATATTTGTTTGGACACAAATTCTGTTTGGATCCAAACACATATTTGTTTGCAAATAGTTCCAAACAAATATTTGTTCGGATCCGAACATATTTCTAACATATATTTTTCTGTGTGTGTGAATACGGCTTAACATATTTTTATTACCTATAGTTATATAGTATGGAGGGTATATTAAGTTTGTTTTCAGTTCGTAACGCATTGGGATAAACATTTGCTAAAGGGTAGCCTTTTATCGCGTTGCGGTGTCTGAATATGGTCAATTTATTCGTGTTCGACAGTGTTATTGCTTATTACATATTTACAAAATACCTTTGGGCACACCACTGAATATTCTTGATCCGGGTAAATTCTTCTAAACAAAATGAGATAATACTCTACAATCTTTTGTTTGTAGGCAGGACAAATTCAAATATGGGCCATGGCCCCATATACCTGTACCGCCCGATTCCAGTTTTTTGTACTTCTAGATACGTTTTCTGTCCCAAGTAGTTCGAATTTGGCATTTAGGGGTCCAGTGGTCAAATCCAAAATTATTGCTAATTCGGTCAGAAAATGTAGTTAATACACTTCAAAATACCTGAAATCCGTGATCGAGACATTTCTTGATCACCTGGATTGTAATTCTAATTCGGTCAGAAAATGTATCGAAAAAAAACTTCAAAAAACCGGAAATCGGGCGGTACTGTTATATAGATGTTATACCAAAACTTAGGCCGATACCAACACGTAGACCGATATAGCCCATCATCGAACTTGACCTTTCTGCGGACAAAGGTGGTGTCTGTGCAAAATTTTAGTGTACTATCTAATTAGCACAGACGGAAGAATTTCACCCTTATATACTCAATAAGGTTGTTAAAAAAAAAGCTAAATGCAGTATAACTTTTAACATAAATTCAAGAATTTTCGGTTTGGCGATTTTCGACACATGTTTTGGCGATTTGGCTCAAAAAGTTTGACAGCCATGACAATCAGTAGCAATGCACAGGATACAAGAGAGATGTATCAGGACAAAAGAAGAGAGGCGTACACTCCCGATTTTACATTTCTCTCTACCGTATTTAGCAAAGAGTGAAACATAAAAAGTAAAAATTCGTTAAGTTCGGCCGGGCCGAAATTTTTACACTATCCACTATAAAATAGTATTAATTAAAATGAAATTAATTTGGTTTACATATGCGGCTACGAGAGTTTTTAGGTATTTCGGTTACAGAGAACATCAAATTACAGCTAGTTTGGTTAAATATTGTAGCTAAAATCCTTAAAATACCGAAAATAGGGAGGTACCATTATATTGGGGCTATACCAAGACATGGACCTACGATGACGATTTTTGGTGGAGAAGTTTCGTATCCGCTGAGAAACTCAAATGTCAAATTACAGATAGTTCGGTTAAAAATTATAGCAAAAATCCTTAAAATACCGAAAATAGCGAGGAACCGTTATATTGGGGCTATACCAAAACATGGACCTATGTTGACGGTTTTTGGAGGAGAAGTTTCGTGGCCACTAAGAACCTCAAATGTCAAATAACATCTAGTTCGGTTAAAAATTGTAGCTAAAGTCCTCAACATACCGAAATCGTGGAGGTACCGTTACATGAGAGTTATACGAAAACATGGACCTATATTGACGATTTTCAGAGCAGAAGTTTCGCGACCTCTTGGAACCTCAAATATAAAATTACGGCTAGTTCGTTTAAAAATTGTATGTAAAATTCACAAAATACCGAAAATCTGGAGCTACCGTTATATTGGGGCTATACCAAAACATGTACCTATGTTTACGATTTTGGAGGAGAAGTTTCGGGACCATTGAGAACCTCATATGTCAAATTACAGCTAGTTCGGTTAAAAATTGTACCCAAAATTCCCAAAACACCGAAAATCTGTTGACTCCGTTACATGGGGGCTGTACCAAAACTTCGGCCTATATTTACGATTTTTGGTTGAGAAGTTTCCTGGCCATTGAGAACCTCAAATGTCAAATAACAGCTAGTTTGGATAACAATTTTAGCTAAAATATTCAAAATACCAAAATCGGGGAGGTACATGTGGGTTATACGAAAATGTTGACGACTGGCGATTTTTGGAGAAGAAGTTTCGTGACCGCTGAGAATCCCAAATATCAAATTACTACTAGATCGGTTAAAAACTGTATCTTAAGATCCCAAAATACCGACAATCGGGAGGTACCGTTATATGGGGGCTATACCAAAACATGGACTTATGCCCATAATTTTTGGAAGTTTGTTTGTTGATCACTAAAAATCCTAAATGTTAAAATGCCTAAAATCGGGTGGTACCGTTATATGGGGGCTATACCAAAACGTGGACCGATATAGCCCATCATCGAACTGCCTGCAAACAAAAGACGCATCTTCCCAAAATTTCAGCGTCCAATGCTAGAGTGATTACAACTCACGGACAGGCAGACGGACAAGCCTAGATCATCGCAAATGATTAGCTCGATGTGTTACAAACAAAAAACGTCGTTGTTTTATACCCTCCACCACGAGTCGTGTTGAAGTAAAATGGAACAATTAGTTTCCTTTCGTTACTGAAGAAGACTAATAACCAAATTTCACCAAATAATCCAAATGAAAACTAAACACCAAACATCACCAATTCGGTGGAATATTTACGCAACAATACCGAAAATCGGTGGAATATTTACGTAACAATACCGAAAATCGGGAGGTACCGTTCAATGAGGGCTATATGAAGACGTCGACCTATACAAACAAAATTCAGGGGGAAAGTTTAATACCCCAAATGAATACTAAATAACACATTTCCGCCGAAAATCGGGAGGTACCGTTCTATAGGAGCTATATGAAGCCGTAGACCTATACGAAAGCATTGTGGGAGAAAGTAGTTTGTATCTTAAACGAAGACTAAATATCAAATTTTAGCCATTTCGGAGGAATATTGAGGCCACAACCTTCAAAATACCGAAAATCGGGAGGTATCTGTCTCTGGGGCTATACGAAGGCCTCGACCCATACCGACAAAATTCTGGCGGAAAATTGTATACCCCCAACGAAGACTTAGTATCAAATTTCAGGCGTTTCTGAGAAAAATTGGGGTCACAACCTTCAAAATGCCGAAAATCGGGAGAAACCGTTCTATGAGGGCTATATGGAAGGCGTGGACCTCTACCGACAACTTTCTCCAAAAAAGTTGTATACTCCCAACGAAGACTAAGTACCAAATTTCAGTCCTTTCGGTGTGTTAATGAAGCTAAAAGCTTAAAAATGCCGAAAATCGGGTGGTACCGTTATATGGGTTCTGTACCAAAACGTGGACCGATATAGCCCATTTGCAATGTCAAATATCGTAGAAGTAATATAAATTTCTATACCAAATTACAAAGCTCTATCTTAAAAATTGCGAGCTGTATCTTGATTTCAACAAACGGACCTGGTTATATTGACTTAGAATTTTACCCTGATATAGGGTCTCCGATGAATATTTCGATGTGTTACAAATAGAATGACAAATTTAATTATACCCTCCATATTATGGTGGAGGGTATAATAAGGCCGTAGTAGCCGATGGCTTACTTGCCGACCTGTTCAATACCGGAGACGACACGCTGATAAGGTGCATGTACCAAGTGGCAGGAAGAACACGTATCCGACTATTGGAACTTGGGCAACCTGTGCCCGTTGAATAAGACTATGTGCTCTATCTATATGGGCATAATTCAGCTCCCGCTTGCTTAGGTATATTATGTGAACAACTAAAGCCTATAAAAATTGGGTCATACCAATGCGGATTTAGAACTCACAAATCCACCAATGACCAGATATTTACCTTACGGTTATTTGGAAATTGTGGATTTGTTATTTTCATTGTTTAGAAGACATCCATGCAAAAAACAAAAATTTTTAAAAAATGTTCGTCCACTTATTTTATTGCTATGTGTGTTATGTATCCGACCCCTGCCTGAAACAAGTGAAACAAAAACGTTTTGTAGAAAAATATTGTGTTTATATATTTTTTGTTTTTGTGCAGCACCTACACAATATATACCAGAAAAAAAACAAAGTTAAATAAAAAACGGAAATAAATAAAAACACGGTCAAACATACATACATATCCACCATGTCGTTCGTTCGTATTCACACAGATGAAAAAGTTTACTAAGTCTCAAATTTATTTTTTGTTTATTTTATTTGAACTTGGTGTCGGCGGTGGTGCCGTATGTTCATAATTGCTGTTGTAACAAAATTGTGGGGCAGGACGGTATGCTATTTGCGAAAGAACCATAGACAGGCGCGAATATTGAGTGAAGCTAACAAAAGCGGCGAAACAAAAAACTTCACAAAGTTTAACAGTGTCATAAAAACTCTCAAACAAACACATAAAATTTGAAAGTTTTTTTCCCTTGATTATTATTAAATTTTTCGAAATATATATAATTTTTTATTACAAAACCGTCCGTCCGTGTTATGAAGTACGAAAATGTTTGTTAATAATTCAATTGCCAACGAAGAAACAAACAAATATACGAGGCATTATTACAAGCAACATCGATGATAATTTCAACTGTAGCATTTGTTTGCCAGCAGACCAGTCGGTGGACGCTTGCAAAAAATTATTTATTTTTATTTGGGAAATCAAAGTGCTTAACAAAGTTAAAACAGATGTTTTTTGTGTGTAAGTACATTGGATAATGGAATTGTTGAAAACAACTTTATTTCATGTTGTTAAGAAGAGCGTGATAATAATACTGTTATACAAGAAATCAGAAATATATGGGGTGTAGATATTTTTTATTTTACAAGGAGATTGAGTTGACTTTACGATATAGCAATTAAAAAAAATGTAAGAACGGCGTTAAGTTCAGCCAGACCGAACTGTATGAAAGTAAATAGGAACATTTAGTTTCCCTCCGTTTATAGACGGAAAGGACCGGAATATCTTAACTGATAATAAATACTCCCTTTAAAAGAGTCATCATGTGACGAAATTGTTGGTCTTTCCAAAATAAAGGACCGGAATATCTTAACTGATAATAAATACTCCCTCTTAATGAGTCATCATGTGACGAGATTGTTGTTCTTTTCAAAATATGGGCCAATACTTGCAATTTTCCAAATTGAGCTTTTGTATATTCGGCAACATACAATGTTAAACTGCGGCAAATTCGGTTCGAAAATTTTACAAAAAACCCCTCGAAATACATAAAAGTGGGCAATACCGGCTAGACTTAAGCCTGGATATACATACATACATATATGGACAGTTTGTTTCCGAGTAAAAGTAAGGTCACATTAGGCAGATATTTGGTACAGTGACGGGCAGTGTGCGCTTACCGAGAGCAAGTGAGCGTAAATATTGCATTGAAATTTATGTTCACTTGGTCCATAATTGCGACCTGTAGCGTGATTACAATTTTTAATGGACGAACGGACTGACACACTGACAGAATTTTGGGATACCAAAGGGGGGTCAACGTGGAATATTTCGCGGTGTTACATGATTTTTTCGAAAACAAACTTATAATAACCTTTCCACATTGTTGTGTAGGGCATAAAAAGTTGATTCGCGAAGACCGCTTTCGGCCGTAGGATTTTCTTTATTTTTTGGACCTATAGATGTCCACAGCCAACGAAACTGGGTGGAACCCATCGACTAGAATTTATCCTGGGTGTGGCAGTAAAAGACCAGAATAGATCGGTAAGACCAGCGATAGAACTTTATAATGTGGTACATAAGTTTCTATTACTCCTAGGATGTTAAGTATTGAAAATGGGGTATACTCGTATTAATCCACGTTTTAATATCGCTCTCATGAAGATATTGACCTCATTACTCCACCGATTTGGCTGGAATTTGGGCCTAGCTGAAGCTACAAAACTTTCCGCCAGAAATTTGTTGGTACAAATTTTCAATTTCGATATTTTCAACTATTTTGGCGCATTAGCCCTTAAAGTAGTGTAAAGAACGACCGATTCCGGAAATTTGTAAATATTAAGCCACATTATTCAGCCGAAATAGCTTACCGCAGAGAACAGTCGGCCCAGGTCAACGTTTCGATATATCCCCCATAGAACAATACAAGGGCTGCGCGAAAAGCTTCTTGCCTAGGCAACACTACGTGTTGTCAGGCTCGATTTGACATTTTTCTGGAAAGCTTGACGTTTTTAGCCTAAACGTACTCAGAAGGGTTTGACGTACGATCATGTGTTGGGATGTTTGCAGTGACTACAAAAAAAAAATCAATTTGCCACAAAAATAAAAAATATGTATTACGGCAAAAGTGCATGGATGAAATTGAATCTTAGTATGGCGATGAAGCACCATCCTACGTTCGCTAAAAACAAAGGTCGTCCTAAAACGATCGTTGGGCCAGAACACATTGATACCGTGCGTGAAAAAATACGAACGCGGTACTTTAAAAGACGTCTGTAAGATCGCCACAGGTGACGAAAGGAAGCAGCAATCGGCCGTGGGGGTCTTCGAAGTTTCTGGGGGAAGTTTTATACCACCAACAAAGCCTAAATACCAAATTTTAGCCATTTTAAGGGGAATATTGCAGCCAGAACCTTCAAAATACCGAAATCGGGAGGTACACACAAAAAAATTGACTCTCTAACATATGTCCCAAACATATTTTGCAGCAAACATAACATATGTTTGGGTCCTGCAAACAAATATATGTTTGGGTGCAAACAAATTATATGTTTGGGTGCAAACAAATACAAACCCAAAAGCCACAAAAAAAAACAAGCACATGCACCAGTTGGCGCTTTCTGAGAGCAAGGGAGCGTAAATGTCAATGTGAAACACATGTATGCTGACTTGCTCTCAGCAAGCTCTCACTGGCTGTTTCTAACATGTAAATACATTTATAAATGGTGGTGTTTTTTATTGAAGGGCATAAAAAACAAGTAAGCAAAGGCTGTAGTCGGACGGAACCGACCATGTGAATTATCTTTCAGCAAATCAAAATTCCTTCATGGAACAAATACATTTTTTGTAAGAACTAACTTTGTGGATTCTGCCATCTTATCACATTAGGCCTAAATAATAATATAATGCAGTCGAACCTCGATTATCCGTTATGGTCGAAACTGGATACACTACGGATTATCGATTTTCCCGGAAAAAAGAGTTCTCATATTTTTTACTAAAAAAAAATTTATGTGTTCTTGCAAATATTTATAAATAAGAGCAATTACGAATTTAATGTTAAATTTAAAAGATTGAAACAGCTCTTAAATAATTAATTTGTACATTGTTTTTGTCCATTAAAATTTTATCGAATCAACTATAATCCCGAATCACAAAGATTTTTGCTGTTAATCGGTGCAAAATTAAAAAAATTCTGTGTTTTCCTTTCCCGGATAATGGAGGTTTACGGATAATCGATTCCCGGATAATCGAGGTTCGACTGTAAGTGTTCCACAAACATCCCATATGGGGCAAAGGAGATTTCTTTGATATCAATGAATGCACCCCGATTCATTTTTCCTAATATGGGGACGTACAGTTTATCGCCGAGTACGAACGGCGCACAGTGTCACGAGAGTGGCCAAAAATGGTAAAAACTAAATACTTGGTTGAACAAATTTATTGATGGGGAGTGATAGAAAACATATTAATTGAGAAGAATCTTAATTTTTGTACTGATACGTGAAGTAGTTTTTGTTATATGAGGATTTAAATCCGACAATTTTAGTTAATATGTATTTTTTTGTTTTTTTCTTCTAAAATTAATAAATTATATTATGCGTTAATATTTAAAATTAAAAGTAACGGTCGCTGCAGAAATGGTTCTTAAGTTCTCCTGGGATGTAATAAACTTGGCTACACTTTTGTTTGCATGTAAATATTAATCATATGGTGTTTACATTTACCCAAACATGTATTACTAAGTTTATTAATTTTCTGAAGCAAATTTTAAATTGAGTGGAGTTGGAAAAAAGTTGTATAAAAGTGTATATCGATATTTTTTGCTGTATGAGTAGTAAAAAGTGAGTACTTCAAATATATAAAGGTCCCCGCTGCAGAGGTTTGCAGACGAATGTGTCATTTCTCTTTTTCAGCGACCACCTCACTGAGAGAATACCCCCTTTTTTAACAAATCGTTTTGCGGGGCGAAAACGAATGAACCGATCATCATATATTTTTGTGGGCTTATTAAGTACCTAATAATCTTGCTTTAAAACGAGAGAATTTTAAAAATATCAATTTTTAAAAAAAATTGTGAGCAGCGAAAATCGAAATTCGATTTTTTACAAAAAATTTACCGCTTTTTGACCAATAATCGGTAAAAAAAATGTTTAAAGGAAATTTCTCATATATAAAGACAAGTGTTCAATATGCTTACAAACAATATGAAGACTAAATACCAAATTTCAGTTATATCGGGTAGATATTGAGGCCACAACACTCAAAATACCGAAAATGAGGAGGTACGGTTCTATGGGGGCTACAGGAAGACGAGGACAATATCGACATATTTTTTGTGGAAGGTTATAAGTCCCCCAACGGAGACTTAATACCAATTTTCAGCCATTTCGGTGTGATAATCAGGCTAAAACCTCCAAAATACCGAAAATCGGGAGGTACCGTCCTATGGGGGCTATATGAAGGCGTGGACCTATGCAGACAAATTTCAAGGTGAAGGTGTAACGCCCCCTATGAAGACTAAATACCAAATTTCAGCAATTTCGGTGTAATAATGAGGCTTAAATCTTCAAAATACCTTAATCGGGAGGTACTGTTGTATGGGGGCTATATCAAAACGTGGACCTAAGCCCACAATTCTCTGTTGGAATGTTTGACACCTCTGCCGAAGACTAACCACAAAATTTGAATACATTCGGTTGGTCATTGTGTCTAAAACATTCAAAATACCGAAAATCGGGAGGTACGGTTCTATGGGGGCTATATCAAAACGTGGACCGACCAACCCAATTTTTCGTCCTGAAGATTGTAAGTCAATAATAGGTACGTGTACCAAAATTGATGCACCTGCGACAGTTAATATGAACTCGCGACATTGTGCGGCGTGCCCTAAGACATCACGTGTAGAGAAGTTCTACACGTCTGAAACACTCAGAAAATTTCACCAATATTACTGGGGTGGGGTATTTTCCCACCGTTAAAAATTTGAAGTTACCTGGCCGGGAAATCAATCAACGGTGCCAAGGTGGTATTTCAAGTAATGTTGGCGACATTTACTGAGTATTTCAGCCATAACTTCTCTAAAAATTGCGTCTTAGGACACGCCGTTCGGACTCGGCGGCAAATTGTTTGTATCCCAAAATTATACGCCAGGAGGAGGTCAGTGGGTTACTTCAAATTCACGAAATGTAATATTCCAAAAAAACTGTAACGGTAGCGACACCGAGTACATTTTGAAAGAAAACGGTGCTGCAATATATCGCACCTGTTCAACAAAATGGTAGTAACTCAAAATTTTCTATTTTTCAGTATAGACAAAACTTTTGATACATAAGTAGTTACTCTGAAGACTTGAAAAGTGAAATACCGTTATTTTTTGACGAAAGAGTAGCAAAAACAAGTAAGAACGGCGTTAAGTTCGGCCGGGCCGAACTTGTTATACCCTCCACCACAAGTTGTACTGAAGTAAAATGGAATAATTCCATTCGTGTATGAAGAGGACTTAATACTAAATTTCGGTAAACAATGTGAGGCACCATTCTATGGGGGCTATTTCAAAACGTCGCACAGAGGGGAAACTTGTGTTAAAAGTTGATCAAAAGCATATCTTCTGTACAAGGATTAATCCTATAGAAAATAATGAAAATCGGTCCAGATTTGGATGCAGCTTCCATATATATTCCCATCTGATATGAGATAAAAATGCACCAAAATCACTGAAATTTGACACATGCAACCTGAACTAGCCTAAAAAAAACATTGAGCCAATTTTCAAACAAATCGGTACAGATGTATATGTAGTCCCATATACATATATTTCATTCCAAATTTTATTTTTTGAAACTTACTTAAATTAAATTTTTCTCAATTCACATGAGAAAAGCCGTCAATGTTTCTGAATAATGCAAACATATTTGATAGGTGTTGGTTTTGTCTGATAAATAAGAGTCCCGGTTATAAGGCGGAACAAAATTTAATGAGAGTAAACCTTGCAATTCAACATAAAAATATTTAATATTTTAGTTGAGAAAAATTAGATTTTTTCGGAATGGCGCAAATATGCGCAATTTTTTATGATTGAATCTGATATTTAAGACTCAGACGCATAAAACATTAGAAGAAACTATAGTCGGGAAACGACGGGGAAATAGACTTTTTCGCTATTGAAATTGTTGTAATCTTAAAAATTATCATAAAAAATTTTCATAAAGAGGATATGTATCACCATTATCAAAGAGCAAAAATGTAAAATCAACCTGAAAATTTTAAATGCTAATCTTGTTCGGAGACTGTACAAAAACAATAAATCTTGAAAAATATAAATTTTAGCGAAAATAACGTCATTTTAATGTTCACCTAATTTCTTAGTTTTCGAAAATTTACTTTTTGTTTTCAGTATGTCTGAGTTCGATCGACTGCTGCATTGGATTGATTTATCTTGCAAAGTCGAGGATGGTTATAGCAAATGTAGAAAGCAGTCTGGTTGCCGTTTATCAACATTTTTTCATAAAAAAACGACTTTCATATTTTGAGTTTTGAGCAACTTTAGGCCTACGTTTCCCCTCTGTGCGTCGATCTATACCGACAAATTTCTTATGAAAAGTTTTTAGGCTCAAAGAAGACTAAATACCAAATTTCCTATATTCCTAAAACTTAAAAAATACCGAAAATCAAGAAGTACGCTTCTATGGGGATATAGGAAGACGTGGACCTATACTGATACTACTCTTCTGGAATATTTTATAACTCTTGGAAGACGAAATAACGAATTTCAGCCATTTCGTTTGGATATTGACGTCGCAATCTTCAGTATTACGAAAATTGGGAGGTACCGTTCTATGGGGCTATATCGAAACGTGGACCTATGCCGACGAATTTTAGTCAGAAATGGGGCAATATGAAAGCGTGGACCAGTACAGACATATTTCTGGCGAACAGTTTTATATCACATTGATGACTACATACCAAATTTCAGCCATTTTTGTGGAATATTGAAGACACAACCTTCAAAATACGAAAAATCGGGAGTTACTTTCCATGGGGGCTATATGAAGGCGTGAACCTGTACCGACAAATTTAAAGGGGAAGTTTGAGTACCCCAAACGAAGTCTAAATACCAAATTTCAGCCATTTGGGTGGAATATTGAGGCCACAACGTTCAAAATACCGAAAATCGGGAGGTACCGTTCTATGGGTGCTATATGAAGGCATAGACCGATACCGACAAAGTTCTGGGGGAAAGTTTTATAACACCAACGTAGACTAAGTACCAAATTGCAGCCATTTCGGTGTGCTAATGAAGCGAAAACCTTCAAAATACCGAAAATCGGGAGGTACCGTTCTATGGGGGCTATAGGAAGGTGTTTACCGATGCCGACAAAATTTTGGGAGAAAGTTTTGTACCTCTAAAGAAGACTAGTTAACAAATGTCAGCCATTTTGGTAGGATAATGAAGCTAAAACCTTCAAAATACCGAAAATCGGGAGGTGCCGTTCTATGGGGGCTATATGAAGGTGTGGACCGATACCGACAAAATTCTGGGGGAATGTTTTGTACCCCTAAAGAAGACTACGTACCAAATTTCAGCCATTTTGGTAGGATAATGAAGCTAAAACCTTAAAAATACCGAAAATCGGGAGGTACCTTTCTATGGGGGCTATATGAAGGCATTGACCGATACCGACAAAATTCTGGGGGAAAGTTTTGTACCCCTTAAGAAGACTACGTACCAATTTTCAGCCATTTTGGTAGGATAATGAAGCTAAAACCTTAAAAATACCGAAAATCGGAAGGTACCGTTCTATGGGGGCTATATCAAAACGTGGACCGATATATCCCATTTTCAATACCAACCATCCTGCAAGTAATAAAAACTTCTGTACCAAATTTTGACTCTCTATCTTTAAAATTGCGAGCTGTATCTTGATTTCAACAGACAGACAGACGGACTGACGGACGGACAGACGGAATTTTATGCTGATCAATAATATATATACTTTTTAGGGTCTCCGACGAATATTTCGATGTGTTACAAACGGAATGACAAATTTAATTATACCCTCCATATGGTGGAGGGTATAATAATGCCAGATTTTTACAGTGGGTAGGTTTAATCAGTTTCTTAAAAAAAGTTAAATTTTTAGTTACTTCCCGCTTTGGGTACAGATGCGATAAAAAAATCCAATTGGCTAGCTGATGGCCATTGTAGCCAATGCTATGTCTTATTAACATTGTATTTACTACAAGTTAATATAATAACAAATAAATAAATAAATAAATAAATAAATAAATAAATAAATAAATAAATAAATAAATAAATAAATAAATAAATAAATAAATAAATAAATAAATAAATAAATAAATAAATAAATAAATAAATAAATAAATAAATAAATAAATAAATAAATAAATAAATAAATAAATAAATAAATAAATAAATAAATAAATAAATAAATAAATAAATAAATAAATAAATAAATAAATAAATAAATAAATAAATAAATAAATAAATAAATAAATAAATAAATAAATAAATAAATAAATAAATAAATAAATAAATAAATAAATAAATAAATAAATAAATAAATAAATAAATAAATAAATAAATAAATAAATAAATAAATAAATAAATAAATAAATAAATAAATAAATAAATAAATAAATAAATAAATAAATAAATAAATAAATAAATAAATAAATAAATAAATAAATAAATAAATAAATAAATAAATAAATAAATAAATAAATAAATAAATAAATAAATAAATAAATAAATAAATAAACAAGTAAATAAATAAATAAATAAGTAAATAAATAAATAAATAAGTAAATAAATAAATAAATAAATAAATAAATAAATAAATAAATAAATAAATAAATAAATAAATAAATAAATAAATAAATAAATAAATAAATAAATAAATAATTAAATAAATAAATAAATAAATAAATAAATAAATAAATAAATAAATAAATAAATAAATAAATAAATAAATAAATCCAATTGGACAATTAATACGCTTGGGCTCCACGTAATTTGCAATAATGCACAAACTGGGAATTTCTCTGTCATGATAGGACAATTTATAGCATGGGAGGAAAATGTGGTCCTCTACAGTAAACCCATTTTATACTAGGCAGTAGCCCCATTATCTACCAAACTCATTATTGCAATTTGTATCAGGGAAAGGGCAGGTACTTTTTTCATATCTAGGCTACTTTGGCGGTATATGCCCTCCACGAATTAAATATGGACCAAATATAAAATGTTAATATTTTTATACAGAAGTAACGGTCAATTTTACTCGCTAAATAACGTGAGATCATCATCCAAGATTGCAGGCATCCTCCTCGACCTAAAGTCTTACCTCTTGCAAAATTTCGTGAAAACTGAGTTATAATTGCGACCTCTAGCGTGTTTATTATTACACTACAAACAAATAATTGGATATATAAGGCTGTAACTCTGTTAGCTGATCATGTACACCAACACAATTGCCATCAATAGAAAGGTCAGAAGTTTATTTTCCTTGTATTGCTTACTACCCGGAATATGTCTTCCAAGAATAAAGATATAAGCTGTATATTAAAAATTTTTACAATTTTCACACAAAAGTTGTGGTCCATTTAGCCCTCTAAATATTATCTGATCACCATCTCATATTGCAAGCTTCTTCTTCGTCATATATTCTTTCTTACCTTATTTCTTACCTTATTTAAAATTTCGCGTTGATCGAACTATTATTGCGATATAAATATTATGTTTTATTCGTTATTGGATAAATATTATGTTTTTGGTCCATTTCACCTGCTAAATATTTCACGATTATCACCAATGAGAATTGGGATCTATTCTGGTCTGAACGCGACCTCCATACAAAATTTCAAGACTATCGGTCCATAATTGCGGCCTTGTGTTTGATTACAATTTATAATGGACAGGCGGACGGACGGACACACATCTCAAAATCGCTTTATCTCGTTGAAATATGAAGATTGGTATACCACATTGGGGGTCTCCGACAAATATTTCGCTGTGTTACATGAATTTTTCCTCAAACAAACTTATAATACCATTTCCACATAGTGGTGTAGGGTATAATAACATCTCTACAAGTGGTTTCGTAAGATACGCCGTTCGGACTAGGCGATAAAAAGGAGGTCCCATATCAGTAAGCCCAATGAATCGTCGTGCACTTATTCATATGTAAGAAATCTCTCTTGTTCATTCCGACAAATATTTGCTCAGAAACTGTGGTCACTGTAAACTTGTAAAATATATGGGAGCTATATTGAAATCTGAACCGACTCCGATATAATATGGCACACTTATTTCTAGACAAAATTCCGTCACACATTCCAAATTTGATGATTGGTTCATCAATATAGGGTTTTTGGTTCATCAAATACCTAAAATCGGCCGAAAATATATATGGGAGCTATATCCAAATCTGCACCGAATTCTGTGACACATTCCAAATTTCATCGAAATCGGGCATATATAGCGTGTTTTGCGCAGCAAATACTCAAAATCTTGAGAAAATATATATGGGAGCTACATACATATATCCAAATCTGAACCGATTTCATTATAATTTGGCAAATTTATTTTTAGACAGAATTCAGTGACACATTCCAAATTTCATCGAAATCGGACTAATATAGCGTGTTTGGTGCAGCAAATACGGGAAACAGGCCGAAATCTGAACCAATTTTCACCAAAAGCAATAGCGCGGCTAAGAAAATATATTCCCAAATTTTCAACTGAATCGGACAATAAAAAAAATTTTCAAAAAAAATCTCGTTCTTGTATTCAAAATTTACAGCTGTCATTCAACTGCCGTGGAAACACGCGTAAAAATTTTTTATTTTTTGCGTTCTGAATCTAATAAGCCATAGCGCGTACAACTTCAGCCACTAGATCGGCGGATATGGTACCCTTCAAATTTCGGAAATTTTCAAAAAAATTTTTTTTTTTAATATCGCTTATTAAAACGCTTTTTTGACGTTTCTTTATAAATAAATAGATCGATCGATACGCCTGTTTAATATTTGCGAAAACAGATATAAAAAACTATCGAAAATCCGTAGATACAATACATATTTTTTTCTAAAAATTTAGTGAGATGCTACATCCACGGTTCTTGATGGATCGCACTGAAACGGCATAGAATACTGTATTTGCATGTATGGTAATGATTGAAATCGGATGTAAATAAAATATAAATTTGGTTTAGAAATAAATTTGATAAATTATATTGAAATCGTTTCAGATTTGGATACAGCTCCCATATATATTTTCGTCCGATTTCATGCATTTGATGTACCAAGCACACTATATATACTCGATTTTAGTGAATGTTTGTATGTGTGACGAAAATCGGCCTACAAATAAATGTGTAAAAATATATTTTACTTTATGAGGATATAAAGAAAAAATTAAGCAACAATGGATCTAAACTCTCTTTCGCAGATATTGGTTCAACTACAAGAATCCAATCAATCGTTTATGGCACAAATGATGGCTCAAAATAAAGCTGTTTCAGAGGAGCTTTTCACGAGGAACCAGAAACCTTCCGTGATTCCTTCATTCAAGAGATCCATTCCTGGAACAGATCAATGGTCAACATATCGATTTCAATTGGACCAACATATGGAAGCAAGTTCTGTCACGTGTGAAGACACGAAACGTTCCCGTTTTCTTAGGTGGGTTGGATCTGACATGTTGGAGTTATTGCAAACACTTTTTGATGGAAAAGCTCAAGAAAAAACAAACATGGAATTGGTTTCCGCATTAAACACACATTTTGTAAGTAAGCAGCATATTTTGGCAGCCCGATTTAATTTTTATAATCAGACGAGAATGAAGGAGAATCAGAAGTATGTGGATTGGGTTGCAGATCTAAGGGGAGTTGCTAGAGAGTGTAACTTCGCGTGTGAGAATGAAGGCTGCAAACAATCGTACGTCGATAATAAGATAAGGGATATGATTGTTTTATACACACCACATGAAAAAGTTCAAACACCATGTTTGCAAAAATCGAACACATCCTTAGAAGAGGTTTTGCAAATTTGTTCCATTTTTGAAGCAACTGTGAAGGCGTTTAGCGAAATCGAAGATACAACGGAGCACATATCGAAAGTAGGTACGTCACCAGAAAAACTTGGAAACATTCGTCAAATTCAGGCAATGACAGTAGAAGAATTATCAATAAGTCACAGTGAAGCAATCGACACTACCAACAATGGAAAGAATGGAAAACTTATGATCAAGGTAAATAATGAGAAATTGTCATTTCAATTAGATACTGGAGCTTCATGCTCATTGATTGGGTTTGACGTCTATGGAAAATTAAACCAACCTTTGTGTAGTCCTAGTAATAAAACTCGAAAATCTTATGGAGGAGCTACGTTGCCTCTGAAAGGAATGATTAACGTCGATGTTAAGATTGACAATCAAATACGAAATTTGTCGCTTTACTTAGTTGATTTGGAAAATGTCACTAGTATATTTGGGTGTGATTGGCTAAAAGAATTCGGTTTTGAGATGAAATGTCCATACAATAATCTGTTGAAAGAAAACTGCTTGCAAGTTTTGAGTGATAAACTTACAGATTTGGAACGTAAATTAGAGAATATAATGAAATATTTCCATGTAGTGTTTTCTGAAGGACTTGGACATTGTTCAACTTTTAAAGCAGATATTAATCTTAAACGAAATTCAGTTCCAAAATTCATATAACCATATAATATACCATTCGCGTTACACGACAAAGTCCAACAGGAAGTCGATCGCCTGGTGTCCAATGGCGTAATAGAGCCGATAAATTCAAGTGAGTGGGCCTCACCAATTGTCGTGGTTCAAAAACCCAACCTTTGCATTGGAATATGCGCGGATTTTGAGGCTACTTTGAATCGAAATTGAAAGATATCCAATACCAAGAATCGAAGAACTTTTTCTAAAATTGACTTGAGTGAAGCATATCTGCAGATTGAACTTTTCGAAGCAGCACAAAGGATTATGGTTATCAATACCATATGTTTAAACTACGTTTAAACAACTTTAAAATGCTTTTAGTTTAATATAAACTATTGTAAATTTAAATATATTATTTGCTTCTTTCATTACTTTCTGAACTTGCTAATGTAAATATGTCTTTAGTTTAAGTTGTCATTACTCTCGTTTCTGGTTACTTTCGTCCAAATCAATTGTTCTCTTGAACGAAAGTATGTTGATATCGATGCTTGACCAGTGCTCATTCTCTTTTTAATAAATCATTCTCAAACGCACACCGACTGGTAAATATCTTTCTCGTCTCCAACATTTATACAAATAATAAACTGAATTACGTTTTATAACGTTTTATGAAAATACTAATTCCTGTGTTTATTTTCATCTCTCATTTCTCCGCGCATTATTCCTCATTGGCTATGAGGAATAAACTATAAAATATACAGTCCACTACTCTTTGATGTTCCTGGTGGATATTTCTTTGGTTCGCTTCTTCACATCCAGCTAAAATCTACCAGCAAGACATCAGCTTTATTCATGATCCTTCGAGGCCGTTTTTAGGAAAACAGCAGCAAGTATAAAGGAAAAGACGAGGTAATATTAAATACCACTCACCGCAACTCTATTAAAGTTATTAAAATTCTAAGGAGTCGGTAAGTGCAAACAAAAATAATTATCAGTGCATCAAAAATAAAAACGAACAAAAGGTCCAAAGTCCAAATAAAGTGATAGGACAAAGTGCGAGAAATCTTAAAAAGTGCATTCTCTTTAAGAAAAGCAATTCTAAAGCGCATCTCAAGATTTATTGATACACTCTTATCTATTCATTGCGTATACTTGCAATTTGCTAAGCCTCTAACTCATCTAACAGTAGTTCAGTGCGAGGATGTCATACTTTCAAACACAAGGACCTGAGTTCAATTCCCGTTTAGGCCTAAAAAGTTTTGACGTTCAATTTGAAGTGGTGGAAAACTTTTTTTATCCAATTTCGTGTATTCGTTTCTATAAATTCAACCATTTCTCTCTCTAAAACGCAAACACACCACGATCTATCTCTCTACACAAATTCAAACACAAGCCATTACTGCATAAAATTGCATTGATCTCTCAGCACACATACTCTGTATATTATTTTCGCACTCAAGTTCCATTTATCCAAGAAAATAAAATAAGAAACAAAGAATAGACATTTGCTTTTGTTAATACGTCAAACACATCTTCCAAAATTATTTGAATACACAAAAAGGAACTCGTTAAATATTCGGCCAAGTGTTTGCCCATTTCTCCCTGCATTAAACTGTGGTGCAGTAGATAAGTCCAAAATTTGCAGTCGTAAGGACGTGGGTTCAAATCCTGACAAATTTAAAGTTTTTTTTTCAATTTCTCATTCTGTATAGCTAATTTCTTTACGATTATTCCATACCAATAACATTGTCACAAATACGGTCGATACCATTGTTTCAAAGAACAACAACACCAACATAGGTACTGCACTCGTTACACCCGAGTAAAAATATTATTACATCTCTTTAACCCTTCACCGACAAAATATTGATCAATATGTCTCTCTCAGAAAGCTCACCTGCTTCCGCAAACTCACCAAATATTGATGTCATAACTTCTCCTGAGCACGACAAGTTTCTATTTGATTGTGATCATCTGATCAATTTTTGCACCCAGTTCGAACAAGTCGATATAACTGATCAAACGGATACAGTTCTCCAGATCAAATTAGAGGATTTGGAACGTCGGTGGACATCATTACAAGAATCATACAAAGCACTCATGGTGTCGCTTATATCCGCAAACGTCAAGGACATAAAGAAGAGCATACAAATAAATTTTAATGTAAGTTCAGAAGCATATTACACTTGTAAATCTCAAATATTAGACATTCTAAAAATATCTGCAACAAATGTTCAGAAAGATACCGCGCAAATTCAAAATTCTGTCATACCTCCAAGTTTGAATCAAACCCCTCTCGAAAATTCTGATATATATCTAAAGGTTCCTCCTTGTGATACCGAAACTTTCACCGGAAGTTACGAAGACTGGCCTTCCTTCCGTGATATGTTCACTGCAGTGTATATTGATCACCCAAAACTTTCACAAGCTCAAAAACTCTACTACTTGAAAAACAAAACCAGAGGTGAAGCTGGCGCTATAGTTAAAAGATATAACCTTTGCGATGATAATTTTCAATTGGCATGGCATTCACTAAAAGCTCGCTATGAAAATAAACGTGTTCTAGTTGACAAACAGCTTAACATACTCTTTAACATTCCTGTTGCAGTAAAAGAGAACAGTGAAGCAATATACAAAGTTCACTCTACAGTTAATGACTGCCTCTCTACTTTACAAACTCTTGATATTGATGTAGCAAGTTGGGACCCAATTTTAATCCACCTCGTCTCAACAAAGTTGCCAGAAGAAACACTGTCTTTGTGGGAACAATCCCTCAAATCTCATAAAGAATTGCCAACATGGTCTGAGCTTGACCAATTTCTTTCAAATAGATTTGAAGTCCTCGAACGCATAGCAAGTATTCGAAATACAAAAGGCACACACTCGTCTCAAAAATTTGTCAACTCCCAACATTACAACTCTCAACACAAATTCTACATCCATCCGAAAGTTTCATAACTCTGCAAGGCATTAAGAAAAATTTATTTGGCAATACATCAGCATACAACACCATTTTTGGTTGGGTACTGAGTGGCCCAATTTTTTCAGAAAACTCTCTCGTCTCAACCGCAAATTTTGTATCGTCGAATTTTTTTTCAATTAACCAAAATAAGAAACATAAAAGCAAACATTTACCAAAAAAACTTCTAAGTCTATAAATAAATGTGAATGCACTAAGTTTGGATACCAATATTGTGACACTTCTAATACAGCTGCAACAGAATATACTTCAAATGGTCTAGACAGATGATCTACAGAAACTCGTTTGATTCTTGTTGAAAAAATTCGTCTTCAGTCGTTGGGAGGGGAGGACTAACCTATATGTTAGATTCTTAAATGATTTTCGCCTTAAAAATATCTCTATTTCTAAAAACTCACATTTTCTTCTACAATTGCTCTGCGCTTAAGATCGTATACACCTCTTCACTTAGCCAAGTTTTAAGCGTCGCCAACGGCGTATCGTAGCCCAGTGCTAGTGTGTCAGGCTAACAGTCAGAAGGACGTAGGTTCGAGCCGTACTCCGAGCAAAATTTTATTTAATTTAATAATTTTCAAAAATGCCCAGAATCATCCGAAAACGCAAATAAGTTACAAAGAAGAAAGAAAAGAAAATTAAAAAATTCTAAAAATATAACTTACAAATGTAGATGAACAAAATAGAAACTAAAATCGCTTAATTAAACAGGAATCGAAAAATCGATTATTTTTTAATATATAACGAGTCATTGTATTACAACCAAATCATATAGAGCCAGTGTCAACCCGTTAGTAAGTAGGTACCTAGCTCAGTGGGAGTGCGCCAGCCTACCATCACTGAGGACTGCGGTTCAATTCCGGAGTCAATCGAAATTTTGGAATTGATTTTTTCATTACAAAATAAACTCTTTAAAATTAAAAATAGCTCGAATTCATTTCTTAAACTGAAAATCGATGCCTAGCGGTAAAAATTACACTTGTTTTCATTTCTAAAAATAGAATATGCAAATTAATTATTAAATTGCACTCTCGCAATCCAGACTCACAATGTAACAAGCACAACAATGGACAGACTAGTAAGCTCATCTCGTCACGTATACCACGGTAGCCCGGAGGAAACGTGCCGGACCATCGAAGTAGAGGTTCCGAGTTCGAGCCCGATTCAGGGAAAGTCGATAATAAAATTATTTCAGTTAAATTTAAAATCAATACGCTTTCTTGTCCACATTGTTAATATTATATTGATTTCATCTCATGTTTTTCTGCATTCACTAATGTTTCATTACAGATCAATTGAGGAACATTAACTCTATGCTTTATCTACCAATTCCCCACATGACTGACCATTTAAAGTTGTGAACAAGGTGTTCCGGAATCAAGAGTTTCAAGTCACATGAAAACCACTCCAGGGCACGGAATGTCCACCGCATCCATCTACTATTGCCCATTCTGGCCAAGGCGCGGGAGCATGTTTAAACTACGTTCAAACAACTTTAAAATGCTTTTAGTTTAATATAAACTATTGTAAATTTAAATATATTATTTGCATCTTTCATTACTTTCTGAACTTGCTAATGTAAATATGCCTTTAGTTTAAGTTGTCATTACTCTCGTTTCTGGTTACTTTCGTCCAAATCAATTGTTCTCTTGAACGAAAGTATGTTGATATCGATGCTTGACCAGTGCTCATTCTCTTTTTAATAAATCATTCTCAAACGCACACCGACTGGTAAATATCTTTCTCGTCTCCAACATTTATACAAATAATAAACTGAATTACGTTTTATAACGTTTTATGAAAAGACTAATTCCTGTGTTTATTTTCATCTCTCATTTCTCCGCGCATTATTCCTCATTGGCTATGAGGAATAAACTATAAAATATACAGTCCACTACTCTTTGATGTTCCTGGTGGATATTTCTTTGGTTCGCTTCTTCACATCCAGCTAAAATCTACCAGCAAGACATCAGCTTTATTCACCATATTTGGTCTATATCAGAATAAACGAATGCCTTTTGGGATCTCAAGACTGCCCTATAGATTCTGAGACTGTATCGTTGCACACGAAAGAAGACAAAACACTACAAATTATCGTAAATTATGTGAAAAAATGGTTGGCCGGAAAATAAAATATTAAGTCATACCTTAAACCTGTATTTTTCAAGAAAACATTAAATTTCAATAAAAAATGGCGTACTCCTGTGAACATCCGTGGGAGAGGATTCAAGTTTGCTGGTCCGTACTTAAACAAGATGTGGCCATACCAGCATTGGATTAGCTGAGCGTTTTGTTCGAACATTTAAGACAGCTTTCAACAAGATTAGTAAAGAGCAGCCGAACCAGGAAAAGGCATTATATATATATATATATATATATATATATATATATATATATATATATATATATATATATATATATATAAGTATTTGGTGACGTACAGATCAACGCCAAACCCACAAACATTCCCTGCTGAATTACTTCACGGTCGACAGCCTCGTACAATTTTAACTGCAATGTTTCCGGTAAATAATCAAACATCAAATATTTCGTCAAAATTTTCTACTGGTCAAAATGCTAAAGGTACGAAACTTTTCTGGTAAGAAGCGCTGGATAGAAGGAGAAGTAAAAGGAAGAATGGGAAATCTTATGTATTTGGTAAATACAGCGCAGGGAGAACTCCGACGGCATCAAAATCAAATAAAAACAAGTAAGAACGGCGTTAAGTTCGGCCGGGCCGAACTTGTTATACCCTCCACCACAAGTTGTACTGAAGTAAAATGGAATAATTCCATTCGTGTATGAAGAGGACTTAATACTAAATTTCGGTAAACAATGTGAGGCACCATTCTATGGGGGCTATTTCAAAACGTCGCACAGAGGGGAAACTTGTGTTAAAAGTTGATCAAAAGCATATCTTCTGTACAAGGATTAATCCTATAGAAAATAATGAAAATCGGTCCAGATTTGGATGCAGCTTCCATATATATTCCCATCTGATATGAGATAAAAATGCACCAAAATCACTGAAATTTGACACATGCAACCTGAACTAGCCTAAAAAAAACATTGAGCCAATTTTCAAACAAATCGGTACAGATGTATATGTAGTCCCATATACATATATTTCATTCCAAATTTTATTTTTTGAAACTTACTTAAATTAAATTTTTCTCAATTCACATGAGAAAAGCCGTCAATGTTTCTGAATAATGCAAACATATTTGATAGGTGTTGGTTTTGTCTGATAAATAAGAGTCCCGGTTATAAGGCGGAACAAAATTTAATGAGAGTAAACCTTGCAATTCCACATAAAAATATTTAATATTTTAGTTGAGAAAAATTAGATTTTTTCGGAATGGCGCAAATATGCGCAATTTTTTATGATTGAATCTGATATTTAAGACTCAGACGCATAAAACATTAGAAGAAACTATAGTCGGGAAACGACGGGGAAATAGACTTTTTCGCTATTGAAATTGTTGTAATCTTAAAAATTATCATAAAAAATTTTCATAAAGAGGATATGTATCACCATTATCAAAGAGCAAAAATGTAAAATCAACCTGAAAATTTTAAATGCTAATCTTGTTCGGAGACTGTACAAAAACAATAAATCTTGAAAAATATAAATTTTAGCGAAAATAACGTCATTTTAATGTTCACCTAATTTCTTAGTTTTCGAAAATTTACTTTTTGTTTTCAGTATGTCTGAGTTCGATCGACTGCTGCATTGGATTGATTTATCTTGCAAAGTCGAGGATGGTTATAGCAAATGTAGAAAGCAGTCTGGTTGCCGTTTATCAACATTTTTTCATAAAAAAACGACTTTCATATTTTGAGTTTTGAGCAACTTTAGGCCTACGTTTCCCCTCTGTGCGTCGATCTATACCGACAAATTTCTTATGAAAAGTTTTTAGGCTCAAAGAAGACTAAATACCAAATTTCCTATATTCCTAAAACTTAAAAAATACCGAAAATCAAGAAGTACGCTTCTATGGGGATATAGGAAGACGTGGACCTATACTGATACTACTCTTCTGGAATATTTTATAACTCTTGGAAGACGAAATAACGAATTTCAGCCATTTCGTTTGGATATTGACGTCGCAATCTTCAGTATTACGAAAATTGGGAGGTACCGTTCTATGGGGCTATATCGAAACGTGGACCTATGCCGACGAATTTTAGTCAGAAATGGGGCAATATGAAAGCGTGGACCAGTACAGACATATTTCTGGCGAACAGTTTTATATCACATTGATGACTACATACCAAATTTCAGCCATTTTTGTGGAATATTGAAGACACAACCTTCAAAATACGAAAAATCGGGAGTTACTTTCCATGGGGGCTATATGAAGGCGTGAACCTGTACCGACAAATTTAAAGGGGAAGTTTGAGTACCCCCAACGAAGTCTAAATACCAAATTTCAGCCATTTGGGTGGAATATTGAGGCCACAACGTTCAAAATACCGAAAATCGGGAGGTACCGTTCTATGGGTGCTATATGAAGGCATGGACCGATACCGACAAAGTTCTGGGGGAAAGTTTTATAACACCAACGTAGACTAAGTACCAAATTGCAGCCATTTCGGTGTGCTAATGAAGCGAAAACCTTCAAAATACCGAAAATCGGGAGGTACCGTTCTATGGGGGCTATAGGAAGGTGTTTACCGATGCCGACAAAATTTTGGGAGAAAGTTTTGTACCTCTAAAGAAGACTAGTTAACAAATGTCAGCCATTTTGGTAGGATAATGAAGCTAAAACCTTCAAAATACCGAAAATCGGGAGGTGCCGTTCTATGGGGGCTATATGAAGGTGTGGACCGATACCGACAAAATTCTGGGGGAATGTTTTGTACCCCTAAAGAAGACTACGTACCAAATTTCAGCCATTTTGGTAGGATAATGAAGCTAAAACCTTAAAAATACCGAAAATCGGGAGGTACCTTTCTATGGGGGCTATATGAAGGCATTGACCGATACCGACAAAATTCTGGGGGAAAGTTTTGTACCCCTTAAGAAGACTACGTACCAATTTTCAGCCATTTTGGTAGGATAATGAAGCTAAAACCTTAAAAATACCGAAAATCGGAAGGTACCGTTCTATGGGGGCTATATCAAAACGTGGACCGATATATCCCATTTTCAATACCAACCATCCTGCAAGTAATAAAAACTTCTGTACCAAATTTTGACTCTCTATCTTTAAAATTGCGAGCTGTATCTTGATTTCAACAGACAGACAGACGGACGGACTGACGGACGGACGGACGGACAGACGGACATGGTCAAATCGTCTTAGAATTTTATGCTGATCAATAATATATATACTTTTTAGGGTCTCCGACGAATATTTCGATGTGTTACAAACGGAATGACAAATTTAATTATACCCTCCATATGGTGGAGGGTATAATCCATATGGTGGAGGGTATAAAAACAGAATAGAAGTCAGCCCTGATAACAACTTTAATCAACAATTCCATGTACCACGTAATTATGACGATATTGGCATAATAATTCCAGATATTCAGGCAGATCAAAATTCAAGAGAAGCACCACTCAACATCTCAAACCATTCCACATGTATAGAACTGTTTAATCAAGCTTTAATTCCAACGGCATCAGTGGAAACACATCGAAATTCGGTATTTTCGATTTTCGGTATTTTAAACGTTGTGGCCTCAATATTCCACCAAAATAGCTGAAATTTGGTATTTAGTCTTCAATGTGATAAAAAACTGTTCGCCAGAAATATGTCTGTACAGGTCCACGCTTTCATATTGCCCCATTTCTGACTAAAATTCGTCGGTATAGGTCCACGTTTCGATATAGCCCCCATGGAACGGTACCTCCCGATTTTCGTAATACTGAAGATTGTGACGTCAATATCCAACCGAAATGGCTGAAATTCGTTATTTCGTCTTCCAAGAGTTATAAAATATTCCAGAAGAGAATTATCAGTATAGGTCCACGTCATCCTATATCCCCATAGAAGCGTACTTCTTGATTTTCGGTATTTTGTAAGTTATAGCCACATTCTCTTACCGAAATATAGGAAATTTGGTATTTAGACTTCTTTGAGCCTAAAAACTTTCCGTCAGAAATTTGTTGGTATAGATCGACGTTTTGAAATAGACCCCATAGAATGGTGCCTCACATTGTTTTACCGAAATTGCTGCAATTTAGTATTAAGTCTTCTTCATACACGAAAGGAAACTAATTATTCCATTTTACTTCAATACAACTTGTGGTGGAGGGTATAACAAGTTCGGCCCGGCCGAACTTAACGCCGTTCTTA
This sequence comes from Musca autumnalis, assembly GCF_047663935.1. Classification (NCBI taxonomy): domain Eukaryota; kingdom Metazoa; phylum Arthropoda; class Insecta; order Diptera; family Muscidae; genus Musca; species Musca autumnalis. Next base: position 116,542,472 of record NW_027411977.1, on the reverse strand, counting down.
CTTGTTTTTTTTTTTTTTGTATTTTTGCAAATAACATGAATATTGTAGCCCAACCCAACCCATATACCCTCCATATAATTAAATTTGTCATTCCGTTTGTAACACATCGAAATATTCGTCGGAGACCCTATAAAGTATATATATTATTGATCAGCATAAAATTCTATGTCGATTTAAGCATGTCCGGTTGCCCGACCGTGCGTCTGTCTGTTGAAATCAAGATACAGCTCGCAATTTTAAAGATAGAGAGTTAATATTTGGTACAGAAGTTTTTATTACTTGCAGAATGGTTGGTATTGGGATATATCGGTCCACATTTTGATATAGAACGGTACCTCCCGATTTTCGGTATTTTTAAGGTTTTAGATTCATTATCCTACCAAAATGGCTGAAATTTGGTATTTAGTTATCGTTGGGTGTATAAAACTTTCCACCTGCAATTTTTTGGTATAAGTCCACGCATTCATATAGCCCGCATAGAACGGTACCTCCAGATATTCGGTATTTTGGAGGTTTTAGCTTCATTATCCCACCAAAATGGCTGAAATTTGGTATTTAGTTGTTGTTGGGTGTATAAAACTTTCCACCTGAAATTTGTTGGTATAGGTGCACGCCTTCTTATAGCCCTCATAGATCGGCACCTCCCGATATAAGGTATTTTGAAGTCTTTAGCTTCATTATCCGATCAAAATGGTTGAAATTTGGTAGTAAGTCTTCGTTGAGGATATAAAACGTTCCACCTAAAATTTGTATTTGTATAGGTCCACGCCTTAATATAGTCTCCATAGAACGGCACCTCCAGATATTCGGTATTTTGAAGGTTTTAGCTTCATTATCCCACCAAAATGGCTGAAATTTTGTATTTAGTTATCGTTGGGTGTATAGAACGTTCCATCTGAAATTTGTTGGTATAGATGCACGCCTTTATATAGCCCCCATAGAACGGTACCTTCCGATCTACTTTCGTAGATGAAAGGAAACTAATTATTCCATTCTCTTTCAATTTAATTTTGGTGGAGGGTATAAAAAGTTCGGTCCGGCCGAACTTAACTTTTCCTAACTTGTTTTATATATATTTTGATAAGCATGTGCCCTACAATTTCAAAAAATATTTTTGCAAATACGTAAAATTTTTCATAAATTCGATTTTTCACGAATCTATTTAGAGATTTCTTGATTATTTTTGCATCATTGCAAAGAGAACGAATTCAGTTAACGCCAATGACATAAAACAGATTATTATATCAACAGCGATTTTTTTAGAATTTTTGTTAACGGTCAATGTTAGTTACAACAAGTAAGAAAAGCGTTAAGTTCGGTCGTGCCGAACTTTTTATACCCTCCACCACAAATTTCAGCCATTTCGGTGGATTAATGTGGCCACAACCTTCAAAATACCGAAATGCGGAAGGTACCGTTCTATGGGGGCTATATGATGGCGTGGACCTATACCTAAAAATTTCTGGGGGAAAGTTTTATACGCCTAAAGAAGACTAAATATCAAATTTTATCCATCTCGGAGTGATAATGAGGCTAAAACGTTCAAAATATCGAAAATCGGGAGATATTGTATTATGGGGGGGCTATATCAAGACGTGGACCTATATAAACATTTTATGGTAGAAATGTTTCTTAGCCTCTGGAAACACAAAATACAAAGTTACAACCGATTCTTCGGTCAAATGGGTCTAATACATTCAAAATATATTAAAATGACGCGTACTTTATATGGGGCCTTATATGGGGGCTATACCAAAACGTGGACCTATATAACCCAACTTTGGTAGGAATATTTTTTGGCCTCTGGAGACACAAAGTACCAAATTACAACCAATTCGGTGGTAAAATGGGCCAAATATCTTGAAAATTCCTTAAAACGACGACGCGTCACGCGTCATTTTGTATGGGGGCTATACGAAAGCGTGGACCTACATAGCCCGCTTTCAATACCAAAAGTCCTACGTAAAAATAACATATTTTCCCAAAATTTCATCAACCTACGTCAATCCGTTCGGACGCTAGAGTGATTTCCACAGACGGACAGACGGACAGACGGACGGACATGGCTATATCGATGTAGAATTGCACGCTGATCAAGAATATATATACTTTGTGGGGTCTACAATGATTATTTCGAGTAGTTACAAACGTAGTGACAAACTTAATATACCCCCATCCTATGGTGGAGGGTATAAAAACACAAAAACGAAAACAACAACTTTTTTGGATTTTTTCAAATGGAGAACTCAATCTTACAAATTTTTGCCCATTAAGGTTATAACCAAAAAAAAAAAAAAAAATACCACCCCAGTACCATGTGGGGAAAATTGTGCTGATAACTAAAACGCGTTTTTAATATCGATTCGGCGAAAAAAGTTTCCGCACCGACTGCGATTACTAAAGCCCTTTTGATATTTTTTCTATTTACAATTTAAATTTGCATTGTTTGAATAAATATTTATAGGAATTAATTATTTAATTCTCTTTCGAATTGAGCTGTTTAGACTTAAGAGATACATTGAAAAATTAGGAGTCTACCGTTTCACGGGTGGTTAGGCAGATTTTCAGGCATATTGGGATGTTGTTTTTGTGGCAGACGAAGGCAAAGCTTGGTAACAAGTATATATACGCAATTCATTAAATATCACTATAAATGATCTTCGCCAAAAATAAAATAACAAGTAAGGAAAGTCAATAGTCGGACGGAGCCGACCGTGGGATACCCTATACCACTATCCCTGGACAATCTCTCTCCACGGAACTTCTTTTCAATGATTGTGAAAATTTAATTATCAAATATCAGAGATGTAATGTATAATACTTATGACCAAAACCAAAAAGTTATCTAGGATGACAAAGACATTTTTGTAGCAGGAAAGGAAAATTTAGTTCACACAAACTAAAATGTATTATTTATTTATTTATTATAATAATAACACTGTAGTAAATACAATGTTAATAAGAAAGGAAATAGCATTGGCTACAATGGCCATCAGCTAATGTAATGAAACCCACTTATGTACTACTACTACTTCCGTTGTTTAACCGCTACGTTATTGAAATTTTACCAATTTCACACAAAAGTTTCAGTCCATTTAACCCGCTAAGTATTATCTGATCTTCACGTTGGTTTGTACGCTTCTTCTTCATCATAAACTCAAACTTTGTTTAAAATTTTGCGGGTTATTATTTTGACCTACAGAGCCGCTACAAAATTGGTTAAAATTTTGTTTTTGGTCCACTTCATCCCCTGAACATTTCACGATCATCACCAAAAACTAATCATTTATATTCTGTCCCGAACCCAACCTCCTTAAAAAATTCGTTACAATCGGTCCATAATTGCGGCCTTAAGCTTGTTTGGAATTTTTAATGGACGGACACACATCGCTAAATCGCTTTATCTAGTAGAGATATGAATTTTGGCATACCAAATAAGGGGTCTAGGACGAATATTTCGTGGTGTTACATAAACTTTTGGAGAGACAATATGTAGCATGGGATAAAAATGTGGTTCTCTACACAGAACCCATTATATATTAGACAGTAGGCCCGTTATCTAGCAAACACTTTATTGCAATTTACATCAGATGAAAGGTCAGTAGTTTTTTCCCATATGTAGGCTACTTTGCGAAATATATATGTCCTCAAGGAATTAAAATATCGACCAAAAATAAAATTTTTATATTTTTCATACAAAAGTAATGGTCCATTTCACCCGCTAAAGAATATCAGATCATCATTCAAAATTGTAGGCATCTTTTTCGACCTATACTCTTACCCGGTGCAAAATTTCGTAACTATTGATCTATAATTGCGACTTCTAGCGGGTTTATTATTACACTACGAACAAATAACGGAATATATTAGGCTGTAACTCTGTTATCTGATCATGCACACCAACGTAAGTGGCATCAATTGAAAGGTCAAGCGTTCCACTTTCAAGTATATCTCACTTGTCCGGAATGTCACTTCCAGGAATTAAGATATAAGCTGTATATTAAAAATTTCACAATTTTCACACAAAAGTTTTGGTCCATTTAACCCTCTAAATATTATCCGATCGCCATCTCAAATTGCAAGATTCTCCTTTGTGATATACTCATACCTTATTTAAAATTACGCGTTGATCGGACTATTTTTGAGACCTACAGAGCCGCTAGAAAATTGAATAAATATTATGTTTTTGGTCCATTTCACCCGCTAAATATTTCACGATCATCACTAATAAGAATAGGGATCTATTCTGATCTGAACCCGACCTCCATACAAAATTTCGTGACGATCGATCCATAATTGCGGCCTGGAACGTGTTTACAGTTTATAATGGACAGACGGACGGACGGACAGACACACACATCTCAAAATCGCCTTATCTCGTCGAGATATGAAGATTGGTATACCACATTGGGGGTCTCCGACGAATATTTCGCGGTGTTACATGAATGTTTACCAAAACAAACTTATAATACCCTTTTCCACATTGTGGTATAGGGTATAATTAACGAGTTTATAAAGAAAACCAAAATATTGCAATATTGTCAAAGGTGCATTATATGCTCTGAATAGTTTAATATTGATTTTAAATTCGATTAAAACTAATAATAAGTTATTACGAAAGGCCTATATGTCATTATAACAAATAAAATTAAATAATGCGTTACAGAACTTCAATGCATTTGGTGCGGAAAATTTTTTTCGCGATTGAGAAAGAATAACTCCATATTTCATAGTAGTTTTTCATGTTCTACACGGGTATGCGGTGGTGTTTTTGATATTTGCAAAAATTGCAAAAAATTTATAACCCTATTGCCCATATTGTTTGATAGGGATAGCGCCATGTAAGAGTTCTTTGGAAGGGCTTGTTGATTTTTTAATGAAATACCTTGTATTTCGGATTCTCAGTGGATAAAAAACCACCACGCAGGAAACGATCAATACAAGTCCATATTTTGTAATATAATCCGAACATTTTACAATGGAATGAGTGTATTTTTTCAGATTGTTTCATTTTATTTCAATACAATTCGTGGCGGAAGTTAAAACATTTCGGCTGGCCGAGCTTGTAGCCTTTTTTACTTGTTAGGTATTAGGTACGGAAACTGTTGGGCATACATTAATTTTTGGCTTTTTTTATGTCTCTTCGCAGCCAAGATCACATTTATGAGCTACACTGATTATATGGTAAATTTAGAAATTGTAATATTTGTATATCCCTATTGAAATCTGCATTCTCTTTCATTTAAATTTTCATTACTTAATTTGATAAATTTTCATAATTGCCCATCTAACTTACTCTAATGATTTTGTAAATACATTTCAAAAATGAAAATATTTTCAAAAGCAATTAGTGAATTTCGAAATCAATTTTGTTGATGTTGTCTTTTTGTTTATCTTTCTCTTTTCTGTTAACGTTTAGCGGATGAGCTTTAAGTTTTACCAGTCAAACTGGCAGAAACTAATTCGATTGTAATGTACTTGAAATTTAATTTGGTTCACTCTTCTTAATACAGCTTGCAGATTTCGTTAAAAAAAACTCAACACCAACAAAATGCTAAAATAATTTCAAAAAGTTTTGTAAAATGTGTTGTGTTTGTTCGATGTTGTTGTTGTTGCCTCCTTTACAGTTTTAATACCGCCCTAAAATACCAAAAGTAACGCGCAAATAAATTAAAACAGTAAAACAATTAATTAAAAAGCAAAACTTTATTCGCCGTTACAAACACGAATGGGAGTATTTTCAGGACATTACACGAACAACATTCTGTAAACAGTGGTTTGTTTACAAATGCCATGTGAAATATAGCATGCGGTAATAGTTAGACAAATTTCATGGTTAAAGTGGATAAGTTTTTTTTTGTAATTTTTTGAATATGGTGGCAGTCTAATCTGGGTATATAACACCGATTCAAGATACTCAACAGTCAGTAAACACTATCTAGTTGTTCGGGTAACTAGGAAATAACTAGCAATTCTGCTGGCAACTGCTAAACACAACTAGTTACCAGCCCATCTACTCTACGCAGACTAGTGAATTTAACATGGTTATGTCATAGGAGGGAGTCTATTGTGCCCACACTGCTTTACCAGTAACTAACCAATTCGATAGTCTTGCGAAAGATAACTGTCTCTTCATTGCATTACCAGAAACCAGGCAAATCGGTAGTTATAAATGATAGCTAAAATCACTAGTAAGTTGTAAACGACCAGTTTAACCAATATAATTATAACAGTTGATATGTATATTTTGTATATTTATTTATTTTAATTTAATGTTCATATATAGATTCTTTGATATTGAAACTTGTGTGTGAAATCTTGATAGTGTAATTAATGAATATTTGGTCCTGAGAATGTTCATCTCCGGTGTCCCTCAGATAATTCAGAAGCACCTGAAATAAAATGTATAATAGTTTAATGAAATAATGAAAAAATGAATTGTCAAAAAAAAAAATCGATACTTATATTCTTCTGAAAATATTCCCCTACTCTTATAAAAAAAAAGTTGAGTAATGATGACTGACTGATAATCAACGCCCATGCTAAACAGCTAAAGCCAGAATCTTAAAGTTTTGGGTGAGGGTCACTCTTGGTATGAAGGGTTCCGATAAAGCTTGGAAATTCGTACTAGAAGTGCACGAAAAGTACTAAATATGTTACCACATGTATCTGGCGAACGGGTAGAGCTAGAAATCTGAAATTTGGTACAAATGTACTAAAATGTACTAAATTTAGTACCATTTGGTATTATGTGAACGGATAGAGCTAAAAGCTTGAAATTTGGTATAAAAATCAAGGTTTAGAAGTAAGGTTGATATAAGGAGGTGGTTTTGAAAATGTGTACTCTTGTATACAAAAAGTACTAAATGGTACTAAATTTGGTACAATTTTGATTTGGGTGAACCGATCCTGAAACCTGATCCTGAAATTTGGAATTAGGACCATTGTAATAACGAAGGATTGATATATAGAGGTAGTTTAGGGAATTCGTACTTATTGCGTAGGGGATGAAAGATACCAATGAACGGTCCTGACCGGCCTTAACATGGCAAATGTAACGAACCAGCACGAGGGCCCTACTTACTTCAGAAGTGGCTACATCCCTGCCCCGCCCTGCTCAGTCTTGTGGCAGTTCTTTTCAGCAACTTATAACGCTAAATCCGTATTTTATACTTGCACTTCTAAATTCTTGTTTTATCCTTTAAAATCAGGACGTCGATAATCCTTTGTATCAAGAAAATTGTATAAAGAATTTCAGGAAATTTGTATGTTCGTTTGAACAGGGATACACCGATTTCCCAAAGATACGGCAGTCACAATGAGGCTCTATCTCTTTATGCAATGAAACAATAAAAAGTCCTTTCGCCCTTTCCGTATTTGAAGAGAAAGGATTCACCAAATTAAAAAAAGTTTTTTCCAAAGCCTTTGGTACGTCTTAAATATTTTCTGTTCAATATATTTTGAATAAAAAATTGGAAGTTTCAAGTTTTTATTTCATAGCCTACAACTACATATTTCCTACAGTAAAATTCCATAGCAGTTCACACAAAGCCCAGGATTTATCTTGGTCCTTCATTCATCTCAAGTGGACACTGACTTCCCCGGGGTGTCACATGTGGTAGGTAGCTCCCCGCTAAAGGTAGTGTGCTAAAATGTGCGGAACGTTCACCCATAAGAACGTTAAAATATTGGGTTAGGGTATCGGGTTAGTAACATTCCCTAGAAAAAGCAGCTTACTATGAAAAAAAGAACGAAAAAAAACAAACCCATCTAATGTTGACGAACTCCGCAAACATTTTAAGGACCATGATCTGCATCTGGAATGTTCGCACTTGAAAAGTACAAGGCCGACATTACTGCCATACAGGAAATACGATAGATTGGGAAAGGCGTCACAACAACACCTAAAGGTGACGCACTGTATTATAGCTGCCATAACACAAAGCATAAGAATTGTGTAGTTCCGGAACGAACTAGTTCCAAGGAACTATTCCGGACACGGAACTATTGGAACTATGTCCAGTTCTTGCGTTTATATAGTTCCTTTAGTTCATATAGTTTCTTATTTTATGTCATTTATATACCAAACCATGACAACATTTCGGTCTCGGAACAATTTGGAACGAAAAGAAGTATATCGGTAACTATGGAACTATATTAAGGAACTAGTTTCTTTGGGGAAAAGGAACTAGAAGGATCGATCCGCTCCGGGAACTAGATTGCCCAAATCTACAAAGCATGAGGTTGGTTGCGCTTAGAAGAAACTTATGACAGCTGCCCTGCTAATGACATTAAAATTATTCTAGGGGATTTTAATATCAAAATTGGAAAGGAGAATATCTATGGCGCAACAGTCGGAAAATTCAGTCTCCACAGTGAAACGTCTGACAATGGTATGAGGCTGATAGACTTTGCAGCTGCAAAAAACATGGTAGATAACAGTACCAGATTTAAGCATCTCGATATTCATAAGGGCAGCCAGGTCTCCAGATCAAAGAACAAGTAATCACATTGATCATGTTGTGATAGATGGAAGACATTCATCGAGCGTGTTGGATGTACGATCGTTCCGAGGAGCAAACATAGACTCGGACCACTACCTTGTTGCAGCAAAGGAACGTACCCGTCTAAATTTTGCAAATAAAGCACGAACAGATAACAGAACAGAACAAACACAACAGATAGCCACAGCATATCCCACTCAACTAGCCCAATTGCTTAAAGAAAGCAGTTCTCGTCCCGATAACGTATCAGCACAATGGCAAAATATTGCCCACTCCATGCAAACAACAGCAAAATCCATACTTGGATACCAGAGACCTCCACCAAGAAATACATGGTATGACCAGGAGTGTCGTGCTGCTACCGAAGAGAAAAATGGGGCATATAGGGCTACTCTGCAACCAGTAGCAACGCGTATCGCACGAAATATGGACAGATGAAATATCAGACAGATGGCTTTGGTACAGGCACCTTGCTGTAGAGACCAGCAAGGTAATTTGGTAACAGAGACAGATAGTATGCTCAGGATATGGTAAGAACATTTTTCCAAATTGTTGGTATCCGATAGCAGCGTAGACGGCGAAGATACCAAAGATCCAATCCCAGAAGATGGTATTGAATGTATAACGCCCAGCCAAGATGAGGTAAAGACAGCAATAAACCGGCTGAAGAATAATAAGACAACAGGAGCCGATGGCTTGTCAGCCGAGCTATTCAAAACCAGAATCGACACGCTGATAAGGTTTATTCATGCACAAGAAAGGAGATAAGACTGTGTGCTTTAACTATAGGAGCATAAGTCTTCTCCCTATTCCCTTCAAGATAGTGTTAGGGATATTGTGCGAACGACTAAAGCCTATGGTCAACGTAATAATGGACCATACCAATGCAGCTTTAGACTTGGCAAATCCACCATTGACCAGATATTTACCTTGCGGCAAATCCTGGAGAAGACCCAAGAGACACAGATCGATACCTTCCACCTTTTTGTCGACAGCCTCCTAGGTTCAAAGGTATTCTAAGCCATGTCTGAACTTTGTATCCTTGCAAAGCTCATTAGGCTTTGCAGAATGACATTAACTGATACTCGGTCCTCAGTTAAAATAGAAAGAACCTCTCCGAAGAGTTTAGTACCAAAAGAGGTTTTTAGACAAGCAGATAGCCTCTCGTGTGACTTATTCAACATTCTGCTGGAAAAGGTTATACAAGATGCGAAGGTCAAAAGAAGTGGCACCGTATAAAAAACAGCATTTGTAACTTGCTTTTAGCCATGACATTGACACCATGGGTCGATCGGTAAAGGATTTAACTGATACCTTTGCAAAAGTCCAGAGGGAATCTGCTAAATTGGGTCTGGTGGTAAACGGCGAGAATACCAAGCTGATGGTGTCGACGCGCAATGCGTCCATAGAGATCGGACTTCGGCACCGCCGTAAACACAGCAAACAACATCAGTTGTGAAATAAAAAGAAGAATTATATTAACCAACAGATGCTACTTTGTCCTAAGTAAGCAGTTTAAGAACAAAGCTACATATCGTCAAACAAAAATAATGCTTTACAAAACACTGATACTACCAGTGCTGATGTATTGTTCCGAAGCCTGGGTACTTGCGCAAGCAGACAAGGCAGTGCTTGGTGTTTTAATACCCTCAGCCTTTAGGATAGAGAGGGTATATCACAAATGTTGTCAAATATTTCATATTCCATTTCAGAAAAAAAGGATAATTTTTTTCGCGCTACATTAACGATTTTTAATATGTAGGTTAAGTATCGTCGCTAAAAAAAACTAAATTCACGCGGGGTACAAAGGAAATTGAATGGCACATGTAAATTTTAAACGCAAAAATATAAAAAAAAATTCACGCATCAAATATTGTCCTTTAGACTCCAATTACTAGGATGCTGTAAGGAGCACACTCATGAGATATGCATTAAAAGACGTAAAAAATTCCCAGTACGAATCTGGTCGCGAGCCAATTTTTGGTTGTTGCGGACAAAGGTAACGATGCTTTTATTTCGTCTTTTAAGAAAAAATATTATAAAAACGCTAATTATTTTAATGAGCACAATTGTTACTAAAAAGTTCTCTTGAAGCGACTTCAGCGAGTAGATTGCATAATACATGTAAAATGTTACTCAGAATTCGCGGAATTTACAAAAAATTTATAAATTATTGAATTTAAGTCAACTTTTTTCAAAATAAGGGCCCATTTAGCTGTCATAAAATTACATAAAAATTTGCTGTGGATCAAAACTTCACGGCGAATCAAATGAGACTAAAACCCTACAGATTGGTATAATAGTTTGCAGCCGAAATAAGTACATATTTTGGTCAAAAAAATAATTTTTTGTTTTGGAGGGTTGGCGTTTTTTTGTTTGAGATGACGGCTTCTATTTTGTTTTTCAAAATAGTCAGGCTTAATCCCATGGTCGTTGTTTTAATATTTTATTAAAACAACTTTAATTTATTAGTGGAAAAAAAATTGGCGATGTTTACCAAGGGGTAAGGCACGGAATGCTATAGTTTCAGATCTCGCCACAGATCTTCATCAGTTCCCTTGTTTCTTGTTTTTCAACAAGAAACTTTTTATACCCAAGTGTCAATTGCTAGCTCAAATAGATACGTGCGCAAAGAAACACTCTGATCGAGAATTTCTTTGGCACTACCTAAACTCTAGCAACTTCACTTGCAAACAAAACCAAATCTTTCCCACTGTTATGCGTTCGTCGATTCTCGACGAAAAAACACATAACTAATTTGTTGGTATTGTATACTACAGCAATAAACAAAATTTCGACGGTGCCCGGTCTCACAATTAGGAGGGTTGGCGTGTTTTTGTGTTTGGGATGACGACTTTTTTTTGTTTTTCAAAATAGTCAGGCTTAATCCCATAATCGTTGTTTTAATATTTTATTAAAACAACTTTAATTTATTAGTGGGAAGGCAGGGAATACTATAGTTTCAGATCTCTTCTATAGTTCTACAGGAAAACTTCCTTCTTTTTGCTTAAATCTCCCAATAAAGTAGACGGATTTTGCTTTATATACATTTATATTAAACTTTCCCATTGGGGAAGATATTTGGGTTGCTGGGGATATATCTCAAAGCTCCTGAAATGGAAATAGAAGTCAAATAACCCATTTTAATTTATATGCATTTTAAAATACGCGTAATTATCAAAATCAGTTTGTCCGCATTTGATACCGTATCTTTAAATTTGAATATAGTTTTCGAAATTTAATTTGGTGGCTAAGATATAGCATTGGCTGCATCTAAGTGTTGAAAAACGCATAAAATTTCGCTTATTTTGCGATGAGTGCATACAATTTTTGTACGCATCCGATTTCAGTGTCCACCATAGAAATCTACATCGATATACATATGGCGAAAACAAAAAATCCTTTGCAATTCCATTTGAAAAAAATTAAAAATTTTTTTGCGAGCACATCTACAATTTTTGGCACAGAGGTTAAGAAAAAAATTCTGCTTTCAAATCTGTTCGCGTTCACAAAATTGGACGATGCCGCAAAAGTTATAGCGGTTTTTATTCTCATATAAAGAAAAAACATTTTAAAATATCTTATTTGTTGTTATGAGAAAATCTATGCATAAATCGTTAACAGCATTCCATATCTATTCATAGATGTTTAAATAGTTATTAAATTTATTATTATTTTCGCGGAAAATCAACAAATAATACAACAAATTTGAAGTAAATCCAAATTATCCTGTCCCAGAGACCGTGCACACCCTCAAAAAATAAATTAAAAATTAGATGCGGAATCTAGACAATGCGTAGAAAAATATGATACATAAATTGCATATTATAGCAACAACAAAAGAGAAAAACTTATTGTTGGAAAATATTGTTGCAAATATAAAAAAATATTTGGGAGTTCTCCAATTATTTCGCTAAAATCCCATACAATAATTAATGTATACTGTTAAAACTTCATCAAGAAATATGGTTCACCATCGTGAAAGCTTATTTGCTTAAATTAAGAGTAATATTGAAATTACAATCATTAAAAAAATTTGGAAATTAAAAAGCATATTATTCGCGAATTAGTTAAAATCAGTTGGTCGCATCCGTTTTTGGATACAACGAATCAATCTCTTTCAATATCTATGCATATTTCGATGTTTCACTCAGCGGTCAAAGTGTGCCGCCAGTTGCATCACACAAGCAAAAAACCCTAAAGTGGGTTATAATCGCGCAACTTGCATACTATTCTGATGCGCATGCGGTTTCAGTAGCACCCATCAAAAATACGTCTACATACACATATTTCAAACAGATTTTTTAAGAACCGCGGATGTGCCTCCACATTCTATTTTTGGTAAAAAACCCATATTACTCGCGAATCTCTGTAATTTATGACACGCGTTTTCGCAAATATTATAATCGCGTATAAAGGATTCCATTTACGTTAAAAATTTTAAAGAAAATCGCGGTTTAGTACGCGGATTTGTCAAAATAAATTTTTGTTGATTTTCCTATTTGCAGGGTATCTATATCCGCGGTTTTAGTGGATGGATTCGATCGCGTAAAAAACTAAATTCACGCGGGGTACAAAGGAAATTGAATGGCACTTGTAAATTTTAAACGCGAAAAATAATATTTTTAAAAAAATTCACCCATCAAATATTGACCTTTAGACTCCTATTACTAGGATGCTGTAAGGAGCACACTCATGAGATATGCATTACTTACTTACTTAGTTGGCCCATTACAGAACATTTGTTCCATAGACCGAACTAATTCCATTCCTCTCTGTTTTTCGCTTGACTTTTTGGAATGCCGCGCCTATCCATTTCTTCATCTACTTGTTTGCTCCATCGAAGCTTAGGCCTGCCGATTCTACGTGCACCGTCATGTGGCATGTATTCATACGCCTTTTTAGCGGGTTCATCATCGCTCATTCTCATGATATGGCCTAGCCAACGCAATCGTTGCATCTCGATACGTTTAACTATATCCATATCCTTGTATAGCTTATATAGCTCGTGGTTCATACGACGTCGATATTCACCGTCAACGCAAATCGGCCCGTAGATCTTTCGAAGAATTTTCCTCTCAAACACACCAAGCACTGCCTTATCTGCTTGCGCAAGTACCCATGCTTCGGAGCCATACATTAGCATTAAACGACGTAAAATCACGTAAAAATCAAAAAACCCCAAAATTCCGGCTTCGAAATGTCAGCATCAATTTTAGGTGGATGCAGTGGATATATCGAAAAATGATACACTAGTGTCATATTGCCCATGAAGTATTCTTTGAGTCTTTCTTAGGGCATATGTCTATAAAATGTAAGGTTAAGCCCGAAATCGGAAGGGAGCATAAAAAACTTGTTGGCTTCAACCCATTTTTATTTATTTTTCTACATTGATGCCAACACAGCTTCCACGTAAATTAATTTTAATGGTCGACCTTATAGAAAATGTTAACAGTTCGCGAATTCTGAATCGTGGATGTAGCACCACACACATTTTTTTTGTATAAAATTAATACAGCTCCCTTATCAGTGAAGTTTTTAAATCTCTGTTTCCGCTAAAACGAAAATGCAGTACCAGTGTTTTTCATTGCTGTGGAAGTGACCCGCAGAAAACGCGATCAAATACGCGATATTTTCAGAAACAATTTTAGGTGACTTTCCTACTTTGGAATTTCTCCTAACTCGCGTTTCAGTAGATGAATTTTCACGGGGACTGATTTATTAGATCCGGAACGTAAAAAACTAAAATGTACATTGGGGTACGAGGTAATCGAATGACAATTGTAAATATTAGACAAGAAAAATATGATTTTAAGAAAAATTTCCGCATTTCCATGCAGATTTCTCTGAAGCTGTGAAGACTACATTCACGATATACGTATCAAAAAACTCAGAATCGCAAGTACTACAATCCTATAGAAGCCTTTTTGAAAAATCTGTTTGCGGAACGTGACTAGAGGAAAATGACAAGAAACACTGTAAATCTGGCTTCAAAATGTCAGCATCATTTAATGGTAGACGCAGATCAAATTTTGAAAAGTTATACTTTAGTGAGATGATCCTTATTTAGTTTACTTCTACTTTTACTTTGACAGGAAAATCGGGAAAAGTTTGGTTTATTCACAAATCAAGAGAAAACAAAAAAAGACATGTTGGTTTCAACCCATTTTTACCTATTTTTTAACATAAATATAGCCGCAGCTTCCACGCAAATTAACTTTTGATGCCAATATTTTTTGCCACGTCCAAAAACATCTCATTTTAGCCAAAAACATTTAATTTGTATAATATACAATCACAAGTCGCGTGTTCTAAAAGGGTAAAACTTGGCTTCAACTATGTTAAATTTTCAAAAATATTGGTGATATATCAGCAAAAATTTCTAAAATCGTCTTTTCCATTTCAAAAAAATCAAAAAAAATTGTTGGTACTACATCTATAATTTTTGGTACCTAGATTAAGACAAAAATCGTCATTCCAAATCTGTTTTCGTTACCAACTTTGATCGTTGCGCGCAAAAGATATGACCGTTTTAATTATGCTAATTAGAAAAAATTCTAAAAAAAATGGCGGCTTAATATAGTAAGCTGTTATATCCTATTTTCATTAACTGAATTCGCACCCTTTGCAATGATACAAAAAAATTCGAAAAGTTTCAATGGATTCGCGAAAAACTAAAGTTGTTAAATAATTTCATGTATTTATAAACATATTTTTGAAACAATAGCGCTTATATTTACAAAAAAAAAATATATATATAAAAAACTAGCAAAGTACCCGCTACTTCGTATGCGGAAAGGATATACAAAACAAATAAAAAATATATAATATAGAACGGTGAACATAGAATTTTTATTTTACTAATACCTATTTTAATTGATATTTATTTTCATGTAAGTACGTAAGTCCTATTTTCCTCACGCCTACACATCAAGAGCCAGCCATAATTGTTGAGATATTTTAATTGGAGTGCTCAGCGCCAAGACGGCTTAACCCACCAACCGCGATCCTCATTTCCAGCTCTATCTGTTCCCCCAAAACCATTTATAGTACTATTTAGTACTTTACATATAAATACGAACCTTCTCCTAATATTTCAAAATTCTCTTTACACAATAACAAATTGTACCAAATCCTGTACCATATAGTACAATTCGTATATTTATGGTACATATTTCCTAAATCTGACGTTATTACCAAATAACAACAGTAATCTTAATTCAAAATCTCACGAATCCAGGTCTATTCGTTAGTCCAATACAAAATTGTACCATGCATTGAACCATCTTCGCATCCCTAAGACTACCAAATCCTAATTGTACCAAATTTAGTACTTTTTGTAAACATAAGTACGAATTTCCAAAACAAACTCCAACAGTAATCTCAATTCCAAATTTCAAGATTACAGCTCTAGCCGTTCGCTCAAATCCAAATTGTACCAAATTTGGTACCATTTAGTACTTTTCGCACCCATAACCAAAATTTCCAAAACTACCTCAATCCTACACTTCCACAGGTATTTTAATTCCAAATTTGAGGATTGCAGCTGCATCAGATCACCGAAATCCAAATTGTACCAAATTTAGTACTTTTCGTACCCATAATTACAAATTTTCAAAACTACCTCAGTGCTAAGATCAAACAATAACATTAATTCCGAATTTCAGGATTCCAGATATATCCGATCACTCAAATCCAAATTTGCTACCATTTAGTACTATTCGTATCCAAAGTACGAATTTCTAAACCTACCTCTATCAGCACTCCACCATCAATTTTAATTCCGAATTTCACGATTCCAAATGTATCCTATCACTGAAATCCAAATTGTACCAAATTTTGTACCATTTAGTACTTTTCCTACCCATAACTAAAAATTTCCAAAACTTTATCAATCCTACACTCCAACAGTACTCCTTATTCCAAATCTCGGGATTCCAGCTATATATATCCTATATCCGTTCACCCAAATCCAAATTGTACCATTGAGTACGAATTTCCACAACTACCTCAACCCTACACGCCAACAGTAATCTTAATTCTAAATTTCAGGATTACAGCGGCATCCGATCACCGTAATCCACATTGTACCAAATTTAGTACCATTTAGTACTTTTTGTTCCCACAGGTCCCAATTTCCAAACCTACCTCTATCAAACACTCCAACAGTAATCTTAATTCCAAATTTCAGAATTTCTGCTATATCCGTTCACCCAAATCCAAATTGTACCAAATTTGGTACTATTTACTACTATTCGTACCCATGAGTACGAATTTCCACAACTACCTCAACCCTACACGCCAACAGTAATCTTAATTACAAATTTCAGGATTACAGCTGCATCCGATCACCGTAATCCAAATTGTGCCAAATTTAGTACCATTTAGTACTTGGTGTTCCCATAGGTCCGAATTTCCAAACCTACCTCTATCCAACACTCCAACAGTAATCTTAATTTCGAATTTCAGGATTCCAAATGTATCCGATCACCCAAATACAAATTGTACCAAATTTGGTACCATTTAGTACTTTTCGTAGCCATAAGTACGAATTTTCAAAATTATCCCAATCCCACACTCCAATAGTAATCATAATTTCAAATTTCAATATTGCTGCTCTATCCGATCACTCAAATCCAAATTGTACTAGATTTGGTACCATTTAGTACTTTTCGTACCCATAACCAAAAATTTCCAAAACTACCTCTATCCTACATTCCAACAGTAATCTTAATTCCAAATTTCAGAATTCCTGTTATATCCGTTCACCCAAATCCAAATTATACAAAATTTAGTACCACTTAGTACTTTTTGTACCCACAAGTACGAATTTAGTACTTTTCGTTGCCATAAGTACGAATTTCCAAAAGTATCCCAATCCCACACTCCAACAGTAATCTTAATTCCAAATTTCACTATTCCAGCTCTATCCGATCACTTAAATTCATATTGTACCTAATTTGGTACCATTTAGTACTTTTCGTACCCAAAAGTACGAATTTCCAAAATACCTCTATCCTACACTCCGACAGTTATCCTAATTCTAAATTTCAGGATTTCAGCTCCATCCGTTCCTCCAAATCCAAATTGTACCTTGTTTGGTACTATTTAGTACCTTTTGTACCCATATGTACGAATTTCGAAAACTACCTCCATATCTCAAACCTACACTCCAACAGTAATAGTAATTCCAAATTTCAGAATCGTTTCGCCCAAATTCAAATTGTACCAAGTTTAGTACCATTTAGTACTATTCGTACACATGAGTACATATTTTCAAAACCACCTCCTTATATCAATTCATCTTCTTAACCTTGATTTTCATTCCGAATTTTAAGATTTTAGCTCTATCCGTTCACGTATTACCAAATCGTACTAAATTTAGTAACTTTTAGTACTTTTCGTACACTTATAGTTCGAATTTCCAAAAACCCTTTGGTACACCTTTCTAACTCTTCATCAGTGAACCTCATTCCAAATTTCAGAATTCTAGCTCTTCGCGTCTGCCTAATACTAAGGGTACCATATTTAGTACCTTTTAGTACTTTTCGTACCGTTCTAGTTGGAATTTCCAAATATACAGCCTTATCTGACACCTTGGGACCAAGACACTCCCTCAAAATTTCAAGATTATGAATCAGTCAGTCAGTCAGTGAGTCATCACTACTCAACTCTTTTATAAGTATAGATTATAGCAGCACCCAGACATTGTGAGGAATAAAATGAAACCTAAGTCGTGAAGTTTGAAGCTATAGTATTCATGTTATTAGCAAAAATACAAAGAAAATATGACGATGGTTTTATAGGAAAGGTTGAAGAAAAAATGTTTGAGTTCTTCGTCATTTTCATCCAAATTTCACGCAATAATGAAGATATTCCGTTGCAACAAATTTTTCGCTTATTGTCTTCCTATTGGCGAATATATGTATTTAAAACATTATATTAAATCACAAGGAATTCCAATTGTGGCATAACATTAAAATAATGTTATATTGAATATTACAACATTTGAAACGCATATAAACCGCGTAATCGTGAAAATGACATGATGCGCATCCGATTTTCCAACACAGCGAATCAATCCCTTTTATTTGATGTACAGTTTGTCAAATTCTATTTGGCGGCCACGATGTAGTATCTGTTGCCATATTAGGGTGCAAAAAACAGTAAAATGCCCATAATTTCCACGAAGTACATTTGCATTTTATGCGCATCCGATTTCAATGGTCATCGTTAAAAAATACACCATTCCATGTCGTTTCAGTGCGATCCATAAAGAACCGTTGATGTAGCATAACACTCAATTTTTAGAAAAAAATCGGTTATATCTCCGGATTAGCGATAATTTTGAAATATATGTTTTCGCACATTTTAAACAGGCATATAGCTCTATTTATTTCAGTAAAAATTACACTTCCAAAATGCGTTTCAATGCGCGCAATTTTCAAAAACATTTTTTGCAGATTTTCGATCCGCTGATCTAGTAGATGGATTTAGACGCGCAAAGTCTTGTTAGATTCGGAACGTAAAAAAACTAAATTCACGCGGGTTTCCACTGAAATCGAATGGCATTTGTAAATTTTGAATCCAAAAAACTGGTTTTTTAGAAAAATTTACGCACAAAAATTTCGACTTTAAGCTGAGATTGTTGTGAACTTTTGAAGGCTACACGCCCGAGTTATACATCAAAAAATGCGTAATCGCGAGTACACAATCTCATAATCAGTTTTTAAACGAGCACAGTTGCGCATCCGGATTAGAGCAAAAATTCAAAAAACCAAATTTTCAGTCTTCAACATGTCAGCATCCGTTTGAGATTGATATTAAAAAATCATACATTAGAAACTTCGTCTCTGAAGTGTATTCTTTAGCTTCTTCTTTGAAGATTATACTCTACATTGTATTGTAAAGCCACTAATTGAAAAATGACTTAAAAAAACACGTTTCCTTCAACTATTTTTTGCTATTTTTTATATTAATATGACCACAGGTTCCGCTCAAATTATAATTTTAAGAAATCCATCGGTGAATCGTGCTAAAACATTTTATTTTACCTAAATGCGTTCAAAAGTTATGGTATATTACAACAATTCGCGAGTTACAATACCCCATACCTCAGTTTCAACATAAGTAAATTTTCTGTCCGCCTGGTTGGTGCGCCCGATAACTCTCGAAGGGATGAAACGATTCGAACCAAATTTTGGGTATCGTAGTATTTTGTCCACACTTAGTTTAAGTTCAAAGATGGGCCATATCGGCCCACTCCTCCTGGTACCTCCCCCATAAAAGTTAAAATTTTCCTGCAAAATGGTGTGAACGATAAATCTCGAAGGGAGCAATCAATTTGGTCCAAACTTTGCACATCGTATTACTCTTTACAAATATAGATCGGGTTTGAACATGGACTATATCGGTCCAATCCTTCGGGTACTTCCCACACAAAATTCGGATAAAGTTAAGTTTAAGAGCGCTTCTCGGATGGTTTTGCAATTTTTTTCAGTAAGTTATCCTTGCGGCTCCCATTGCGACGGCACAATTTTTTACAATTGGAATCCTGAAATTTGGAATTCAGATTACTGTTGGAGTGTAAGATGAGGTAGTTTTGGAATTTCTTATTTATGGGAACGAAAATTACCAAATGTAAACGGGTAAAGATGGAATCCCGAAATTTAAACTGATATTAGTTTTGGAATGTAGGAAAAAGGTAGTTTTGGAAATACGTACTTTTGGGTACGAGAAGTACTAAATGGTTCAATTTGGATTTTGACTAACGGAAACAGTTGAGTTCATGAAATTTGGAATTTAGATTACTGTTGAAGTGTAGGCTGGAGGTAGTTTTGGAAATTCGTACTTATGGGTACGAAAAGTATAAATGGTATTAAATTTGTTACAATGGGGATTTGGGTTGAGCTGGAATCCTGAAAATTGGAATTAAGATAAATGTTGGAGTGTAGAATTTGGGAAATTTTGGAAAATCGTACTTATGGATTTGGAATGTACTAAATGGTCCTAAATTTGGTGCATTTTGGATTTGAGCTATAGAGCTGGAGTCCTGAAATTTGGAATTGAGATTACTGTGGGAGTATAGAATTTTGGTAGTTTTGGAAATTCGTACTTATGTTTTCGGGAAGTATTAATTTTGGTACAATTTGGATTTAGGTGAATTGATAGCGTTGGAATCCTAAAATTTTCTGCTGGAGTGTAGGACTGCGTTAGTTCGTATTTATAGATACGATACGAAGAGTACTAAATACATTTGGGATCCTGAGATTTGGAATTTATATTACTGCTATTATTTTGTGTTAAGGTCAGTGTAGGTTTGAGATACATATGTGCTTATACAATTACGTATCATAAGTATATCCGAGTCAGAGCTGGAATCTGTATTTTTTGAGTTAAGGTGAGTATTTGGGTGTAACGTTAGTATATGGATGTGTCTTAAGAAATACATACCATAAATTTACGAAAAGTACTAAATAAATAAATAGATTTTGTATCGGGCGTAGGAACCGAGCTGGAATTCTGACATTTGTTGGTGGAGTCACTGTTGGTATGTGGGGTTAAGATGTCGAAATGGCTTTGGAAATGCATACTTATTTGCACAAAGTGCACACAATTTTTGTCCGCATCCGGTTTCAGTGTCACCATGTAAATTTGCATCGATATATATCTATTTCAAGGCTATCAATCAAGAACCGTCGATGTAGCATCACACACTATTTGTTGGGATAAAATTAATGTAGCTTCCTTATAAAATCTCTGTTTCCGCTAAAACGAAGATGCTGCACTAGTTTTTTCATTGCTGTGGAAACGATCAGCAGAAAATGCGATAAAATACGCGATATTTTCAAAAAAAAAATTAGGTGATTTTTCTACCCTGGAATTTCTAGCAACTCCCGTTTTAGTAGATGGATTTTAACGGGGTATGATTTATTGTATCCGGAACATAAAATGCTAAAATGTGCAATGGAGTACGAGGTATTCTAATGACAATTGCTCATATATATGACCCGAAAAATATGATTTTTAGAAAAATGTTCGCACAAAATTTCCGCATATAGATGCAGATTTCTATGAAGCTGTGCAGACTGCATTCACAACATACGTATCAAATAACTCAGAATCGCAAGTACTACAATCATACATACTTGTATGAGTTTTTAAAAAACACTGATTGCGGAATGAAATTAGAAGAACATTTAAAAATCTGGCTTCAAAATATAAGCATCATTAATTGGTAGAAGCAGATTATCCTTATTTAGATTGATTTTACTTTTACTTTGACAGGAAAATCGTGAGAAGTGTGGTTTACTCACAAATCGTGAGAAAACAAAAAAAGACAAGTTTGCTTCAACCTATTTTTTAACATAAACATAGCCACAGCATCCACGCTAATTATCTTTAATGGCCAATATTTTTTGCCACGACCCAAAACATTTCATTTTATCCAAGTCGTATATTCTGAAAGGGTAAACCTTGGCTTCATGTATATTAAATTTTCAAAAATATTGGTGACATACACTTTTATACGGGCAAAATGTGTTTCATCGGAATAATGGTTTTAGACCCAAAGTATGTTTGCACGAAATTCGTTTCAGACAATTTGGAGTCGATTTAGCAATGTCCGTCCGTCCGGCTGGCTGGAGTACACGATAACTCTCGAACGGATAACCGATTTGATTCAAAATTTTGTTTCCGTAATATTTTGTCCAAATTTAGTTTAAGTTCGGAGATGGGCCATATCGGTCCTCTTCTTCAGGTACCTCCCCCAAAATAGTTCAAAATTTAACTAAAATTACGCGCGCAGTAACGTTCGAATGCAGTAACCGATTTGGTCCATAGTTTGCACGAGACATAGATCATGTTTGAATATGGACTACATCGGTCAACTCCTTCGGGTACCTCCCTCCCTTCCCCCACAAAAGTTCAAAACCTTTCGATAAAATGGTGCAAACGATAACTCTCGAAGGCAGGTCACCGGTTTGATTCATACTTTGCATATCTACTTGACATAGATCAAGTTCGAATATGCACTATGTATGTATGTCAAGAACTTCGCGTACCACTCTCACAAAATTTGGGAAAAGTGCTGTTTAAGAGCTGCTCTCGAATTCCTTTGAGTTTTGTTGTAACAAATTGTATTCGCTTCCCCCATTGCGACAGTACATGTTTTTTCAGGGGTAAGTCTATACATCCTGAGGAAATGACCTGAAATCTGTAAAAAAAACGCTATGGCACCACGTATAGTGTCTGAGGCACACAATATCTCCCGAACGGATCAGACGATTCGGTCCAAAATTTGGCCTTCGTTATTTGTTGTCCAAACATAGTCCAAGTTCGAAAATAAGCCATATCGGTTCTCCCCCATACAAGTTCCAAACTCTTTGCCTATATGGTGCTCACTACAACTCTCGAAGGCATTAACCGATTTGGTCTATACCTTGCACATCGTAACATGTCTATGAGGCAAAGATCAAGTGTATATAGGGACTATATATGTCAACTTCTTCGGGTAACTCCCCCACACAATTTAGGAAAAGTGTAGTTTAAGAACTGCTCCCAAATCTGAGGCAGTCCTTCCGGTACATCCTCCGGAACACTTTGAATCTATAAAATCATCAAAGTCTGAAAACATATTTATTGTGTAAAAGAGTTTGGATTGCGTAGCCGGTATTCAACTCACACACGCTGAGGGTATGTCTCTATCGGGAAAGAAGGCTGATACTTTTTCACTTTTTGTGTGTAAACTAACAAGATCAATGAGTAACTTGTTACATAACTGTGTAAAAGTAGACTCTGCTACAACTGTGTGTTGTTAGACTTACCTAAATACATATGTACATTAGAGTGAACCAAAATAACAAAAACTTCTTTTTTTTTTGAATTCCTACCACCTAAATGTTTCCCAATTTTTTGGACATAGGTCCAAGTTATGGTATAGCCCACATCTAACGGCACACCGATTTCAGTTATTTTGAAGTTTTTAGCTGAATTCTGGCCTAATTAGTTATATTTTGACATTAAGGGTCCCAGTAATGAAGAAACCTCTTCACCGAAAATTATGGTCATGCGTTACCCCCGATTTCAAGTATTTTTGGTGTTTTTATCCATATTTTGAAGCCAAATTAGCAATAGTTTGCCATTTGGGATTCCTAGCTATACAGAAATATCCTCACGAAAAATTTTGGACATATGTCTACGTTTTGGTATAGCCCCCCATATAACGGCACCTCCTGATTTCAGGTGTGTGGACGCTATATTTTCGGACCGAATGAGCTATAATTTGACATTAGGATTCCCAGCAATGTAGAATGTGTTTATATGAATAATTTTGGTAAATTTTATACAAACAGACTGAACGGTACGTTGGGAAACTATCAAAATATTTGTGTTTCAAAACCAACAAAATAACAAAATATGTTTGTATTTGTATGCGCAGCCCTAATTTAAACTGTCATGAGTATATAAAATATTGCAGAAGAGAATTATCGGTATAAGACCTTTTCTACAAAACAGCTCCCATAGAAGCGTACTCCATAGAACGGTGTTCCCGATGTTGTTAACTGTCCAAATCCAGTATATTCAGGTTTAGGTCTAAATAAATATTGGTCCATATTTTGGAGAGATCAAAAATGTTGCCCCATATAAGCTGTTTTGAAGGGAGTAATATCAGTTGAGATATATGTGCTACTCCTGTAATAAAACTAAATTAAACTAATTGTTCCTATTCACTTCAATACAGTTCATGGTGGAGGGTATACAAATTTCGGCCCGGTCGAACTTAACGCTTTTCTTTCTTGTTATAGTACTTTTTGGTAGTTGTAAGTACTTACAAAACCCCATACTAACCCATTTTTTAACAAGGGCATGTCGCACAGAATTAGTAGTTATTCTATGACCACTAGAATAACTAACGGAGCATATGAATTTCTGATTTTTAGCGGAACCCACTAATGGTCACATTACGCAAATATGTATTTACTCCAGCGCACAGTGCGAAATATGAGCACTTTAGCGGAACTTTGCTGATAACTTTTAAAGGAAAGGGCGTAGATTCCTAAAATTTTGCAAAAATGTCTCCTATATTAGTGGATAGTGTTTGGCTCAAATTGGGCCACATAGGTCCGCGGTTTCCCGTAGCGTTCATGTAACTCCTGCTGCCGTTTTTACGTTTTACATTCATTTTTCAATCGATTTTGCTGCAAATTGGTATTGGTATTAGGTATAGCCCCCATTGAACGGTACCGGTAGATGGAACCTATTTTAAATGTTACAGAAACATTTTCCAATGTATTTGGTTGAATTTTAGCATTTTATGTTATTCGTAGATAGAAAACCACTGTGCGAAATATTAGCATCGTAGATACGCGTTTTTGGTATAGCCCCCATATGACGGGTTCCTTCATGTTAGGTATTTTAAATGTTGAAGACAAAAATTGCAGCCGATTTTGATGCAAATGTGCATTTTAAGATATTAGCGAATAAACATCCTCCTCACATAAAATCTGTCAACATTGGTCCACTTCTGGGTGAAGCCCCACAACCCTACACATCTCTTAAGGAGTAAAATGTCAATTTTTTTGTTTTCATTTGTATCTATAATGTTTATTGGTCCATTCAGCAGGTCTGTACCATTAATTTTGTTAATAATGTCTTTCAGATCAAGTTCAGGTCTGCACTGCATTACAATTTTAACGTATTTTGGTATTTGTACCGCAGCATCTAAAAATGTTGCACTATATGTAAATCACCAACATTTAAAGGTCAAAACTATAAAAATTGCGAGAGGTTTCTTAATTTTACAGAAATTATCACTGTTAGAATTAGTGAGTCCATTTCTTCAAAACACAGTCAACAATGGCGTTCATTGTCGCGTTTACCTTCCACTTTTGGAAAATGCAACTGAATAAAATTCCCGAAGTCTTTTTAGAAAATCTTGAATATCTCCAAAGACCGCGCGATACCGCACCAGTTTTATAGCTTTGCGAACAGAGGAGAATCCAATCTTTCAGATTATATATATCTTAACACGTGAATGTACGTAATTCACTTTTGAAATGACTACGGAAAATAAAAAAATACAATTTTGAAAACTTCAAAAAATCACTTCTTTCCGACTAAAATTGCACGAAAACAATAAGGGGTTTTTGCATTTTTTTAAAGTATAAAATATCATAATTGTTTTGTAAAATATTAAGAAAAATTAATCATGGCGTACTGAGTTACCATATGTCCGCGCCACGCTACTTTTTTAATGAATCCAAATTACATATATTTCTTAGAAAAACAATTATAAAACAAAAGTGCAACTTTAAGTGCATTTTTAAGTCGTTTCGCGGAGTAAATCGCAAAACTGAGTATGGATCATTTGCAGTGGAGTACTTAGCTAACGAATTCAATTAAAATTTAATTAATTTTATGTACTTCAAAATTCCTTAAAGTTCCACTAAACTTCCCATATTTCGCACTGTGCAGCGACCGGTAGTGTGCGCATACTGAAAGCAAGTGAGTGTAAATAATGCATTGAAATTTAGACGTGACAGGGAAAGTTTTCCCCAACTCCACAGCGGAAACTTAGCAAAAACACCTAGGTCAACAGATTCGCCTTTCCGATTAATGCAGATGCTGGACGAACGTTTTTCAAAATTAACAGACTGGTTAATGGCTAAAATGCAGTCTATGCTTGATAAGACAGAAGAACGCATATTAAATGAGATAAATAGTCGACTGTGCGATCTCAGAACGGATCTCAATAATTTAAATGATAGAGTTCAAAACTTGGAGAAGGGCTCAGAAGAAATCGAAGTTATGAAATCAGATATAAAAGACCTAAGAATGCAATTGTTAAGGCAGGAGAATTCACACGTTGCTTGCGAAATTCGAGTGAATGGAGTTCCTTTTCAAAATGGGGAAGACCTACACGACATTTTTAGCAAGATGTGCTGCTCTATGCAAATTGATACACCAAAACTGAAAACTATTCATCGCCTGAAAAACAGGAACAATATGAAAACCCGAAATTCACCAGATGGGGTCATACTTGCGAAATTCTTATCGCCTTACGACAAAAACTTTTTTTTGAAATCTGTGTCCAGTTTCAAAAAGCAAAATAACAACAGACTGCTACTGAATGCCATTGGCTTTGCATCAAATTCCGCATACTATATTAATGAAAATCTGTCCAATTCAAATTACTACTTTCTTCAAGAGGCTATACATTTAAAGAAAAAAGGTTTAATACAATCGGCCTATACCTTTCGTGGCCTCACATATATTAAACATCTCAATAGTAATGAACCAATATGTATTGTTGATAATGCGATTATCCACGAGCTTCGACTTCAACGAAATGGATCGATCCTGGAAGGAGAAAAACAAATATCTAATAACTCTTCCTAAATTTATTTTTATAACTCTTCTTAACTTTATTTTTTCATATTTTAATATTATTAACATTGTCTCAATTTATTTTATTTCATTTATTTTCCTGATATTGTTTAGGATATTCGATCATAAACGCGCTGCTGATGTTTCAAAACCTAATCATTTTTATGGCCCAAATGGGTAGCGTTGAAGGGGGTTCCAATGGCGTATTGAAAAATCTGGTTAAAGTATTAGCCAATCAAAAAAAGTCTCTAAATATTTGCCATATAAACGCTCAGAGCTTGCTGAACAAGATTGATGAATTTAAATATATTTTCGAGAATTCGGATATGGACGTAATATGCATCTCTGAGACATGGCTAAACTCTAATATTCCGAATAGCTTAATAAATTTAACTGGTTATACTGTTTTCAGATATGATAGGGAACGTCGAGGAGGGGGTGTGGCAATATATGTGAAATCTAATCTTAAAGCAAAAATCAGGATTAAATCTGTTTCTGGTGACCAAATAGAACATATTTTCATTGAACTCATATCGAATTCTAAAAAACTTCTAATAGGTTGTGTTTACCGACCAAACAATACAATAGATCTACAACAGCTTTACAATATTTTGGAAGGAGTTATAATGGGTTATAATGACATTGTTATTGCAGGGGATTTTAACTCTAACATTCTTGTTGGCTCGTCATTAACTGATTATATGTTAACACTTAGTCTCTTTGCTAGCAACAATACGAACCCTACACATTTTACATCTACGACCAACACGCTTCTTGATTTATTTTTCGTCAATAATGCCGAAAATATTCTTCTCTATGACCAATTATCTGCCCCATGTTTTTCAAAACATGACCTTATATTTCT
This sequence comes from Musca autumnalis, assembly GCF_047663935.1. Taxonomy (NCBI): domain Eukaryota; kingdom Metazoa; phylum Arthropoda; class Insecta; order Diptera; family Muscidae; genus Musca; species Musca autumnalis. Next base: position 116,514,716 of record NW_027411977.1, on the reverse strand, counting down.
TGCATATAATTTCACATTTCATGAAAACAACTAGACGTATTACTATAGGGATTTTCGAAACTTAAATTATGTGGCTATTAACAACAAAATACAAGAAGTTAATTGGAATGTGTTATACTCGCTTAATTCTGTTGATCAGCAGCTAGGGTTTCTCCAAGAAAATATTATAAGGATTTATAATGAGACAGTCCCACTAAAACTTAAGAGAATTAAAAAACATGGCAAACCTTGGTTTAACACCTCAATTGAGAAATGCATTAAGGACAGAGATCTAGCGTACTACAGGTGGAAGCGTTTTAAGACGCCAGAGCTTTATGAGGAATTCCGGTCTGCAAGAAGAGAAGCCAATTATCGCATACAAGCTGCAAAAACTGAATACTATGCAACAAAATTCCATGCTGCTATTGACTCTAAAAGTAAATGGAAGCTTATTAAAGACATTGGTATTGGAAAATCAAATTCTACCGATCAATTCCAAGGTGATATAAATATCCTAAATAATACCTTCATTAATGTTCCTATTTTACACACAGATAATACATACTACGGATCTGAATTTGAATCGGGCACCAGAGTAGATAGTGGGTATAATTTTGAGTTCAGGTGCGTTACTCCTGACGAGGTTCTGCTCAGTTTTAAACATGTGAAGTCAAATGCTATTGGCCTTGATGGTATTGACCCAAAATTCATTCGGATTTTACTGCCATACTTGTTATATCATTTTACATTCTTCTTCAATACCATATTGACTACTTCCATGTATCCCACTATATGGAAACACGCCAAAATAATACCAATCCCCAAAACAAATAATGAATTTCGCCCTATCTCAATACTCTGCTTTATTTCGAAAGTTTTCGAGAAAATACTCCATAAACAAATTTCAGCTTATCTTAATAGAGAGTCATTGCTGTCCGACAGACAATCCGGTTTTCGATCTGATCACAGTTGCATTAGTGCTTTAACCGATGTTACCGAAACTGTAAGAAGAAATATTGATGAGAATAAAGTATGCTTTCTAGTCCTGCTTGATCATTCTAAGGCGTTTGATTTAGTTGATCACCAACACCTCTGTAGGAAATTAAATACTTTTTTTAAGTTCACTTCCACTGCTACTAATCTCATTAAGTCTTACCTAAATGAACGCTTACAAACTGTGTGTGTAGGAAACACAAAATCTAGTCCCTTGTTAGTACCGAAAGGAGTTCCTCAGGGATCAATATTAGGACCACTATTATTTTCATTATACGCCAATGATCTACCACTACAATTAATCCACAGCAATGTCATGATGTATGCAGATGATGTACAGGTGTATATTACTGGTTCCGTAAACAAAATTAGTGAAAGCATTGCAAATCTTAATGAAGACCTTTCTCGTGTGCACAGATGGGCTACTGCAAATGGGCTTTTGCTTAACCCCCAGAAATCGAAGTGCCTTATTATACATAAAAATAAAAACTTTTCTCTACAAAACCCCCACATTGTCATTAATAACCAAAATATTGACATAGTCTCCAGTGTGAAGAACTTAGGTGTGGTGTTTAATAGCACATTAAGTTGGTCAAACCACGTTGATCTAGCTGCTGGGCAAACGTATGCCAAACTGCGAGTATTATGGGCCACACAGTCTTTTACACCAATTAAAATTCGAATCCTGTTGGCAAAAACTTTCTTGGTTCCCAGTTTACTTTATGGATGTGAACTTTTTGCAAGCTGTGACTCATTGAGCCAGAGGAAACTGAATGTTGCATTTAACAACATTATTCGTTATATCTATGGATTAAAAAAGAATCAACATGTGTCTCATCTTGCACAGTCCCTTTATGGTGTTAGTTTCAATACACTTCTGCGGATAAAGTCTCTATTATTTCTACATAAAATTATTGTTAAGAAGAAACCAATATATCTCTTTGAGAAATTACAATTTACACGGTCCTACAGAGGCAAAAAACTAGTTCCATTTATTCGTCGATTCACTGTATCTGATTGGCAGTTCTACATTAACTCGATTAGTCTTTGGAACTCTCTTCCCCACGAAATTCAAACCATCAGCAACGCGTTTTCTTTTAAAAAACAACTTTTCAATCTTTTTCGTGCCTAATTTTTTTTATATAATTCCTTTAATAACCATTGTTTTTCTTTTTTTGGAATATTTACATATTGTTAAATTAAAATTTATAGATTTAATAATGTTCACTTATGCTTTTAAATTAACTTTGTAATATTATAGTATTAAAATAAGATAATTATTAAATAGTAAATTGGATAGTTCATGATACAATTAAACCTGTACTGTAATTATAAGTTTTAACTTGTTGTGCAGGTGTTCAAGTAAATAAAATAAATAAATAAATAAAAATAAACTTGCACTCAGTAAGCTGGAGCAAATGTTTGCCTAATGTGGCCTTACCTTATGATTGTTTAAACGCTTACATGTTTTCCACCAAATGTTTTTTTTTTTTATTTTTAACAAAAAAATTCCCGTGGCGACGGCCAGCATTGAACACACAACCCTAGAATTTGTAGTCGCACACATACTCTCTATGCCACCGTACTCATAACTAACCAGCGGAATTTTATGCAACCCCCATTTTTGGTCCGATTCATGTCAAATTTTGGGACAGGGCATATTTTTGGCTTCTGATTAACCCTAGAATTTGTAGTCGCACACACACGCTCTATGTTAGAAATTCTCTCAGCCATAACCTTCAAAATGTCGAAATCGGAAGGTATCGCTTTATGGGGCGGGGGACTGGAAATATACCGACAACTTTCAGGTCGAAAGTTTTATATACCCAAGGAAGACTTAATATCAAATTTCAGCCATTCCGGAGGGATATTGAGGCCACAACTTTCAAAATACCGGCAATCGGGAGGTACCGTTCTATGGGGGCTATAAGAAGACGTGGACAAATACCTATACATTTCAGGTGGACAGTTGTATATCCCCAAGGAAGACTAAATACAAAACTTCAGTCACTTCGGTGGAATATTAAGGCCACAACCTTCAAAATACCGAATATTGGGAGATACCGTTCTATGGGGGCATTATGAAGACGCGGTCCCATACCGACAAATTTCAGGTGGAAAGTTTTATATCCCAACGAAAGACTAAATACAAAATGCCAATAATTTCGGCGGAATATTGAGGCCACGACCTTCAAAATACGGAATATTGGGAGGAACTGTTCTATGGGGGCTTTATGACAAATTTCAGGTCGAAAGTTTTATACCCCCAACGAAGACTAAATACAAAATTTCAGTAATTTCGGTGGCCTATTGAGGACACAACCTTAAAAATACCGCAAATCGGCAGGTACCATTCTATGAGGGCTATATGAAGGCGTGGAACTATACCGACAAATTTCAGGTGAAACGCTTTATATCCCCAAGGAAGACTAAAAACAATATTTCAGTAATTTCGGTGGGATATTGAGGACACAAGTGAACTTATTCGAAATTTTGTGTGGGAGGTACCTGAACACGAAAGAAAAAGCTACATAATATGAATGAAATCCTACCTTGTATCAATGAAATTTGTCATTGATTTTGAACCAACGTACAATGAAAAAAGTTTCATTGAGTTTCATTGGAGTTAAATTAACGAACTTGTTCATTAATGCAATGAAAATCCTTCATTGATGCAATGAAGCTTCTTCTTTAATGCAATGAAATACATACATTGCTGTAATGAAACTTCTTCATTTATGCAATGAAGCCTTACGTTGGTTCAAAATCAATGACACAATTCATTGATTTAACGTAAGATTTCATTCATGTTATGAAATCATTTCATACTCACGTAATGAACAAAAATGAAGTCAATGCCAAATGTGTTTATTTCGTTTTGTTGTTGACAGTAAATACAACAAGTTATTTTTAATTCCTCAGATATTAACCACATTAATGATAGTATTGGGCGTTGTCATCTGTAAGTAAAATTGAAATAATAAACAAATTGTTAACAAATTAACTGGTTTCCTAAACAATAACTTACCTCCAATTTATGTCGCTGTGTGATACCATATCTACGTCGATCATTAGATTTTCTATTTTTTATCTCCATTGCAAATATAAATGAAAATTAAAAAAAAAAAAAACGAGGACATAAAAACTATAAAAAATTAGTTTAACCAATATTTGAATTTTCATTTCACATTAAACACTTCATACTTACTTTCAGCGAAGTTAATTATCCCTTTGTGCGCTGTCATTTGTAAGCAAAATTGAAAAACATAAACATTTTTTAGTAATATATCTGGGTTTCTAAACAATAAACTGCCTTTAATTTGTTTCGTTCTACAGCCCACTATGCGCAATTCAATGTGTACTTCCAGGCGGTTAGGATACAAGAATTCCTTTTTCTAAATTTGAGGTGCTTCTTTGGCCGATGCTAACACTTTCGCCGCCACTCCACTCATCTTTAGATTTTCTATTGATTGCTCCTATTCCATTCTTCCGAAAGAGAAATATTTAAAGTTGCCTCTCGTAAGCTGAGAAGTGTATACAAAATCATATACCGCACCGAGAAAGAAGCCAGGTTCAAACTGAAGGAGTTACTTGGCAGGCCCTAAATAGTAACCACACGAATTGACAGGAGAATGATTAAAGAAATTGACGAAAGAGCCCAAAGCAGCACCAGAAAATTTGCATTTTTAATTAAAAATGATTTTGGAGTAAGTGTGTCACATGGAAAAGTCAGAAAAGTGCTACCTAATAACAAGGTTTCCAGAGGGTAAGAAATATTTCTACCATAAAATGTTTGTATAGGTCCACGTTTTGATATAGCCCCCATAGGACGATATCTCCCGATTTTCGGTATTTTGAACGGTTTGGCCTCATTATCACACCGACATGGCTGAAATTTGGTATTTAGTCTTCGTTAGGGGTATAGAACTTTCCCCCAGAAATTTGTAGGTATAGGTCCACGCCATCATATAGCTCCCATAGAACGGTGCCTTCCGATTTTCGGTATTTTGAAGGTTGTGGTCACATTAATCCACCGAAATGGCTGAAATTTGTGGTGGAGGGTATAAAAAGTTCGGCCCGACCGAACTTAACGCTTTTCCTACTTGTTTCGTTTACTATATTATTATTATTTTTTTTTTTGAGTTTTGCATGACATTAGCTATGTAGGCATTTTAATATTTTTTGCTTTGGGTAAATTTTATGGTATCAAATGACTTCTGTCGTGTTTGGTTGCACCAGGGACGTACGCAGGATTTCATTTCGCCCACCACCTTGACTTAAAATTATGAAATTAAAAAATGTTGTGTAGCGTTACATAAAGCTATTTTAAAGGGTTTTTAGTTGATTTTATATGAAATATTGACACAAAGTATATAATTTCAATAGAGGGAGTTTACAATATTTTAGATATAACTTTGAAATTTGGAACAGAGTATAATATATTAGTCTTTGGATGTTTAGAATTGAAATGAACCATATTAGAACCCGTTCAGTATAGTCCCCATACAAAAATTCCGCCTGGTATTTTGAAGTTTTTAACGAATTTCTCCAACAGAATTGACGCAATAACTAAAAAATCTTTTAAATGAATATTACCCATGTAGGTTTACGTTTTAATGTATCCCAGAATTTTTAACCACAGTAGCTCTTATTTCGCATTTTCGACTCTATTTCAAAGATTTTCAGTATATCTCCTTCTTTAAAGTACATATTCATATATCCCACATTAACTTCAGTCCCATTAAAAAAGTTTTGTCTTTTTTGCCTTATCAAGTTATCAATTGAACACATTTTTACCGCGAGGACTGATTCTGATAAGAAGATCTATCTAAAAACCCTATTAATGTTATTTGTATACCAATAATAAATTGAAATAAATAATTCCACAAAGAGAATAACTCGAATCCGCGAGTGCAGATTGGACTTGTACCGAACTATTGGAAGAAAGTAATATTCTTTATTGTCATAAAAAACACCAACACTATTTTACCAGAAGTGATAGAGTCCATGCAAGACAACTAACAAATTTAGAAAATTACATTTTACTACCAAAAATGTGTAGATTCTTGCAGGTTCTGGAACAGGCATTTAGAAAAAAACAGAAAACATTTTTATCAGGAGTCGGGCGATACCAACTTCCACTCATAGACTTCGAATTCTACTCGCAGTACTGTTTGAGACTACGAAATCCACATTAAGTCTCGGCAAAATTTTACCTAAGTCCTGACAAAATAGGTTAAGTCGAAAATCTCCATCAACTGATATACGAATGGTTGTTGTTCCGCCTTATTTCAATTTAAATTGATGTTTATAAACTCGATGACATTTAAAACTTTCCAAGGACTATGACTTCTGTCGGCACAGCAGAGGCAAATTTATGAAAATTCATATCTTTTTTTCTCGAAAACAAGTTAAAAAGCATCAGTCGGTTTTGCCGACATAGATATACCCTCAGCCTGTGTGAGTTGAGACTTTAATATATAGACAGATCGAATACGGGCTTCATAACCAAAATCTTTGTCCTAAAAATTGTGTAGTCAGGGAGTTTCAGAATTTCATGGCCTTTTTTGGACGTATAAACTTTCCGACAAACATATCGAAACATTTGTGTATAAAACTTCACGATTGTGGGCGTTGCGAATAAATGCTTATGTTGAGCTCATAAATTTGACTTCAATAAGAGCGCAAAAGTTTTGCACTTTTGTGGAGAAGATACCTGAAAGAATGGTCCATTTTGGAAGTGGACCTAATTTTGGTAGTCATTCCTTTTGATAATTATGGTGTCAAGCCATCATATTAGTTGGTCATGGTAAGATTTAGAGCTTTTGAACCGTTATGTCAGGAAGCATAGACTTACCCACGAAAAATAGAATATCGCTGTAAACATGACCGCAAGCAGTAGCATTGGTCAAAATGTCTAATGGATTCTCGAACAGCCCTTATATTGTACTTATGTTGAAATTTTGTTAGGGAGGTATCCGAAGATGTTGTCGCATATAGACCTTCTTGGTACTTGATATACATATGTACGTCCGGAAGTAATTTTAGGATGTTCAAAGTTTTGGTGAAATCGGATATTGCATTTTGAGTGGGAGGTACCTGAAAAAGTGAACCGATATAATCCATATCCGAACCTAATCTATGTCTCGAAGAAATCGATTTGGACCTTCGAGAGTTATTGTACGCACCATTTTAGAGAAACATTTTGTAGTCTTATGGGAAAAAAGGAGTGGACCGATATAACTTAAAGTTCGGTTGATCCGTTTGAGAGTTCTTATGCGCTCGAGCCAGACAGACGAACGAACTGGGCTAAATCGACGCCAAATTATTTGAAGCGGTTTTTGTCGAAACATATGTGAAGTCAAAGGCCATTATTTCGATGAGGTACATTTTTATCGTTAGCCTAAAGGCCGAAATTACAGCAGATTTTAATACCATTTAACCAAATTGAGCATTAATTTCGTTTCAGCTACAACTTTGTTAATGATAGGAAAAAAAAATCTGGTGGGTATGTCACTTATAGCAGATATTAGCACTTTATGACGCACAACAATAAATTTTCTCCATTAAATAAATAATAAAAAAATGAAGGTAGTAAAACAATTTTCTAATTGGTTTTAGAGATGTACTCCACGGAAAACACTTGATATATCTTACATTTTGTCCAGTAAATAGTCATTCCATGCACTTCCAATCCGCACAATACTAAACTCGTCGTTTTTTGAATACTGAATGAGTTTAAAGCCTCAAGACCTTTATATTCATTACAGAATTCACCGAGCCTTTATTATTTGATTATGAAATAACATGAGATATAGAAGTAATTCAGATTTTACTGGAAGTTTTTCACAAAAATAGTATTCAAACAAAAAAATTTTAAATATTTCATAAAGTAAAAAAATATTTTTTTTTAGAGGAAAAACGCATTAACTTGTTAAAGTAGCTCAAAAAATTTTAGTCTGCCAAACCATTTCGGGGAGGACCCGGGCCCCCAGTGGCCCCCCCATGCGTACGTCCCTGGGTTGCACTACAGTCACTTGACGTCTACCTGGCTTATTGTACCGATAATATGTTTGTTGCTTTTGGCCATTGTTTGCTGTATTTTTCTTTGTTATGGCTTACAATTATAGTCAACGAAATTTTATAAATTGAGTTTATAAGCAATTTCTACTTGGAATTTAATATAGAATACTGTTAATTCTAATTATTGGCCTTGGAGGCTTTTGTATTATTATATGGATTAAATAAATAAATAATAAAATGAATAAAATAAAATGATGTTTTATTTTAAATTTTGTAATAATTTTGGTTTTGCAAAAATTAAGTTGACTAACTGTATTTATGTATTTGACTCCATACATATGCATGTAGCCAATATATGTGTTCTTTTTGTGAATGTCAAAAATATAATTTGTTTAAAAAAGACAAAATAATTGAAAGACAAATCTTATAAATTAATAGATTTACAAAGAATACAAGGGTGATACCTATACATAAGATAATACCCCGGTTACACTTTACCCGATTAACCCAGTGGGTTTGGATTTAAAATGTGAATTCCATAGCTCAAACGTCAAATGAATCCTCTCGAAGTGGGTTAACCCGGCAAAAAACTATAGTGTAACCGTACTATAATATTCGATAAGATAGTATTAGGGATTTCGAAAATGTTTCATTTATTTAATAAAACTGTTTCATTTTTTTAACGAAACTGTTTCATTAATTTTGGAGCAAACCAAAAACATCGAATAAAAAATTTTTTCGCCATTTTTTACATATTTTTCTTAACTTTACAAAAAATAGAAGATTCATTACATCAATGAAATCCGTTACGTTTATACAATGAAACCAAAAATCATTAAATTTTAAATAACGTAAAGTTTCATAGCATGAAAGAAATATTTCGTTATATTAATGGAACGTTTCATAACATCAATGAAAAATAATCAACGAAACCTGTTCATTGATACAACGAGGCATTTTTCTTTCAGTGAAGGAATGGGCAAATATAATCCATATTCAAACCTGATCTATATCTGGTAGATATATTAGGATGCGTAAAGTATGGACCAAATCGGTGCATCCCTTCAAGAGTTATCGTGCGCACAAATTTTCTTTCAGTGAAGGAATGGGCAAATATAATCCATATTCAAACCTGATCTATATCTGGTAGATATATTAGGATGCGTAAAGTATGGACCAAATCGGTGCATCCCTTCAAGAGTTATCGTGCGCACAAATTTTCCGAACATTTTTGAACTTTTGTGGGGGAGGTACTTGAAGGAGTGAACCGATATGGCTTATCTTCGAACTTAAACTATGTTTGAAAAAAATATTACTAAGGCCAAATTTTGGATCGTATCTTTAGAACCGTTCGAGAGTTATCTTGCGCTCCAACCACTACACACGGTGTCATAGGGGTTTTTTGAAACATTCAGGCTATTTTCTCAGGAAGTAGGGTTTTGACACTAATGAAACTTGTACCGCCGTATGGGGGCCGTGAATACAAGATGCTACAACAAAAATCAAAACGATTCGAGAGCGGGTCCTAAACTAAACTTTTCCGAAATTTTGTGTGTGAGGTACCCGAAGGCGAGGACCGATTGAGTCCATATTGGATCCTTATCTAAGTTTTGTAGAAATTTCACGATGTGCAAACTTTGGACCAAATCGGTTACTCCCTTCAAGAGTTATCGTGCACACTAAGTTTCCGAACTTTTGTGGGCGAGGTACCGGAGTGTACCGATATAACCCATTTTCGAACTTAAACTAAGCGAAAGCCAAATTTTTGACCAAATCGGTTCATTCATTCGAGAGTTATCTAAATTTGCTAAATCGACTCCAAATTGTCTGAAACACATTTCGTCCAAACATACTAGGGGTCTAAAACCATTATTTCGATGAGGCACATTTTGCCCGTATGAAAGTGTATATACCCTCGTTAGCATAAATGCTGAGGGTATAATGAGAAGAGTCCTTAATAATTATGAAGGACTTGGGCGTCAATTTCTTTCACCCTAAATGCGCACGACAATTTACAAAGGAGTTCAAAAGCTGGCATTTCCAGTACTTAGAAGCATTTTCGGATATCCCGATTGGTAATTTCAACATGATTTTATAAACTTTTGTACACTTCGAGTCATCAAAACTTAAATTTTTGAAAATAAATGCGGATATCCTGGAGTGGCCGTCATATTCTACAGTAGTAAATATTATCTAAAATGTATGGGAATGACTTATGCGTAAAATAAACGACTAAAGGAGACAGTACGCTTCCAAAAATAAACTTGTTGAAAGAAAAAAGCAAGCTTTGTTAGGCATTACACCTGTTTATTAGACAGCGGAATCCTATGCAAATGCATATATGGTTAGGATGGTAGTATAGAAAATCTGATTAGACAGAAACTGGTTTTATCACAAAATAAAACGAATTAGGTCCAGAAATTTGTGCATATTTTGCATATTTTGACATATTTTTACATATTTGAATTAAATCAGCATATGCAAAACCATATGCAAAAATATATACAAGGATTTGTGGTCAAAAATCCCACCGAAGTGGTTGAAATGTGGTATTAAGTCTTCGTTAGGGGTATAAAACTTTACACATGAAATTTGTCCGCATGGGTCCACGTCTTCATATTGCCCTCATAAACGGTATCTCCCGATTTCCGATATTTTGAAGGTTGTGGCCCCAACATCACACTTATATGGCTGACATTTTGTATAAAGTCTTCGTTGGGAGTATAGAACTTTCCACCTGAAATTTGTCAGTTTGTATCCACGTCTTCATATAGCCCCCATAGAATGATACCTTGCGATTTTCGGTATTTTGAAAGTTGTAGCCTCAATATCCCTCCGAAATGGCTGAAATTTGGTATTAAGTCTTCCTTGGGGGTATAAAACTTTCCACCTGAAATTTCTCGATACAGGTCCACGTCTTCATATAACCCCTATAGAACGGTACCTCTGGAATTCTGGTATTTAGAAGGTTGTGGCCTCAGTACCCCTCCGAAATGTGTGAAATTTAGTATTAAGTCCTCCTTGTGGGTATAAAACTTTCCACCTGAAATTTGTCGGTGTAGGTTCACGTCTTCATATAGACTCTAAACCTCCCAATTTCTGGTATTTTGAAGGTTGTGGCCTCAATATCCCGACAAAATGGCTGAAATTTGGTATTAAGTCTTCCTTTGGGGTAAACAACTTTCCACCTAAATTTTGTCGGTTTAGGTTCAGGCCTTCGTATAGCCCCCATATAAGGATAGCTTCCGATTTTCGATATTTTGAAGGTTGAGGCTGTGGTTATACATTTTTCTATTTTATTGACTTGTTTGAAAAGAATTTTAAACAGAAAAATTTTAAATACAAATATTTTTGTACCTATTATTGAAATATTTGTTGCATAAGAAAATATGTAAAATGCATAAATTTTGCATATGCAAAAATTTCTGCATTTTGCATATGTCGTATGTTTCGTTTGTAATTTAATCAGAATCCAAAAATATGCCCAGTTCCAAAATTTGACATGAATCGGACCAAAACTAGGGGTTGCATAAAATTACGCTGTCTACTGATTATTTAAATTATTAAATTATTAAATTATTTATTAAAGTGAGCGGCAGTGTTAAAGTAGTTAATTTTGTTTACATTACTTTGTAATGAGTTAGATAATGACTAATGCTTCCGAATTTTTGCAGGGCTCCATCTCTTGAAGTGTAGCTCATGCAACTCGCAGTTCATACAATGTTTATATACAATCCATCAATTTTAACCAATATTTCTCGCACTTTCAGAAGTCCACCACAGAATTTTTTCTCTTGGAAGTCAATTCTGTGATGACAAATTTAAATACCAAGATTCGTTCATAATCGATTCCCTGATGGACACGAAATTCATTTAAACCACCGTACTCATTCGTTTGTCCGTCAACCACTATAACGACCATAACAACAATTTTAAGTACACAACAACTGACACCCTCAGTGTAAAAACAAATACTCTGTAATTTGGACAAAATGAAATTGAAGGCAGAAGAACATTTCCAGTGTAATAGTGGATAACATTGGGAAACATTCACGACGAATGCCAGACAGCAGCAATTCAAGTAAAAAAACATCTAAATTTACATTGTTTGTGTTGAATGTCATAGACACGGTGCCATGTAAACATAAGAGAAACAATTAAAAACATAACAAATTGGCATGCGATGCCGATTTTTTTATACCCTATAAAGTTATATACTTAAGTTATTTTAGTGTACAAACTCATATAGTCAAGATGTGTCGAAAATTATAGATTAGATATCGATCTTTAACCAATACATAATATTTAAAATTCTTTCTTGGCACAAAACTAACCATGACCTGTGTAAGGTGTATAAAGAAACAAGAGATACTTGGTTAGGCAACTGCCATTAAATTACAAGGACCTCATATTTCTTTCACTTTGCTGGGCAAAAGCCATTCTGAATTGTACATCTCATTCAACCCTTCTAAAACTTGGTGTCCACATCGAATGTTCGTATCAACTGTTTGAATCTCTGTGTTGCCTTGCCATTCTTTCGCACTTTATGTTAGTTAGATGAGTAGACATTTCATGAGTACATTTCACAGTGTTGTGAGTTGTACTCGAATCAGAGATATCTAAGAATTAATCGTTCGAATTACTACCAAAATCCTGTTATGGCAGAAAATTCTTGTTTGATTTAAAACAAAAATATATCAACTAATTTTCAAAGAATCGAAGTTTGGTAGTAGTTCGAACGAACGTTTGGTCGAATCATCTTAATAAAACAGAACGTAATAAGTCAGTAACGCCATTGATGTAATTAACAGCAGTATCGAGAGAATGGCTGAAGCAGGGTATAATTCATACCTTATGAGCTGCCTTTAACACCTATTAAAGGTAGTGAGCTAACATGTGCTGTGCGTTCATTCATAAGAACGTGCTATAAAAAAATAAAAACAAAGAAAAAAGAAAAGGCCGACGATTTGCGAATCTGCACCTGGAATGTTCGAACACTTTATAGAGAAGGTGCAGTATACGCACTGTACATAAAAAGTACAAGGCCGACATTACTGCCATACAGGAAAAAGCGTCACAAGAACACCCCATGAGTTTGGTTGCGGATTTGTAGTTGGTCGGAAGTTAAAACATCTGATCTCCAGTTTCATCCTAGTGAATAAAATATTCGCTACAATTCGATTAAAAGCAAAATTCTTCAACATCAGATTTATTTGCCCTCATGCTCCCACTAAAGACAAGAATGCAAAGAAACTTGTGACCGTTGCCCTGCACCTAGCTGTCTCCAGATCAAAGAACAAGTAACCAAATTGATCATGTTGTGATCGATGGAAGACGTTCATCGATCGTGTTGGATGTAAGATCGTTCCGAGGAGCAAACATAGACTCGGGCCACTACCTTGTTGCAGCAAAGGTACGTACCCGTCTAAACGTTGCAAATAAATCAAGAACAGATACAAAGCGGAAGTTGGAATCGATAGGCTGCAGACACAACAGATATCCACAGCATATTCCACTCAACTAGCCCAATTGCTTAATAAAAGCACTTCTCATCTCAATAACATATCAGGACAATGGCAAAACATTGCCCACTCCATGCAAACAGCCGCGAAATCAGTACTTGGATACCAGAGACTTCCACCAAGGAATCCATGGTATGACTAGGATTGCCGTGGCGCTGCCGAAGAGAAAAATGCAGCTACTTTACAATCAGTAGCAACGCGTAGCGCCCAGAATTATCGGGAAAAAAGGAGGGAGGAGGAACATATTTTCCGCAGGAAAAAGAGAGAAATTTTAAAGCGTGGCTTTGAGATGTTCAGGATCCAGTATGAAGTCCGAAAATTTTACCAAAGAGTGAAACATCAAACTGGTGGCTTTGGTTCAAGGAGTAGAGTCCAGAAAGTTAATCTGGTAACAGGTGCAGAAAGTGTGCTCGGGATATGGAAAGAAAATTTTTCAAAATTGTTTATATAAAACTACTAGCGAAGACGACGAAGATATAACAGATCCGATCCCAGAAGATGGTATTGAATGTACACCGCCAGACATCAATAAATCCGCTGAAGAATATTTAGGCTCGGGGTCGATGGGTTACCATCCGAACTGTTCAAGATTGACGGCGGCATGGTGCATCAGTTAGTTACTACCATCTGGCGAAAACAACAAGTAACCGATGATTGTAACGTTAGCCTCCTCTATTCCGTCCACAAGGAGTAAGATAAATATGTGTGCTTAAAGTATAGGGACATAAGCCTACACCGTACTGTATATAAGATAGCGACTCGGATATTGTGTGACGGACTTAATCCTATAATTATCAAAATAATTGCGCCATGCCAAAGCGTCATTAGACCTGGCAAATCCCCATTGACCAGATATTTACCTTGCTGCAAATCCTGGAAAAGATGCAAATCGACACTTACCATATCTTTACAGTGTTTTTATAAATTGGGTGACGTAGGGGATAAAATATATCAATGAACGGTGCTAACCGGCTTAAACATGGCAAAGCTCAGAATTAATCTTGGTCCCTCTTGCAACTCAAGTGGACACTGGCCTCCCCGTGGTGTCACCTGGGGAGCTGCCTTTAACACCCGTTAAAGGTACTCAGCTAACATGTATCTCGCGTTCACCCACAAGAATGTTAAAAACTTAGTTTTGGGCGTTGGGTTAGTAACCCTCCCCTAGAAAAAGCAGCCCACTGTGAAAAAACGAAAGAAAAGAAAAACAAACCACTTTAAAGTTGACGAACTTCGCAAACGTTTTAAGGCCCATGATCTGCGAATCTGATCAAGGTCGACATTACTGCCATACATGAAATACGATGGATTGGAAAAAGCGTCACAACAACACCTAAAGGTGACGCACTATATTATAGCTTCCACCACGCAAACCATGAATTTGGCTGGGGATTTGTAGTTGGTCGGAGGTTAAAACATCTGGTCTCCCGATTCACCCTAGCGAATGAAAGACTCGCTGCAATTCGATTAAAAGCAAAATTCTTCAACATCGGCTTTATTTGCGCTCTTGCTCCCACTGAAGACAAGGACGAAAAGAAACATATGACCCTTGTCCTGCCCTAGATATTAACATTATTCTTGGCGATTTTTATGCCAAAATTGGAAGGAAGAATACCTTTGGCCCAACAGTCGGGAAATTCAGTCTTCACAGTGAAGCATCTGACAATGAAATGAAGCTGATAGACTTTGCAGCTGCAAAAACATGGTAGTTAGCAGTACCATATTTAAGCATCCTTATATTCATAAGGGCACCTGGCTGTCTCCAGAGCAAAGAACAAGTAACCAAATTGATCATGTTGTGATAGATGGAAGACATTCATCGATCGTGTTGGATGTACGATCGTTCCGAGGAGCAAACGTAGATTCGGGCCACTACCTTGTTGCAGCAAAGGTACCTACCCGTCTAAACGTTGCAAATAAATCAAGAACAGATACAACGCGGAAGACATCGGTAGGCTGCAAACACAACAGATAGCTACAGCATATTTCACTCAACTATCCCAATTGCTTAATGAAAGCACTCCTCGTCCCGACAACATATCAGCACAATGGCAAAATATTGTCCACTCTATGCAAACAGCCGCAAAATCCATACTTGGATACCAGAGACCTCCACCAAGGAAGCCATGGTATGACCAGGAGTGACGTGCTGCTGCCGAAGAGAAAAATGCGGCATATAGGGCTATTCAATAATCAGTAGCAACGCGTAACGCACAAGAGAAGTATTGGGGAAAAGAGAGATGAAAAAGCGGGAGTGTGAACAGATCGAGATGTACTGGAGACAGAATGAAGTTCGAAAATTCTACCAAAGAGTGAAACATAAAACTGATGGCTTTGGAACTGGCACATCCTCCCGTAGAGACCAGCAAGGTAATCTGGTAACTGATAAAGATATTGTGCTAAGGATATGCAAAGAAAATTTTTCCAAACTGTTGTTATCCGATTGTAGCGAAGACGGCGAAGATACCACAGATCCAATCCCAGAAGATGGTATTGAATGTATACCGCCCAGCCAAGATGAGGTAAAGACAGCAATAAACCAGCTGAAGAATAATAAGGCACCAGGAGCACATGGCCTACCAGCCGAGCTGTTTAAAACCGGAGGCGACATGCTGATTAGGTGTATGCATAAGCTAGTTAGCACCATTTGGCAGGAAAAAGTCCACACGAAGGGAGATAAAGCTGTGTGATCCAATTACGGGGGCATAAGTCTGTTCCCTATTGCATATACATAAGATAGTATATGGCATATTGTGTGGGCGACTAATACCTATGGTCAATGAAATAAATTATCACTTTATAAAACACTGATACTGCCCCTGCTAATGTGTGGTTCCGAAGCATTGGTACTTGCGCAAGCAGATAAAGCAGTGCTTGGTGTGTTCAAGAGAAAAATTCTTCGAACGATCTACGGTCCAATCTGCGTTGACGGCGAATAGTTAATATTTCAAAATAGGTTTGTGTTGATAATTTTTCTGTTTAAAATTTTCTTAAGACAAATCAATAAAATAGAGAAATGAATAATCGCAGCCACAACCTTCAAAATACGGGAAATCGGGAGGTACCGTTCTATGGGGGCTATATGAAGACGTGAACCTATACTGACACATTTCAGATGAAGAGTTTTATAGTCCCAAAGAAAACTTAATATCAAATTTCAGCCATTTCGGAGGGATATTGAGACCACAGCCTTCAAAATATCGTAAATCGGGAGGTGCCGTTCTATGAAGGCTCTATGAAGACGTGGACCTCTATCGACAAATTTCCAAATATCAAATTTCAGTCATTTCGGTTGAATATTGAGGCAACAACTTTTAAAATACTGAAAATCGGGAGATACCGTTATGTGTAGAGTTTGGGAATTCCAGACTTTTTTCATTCCCGGGAATTCCCGGGACTATGGGAAATCGAATCCGTAGGGCATAGACGTGACAGAGAGCAAGCAAACATGAACTACTTACTCCCTTTATGTGTAGTTGTGTCGTTAGTTATCTCTTTGGAACAATATTAAGGGTAAAATACGAAAGGGTCAAAAAGCAATAGCAAACATCTTAAAAGACGTTTCGCCAAAATCTTGACAGAACCAATAAATCATATACGGTATATGGCAGCTGTTCATGAATATCTATATGTATGCGATCAAAATCCAATTATTCCTGACTAATTTGCGGAGGTTATATAAAATATTAAATGTTTCTCACTACCATCCTAGCAAAGATTCCTTGATATCAAAGAGTCCTGTCCTATTATATTTTTAAAATAACCGATATGGTATGTTGTTATTGGTTCGAAGATCGTACATAGAACAAATCGCTTTATAGCGAATTTTTATACGGCTGACCTTTTGAGTACACGACTTCACAATTGCAACACGGTGGCACCAATGATTAGAGGCGTACTTATATGAACATTCATACCATAGTTATTACAGGCTTCCAATCCTAATATACCCCATTTGCCACTTAAACATTATAACAAAAAAATATTGCTCCACAACATCCCATTCGGGACAAGGGAGACTTCTCTCATATCAATTAGTGCACCCCGATTCATATTTAGCTCAATGATACTGGACCTACTGTTTATCGCCGAGTCCGAACGGCGTGTCATAAGACACCACTTGTGGAGAAGTTTTTCAAGGCTGAAATACTCAGGAAATGTCGCCAACATTACTGAGGGGTATTTTGCCACCGTTGAAAAATGTTTGATGTTGCCTGGCCGGGGAATCGAACCACCGACCTTCTGCGTGCTAGGCGGGCGTGCATACCATTGCACCACGATGGCACCCACTTAAACATTATACAGTTTTTAATATTGCATACAATAATTTTAGAAAATACAGCAACTCGAATAGATCACAGCTTTTATATCTTAGCAAATTAATATCCTTCAGGAACGCCATCAATAAAAATATAGACTAGAACAGCAAGGAAATGGCTTCAAAAAGTTCAGAATGCTTCTATTCTTTGCGTAATCAACTAAAAATATAGAATTATGTGAGGTTCGAATTCCAGAGAAAAACACCAATTATCGAGAGGAGCAAAATGTATATATTTTATACGTATTATCTCGATTTTTCCAATGGACCCGCAATTACGAATATTCGAGGCACGAATTATCGCTACTCCACTATATTGTCAATATTAAATAACTATAAGGCAAACAAGTAAGAACGGCGTTAAGTTCGGCTGGGCGAACTTGTTATACCCTCCAACACGGGATGTATTGAAGTAAAATGGTACAATTAGTTTCCTTTCGTATATGAAGAAGACAAATACCCAGATAATGTGGCTAAAACCTAAAAAAATACCAAAAATCAAGAGGTATGCTTCCATGGGGGATAAAGGAAGACGTGGACCAATACTAATAATTCTTTTCTGGAATATTTTATAACCCCAGAGAAGACTAAATAACCAAATTTCAGCCACTTCAATGGATTATTGTGGCCATAACGTTCAAAATACCGAAAATCGGGAGGTACCGTTCTATGGGGGCTATGGAATTGACAATTGAAATCGAGTGGATTTCGTAAATGTAAACTTAGCACAATATTGAAAAGTGTGCCAAATCTGAAAAGTGTGCCAAGTATTAGTTCGATTGGTTAACTGCAACTCTGCAAATTCAAATAAAATAAAACACTGTAAAACCGTGCAAAAATGGGCCAATTTTGGTTTTGATTTCATATTCATGTATTGTCATCCAAATCTGAAAAGTGTGCAAAGTTTTAGTTCGATTCGTCAACTGCAACTGTGTTAAAAATAAGATTCCAGATTTGAACTAAACGGACACCAAAGCAAGTTAAATAAAACACTGTAAAAATGAAATATTTAATGAATTGGCACATTGTATTGTAATCATATATCAATTTACAGCTTGATCGGTCCTTTATTGTGCTCTGAGTGCATTATTTGTATCATATCAGATGCTAATATATATGGGAGCTATATCCAAATGTTGACCGATTTTATTTATTTTCTACAGAAATAGTCCTTGGACCGAAGATAAATATATGTATATATAAATATATAAATGTGCTTTTCAGGAGTTTTAATAAACTTTTAACATACATTTCCACTACGTGCGCCGGTATAATTCAATGTAAATACCAAATTTCCTATGATAAACATAAGATTCTGTGCGAAATATTGCGAGCACTATCTTCATATCAAGAGTCAGAAAAGACATTTTCTAATAGTGGTGTCGTAAGACACGTCGCTCGGATTCGGCTACAAAAAGTAAGGTTCATATTATTGAGCTAATATAAATCGGGTTGTAATCATTGATACGTCCCTTAAGGGATGTTTGTGGGTACAGATCGCTCAGTTACACAAAGATCGGACACCACAGACATAACTAAAAATGTGCGTCTTCTGGGTTAGCAAATACGACTTATGTTTTATCTTGTGTCAAATTTTCATGTCTATATCTCTAAAACTCAAAAAGTTACAGCTCATTTAATACAAGTTTGAAAAAAATCGACAACAAATTTTTTTGAGTTTATAAAGAACAATTTAGCACCGATTTTTGGCTTGCTGTTTGTAAAATATGGTGCAAGTAGTTATTTTATTTTTTTGTTTAATATTCTTTTTAAGTTGGGAAATCAAATTTCAACAGTTTTTCTCGAAACTATATTTTTTTTAGATGGGTCACTCTTTGATTAAATGAGCGATATGTATGTTCCTCTAGTCAGATGGTGCTAACTTCCTAATGCACAAACTTTATCAACGTGTCGCTTTCAGTCGTCAACAGCTCGCCTCCTGCTGCCCTTTTATTCATCCTCAGCCTGTTATTTATGTATGTATGTCCACACATGGAAGTACATCAACAACTTGAAAAATTAAATTTGTATAACCTTTTAGAATTAAAGAAGTTAAGTACCACTTGCAGAAATGTATGTGTTTTTTATTCTAGTCACTGTAAATAAACGAAACGAAGACTCCTTTTCTAAATTGGTAACTGCAAAAGTGTTGTCTTGAACTTTGTCAAGGGTTGACGAGCAAATTGTTTTCCAACCACTTGTAAGGATTTATTGCGATCAAACTTCACATTCATTTTTCTCATTCTATTTTATGTATGGCTTTTTGTGTGTTTCTTTCTATTTTAGCTGCTCTCTATACGAAGCAGTTATTTTATTTTAAATTGTTTAGAAGTAGAGTAGAAGTGGAGAAGCTTCACTGGTAAACAATTAGTGTTTTGTTTAAAAGAAATGGACGGATGGATATTTATGTAATAATATTTATCTAAAATAAGTGTCGAACAACATTTTCTGAGCTATTATAACAAATTATTATATTTTTGTAAATATCGTATAAACATTCTTTATCAAAAGACAATCAAACATACCAAATTTACATGAAATAATACTATAACAAGTTTTTAAATTTTTGCGAACCAATTATAGAACGATAGAAACGCCACCCTTTTTAATAATATAAATGTTTACTCTTATTCTAAGCGATTCTTGTATTTGCTGAAGAAGTTTATAAAAATTATTTATTAATTTTTAATAAATTGGACATAATTGGTATGTTGGGTGAATATAAATATTTTTGTTTTGGAACACTGCACACTGGTCGATGTTATGTGGAAACAGCGATCACAAATACTTCTAGTACAGATATCGATTTGAAACTTTGGTTGTAGCACCATATGGGCGTAAAAATAACTATGCAACAAAATGGCCGCGACCGGTCCATTTTTGGGTATAGCTCCCATATAACGTATCTCCCAAATTTTATATATTTTGCTAGTTTTCATCGCATTTCCCGACCGATTGTGATGTACTTTGACATTTGGGGTTCTTGGAGGACAAAGAATAATCTCACCAAAATAGTTCCATCGTTAGGGGTAGTCTTCTTGTAAAGGTACCTCCCAAAACAAGTATAAATAAATCAATACCTCCGAAGTTTTACTATTTTAGATTCTCAGTTCAAATCATATAATAATCGGTTGCCTTGTATATAAAACACATACATATGTCTCCTTTTCTTTCTACACGAAGACTCTAATTTCATTGGTTTTCCCCATTTTGTAAAGCTAATTAAATTTCCTTCGTGATAAAAGTAAATAATTTCGCAGTTAGGTGTCTTCTGTGCAGCCTAGAGCACGAGGAAAAACATTTTCCTTTTTTTAATGCGTTTTTGTCACACTTAAATCACTATAACTTAACCATTTGCTAAAGATTAAAGATTATAGCTTTTTTTAAATAAAAAAAACTGTAAAAGTCCGCGGTGGAAAAAAGAAGTTATGTCCATTTTAAGTTGAAAATCCAAGAAACCCCGTTTTTCACTACATTTACTGTTAGAAAATCAAAAAACGAAGTGACCCAAAGAAATTCAATTATTCTTACGAATTAGCACTATTAAAGCCACTGGGAAACACACACATTTTTCATATCATACACAACAACTTAGTATAAACAAGTAAAAAAGCGTTAAGTTCGGCCGGGCCGAACTTTTCATACCCTCCACCATAAAATATTCTGAACTAAAATGGAATAATTAGTTTTCATTCCTTTCCCCAACTTTAAGTGGGTACGTTAAAATGTCAGATAATGTACATAAAATGATTCATTTGGGAGGCCCTTTTTTATGGTGCCTATATCTAACTATGTATGTTGACAATTTTTGGTGGGCGAGAAATTGGGAGGTACCGTTATATAGGAGTTATAATAAAACATGGACTTATGTTGACAGTTTTTCATGGGAGCCTTTAATGTCAAATAACTCCTAATTCGGTTAAAAATTGTAGCTAGAATCCTCAAAATACCTAAAATCTGTACATAACGTGGGAACTTCAAATGTCATTAACAGCTAGTTCGGAGGTATGTGGGCTATACGAAAATATGAACTTAAATGAACAATTTTTGTTGCAGAATTTTTGTTGGCTTTTAAATTTCAAATTACAGAAGGTTCGTCCAAAAAATAAAGCTAAGGTACGGAAAATCGGGAGGTTTGTTTTGGGGCTATACCAAAACATGGACCTACGTGGTTAAACATTTTAAGTAAAATCCTCAAAGTACCGAAAATCGGGAAGTATCGTTATATTGGGGCTATGTTGAAAATTGTTGATGCAGATGTGTGGTGACCACTACAACCATCAAATGTCAAATTACAGTTAGTTCGGTTAAAAATTGTAGCTAAAATTGCCAATAACTGAAAATTGGGAGGTACCGTTATATGGGAGCTATATCCGAACATGGACCTATGTTGACAATTTTTGATGGAGAGGTGTTGTGACCACTAAGAACTTCAAATGTCAAATGTTCAAATTACAGATAATTCGGTTAAAACTTGTAGGTAAATTTCTCAAAATACCGAAAATCCGTTATATGGGGAAACCGAAATCCGTTATACCGAGGTACCGTTATATGGGGATATACCAAAACATGGACCTACGTTCATAATTATTTCGAATATAAGTTTTTTGGTCACTAAGAACCCTAAATATCAAATTAAAGCTAGTTCGGTCAAGAAATGCGACTTTAATCGTCAAAATACCTGAAATCGAGCGGTAACGTTATATGGGGGCTATTCGAAAACATTGATCTACGTCCACTAGTTTTGCTATATATGTTTATTGACACTTAAGAACCCTAAATGTCAATTTGTAGCTAAATCGGTCTGAAAATGTAGCTAAAAACGTCAAAATTCCGTAAATCGGGGGTACCGTTATATAGAGGCTATACCAAAACGTGGACCTATGTCCACAACTTTTGTTATATAAGTTTATTGACACTTAAGAACCCTAAATGTCACATTATAGATAAATCGGTGTGAAAATGTAGCTAAAAACGTCAAAATACCGTAAATCGGGGGGTACCGTTATATGGGGGCTATACCAAAACGTTAACCGATATAGCCCATCATCGAACTTGAACTGCCTGCAAACAAAACACGCATTTTCCCAAAATTTCAGACAGTTTTGGTGGAGAGGTGTGGTGACCACTAAGAACTTCTAATGTCAAATGTTCAAATTACAGCTAATTCGGTTAAAACTTGTACGTAAAAATCTCAAAATACCGAAAATCATTAGGTACCGTTATATGGGGCTATACCAAAACATGTACCTATGATCATAATTTTTTCGAATATAAGTTTTTTGGTCACTAAGAACCCTAAATATCAAATTATAGCTAATTCGGTCTAGAAATGCGACTTAAATCGTCAAAATACCTGAAATCGGGTGGTAACGTTATATGGGGGCTATTCCAACACATTGATCTACGTCCACCAGTTTTGCTATATAAGTTTATTGACACTTAAGAACCCTAAATGTCAATTTATAGCTAAATCGGTCTGAAAATGTAGCTAAAAACGTCAAAATACCGTAAATCGGGGGTACCGTTATATGAGGGCTATACCAAAACGTGGACCTATGTCCACAAGTTTTCTTATATAAGTTTATTTGTGCCTAAGAACCCTAAATGTCAAGTTATAGCTAAATCGGTCTGAAAATGTAGCTAAAAACGTCAAAATACCGTAAATCGGGGGGTACCGTTATATGGGGGCTATACCAAACCGTGGACCTATGTCCACAACTTTTGTTATATAAGTTTATTGACACTTAAGAACCCTAAATGTCAAATTATAGCTACATCGGTCTGAAAATGTAGCTAAAAACGTCAAAATACCGTAAATTGGGGGTTACCGTTATATGGTGGCTATACCAAAACGTGGACCGATATAGCCCATCATCGAACTTGACCTGCCTGCAAACAAAAGACTCATTTTCCCAAAATTTCAGCGTCCTATCTCCATTTTTGTGGATGCTAGAGTGATTACCACAGACGGACGGACGGACGGACGGACGGACGGACGTGCACATATCGACTCAGAATTTTACCCTGATCAAGAATATATATACTTTATAGGGTCGCAAATGAGTATTTCAATGCGTTACAAACGGAAAAACAAACTTAATATACCCTCCATACTATGGTGGAGGGTATAAAAACTACTGCACAAAAAATAAGTTAGTATCTTGCTTTTCAATTTTTACACCGAGATTTGCCATTATAAAATGTACAAATCTTTGTTTTAATTTGTAGTTTTCACTTAAGATTTGCACTGTACTCACAAAAGAAAACAACTACTTACATTATCTCTTGTTTGACGCTATTCTCGAAGCGTACCGTTAGAATTAAGATGTGACAATTATAATTTTTAAAAAGCTTAACCCCTTAAGAGTTAATGAGTACACATTATACTCCAAATAAATTACTTTCGTTTTTTTAATTTTGGCCAATGGCAGCGACCACTGTGCACTGGTGGCGTTTTTTGTTGGGATAGCTGTTACAATTTTGATTTTTCGAAATAGTCTGGCTTAATCCCATTGTTGTTGTTTTAATATTTTAAAAACAACTAATTTATTAGTGGAGAAGGTTTAGCATTGTTCGCGAAGGGGTAAGGCAGGGAAGACTAGTTTCGATCCTCGCCACAGGATCTTAGCAGTTCCATTTTTTTTTGTGAATATTCTCCACCGAAGTTATTTTTAAATAACTTCTTCAACAAAATACTTTTTATACCCAAACATCAATCGTCAGCTCGAAGTATAAAGGCGAACCAAGAAAAAACTTCAATGAGAAGTTTTTCTTTGGCAACCTCACACAACCCCGACGAAAGTGTTTGCAAAACAAAGCAAACCTTCTGCCACTGTTTTGTGTTCTTTGTCTTTTTACAAATGCACATAACAAAATGTTGTTTTGGTAGCTTATACCAAACATACACAAACCGTGCCATTGTTTCTCAAATAGAACATTGGTGGCGTTTTTTGTTGGGATAGCTGTTACAATTTTGATTTTTCAAAATAGTCTGGCTTAATCCCATTGTTGTTGTTTTAATATTTAAAACAACTAATTTATTAGTGGAGAAGGTTTAGCATTGTTCGCCAAGAGGTAAGGCAGGGAAGACTAGTTTCGATTCTCGCCACAGGATCTCATCAGTTCCCTTGTTTTTTGTTTGAGGATATTCTCCACCGAAGTTATTTTTCAATAACTTCTTCAACAAACAACATTTTATACCCAAACATCAATCGTCGGCTCGAAGTATAAAGGTAAACCAATAAAAAACTTCAATGAGAAGTTTTTCTTTGGCAACCTAACACAACCCCGACGAAAGTGTTTGCAAAACGAAACAAACATTCTTCCACTATTTTTCAAAAAAAAAAAAAAAAAAAAAAAAAAAATCACAAAAAACGTATGTATTGGTATGCCGAAGGCTGTTTTAAATGAAATGTAGTTTTGAAGTTAATGTACTAAAAATGTACTTCATTTACAAGTTTTGTAAGAAATAGTTTCACATTTTTTGTTTGAAATTTTAAAATTTTTCTGAATTACTGCCTGAATTACTTCTTTTATCTCTCAAACGGATTAATCGATTTGGTCAAAAGTTTGGACGACATAACATTTTTCCAAACTTAGTATGAGTCATATTGGCCCACCCCTTCCGGTACATCTTTAGCTAAAATTGTGCGCAAATATCTAATTTGGCCGCCCTCTACGTTGACGAACGTGATTACTATGGGAAGGAATGACTCTCATAATGAAAGCTACTTGTTAAATGGACTAACTCAGCACATTAATTTAGAAACATTCTCCGCAAAAGTTGAACTCTTTTGCACTTTAATCCAAATTAATTTTATTAGAAAAACGTAAGCATTTATTTGGAACGTCCACAATCGTTAAAAAAAGACCACAAAATTCCAAAAACTCCCGGAATAAACATTTTGTGGAAAAATATATTTTTTGTGAAGCCGAATTTCGATCTGTCGATAGATAAAGGTCTCAATACACAAAGGCGGCAAAGCCGACTGATACGGTTTACTTGCTTTCCAAAATATAACACTATGCGACAGGAAAGCTATTAACCATAATCTGACACCGCAGCGTGATATAAGACCAAAAATAAGAAGACACGTGTCTCGCCTTATCTCATCAACTTTCGCGGTTATAGAATTTAGATTCATTCGTGGAAGCAAAATTTTAGCCTTCGTCGTAAAGAATAATTGTCAAGACATAAAATCCATCAACCTCATCTTCAACGTCAAAATTGTCAAGGTCAAATTTCCGTAATTATTTTTACTCGGATTTTGGTCTACAGATATCAAACCAATAAAAATTTAAGCAAACAATTAACTACAAAATTTTACCTTAGATCTCAGTAAACAACTTCCTAGAACATACGAACTCGGTAGAAACGGTTCTTTATGGCCAACATTTCAAACGCCTTCTTTTTGTCACTTCTGTTAAAGTAGGAAAGTTTTTGCGTATTCTGACATAAAAAATAACATTAAATAATACATTGCTGAACTTCAATGCATTTTGTGCGAAAACTTTTTTCGCGATAGGGAAAAATGACATAGTATTTTTTCATGCTCTACACGGCTATGCGGTGGTATTTTTGATATTTGCAAAAATTGCAAAAAAGTTATAACCCTAATGTAGATGTACCAAAATGTGAGCATATGTGTTTAATAACTTAAAAATACGGATAAAAAACCAAAATATCTAAGAAGTAATGCATAATATACATATGGTAACATGGGGCGCCTTCGCCACTGGGGCGGGTACGCCATCGCCGATTTTCTCGCAAAATACAAGTGCTAGAAATAATCCGTTAAAGGCAAAATTGTGAGCTTAATGAAGATCTATCATATCCCAAAAGTTGGCATTTGTGTCATAAGTATAATAGCGGACGCACGCGATTTTGTGTTTTGAGGGTATTGGGAAAAATAGTTATGGTAGATATTTTTTGTGATATTTTCTTTACCTTTTGTGATATCAAACACACATTTTATACCGTTAGAAGACAACTACTGAAGAATAGAAATCCCAATAATTTGCATGAAAAAAACAATACAAATGTCAATATATTCATATTATGAGATATGTTGGGGGTGGGGCGCCTACGCCATGATAGGGGTGTGGTGGGTTAATGTCAGAAATTTGTCATATTTAACTTCAATTCTTTATGCCATTGATATACCACACTATAATGTGAAGTTAAAATCAAATAGTATCATAATCGTATCTTGTTTTGGTTATATCGTCTGCTCCGTCGGAAAAGGTCGTAAGTCCACTTTTTTTGGAAATCGCGTTTTTGTTACAGGATGGTAGTACAAGTCAAAACACGTCGTATGATAAAAAGAAAATGGTAGTATGTCGCGTTTTTCTATATGTTTTGCCCTTGTCGGAAAAGGTCGTAAGTCCACAAAACGTACAAATTTGAGTACGAAAAGGTCGTAAGTCCACAGGAAAATGTATACTTTAAAAGAATACTACAGCTAATGTAGTTCAGATATAATGTTTAACGTCATCCATGGTTGAGGTACAATGTAAAGAACTAGCCTTCACCTTTAGATGATAATCGGATGATATTTGGCGGAGCCTGTGGACCAAACTTTAGAACAAAAATCTGATAATTTCTATATTGCAACGAAACTTTACATTTGAAATCTATTTTCCCCTATAAGCGAACTGATTATGAAAGATGGACTTCTGTTCTTTTCATTGATACAAATTGGGATGCTGTATGTGTTCGAATACCTCATATATTGACAAATTTGTAAAAAAAAATCAAAATTTTTACTGTTTTTACTGTCGTATATCTTACTTAACTTTATAAACTGTTAATTTGTGGTTTCTCTAGGGACATTTATTCACATAACGAGATTAGTTTGTATTCTGAATTCAATAAAGTAATACCTTCTAACGGACGGGTAAATGCAATGTTTATCTTATTAAATGATTCTAAAATAATAATTGATTGAAATGATATTAAACTAAGAAGACATCATGGTTCTTGCTAACAAAGAGCAGTATGAATTTGGAATGGAATTAGACGATGGTGTCTTGGGTCTAGTTCCCTATGGTTTTCCCTGAAAGCTCTGATGATAAACTTCCTAAACGCAGGAAGACATTACATGCTGAAGATTCTACATGGTTTGTAGACAAAAACAAAAGATGCAGTGAGTTGGGGCAGAAATATTTGGGAAGACAAAAAAGGACACTATTTGGGATTACAATGTAGCTAAGAAACCATGTACATTAACGGAATTAATCATGAAATTTAATTGAAGCAAACGGTCGTAAGGCAAAAATACAAGGTAGTAAGTACAACGTGTCAAGTTTTATATTGTATATTAGCCGAACCGGTCCATGTTGCTGGCCCTTGAAACAGAAAAGGTAACATTTTTCTTATGTCAATTAATTTTTTTTTGCATCGCAAATTAGTTGGGATATGCAAGTGAATATCAATAACAAGTAAGAACTTCGTTAAATTCGGCCAGGCCGTACTTGTTATACCCTCCACCATGAGTTGTATTGAATTTTACTTCAATCAGTTTCCTTTCGTTTATGAAGTAGACTAAATACCAAATTTCGGGAGGCACCGTTCTATGGGGCTATATGAAGGCGTGGACCTATATAGACAAATTTATGGGAGAAAGACATTTCGGAGGAATATTGAGGCCACAACTTCAAAATACCAGAAATCGGGAGGTACCGTTCTATGGGGGCTATATGAAGGCGTCAATACCAAACATCCTAGAAGTAATACCAAACATCCTAGAAGATTCCACAACTGTTCCCTCGCAAATTAATTTTCTGACCGATACTTTCATAACTTTTGCAATTCTCAGAAATTCAAAAAATATAATGCCTATTTTCACCTCGGTTGTTCCTTGTATATTCTCTGAAATTTTCAAAAAATATCGGTTTAGCCGTTTTTGAGTGTATGCGGAACATACAAACATACACACATTGTCTTTTATATATTAGATTTCACACAAAAGTTTTGGTCCATTAAACGCGCTAATAATTATCTCATCACCATGTTAAATTGCAAGCTTATTCTTTGTCTTAAACTCAAATCATTCTTAAAATTTCGCTTCGTCGGAATATTACTGCGATCTACAGGACAGATACAAATTCGGGTAAAATTGTGGGTTTGGTCCATTTCACACATTTCGATCATAACCAACATCTAATGGGGTCACTTCTGGTCGGAAATCGACCTCTCCAGAAAATTTCGTGACGATCGGTCCAAAATTGAGGCCTGCAGTTTTATTACAATTGTTAATGGGTGGACGGACGCGCATAGCTAGATCGCTTTATCTCGTCAAGATATGAAAAAATGGCAAGGGGAGGGGGTCTACGACGAATACTTCGCGATGTTACACGAATATTGGACAAAAGAACCTTATAATACCCTTTCCACATTGTTTTGTAAAGTATAAATATTTTTATTTTAAAAAATTCCGTAAATTGTAGGAAAAGGTCGTAAGTCCCTACAAAAATACAAAACTGTACAAGGAAAAGGTCGTAAGTCCAAAGACATCCAATTATCTCCCAAACGCGACGGAATTTGATCAAACAAAGTACAGGTATTGAAGCGGAATAAATAAACGAAAAATACTGCCTTTACCACCATAATAAAATCTTTAATACAGAAAGCGCTGTAATGTTTTTTCTTCCTCCTGAAAAATTTATTGAAAGGGACTTACGACCTTTTCCGACGGAGCAGACGATATTATGATATTTGTACCTAAATTCAAGGAACCTATTTCAATTAACCGCTAGAATCGGTTACTATTTGTGAATTTTAGTATCATTTTTGATTATTCAATAGAAAAGATGTTCCTTTTTCGCATAATGTTGATATTTAAGGAAAAAGTATGGTAAATTACAGTTTTAGAATCCGTTGGAAAATGTTCAATATCGATGGCGAAGCTGCCCCATGGGTGGGGAGGCTTCGCCACCTTTTAAACATTTTGTAAATTCTCAAAAATAATATTTTAAAAACAAAATTATAACCACTTATATATCAAAACTTGTAGTCAAGATACGCTAATATTTGTACCAAAAATAATATTTGAAAAAACTTTAACGGTGTCGGTATGAGAACATTTTGAACAAAAACGTGACGAAGGCGCCCCATGTTACTATATATTACTCTGTACCAAATTTCAAAATTGTTTTTTAAGTATTGTGAACTCTTTCTCTATTGATTCCATATAATTTGTATCAATAATTAAGAAAAAACTCATCTGACAACCTTTAAAATAGCGTTACGTAACCCAACCCAACATTTTAAATTTTCATGATTTTTGGTCAAGGTGGGCCCCCCGAAATGAAATCCTGCGTGCGCCCCTGCTTGGGCATCTCCAGTTTTCCACCGAATCTTTTTAATATGATTACGTAATAATTTTGTCCTTCGATAATACATACATAAGTTGATCTGCATGATAACATCTCAGAAATATTGCACATACATACACCGCCATTACTGGAAAGGTTAAGTGTAATTTTTCTTATTTAGAAACATTGTGGCGTTTTTTAATTGGGATAGTGTTTGCAATTTTGTTTTTTCAAAATAGTCTGGATTAATCCCATTGTTGTTGTTTTAATTTTTTAAAACAACTATTTTATTAGTGGAAAAGATTTGGCATTGTTCGCCAAGGGGTAAGGCAGGGAATACTATAGTTTCGATCCACGCCACTGGATCTCATCAGTTCCCTTGTTTCTTGTTTGTGGATATTCTCCACCGAAGTTATTTTTCAATAACTTCTTCAACAAGAAACTTTTTATACCCAAACATCAATCGTCAGCTCGAAGTATAAAGGTAAGCAATGAAAAAAGTTCAATGAGAAGTTTTTCCTTGACAACCTCACACAACTCCGACGAAAGTGTCTGCGAAAACAATTCAAACCTCTTCCACTAGTATGTGTCGTCGAATTTCAACGAATGCGCACACCAAAATTTGGTTGGTCTGGTTTACAGCAAAAACAACACACGTCGTGCCAGTGTCTTCAATTCTTTGCTTACCTTTATACTTCGAGCTGACGATTGATGTTTGGGTATAAAAAGATTCTTGTTGAAGAAGTTATTGAAAAATAACTTCGGTGGAGAATATCCACAAACAAGAAACAAGGGAACTGATGAGATCCAGTGGCGTGGATCGAAACTATAGTATTCCCTGCCTTACCCCTTGGCGAACAATGCCAAATCTTTTCCACTAATAATATAGTTGTTTTAAAAAAATTAAAACAACAAGAATGACATTAATCCAGACTATTTTGAAAAAACAAAATTTTTCTTATTTTATAACGGACAGCCGGACCTTTTTCTATAAAAAAGCAAAAATATATTAAAATACATTTAGAAATATCTTTTGGGCGATTTTTATCGGCCAATGAATAAACGACGAATATTTCGAGTATTACATTACTTCTTACCAAAATTATCACAAAAACTTTATATCCCCGTACGGCGCACAGTGGTTCAGAATCGTTTTTTCCTTGTCAAAATCCTGCAATATTTGAACGGATAGAGATATCTTCATAATTCTTTTTTTTTTTTTGTTAAACAGGTAACACAATCATCTATCCGATGGTTTATATGCGGTCAAATTCGGTCTTGTAGTTGCAGAGGAAATCAAGTTCAAATTAAACTTTTGAGTTTTTGATATACCCTCAGCCTGTGTGGATTGAAATAATTTTTTTTCCCAAAAAAAAACTTATGTATTTAGGGATGTTTTCAAAATTTTGGGCATATGAACCGACAAAAGTATGGATAGGATTAAAGCTCAAAAAATTGCGGGGATATCGATGGATAGAGCTTTTTCAACACACTAGACTACGAAAAGCACCACCTTCGAATTTCATCTAATATTCGAAGAAATATGACAATATACAAAGTGTGGACGAACGCAGTATTCGGTTCGAGCTCTCCAGCCACTACATATGGTGCCATAAGGGTTTTTACAACTTTCAGGCTGTTTTCTCAAATAGTATGGACTTGCCTGAAAAAAAGTTTTACTGTCCTAATTGAGGCAGCGAATGGTGGTTGCTTCAACAAAAACTAAAGTGATTCGGGAGCAGGTCTTAAAGTGAATTTATCCAAAATTTTGTGTGGGAGGTAGCCGAAAGAGTGGACAAATATAGTCCATATTCGAACCTGATCTATATCTGGTAAATATATATGGATGTGTAAAGTATGGACCAAATCGGTCACTCCCATCAAGAATTATCGTGCGCACAATTTTTCCGAACATTTTTGAACTTTTGGGGGGGAGGTACCTGAAGGAATGGACCGATATGGCTTATTTTCGAACTTAAACAAAGTTTGGACAAAATATTACGAAAGCCATATTTTGAACCGAATCGGTTGATCCGTTCGAGCCAGACAGACGGACGGACATGGCTAAATCAACTCCAAATTGTCTGAAACACATTTCGTTCAGACATACTTGGGGTCTAAAACCATTATTTCGATGAGCCACATTTTGCCCATATGAACGTGTATATACCCTCGTTGCTGAGGGTATAAAAATGGTCAAATACAAATAAATAAAAATACAAAAAAAAAAAATAAATAAAATAAAAAATTCAAAAAAATTGTAAAAAATTTCAAAAAATTTAAATTTTTTCAAAAATAAAGAAACACTCCTTGGATTTTTTCCGAATTTTTACCCGCAATGTTTGGACTCTCTATAAAAAAGGGGTAGTTTACAGATGCACTCGCAAAATACAAGGCCGATATTACTGCCATATTGGCTTGGTGGTTGCCTTCAATCTGTCAAATTTTTTGTTATTGTGAATCAATTTCATATCAAGAATTTTCGGTTAAAAAGAGTTGTTGTTGTGCTAGTTACGTGACCTGGGAAAAAGGGCAACTAGTAGAGTTGTATAGTTCATGAACGAACTAGTTCAATTGAAGGATTCATTGAAAAGGTCGTATGAACTAGATCTGCCGATATAGTTCATTATAGTTCAATAGCTCACTGAGCGCCAAAGAGGGTCTTTTATAGATAGCAGCCCCTCCCAAGGGGTCTTCTATAAATAGAAACCTCTCAAAGGGACCTTCTATAAATAGAAGCCTCTCCAAAGTGGTCTTCTATAGTATGGAGTCCCTCCAAAGGCGCCTTCTATACATATAAGGCTCTCCAAAGTGGTATTCTAAGGATAGGGATTCAATAAAAAAGTCTTCTATGGATAGGAGCAAAAAATCAATGATCCGAATGATTGAACTGGATAGTGAACTATGTACTCGATTACTGAACTAGTTCATTTAAAAGAGCTGAGCTATTGAACTAGATCTTTCAAATGAACTAGATTGTACAACTCTAGCACCTAGCTGTCTCCAGACAAAAAAACAAGAAAACAAATTGATCACGTTCTGCTACATGGAAGACAAGTAGCTACAGCATATTCCACTCAACTGGCCTAATTGCTTAATGAAAGCACTCCTCGTTCCTTGAAAACTTGAAAACCAGAGAGCCACTCAAAGGAACCATGGTATTGTCCCCTCCATGCAAATAGCCGCAAAATCTATACTTTAAAACAGAGACCTATAGTTAATTTGGTTTGCATATGCCGATTCGTGAGTTTTTGAATGTTTCTGTTGAATAAGCATTTAAACGAATTCGTCGAAATTTATCGAAAATTGGGGCTATATGAAAGCGTGGACCTATACCGACAAATTTAGAAGGGAATGTTGAATACCCCCAACGAAGACTAAATACCAAATTTCAGCTATTTCGATGGATTATTGTGGTCACAACCTTAAAAAAACCGAAAATAGGAAGGTACCGTCCTATGGGGGCCTAAGGCCTGAACCGGCACCGAAAGAATTCTTGGGGAATGTTTTATAGCCCAACTTAGACTAAACACCAAATTTCAGTCATTTCAGTGTATTATTGAGGTCACAACCTGCAAATTACCTAAAATCGGGAGGTATTATTCTAGACGGGCTATATGAGGGACATATACCGACAAATTTCATCAGCCATTTCAGTGATTATTGTGGCCACAATCGTCAACATAACGAAAATCGTAAGGTAGTGTTCTATGGGGGATATATGAAGGCGTGGACCTATGCCGACAAAATTTTTTATGAAGGTTTTATACTTCCAACGAAGACTAATTACCAAATTCCAGCCATTTCGGTGTGACAATGAAGCTAAAACCTCCAAATTACCGAATATCGGGTGGTACCGTTCTATGGGGGCTATACCAAAACGTAGACCGATATAGCCCATTTGCAATACCAAACATCCTAGGAGTAATAGAAACTTCTATACCAAATTACAAAACTCTATCTTAAAAATTGCGAACTGTATATTGATTTCAACAGACGGACGGAATAACAATTTTAGCCTGATCCAGTATACATACTTTATAGGGTTTTAGATGAGTATTTCGATGTGTAACAAACGGATACAAATTTCATTATACCATCCATATTATGTTGGTGGTGGTTTAAGGTTTTAGCCTCATTATTACAGCTGGTACCTAGTCTTCGTTGAGGGTATAAAACTTTCCCCCAGAAACTTTTCTGTACAGGCGTATACCTTCATATATCGCCCATAGGACGTACCTTCCGATTTTCGGCAATTTGAAGGTTGTTGCCTCAATATTCCTCAAAAATGGCTAAAATTTGGTATTTAGTCTACGTTGGGGCTATAAAACTTTCCCCCAGCAACTTGTCGGTACAGGTCCACGCCTTAGTATAGTCCCCATAAACTTTATAAAACTTTGCCCCAGAAACTTGTCGGTACAGGTGCACGCCTATATATAGCTGCCACAGAACATACCTTCCTATTTCCGGTATTTTGAAGTTTGTCGCCTCAATATTCCACCGAAATTGCTGAAATGTGGCATTTGGTCTTTATTTGGGGTTTAAACGCCTTCATATATCCCTCATTTAGAAGTTTTTAGCCTCTTTTAGCTGAAATTTGGTGCTTAGTCTATGTTGGGGATACAAAACTTTCTGCTAGTAATTTGCCCATAGGTCCATGCCTTCATATAGCCCCCATAGAACGAACCTCCCGATGTTTGGTATTTTGAAGGTTGTGGCCACAGCAATCCACCGAAATGGCTGACATTTCTTATTTGGTATCTCCCGATTTTCGGTACCTCCGATTTTCGCAACTCTAAAGTTTGGGACGTCAATATCCCACCGAAAGACTGAAATGTGTTGTTTAGTCTTCCATGAGGTTATAAAATATTCCAGAAGACAATTATCAGTATAGGTCCGCGTGTACCTACATCCCCAATAGAAGCGTACCTCTTGATTTTCGGTATTTTGAAAGCGAAATATCGAAAATTTCGTATTAAGTCTACTTTGAGTCTAAAAACTTTCCGCCACAAATATATAAGTATAGCTCGACGTTTTGATATAGCTCCCATGTAACGGTACCTCCCGAATTTTGGTACTTTCGTTCAATGTTGGAACAATAAAGTACCAATAGTTAACGTACATGCGTTTTTATGATTTGTGAGGAAATGTAGAATTGAACTCGGTAATTTATCATATCCATATGTGAATGAAAAGCATATATAAAAGAAAAATACCCGAACGATTACAGATTACCACAAAATATGACTATAGATATGACTATAGTTCGACCAAACGCAGTGTTTTTGCACAAAGTTTAAAAATGCGCAAAATGAAGGTGTAAATATAAATTTAGCAGTTTTCGTTTGATCTACATATTTTTCAAATTTTACAACCGATTTAGGAATGCAAGAATATAAAAATCTTCTGAACGCATGAATTTTTTTATATTTATATCTATATATATAAAATAGAAAAATGTTTGTATGTTTGTTTGTTTGTTTGTTTGTTTGAAATTTATAGACTCAAAAACCGCTGAACCGATCTTGCTGAAATTTTCAGGGTATATTACTACATCGCCTGAAAGTAACATAGGCCATAAAAAGTTTCGACATTCCGCTCTGATCCGGAGATATAGCATCAGAATCGGAAGTACCTCCAAAAAATTTAAACTTTGTGTGCAAATATCTATAGAACGGTTACATATACAGACTCCAAATTTGAAATGTGTGATGGATTTTAGCATAAAAATAAATGTGCCAAAATATATCGAAATCGGTCCAGATTTGGATATAGGTCCCATATATATTTTCGTCCGATTTCTAGTATTTGATGTACCAAACACGCTACAAATGTCCGATTTCAATGAAATTTGGAATGTGGGACGAAATTTGGCCTATCACTAAATGTTCCGAAATATATCGAAATCGGTCCAGATTTGGATATAGCTCCCATATATATTTTCGTCCGATTTCAAGTATTTGATGTACCAAACACGCTATATATGTCCGATTTCCATGAAATTTGGAATGCGTGACGGAACGTGGCTTATAACAAAATGTACCACACTATATCGAAATCGGTTCAGATTTGGATATAGGTCCCATATATAATTTTGTCCGATTTCAAGTATTTGATATTCCAAACACGCTACAAATGTCCGATTTCAATGAAATTTGGAATGTGTGACGGAATTTGGCCTATAAGTAAATGTACCAAACTATATCGAAATCGGTTCAGATTTGGATATAGCTCCCATATATATTTTCGTCCGATTTCAAGTATTTGATGTACCAAACACGCTACATATGTCCGATTCTAATGAAATTTGGAATATGTGACGGAATTTGACCTATAAGCAAATGTACCAAACTATATCGAAATCGGTTCAGATTTGGATATAGCTCCCATATATATTTTCGTCCGATTTCAAGTACACGCTATATATGTCCGATTTCAATGACATTTGGAATGTGTGATAGAATTGGCCTATAACTAAATGCGCCAAAATATATCGAAATCGGTTCAGTTTTGGATATAACTCCCATATGGATTTTCGTCCGATTTCAAGTATTTGATGTACTAAACACGCTATATATGCCCGATTCCAATGAAATTTGGAATGTGTGACGGAATTCGCCCTATCACTAAATGTGTCAAAATATATCGAAATCGGTTCAGTTTGGATATAGCTCCCATATATATTTTCGTCCGATTTCAAGTATTTGATGCATCAAAAACGCTATATATGTCCGATTTCAATGAAATTTATAATGTGAGACGAAATTTGAACTATAAATAAATGTACCAAAATATATCGAAATCGGTTCATATTTGGATATAGCTCCCATATATAGTTTTGACCGATTTGAGGTATTTGATGCACCAAACACGTTATATATGCCCGATTTCAATGAAATTTGAAATGTGTGACGGAATTTGGCCTATAAATAAATGTTCCAAAATATATCGAAATCGGTTCAAATTTGGATATAGCTCCCATATATAGTTTTGACCGATTTGAGGTATTTGATGCACCAAACCCGTTATATGTGCCCGATTTCAATAAAATTTGGAATGTGTGACGGAATTTGGCCTATAAATAAATGTTCCAAAATATATCGAAATCGGTTAAGATTTGAATATAGCTTCCATATATATTTTTGACCGATTTGAGGTATTTGATGCACAAACACG
The DNA here is from genome assembly GCF_047663935.1 of Musca autumnalis. Classification (NCBI taxonomy): domain Eukaryota; kingdom Metazoa; phylum Arthropoda; class Insecta; order Diptera; family Muscidae; genus Musca; species Musca autumnalis. The sequence goes on along the minus strand of NW_027411977.1, from coordinate 116,477,390 downwards.
CTATATGAGCCCGATTTCAATGAAATTTGGAATGTGTGACGGAATCTATATATATAAAATTTAAATTTGTTTGTACGTTTGTTGGTTTGTTTGTGCCTTATAGACTCGAAAACCGCTGAACCGATCTTACTGAAATTTTTAGGGTACATTGCTACATGGCCTGGAATGAAAATAGGCTATATCATTTTTTGAAATTTCGCATTGATCTGGAGATATAGCATCAAAACCGGAGGTACCTCCAAAAAATTTGATTTTGTATGCAAATATCTTTAGAACTGTTACAGATACAATCTCCAAATTTTGTTTGTGTGACGGAATTTGATGCAGAAATAAATTTACCAAATAATATTCAAATCGGTTCAGATTTGGATATAGGTCCCACATACATATATTTTCGGCCGATTTCCTTATTTATGTACCAAACACGCTATATAAGTCCAATTTCGCTGAAATTTTAAATTTCTGACGGAATTTGTTTTAGAAATAAATGTGCCAAATTATATCAAAATCGGTTCAGATTTGGATATAGCTCCCATCAGGGACGTACGCAGGATTTCATTTCGGGGGGGGGGCACAACTTGACCAAAAATCATGAAAAATTCAAATGTTGTGTAGCGTTACGTAAAGCTATTTTAAAGGGTTATGGCCACTTATAAGCATGAGAAAAGCCATTTCAGGCATTTTTTATAAAAAATCTATTAAACCTTATGTTACCTTTTATTTTTTTTATTTTTTTGAAAAATCTTACATTCAAATGCCCGCTTATAAAGCACTGTTTTTACTAAAGCAGTTTGCGGTACCCACTGTAGTTTAAACAAGTAAAAAAGTGTCAGTCGGCTTTGCCGACCGATATATACCCTCAGCCAATGTGAAGTGAAATTTTCTCCGTCGGACAGATCGAATGTATTTAAGGTTTCTTCAAAATTTTGTGGCCCTTTTTGGACATTTGAACTTGCCGACAAAAATGTGGATTAGGAATTAACTGCACTAAGACACAAATCTTGAACCTTTGTCGGGGAGGTACCCTTAGGGAGGAATGATATGGGCCATTTTAGAAGTTAAACTAAATTTTGACAAAATATTTGGAGATCCAAAGTTTGGACCAAATTGGTTGCCCATTCAAGTGTTATCGTTCTATCATTTTAGTGACATTTTTTAAATATTGGGGAGAAGTACCGGAAGTTGTGGACCGGTATTTTCGCAAGAAATATGGTCTTGTCCTGAAAAAACTTTTACCGTCGTAATGGAGGTAGCGAATGCAAATCGCTTCAACAAAAATTAAAGTGATTCGGGAGCAGGTCTTAAAGTGAACTTATCCGAAATTTTGTGTGAGAGGTACTAGAAGGAGTAGACAAATATAGTCCATATTCGAACCTGATCTATATCTGATAGATATATTAGGATGTGCAAAGTATGGATTACATCGGTCACTCCCTTCAAGAGTTATCGTGCGCACAATTTTTCCGAACATTTTTGAACTTTTGTGGGGGAGGTACCTGAAGGAGTGGACCGATATGGCTTATCTTCGAATTTAAACTATGTTTGGACAAAATATTACGAAGGCAAAATCTTGGACCGAATCGGCAGATCCGTTCGAAAGTTATCTTGCGCTCCAACCTCTACATACGGTGTCATAGGGGCCTTTTGCAACTTTCAGGCTATTTTCTCAGGAAGTATGGACTTGCCCCTGATGAAACTTGTACCGTCGTATAGGGGACAGTGAATACAAGATGTTACAAAAAAAACCAAGGCGATTCGAGAGCAGGTCCTAAACTGAACTTTTCCGAAATTTTGTGTGGGAGGTACTCGAAGGAGTTTACCGATTGAGTGCATATTGGAACCTCATCTAAGTCTGGTATAAATTTCATAATGTGCAAAGTATGGACCAAATCGGTTACTCCCTTCAAGAGTTATCGTACGCACAAATTTTCCGAACAGTTTCAAACTTTTGTGGGGGAGGTACCGGAAGGAGTGGACCGATATAATCCATCTTTGAACTTGAACTAAGTTTGGACAAAATATTACGAAAGCCAAATTTTGGAACGAATCGGCAGATCCGTTCTAGAGTTATGTTGCGCTCCAACCACTATACACGGTGTCATAGGGTTTTTTGTAACTTTCAGGCTATTTTCTCAGGAACTGTGGACTTGCCCCTGATGAAACTTGTACCGTCGTATAGGGGACAGTGAATACAAGATGTTACAAAAAAAACCAAGGCGATTCGAGAGCAGGTCCTAAACTGAACTTTTCCGAAATTTTGTGTGGGAGGTACCCGAAGGAGTGGACCGATTGAGTCCATATTGGAACCTAATCTAAGTTTGGCAGAAATTACACGATGTGCAAAGTATGGACCAAATCGGTTATTCCCTACAAGAGTTATCGTGCGCACAAGTTTTGCGACAATTTTTGAACATTTGTGGGGGAGGTACCTGAAGGAGTGGACCTATATGGCCCATCTTCGAACTTAAATCGAATCCGGACAAAATATTTCGAGACCCAAAATTTGAACCGAATCGATTGATCCGTTCGAGAGTTATCGTGCGCACCAGCCAGCCAGACAGACAGACAGACGGACAGACAGACAGACGGACGGACATTGCTAGATCTACTCAAAATTGTCTGAAACGGATATCGTACAAACACACTTGGGGTCTAAAACCATTATTTCGATGAGGCACATTTTTGGTCGTATCAAAGTGTAAATACCCTCTTTAGCCTAAAGGCTGAGGGTATAAAAAAAAAATAAACCGATCAGCATATATTTTTGTGGGATCATTACGAACCTAATAATCTTGTCCATTATCGAAAAGGAATTAAAAAAATCAATTTTTTAAAAATTTTGGACAGTTATAATCAAAATGTCGATTTTAACAAAAACAAAACACTGTAAAAAATTTATATATTTTCTGACTCCGTCAGCAGTTTTTTTAAGGACTCTCTTGGTTAAAAACATGATTTATGTGTACAATAGTCCCACAAAAACATATAAAGTGCCACTTCGAGGAAAAAACGTTTTTAGTTTCTATGCTACATACAAAACACAATAAATGTTTCCCTTCGAAAGCTCATATCTCGGTCAATTTTTGTCCGATGGACTGGAAATTTTGGCACATATTCTATTCTATATTTTATATGAAATAATGGTACAAAGTATATAAATTCAATAGAAAGAATTCATAATATTTAGTCCCAATTTACATTAGGCGAGTTTACTTGCGGCAAGTCTCAGTTTGTCGGAGACACACGTAAGGGGTATGGACGTGGAAAAAAATTGCTCGTACCGGCAATTTTCAGGCAATTCCTTTTATATGTTTCGTTTTTGACATTATTTTCATAGTTTTGAAAACAGAATTGCCTGTATAAACGCAAGAGGCAAGTTTAAAAGAGAACGAGAAATATTGCCACAAGAAAAATCGTTTAATGTAAATTGGGACTAAGGATACAATTTTAAATATTTACAAAGTAGGATATTTAGAATTGAAAATAGACAATATCGGGCCACGATCGGTAATGGTCGCCATGTAAAATTTATTGAAGTATATTGAAGTTTTTAATCATACAGGTCCACGTTATGGTTTATCGCAGAATTTTACAACCACAAAGAATTGCCGTTGTCTTTGCTATAGCAAGATTTTCACTATTTCGATGATCTTAGCATAATTTTTAAGAATATCGGCTGTCGTTGTCGTTGATATGTTTCCAAATGAAAACATTAAGAAAAATTTAACAGTTTTTGAGATATGGTGCGAAATGTATACAAATTATGGAATTTTTAGATATATTATAAAATTTATTTTTTTCCATTTCTCCAAATATTTTATTTTGGCCCTTATCTACAAATTTGCTGCAAAGGTCAGAAGAAGATTTGCATTGGTTTCAGAGATATAGCCCCGAGTTGTTTAAAAAGTCGATATTTAACAATGTTTAGATGGGGCCATAAAATCCAAGCTGTATCTGACTCAACAAAACGGAACTAGGGCTTTTGTACTTTGGGTCTGTACTTTCAAAAAATCCTCACTTCAAATTATTTGCACAAGATTACCTTAAAAATGTTGCACAGTGTTATTTACCGAAAGAGATAGATTCTGATACCAGGATTACTTTTACTTCTAATATTATGTTACAAAAGAAGCGTTATAATTTGTTTTCTTAATTGTATAATTAGAAGTTTTTGGACTCGATGGCAAACACTTTGATGGACTTAGTTCTATATAGTTTTGACAAATAACAATCGATCCTTATTGAACACCACATAAATATTCACTAATAATTATTTGAGAGGCACTCCTCTCGATAGTTACCGCGCCCATAAGCTTTTTAGTTGGCCACCGTAGTATTTAGAGCTTTGTCAGGAAGCATAAACTTGTCCACGAAAAGTGGGATATCGCTGTAAACAAGACTACAAAATGTCCAAAAAATCATCGAACAGTCTTTAAACTGCAGTTATGTTAGACTTGTGTAAGAGACCTGAAGATGTTGTCCAAACATATTCTCTTGGACCTTGATGTACTTTTGGAAGTAATCTTGCGAACCATATTAGGTTCGATTTTAGACCGAATCGGTTAGTCCCTTCGACCATTTTAGTTAACATTTTTGAACTTTTATGGCGGAGGTACCGATATGACTTAAATTTAATTTGGACAAAACATTACGAGATCCATAACTTGGACCGAGCGTTATCATGAGTTCCAACCTGCCAGACAAACAGAGATACAGACGGACGGACGGTGGTAAGTACTTCCATCTTGTCTGAAACGAATATCGTCCAAACATATGTGAAGTCTTAAATCATTATTTTGATGAAATCTATACGATACAATCCAAGTGTATATAATCTCGTAATCTAAAGTCTGAGGTTACAATTATACTTCGGTAATGATAAGTAAAAATCAAGTGACGCACAAAAATTCATTTGTCTTCATTATTTTCTCCTACTGTTTAGCAGCAAATTTGTCTAAAACAGAATAACAACATTTTGGCGATGGCAGTAAAACAAATTTCTAATTGGCTTTCAATATGTAGTCCACGAAGGACCGACCCTTCATACATTTTATTCATTAGATTTTTTTATATATTTCCATTCCCATAATACTGAACTCGTTTTTTTTTGTTATAACCGGATGAGTTTTAAGCCTCGAGAGCTCTATACAGTTCGAATAAATAATAGACAGGGGGTATATTCATTAAGGAATTAGCATTTGATAGTGGTATGATATGACATGAAGAAGTAATTCAGATTTTATTGGAAGTTTCTCTCAAAAACAGCTTACAAACAAAAATTTTTAAAATATTTTCTTACAAAACTTGTTAATGATGTACATTTTCTGTTCAGAAACTTATGAAAGTATAAGTTTTAATTTGAAATCTTCAAATATACAAACATTTTTATGAGAAAAAAATATAATAACTAGTTACAGTAGTTTAAAACATTTTGTTCGACCAAACCATTTCGGGGGGGGCCCGGGCCCCCCGTGCCCCCCCCCTGCGTACGTCCCTGGCTCCCATACACATATATTTTCGGCGGACTTCCTTATTTTATGCACCAAACACGCTATATATGTCCAATTTCTCTGAAATTTTGATTTTCTGACGGTATTTGTTCTAGAAATAAATGTGCCAAATTATATTGAGATTGGTTCAGATTTGAATATAGCTCCCATATATATTTTCGGCCGATTTCCTGTATTTTATGCACCAAGCACGCTATATATACAGAACTTGGTCTAGAAATAAATGTGCCAAATTATATCGAAATCGGTTCAGATTTGGATACAGCTCCTTATAAATTTTCGGCCGATTTCATGTATTTTATGCACCAAAGTCGCTATATATGTCCAATTTTGGTGAAATTTGGAATGCGTAACGGAATTTGGTCTAGACATAAATGTGCCAAATCATATCGAAATCGATTCAGATTTGGATATTGCTCCTACATGTATTTTCGGCCGATTTTCTATATCTGATGCTTCAAACACGCCATATGTGTCCAATATCGCTGAAATTTGAGATGTCTGACGGAATTTGTTCTATATCTGATGCTTCAAACACGCCATATGTGTCCAATGTCGCTGAAATTTGAGATGTCTGACGGAATTTGTTCCAAAAATAAATTATATCGAGGCCGGTTCAGATTTGGACACACTACATATGTCCAATTTCACTGAAATTTGGAAAGCGTGACGGAATTCGTTCTAGAAATAAATGGGACAAATTATATCGGAATCGGTTCAGATTTGAATATAGCTCCCATATATATTTTAGGCTGATTTTCTGTATACATATATTTTCGGACGATTTCCCGTATTTGATGAACCAAACGCGCAATATATGTCCAAATTCGCTGAAATTTGGAATGTGTAACGGAATTTGGTCTAGATATAAATGTGCGAAATTATATCCAAATCGGTTAAGATTTGCATATAGCTCTCATATATATTTTCGGACGATTTCCTGTATTTTATGCACTAAACACGCTACGTATATTCAAATTCAATGAAATTTGGAATGTGAGACGGGATTTGGTCTAAAAATAAATTTGACAAATTATATCGAGATCGGTTCATATAGGAATATAGCTCCCATATATATTTTCGGTCGATTTCATGTTTTTGTTACGTATGTTCAATTTCAATGAAAATTTGAAGACTTAGCGGTCAGTAGAAGTCATCATTGCTTACAGCAGTACATATAGTTTGGAAGGAATTGACCAAGGCTACAGGTATTAAGTATCATATCTTCGAGAGACTTCTTAAGATATATGTTTTATGATGATATACATATCTAAATCATTTGTAATACTTATAGGCAGAAATGCTTTCGGAGGAGTGTTACCTCCTGAAACATACAAAAATACCATAGTAATTATGGCATTCCATTATATTTTATCGTAGTCGGGCAGCAAAGCGCACCGTGTTCAGCTAGTATATTATATTTTTGAATTTTATTTTTATACCCTCCACCATAGTATGGAGGGTATATTAAGTTTGTTTATCGATTCATAACGCATTGAAGTAATAACTTGCGACCCAATAAAGTGTATATAAAGGGAAAGGGAATAATATACAAATAAACGATATGTAATATAAAAATGGTGGGCACTGAAAATTTTGATGTATAATACCTATTCTATTTGATATTTTATATAATTTAGGTAGTGCTTACCTTACGCATCCCTACACATCAACAGCGACCCACATTTTAAATTTCAGTCCACTTTATTTAGAGCAGCACGAGTATTTTAAAGATTTTATCCACATTATCCAATAAAAGTAACTGTAAGTTCGGAGTTTGTGATATCAAAATGTAGAAAACCTTTATTCATTATTATTAAGGATATGAGCGTCAATTTACTTCACCTTAATGCGTACGGCAATTTATAAAGGAGTTCTGAAACAGACATATCCAGTAGTGAGTAACATTTTTGGATATCCCGTGTGGAAATTTCATCACGATTTTATAAACTTTTGTACACTTCGAGTCATAACAACTTAAAATTTTGAAAAGAAATGCGAAAATCATTGCGGGTCCGCCATATTCTACAGTAGTAAACATTCTCTAAAATGTATGGGAATGATTTATGCGTAAAATATACGACTAAAGGAGACAGCACGCTTCCAAAAATAAACTTGTTGAATGAAAAAAGCAAGCTTTGTTGGTCATTACACCCGATTATTTAAAGAATCCTTGCCAAAGCAGGATATACGGGTGTATCCTTAATCAGGAGGGATATACTTTTACTGAATATTACTGAAAGTACTTCGTTTTCAATATAGAGTAAATATGCATCGATATTCTACTAAAATCTTTCTGTATTCCCAAGTTTTAAAGGGGGTTCTATTCAAATGAGCCAATTTTTGAACTTCAATTTCTGACTTTATCTTTGTTTTCCTTGCATAATTCTTATAAAAACTGGATTTGAATGCAAATGAATGACTATGTTTACTCCAAACACATGAAGCACTGTGGTCAAGAAACTTCTCGTACGAAAATTTTCAACATAGCTACATGTTTTGATAGAGGATTTGATGAGGATTTTAGTTTAAACAAACTGGCTGTAATATGACATATAAGCTTCTTAGTGCTCACAACACTTCTCCACGAAATTGGCAACATAGGTCCATGTTTTGGAATAGCTCACATAGAGCGATACCTCCGGATTTTCGGTATTTTGAGAACTTTAGCTAAAATTTTTAACCAAACCAGCTGCAATTTTACATCTGAGGTTATCTGTGTTCACAAAATTTCTCCACTAAATATTGTAAATATGGGTCCATGATTTAGTGTAGGCTCCATATAACAGAACCTCCCGATTTTCGGTATTTTGAGGGTTTTATAAAAAATTTTTAACCGAACTAGCTATAATTTGGCATTTAAAGTTCTCAATGGTCACGAAACTTCTACAGGTAAAACCGTCAACATAAGTTCATGTTTTGGTATAGTCTCCACTAACGGTACCTCCCGATTTTCGGTTTTTTTAGGGTCTTAGGTACATTGTGTGACGGAACTATCCTCAATTTGACTTTTGAGGTTCCCTTTAGTTATAAAACTTTTCCACCAAAAATTGCCGAAATAGGTCCACACTTTTATATAGCCTTCATATAACGGTACCTCCCGATGTTCGGTCGTTTGAAGCTTTTAGCTACAATTTTTAACTGAAGTAGCTGTAATTTGACACTTGTAGTTATCTGTTGTCAAGTATATTCTCCTACGAAAATTGTCTAGATATAGAAAATGGTTTTGATATAGTCGCCATATAACGGTACCTCTCGATTTTCGGTATGTTGAGTATTTTAGCTCAAATTGTTAACCAAACTGGCTATAATTTAAAGGTTCTTAGTGGTCACAGCACTTCCCCAAAATTGGCAACATAGGTCCATGTTTTGGTATAGCCCCCACATATATAACCTACCGATTTTCGGTATTTTGAGGGTTTTGGCTAAAATTTTTAACCGAACTAGCTGCAACATAGGTCCATGTTTTGGTATAGCCCCCATATAACGGTACCTCCCGATTTTCGGTATTTTGGGGGTTTTAGCTAAAATGTTTAACCAAAATGGCTGTAATTTCAAATATAAGGTACTTAGTGCTCACAACACTTCTCCACGAAATTGGCAACATAGGTCCATGTTAGCTAAAATTTTTAACTGAACTAGCTATAATTTGGCTTTTAAAATTCTCAGTGGTCACGAAAAAACGTAATGACTTTTATAGTCACTAGTTTTATAGTGACTAGTTTTATAGTACTACTTTTCCCGTTGCAATACTTTTATTGTCACATCAAAGTAGTTGGTAATTATCATTTTAGTCTGTATTTTTATAAATCGAAATTGAAGCCAAGGGTCTGTAGATTTTTAAACTGTTTAGTTTTTTTTGCGGGCATTTGCGGTCTTCGCATTTATGACCAAAATTTAACTCCGTTTTTAGGTGTTGAAAATATATTTTTTGTGATATTTTTAAGTAATTTTTCTTACATGGAGAAAAAGGCTTACAAAAATGACTTTTTAGGTCACTAGCACCCATTGATAACAATTTCAGTTCCACATATTATCTAGATGTATTTTTGTGACACATTCCCTTGTAAGTGCCACCACTGCTCACAGGTACCGCAGTCGGTTCACTAAAAAAATCGTAGTGTCCCGCAGTCGGTATGCTAAAAATCGTAGTGTATCGCAGTCGGTACAATACGATTTTCGTTTTGCTGTGGTACAGTATCACTAAAATATTTTTAGTGTTTGTATTTCGGAGCGGTATCTTATTGTAGTATACCCATCCACTTTGGTACGGTACAGAACATTGTGGTACGGTACCATGAAAAAAACATCGATCTGTTCCATCAAGAACAATGGATGTAAATTCTTAACCTATTTTTGGTATAAATCGGATTCAGATCTGATTTCGCTAAACTGACGAGTCAGTTTTTTATTAAAGTGAAAACGACCCAAAGATAGCGTGATTAAATTCGCAATTTTTTTCAAAAACATTTTTCGGTCGTTCTAGAGGATGGATTTTAAGATCTATGATTTATATGATCCGGACTGTCCAAAAACTAAAATATATTTTTAAGATAGAGCCTTATAATTACTCCTACGATGTTTGGTATAGATATAGCCCCCATTGAAAGTCACCTCGCGATTTTCGGTGTTTTTAAGGTTTTATCCTCATTATCACACCGAAATTTCGTTGGGTTATAAAGCTGTCCACCTCAAATTTGTTGGTATAAGCTAAGCCTTCATATAGCCCCCATAGAGCTGTACCTCCCGATTTTCGATATTTTGAAGGTTGTGGCGTTTATATAACACCCAAATGTCTGGAATTTAGCGTTAAGTCTCCGTTGGGGATATAAAGCTTTCTACCTGAAATTTGTCGGTATAACCCACACCTTCATATAGCCCCCATAGAACGATACCTCTCGATTTTCAGTATGTTGAACATTGTAGCCTTAATATCCCACCGAAAAGGATGAAGTTTGGTATTTAGACTTCGCTGGGGATATAAAACATTCCACCTGAAATTTGTCAGTATGGGTCCAAGTCAGCATATAGCTTGTCGGTACTTTGAAGGTTATGACTTCAATATCCCACCGAAATGGCTCAAATTTGGTATTTGGCCTTCGTTTGGCACATAACACGATACATCTATAGAACGATTTTTTCCAATTTTCGGTAATTTGATGGTTATGGCTTTGATATTCATAGAAATGGCGGCAAAATGCTATGTAGTCTTCATTGGGGGTATACAACTTTTCACTTGAAATTTCCAGTATAAACCTACGTCTTCATATAGCCCCACAGAACGGTACCCCCACATCTTAGTCACATTTTCTCACCGAAACAATTGAAATTTGGTATTTACAGAACTTTCCTCCAGAAATTTCTCGGCAAAGGTCAACATTTTATAGTCTCCCTAGAACGATACTCCCAATTTTCGTTATTATAAAAGTTTTGGTTACATTATTCAACCAAAATAACTGAAATTTGGTATTTAGTCATTTAAGGGTAGCCATATTTACGATTTTTTGAAGAGTTTAGTCAAATTTTTCTACCGAATTGTCTGTTAATTGGAATTTTGTCTTTCCAGAAGATAAGGACTTTTAAAGGGAGTATAATCAGCTGAGATATTCTGGTCCAGCAAGAAATAGGAGGAATGGCTTAGCAAAGGAAACTAATAGTTCTTATTTACTGCAATACAGTTCGTGGTGATGGTTATAAAAAGTTCGGCCCGGCCGAATTTAACTCCGTTCTTACTTGTTTTGTATTTTTCTACATTTTCTTTGGGCAGATATCCGTAATTTCAATGGTTTAACCAGCAAATCAAATAACAAGGTAAAAACACGTTTTCTTCAATGTGTTAAGTAACAACTAAAAAAGTTCCAGTCGGCTTTGCCGACAGAGATATACCATCAGCCTGTTTGGATTGAAACTTTCATCCATTGACAGTATCGAATCTAATACCGACTACGTAGATTTTGTGGCTCTTGTTGGAAGTATGAACTTGGCGACAAGAAATATGTATAGTTTGGAGCTCGAAAAAGGTGTTGCGGAGAATATACTTGAAGGAAAACGTAATATCGCTTAAACAGGACCACAAAGAATAACATGGGCATAATTGTCCAAAGGATCTGCGAACAGATACTAAACTGTACTTTAACAAACATGTTGAACTTTTGTAGAGGAGGAGAGACAGAGCATAAGGCAGATATAGAACATCTCTAAAGTAAACTACATTTAGACAAAATATTAGGAGAGCCGAAGTTTGGACGGTTGCTCCGACTGTGATTCTATGACTGTCTTTTAAATGTTACATACAAATGCTCAAATGTAAGCGGTATACCACAGGGTGGTGTAAGATATAACCAAGGAATCAAAGGCACAGAAGTAGTATCTCATCGCTTTAGGGATAAATTGTAATGAAAGTGGTTTTAGAAAACTCAAATTATGATTTAATATCTGACCTTCCCAGACGTATGATTTTTCAATTAATTGTTATGCCCTCCATCATGATAAGGAAGATATAGCATGCATGATTCGATTCCCAGGACAGGCAATATGGAACTTAGCATAATGTTGGCGACAATTCCGGAGTATGTCAGTCATTTAAAACTTCTCTATGAGATTAACTTTGCATTCCGTCCGAAACACTTCGAAATATTCATATTCATGGATTCCATATCGGTCCACTCCCTTGGGTACCTCCCTCAAAAAAGTTCAAAAATGTTCGGAAAATTTGTGCACATGATAACTCTTGGTCCATACTTTGCACATCGTAACATTTCTACCAGACATAGATAGATCAGGTTAGAATACGGACTATATATGTCAACCCATTGCGGTAGCTCCCACACACCATTTCTGAAAAATTCTGTTTAAGGCCTGATGTCGAACTTTGACCTGCAGTTTGACGTTTGAGGCTTCACAAAACTACTCGACCAAAAACTGTCAACGTAGGTCCATGTTTTGGTACGGCCCCGTATTTTGAGGATCTTAGGTATTTTGAGGATCTTAGCTACATTTGAGGACCGAACTACCTGTAGTTTGCTTTTTGGAGTTCCCAGTGGTCAAAAAACTTCTCCCCCAAAATTTTCAACATAGATCCACACTTTGATATAGCCCCAAACAAAAGTGCCGACCGATTTAAGACATTTTTATATGCATGTTCCACCTTATTTAGGTATCAGTGGTCACAAAATATTTTTCGCCTAAAATTGTGGATAGGAAGGAAAATAATTATTCCGGCCCGGCCGAGCTTAACATTTTTTTACTTCTTATGATTGTGGTAGGAAACTAATATCCTTTTTTCCTTTTTATGATTGCGATAGCCTCTCCGTTTACTATAATGTTTTTGTTGATGTGTGTTTTTGCGTTGGCTACAAGTTAGGGATGATTTTTGAATAAAATTTTTTTGAAAAAATGAAACAAAAAAATTTTTTTCAAAAAATAATTTCCTTTAGCACGAATGAATGATGTAACTATTATTCCATTTTAATATTAAAAAGGTCCCGCACAAACCACTTTTAATTTGTATGATGTATGAAGTAAAGTTATATGTATTATAAATGATATATATGTAAAGATATTAGGATAAAAACCAACGGATATGTCATTTTGTTTATGTCATGTGTCCCTATACCTTAATTTAAGAATAATATTGGCTTACAGTGACTTCCCTTATTGAAAGGCATAGAAATACACAACAGACCTTAGCCAAAGAAAAACGGAATAGAATAATTTATAAAAAAGTAAATAACAATGTAGTGTCACACTTTTAAAAATAAGAAAACAAAAATATGGAAGCATCGCTGTACACTTCTCATTAGTTGTGAAATAGAACACTTTCTCCTGTCAAAGTTAAAATCATCAGCGGGAAATCGGTATTTGTAATTATACCCTATACCACAATGTGGAAAAGGGTATTATAAGTTTGTTTTGGTAAAAATTCATGTAACACCGCGAAATATTCGTCGGAGACCCCCAATGTGGTATACCAATCTTCATATCTCGACGAGATAAAGCGATTTTGAGATGTGTGTCCGTCCGTCAGTCCGCCCGTCCGTCCGTCCGTCCGTCTGTCCATTATAAATTGTAAACACGCTCCAGGCCGCAATTATGGACCGATCATCACGAAATTTGGTATGGAGGTCGGGTTCAGATCAGAATAGATCCCTATTGTTATTGGTGATGATCGTGGAATATTTAGCGGGTGAAATGGACCAACAACATAATATTTATCCAATTTTCTAGCGGCTCTGTAGGTCTCAATAATAGTCCGATCAACGCGTAATTTTAAATAAGGTAAGAGTATAAAACAAAGGAGAAGCTTGCAATTTGAGATGGCGATAGGATAATATTTAGAGGGTTAAATGGACCGAAACGTTTGTGTGAAAATTGTGAATATTTTAAATATACAGCTTATATCTTAATTCCTGGAAGTGACATTCCGGACAAGTGAGATATACTTGAAAGTGGAACGCTTGACCTTTCAATTGATGCCAATTATATTGGTGTGCATGATCAGATAACAGAGTTACAGCCTAATATATTCCGTTATTTCTTTGTAGTGTAATAATAAACTCGCCAGAAGTCGCAATTATGCATCAATAGTCACGAAATTTTGCACCGGGTAAGAGTATAGGTCGAAAAAGATGCCTACAATTTTGAATGATGATCTGATATTCTTTTGCGGGTGAAATGGACCATTACTTTTGTAAGAAATATAAAAATTTTATTTTTGGTCGATATTTTAATTCCTTGAGGACATATATATTTCGCAAAGTAGCCTACATATGGGATAAAAACTACTGACCTATCCTCTGATGTAAATTGCAATAAAGTGTTTGCTAGATAACGGGCCTACTGCCTAATATATAATGGGTTCTGTGTAGAGAACCACATTTTTATCCCATGCTACATATTGTCTCTCCAAAAGTAACAACACGAAATATTCATCCTAGACCCCATATTTGGTATGCTAAAATTCATATCTCGACGAGATAAAGCGATTTAGCGATGTGTGTCCGTCCATTAAAAATTGTAAACACACTTAAGGCTGCAATTATGGACCGATTGTAACGAATTTTTTAAGGAGGTTGGGTTCGGGCCAGAATAGAAATGGTTAGTTTTTGGTGATGATCGTGAAATGTTCAGGGGATGAAATGGACCAAACACAAAATTTTAACCAATTTTGTAGCGGCTCTGTAGGTCAAAATAATAACCCGCAAAATTTTGAACAAAGTTTGAGTTTATGATGAAGAAGAAGCGTACAAACCAACGTGAAGATCAGATAATACTAATACTAGTTTGTGAGAACTAAATTTTCCTTTCCTGCTACAAAAATGTCTTTGTCATGCTAGATAACTTTTTGGTTTTGGTCATAAGTATTATACATTACATCTGTTATATTTGATAATTCAATTTTCACAATCATTGAAAATAAGTTCCGTGGAGAGCGATTGTCCAGGGATAGTGGTATAGGGTATCCCATGGTCGGCTCCGTCCGACTATAGACTTTTCTTACTTGTTTTTTTTTTTTTTTTTGGAAAAAAGTGATGTTGCTGTTTGAAATTGGTTAATTTTAGTTCGTGGTGGAGGGTGTAAAATTTCGGTCCGTCTGAACTATATGCTTTTCAGTTGTTTTGGTTTAAAAGTATATATGTATCTTCTTTAGCCTGAATTTATAAAAATCGAGATCACTTATAATTCATTTTGCAGATGCACAAAATACTTGCATGGGAATAGATCTCTTGGGCTCCTTAACAATGGAAGATCCCTTTTATATATTTTAAATTTCTTTGATAAATTAACTCTCTTCTTTCTACATTTTGTCCGTCTAAATCCTTTTCTTGTACATTTATTCCCAGAATCTCCTACCAAATCTGGCGAATTATTCGCGAATATTTATTTAACCAAATATGTCTACATACATAGAAAAATCAAAACATTGTTTAGACCT
Organism: Musca autumnalis; assembly: GCF_047663935.1. Lineage (NCBI taxonomy): Eukaryota > Metazoa > Arthropoda > Insecta > Diptera > Muscidae > Musca > Musca autumnalis. Next base: position 116,461,946 of record NW_027411977.1, on the reverse strand, counting down.
ATTTCATTGTTTAAATTAAGCCATAAATAACTGGCCACAATAACCGAGGGAAACAATCATGGAATATTTCATTTTGCCACCAATAAATTACCAATATTCGACTGTTTGTATACCGCATAATATGTTAGAATATCTGCTGCGGGATATGCGGCCAACATCAGCTACATTGAACAATAAAAACAACATTGCATTCACAATAGTGTGACATTTAACAGCAACTCTGTTTGTCCTGATGTTTGTTGTTGAACAAATACTCGTATACAAATATTTAAACAGGAATTCAAATAATTTGCCACAACCAACAATCAAATAAACAATATGCCAATGAAAAGTCATTGATTGACATTTTTTAGCATTGTATTAAATTAAATATAGGACACACGGCATGAACAAATGGAGCAACATTGGAGTTTAAATTTGCTGTAATTTGTATTGTATATTTTAGGCTAACGATCCACAGGCTGAGGGTATATCTCTGTCGGCAAACCCGACTGATACTTTTTTAATTGTTTTCCAGAAAATAAAAGTTATGAATTTTCATAACTTTGCCTCCGCTGTGCCGACAGACGTGATTAATCTTTGGACATAGTGCAGGGAAAGTTTTAAATGTCATCGAGTCCATAAACATCAACTCGAACAATATGAACAGAAATAAGCAGGAATAACACCCATTGTGTTATCAGTTGAAATTTTTCGACTTAACCTATTTTGTAAGAACTTTGCCGAGCTTTTTTCAGAGATATATTTTCGCCTATATTCAGCAAAGCCCTAATATGGGTTTCGTATTCTCAAACAGTACTGTGAATAGGATTCGGAGTCTATGAGTCTTTATGTATGAGTCTTTTTTCTTGATGTAACTTTCTAAATTTTTTAGTTGGATTGCAGAGCCCGTACATTTCTGGTAAAATAGTAAAGTTGTGGTGTTTTTATGACATACAATAATATTAATTAATTTAATTAATCGAGCTTACATTACCTAAGGAGTTTGTATTGAAAAAGTGAATTCTAGCGAAGTCCCATACACCAAACCAGTATGCTACTATCGTTTCGCTGGTGGTTTAATTCAGCTCATCAGGCATATCTGATGTGAACGGCTAGTAGACAAAGGCTGAGTTTCATAACTTCTATTTATACAACCTATTATTGCAAATTTACAGATATGAAGTATTTTTGAAGCCTTTTCTTAATAAAGGATGAGGTGATTTAAAAATAATCAAAGTGATAAAACTTTATTTTATTTACTTATTATCCTAGAAAATTCGGTTGTGTTGCTCAAAAACATCTTAAGAAATGCTTCTGGCATCCGTAGTCATGCAAAAGAAGTGATCATGCTAAATTGACAGCATCCTAGCTGCACCACAAAGCCCTTGTAACAATTATGACTTCTTTTACGTAACAAGATGTTGACCCCATTCACTTGCACTCATTATTCAATTACTTTGAAATGCTTGAAGACAATTTAGGCCGAAAATTTAGATAAAAACTTTAAAATGCCTGAAATTGTGTAGTACCGTTATATAAAGGCTATACCAAAACCTGGACTTATATTCATAATTTTTGGTGGGGAAGTTTCTGTACCATTGAGAACTCCAAATGCCAAGTTACATCCAATTCTGGCTAAAAATGAAGATAAAATCCTTAAAAAAAAAACTTGAAATCGGGAGGCTATACCAAACCCTAGACCTTTGTCCACAATTTTTGGTGGGGAAGTTTCAGTACCAATTGGAACCCCAAATGAAGAAAAAATAAAATCCTTAAAATCCTTAAAACACTTGGAATCAGGTAGTACCGCTATATGGGGGCTATACCAAAACCTCGACCTATGTTCACAATTTTTGGTGGGGAAATGTCTGTATCATTGGAAATCCCAAATGCCGAATGACCACTAATTCGGGCAAAAACGAAGAAAAAATCCTCAAAATACCTGAAATCGGGTGGTACCGCTATATGGGGGCTGTAAGAAAAAATTGGCCCATATTCATGTATTGTCATCCAAATCTAAAAAGTGTGCAAAGTTTCAGTTCGATTGGTCAACTGCAACTGTGTCAAAATTGAGTTACCAGATTTGACATGCAATTTAAATAAAACACCGTTGAAACAGTGTAAAATGGACCAATCCTTGTTTTAATTTCATATTCATGTATTGTCATCTAAATCTGAAAAGTTTTAGTTCGATTGGTCAACTGCAACTGTGTTAAAAACGAGTTACCAGATTTGAACTAAACGGACACCATAGCAAGTTAAAAAAAACACTTTAAAAACTAAAGTTAGGGTGTGTTTTATGCGCACACATTTTCGTTTCGAAATATATAAACAGGGGGTTAGAGTTGTGTAGTTCCGGAACGAACTTGTTCCTGGGAACTATTCCGGACAAGGAACTATTGGAACTATATCCAACTCTTGCGTTCGTATAGTTTCTTTCATTCTTCTACCTTTAATTCCACACTCGTTTCGATCTTTCTCGTTCGTTTCGTTCATTTGCTGTCAGCTGTTGCCATATTGATGAATAAACGTTAATCACATGCACGTTACATCGCTGCAATTTATTTATTTTTGTGTCAATTAATCCACCAAACGATTAAAACAGAAAGGACGATGAAAGGAAGATTCGTGGAACTATTTTGGTCTCGGAACTATTTGGAACTATGGGGAAACTAGCTCCTTTCGGGAAAAGAAACTAAGAAAATCGATCCGTTCCGGGAACTAGATTGCCCAACTCTAATAATTGTACCGCCCATTTTCGGATATTGACAATTTTATAGCTGACTGCGTTAGTTTAAATTAGCTAAAATTGTGGGCATTTCTGACTTTTCGATAACACTGTGCGACACGAAAATTATTAACCATATTCTGACACCGCAGCGGGATAGAAGACCAAAATTAAGAAGACGCGTATTCCGGCGTTTTTCACAATTATTATTCTTTAAGACGAGAGCTACAACTTTTTGCTCTACGAGTAAACCAAAACAAAATCCTTAGCGGTTTAGAAGATATGTGCCTGACAAAATGATCCCTTTTGACATCAAGGCCTCAGGTCTTTGGGGCCCATAATCGCGAAAGATGAAGTGATAAGGAAAAAACGCCGGCACAGGTATCTTCTTATTTGTGGTCTTCTATCACGCTGCGGTGTCAGAATATGGTTAATAAACCATGACTCAAAAATAACACATAGTGTAATATTTATTAAATAAAATGTTGTGAGTAGAAAAATGGTGAGTAGAAAAACAAATAATATTTTTTTCCGTAAAGAAACCGTCGCAACTTTTTGTATTCGTGATTGTTAAACTGTATGTGCACGATTTATGTAGGTAGATTTAGCAAAATACATTAAACTCTACCACCATCCAAATCATACAGTGCTGCTCAAAACATTTGCAACTGGAATGACTACTTCACTTTTTATATAGTTCATAGGTAATTTATGGATTTGAAATGCAAATATTTTTGTAGGTTGTTTGTTTATTGACCCCTTTTTAAAGATTTAAAAAAGAATTGTCAATAATTGCACTTATTTTACAAAAATACACGAAACAAAGCTCGGACTCACTTTTGGTCCTGCTCAAAACATTCGCGACTTAGTAAATTTGATTCAAAATCTGAAGATATGATTTGTGTTTTGATAATATATTGTGAATTTAACCTTTTATTTGTTATCTGGGCACATCATAAAGGTATCCAGGTAACTAAATAAATTAATATATACTTTTGAATCTTGTCTCTAAGGATAATTATTAAATACAAACGTTTTAGTAGACATTTAATAGTGTAGAGTCCACTTTAGAGTCCCGGAGTGCGATTTCGACATATTATATGTCTGATTAGTTTCTAAATACAATAAATATATAGACCTCATGCCTCTAGTACCATCTCTGTCCATAAAAATACCTCCAAGTCAATATAAAACACCATCTTTGAGCAGGCTAAAATACGTGATCCTCCAACATTTCACACATTTCTGTAACATAAGTGTAAAATCATTTTTAAATCAGAATCAAAGAATCAAATTGCAAAAATAAATATATTTCAAAACATAAAATGCCCTTAAAAATATGTAGTCTAAATGTGATATAGGCATCTGAGTTGCAAATTTTTTGAGCAGCACTGTATGTATATATATGTATTAGCAGAGAATTTCGCTGGTTATATGGTCCCCTATGGATAGAATAATAAAATGGTGATACATTTAAACTCGTTTTAAAAGGTTTTTAAAAATAATGAATGCGAATTGTCACAGTAATGTTCTTCCTGACCTCTCCCAATACAAGAGATTGTGTCTTGCTTCGTAACTAGTCTAAAACTGTGTATGTGCTAGTTTTTCAAAGTCTCTCCAAATTTTGGCAATTTGTAAAAATGAAAATTACCCATGTAAATAATAGTGTGGCGCGTAATAACTCAAACTGGACTATTGGCGCACTATTTTCTGTTTTCGTAGATTCATTCAGCGCACATACTAACTGCATATGTATTGTATTTTGTATACTGTTTTTCACTGACCCTACATCTAAGAGTTAATATGCCACATCTAAACTTTAGATTCTAAAGTCATGTCGAACAAATGCCGGCTTACTATTGAAGGGTGAAAAATATGCAACATTTCTCTCTATATATGTATATGTAACATGTTTTTATTTATGTATGTATATGTTGAATGGTTTCCATAGGGAGGAGAACGGATGTAAGAACAATAGTTACATTGACAGCCCAAGCAGAACCAGCTCTAACAAATAATGACAAAATAGGCCTGATTTATGTTTACTACGCGAACGTGACAATCTTAGGAATACGTGCCAAATTGCCACAATTGCATAACTTGGTGACGTTGTGCGAATAAATCAATACCCAGCCCCACAAATACATACAAATGCTAGTTCATACTACAATCACAGTGGCTGCGATACACACATACATACATTCATAAACAATATGCTATGGTTATGTTCAACATAATACTCAGTTTGGAAAACACATCCCATCATACATACCCACAGTGACATTAAGCCATACAAATATAGAGACATAAACTAACGCTATATCAACTGAGTTCTGTTATGGCCAATCTCGTGCCAATGAAAAGGGTGCTAGTGTGTGTGTTTGTATGTCGACGATCTGCAAAGTAGCAATGGTATTTAGAGTAAATAACGGTAACACCATGATACAATAACAAATAAACATTGTATAAATATATACATAAATTGTAAAATATACTTGCACATGGATACAGTGGGTTTGACAGTCTTATTTGTATTCCCTCCACCATAGCATGGAGTATATATTAAGTTTGTTTTTTGTTGGAATAATAATTTGCAACCCTATAAAGTATATTCATTCATTTTTGATCAGGATAAAATTCTAAGTTGATGTAGCCATGTCCGTCTGTTTCAATCAGTCTAGCGTCCAAACTAATTACGCTAGAACGCTATATTTTTTCCACCTGAGTGTTGTTTGCCATAGGCAGGTCAAGTTCGAAGATGGCTACATAGGCCCACCTTTTGACCATATAACGCTACCTCCCGCTTTTCGATATTTTGAGTAGTTTAGGTATTATTTTTAACATTTGAAATTCTTGGTTGTCAAAAAACTTCTTCACTAAAAAATTTAAATATAGGTCCATGTTTTGGTATATAGCCATGTAACGGTACCTCTGGGTTTTCCCTAATTTAAGGGTTTAAGCTACATTTTTTGACAGATCTATCTGGGTGTTTGTCAGTTCTCCTACCGGGCGCGTCCCCACCCGTGGATAGGGGGAGGTGGACGATCGTATCACTCTACCCCACACTAGGAAATCACTAGTGACTGTACTGTCTGAGGTAGAGTGGTATGATCACCTACCTCTGGAAACTTCGAGTTTTCCGCGGACAAAAAACTGACTACGGGGGTGTTCCCCTAAAACAAAAAACAAATATGGATGTTGGAAATGAGAAAAATGTTACGGTGCAGTGCCTAAATAACCCAGTACCGGCGGGGACCAGTGATCTGCCTGCGAGTCACACCTCGTCGTCATCAAGCGATCGTGAACAAACATCTCCCACAGATGTGGGTGCCTTGGCATCTGTGGTCGAAGGTACGGCTACAATCACACAACCTAAAGGTAAAATGGAGGAGGAGACAGGGAAGCCTAGGGATAGATTAAACTTGACCCAACCATCAGAGTATGGGAGCGACCCTGACTCCGAATCCGACAGCAACAGCAAAAACAATACTACCGTCGTAGAAATCCCAAATAAAGAGGAGGTCCAAAAGATGGTAGAAGAAATAAGCGATAACATCGCAAAACTTACAACAAATAAAGTGCGGTGGACTGGGGCTCAAAGACGAAGGTATAAGAAGAACCAGGCGTGGCTTAACAAAAAACAACGGCATGCTCCAAAAGAGACCAATGATACTCCCTCCACTTCCTCGGAAGCGGCGAAGAGGATAAGTTCTCCCGAGGAACAGAACACCGCTAAGCCGAGTAAGAAGAAAAAGAGCTTCCACACTCGAATGCCCCGAGCAAACCAATTCAAAACCCACACGAAGTAGACTGCCAAAAGAACCCTTCGAAGGCGGGCGAAGAAGTGAGCTCGGACATGAAGGGTGTGAGTGCGACTGCAGAATCTTCTGGAAGACCCGGTGACTCAATTAAGAAGTCCAAGACCTTCCAGAAGAGGAAGATGGTCGCAGAAAACAGAGCGGAGCCGCCAACTTCTTACTACAAGGTAGCCAGGAAGTACTACAGGGACGAACAGTGCTATGCAGTGATCGATGCCAGTAGAGGATCCGGCAGATTGCCAAAAGAACACCAGGAGGCCATTGAAAAAACGATCGGCGACAAAATATTGGATCACATCCTGAGAAGTGGCCCAATAAACATAATTAGCAGCGAGCTCAAGGGGGACTTCCTGTGGTTCTCCTTGGGCCCAAAAGCAAAACAGACCACTCTCGAGGAGGTTATAAGTGGAGTAACCACCCCTTGGGAAGGCGGTAAATTGATCACCTGACTAAAGCGGCAGTCTTCGTAAAAGATTATGGCTGCAAGTTGGAGACAGAGCGCATGCTCGAAGTCTTTGAAAAACAAAATGAGACTTTGGAAGTGAAGAGGTGGGAAGTCTTCCACAGGGAGGAGAAAGAAGATGGTACTCTCCTTGTGGTGGGAATTGACGACCTTTCACTAGCCAGTCTCTCAAAGACGAAGGGCAGGGCGTTCTATATCTGCAACGCAGTCACCTTCAAGACTGGAAGGGCAAGAGTCGGAGAGGATCAACCTCCATCGGAGCGAAACGGCAACTCATGCGCTGATGGAGAAAATGAACAAAGGTAATATACATAAAGGTCTAATCCAGGAACCTTTGCCAGTGAAGAACAAGGTCTCTGGATTGAACCATATAAATTATCAACTTTTCTACGCTAGTACAGGTACCCGCCCGAGGACCTGTATTATAGTCCATAAAAATGTATGTTTTCTTTTCTCTCCAGAGTTGTCATCGTCGGACGCCACGGTATTGAAGCAAGGGAATGGTAATATATGCCTAGCGTCTATATACGTACCGTTCGACTCCCCGACATTACCACCTACGTCGGAATTGCAGCAGCTGTTGAGGAAAATCAAGCAAACAGGTAACGAAGTACTAGTAGGTAGCGATGCTAACTTACACCACATTTCGTGGGGTAGTACTAACACAAACAAAAGGGGTCAAGCCCTTCTAGATTATTTGAATACTAACGACTTAATAACTCTTAACGTAGGAAATAAACCTACTTTTGTTAACAGAATTAGGGAGGAAGTACTAGATATAACAATATGTTCAGAAAACCTAATAAACGAGGTACATGAATGGAGGGTCTCAGATGACCACTCCTTCTCTGACCACAGGTATATTAGATTCAAAATATCAAGGCCACCGCCAAACCCGATAACATTCCGTAACAAATCCAAAACAAACTGGACAAAGTTCGGAATTAAATTAAGGTACAGACTAGGGCAAGGAGAAGATGAGGAATGCCTAAGTAAAGAGGACATTGACAGTAAAGTCAACAAATTAGCCGAAGCCCTGGTAAAGTCTTTCGAGGATAGTTGTCCCATACGAGAAAGGAAGTCTGCCTACGAAAAACCCTGGATAACAGGGAAATTCGTAACAAAGGCAAAGAGGTCCGTAGACTTTACAATAGGGCGAAGCGAAAAAATTAGCTGTATTCTGGGACAACTACAAATCAAAACTAAAAGAATACAACAAACTGACAAGGAACGCCAAACGCAACTCCTGGAAACTTTTCTGCGAATAGGTAGATAGCGTAAACGACGTATCAAAAATTAAAAAGTTTCTATCCAAAACCCATACACAAGCCGAGCTAATGGTTGATGAAATGGGAAGGAAGATGGAAACAAGCGAGGAAACCTTAGGCCTTCTGATGAGAACACACTTCCCTTCGAGCACTGCGGCCCAAACAGTGCTTTCGACGGAAAATGTCCACACATCAGAAGAAGTACCAAAAATAGACAACTCTATGGTTAAGCAAGCCATAATGAGCTTCTCACCAAACAAAGCAGCAGGACCTGACCAGATCTTCCCGGCCTTACTTCAAAAGGAAGTGGACTACATTTCGTCCAAGCTGCTCAGAATTTTCAACACGCCTGGCAGGAGGCATAGGTGGTTTTTATACCCAAACCAGGTAAGGCAAGTTACGCAGTACCAAAATCTTATCGCCCGATAAGTTTAACATCTTTTTTACTCAAGACAATGGAACGGACAGTCGATACCATGATCAAGAGCAAAATCCCCAACGACATGTTTAAATATAAACAACATGCATACGTGAAAGGTACATCAGTGGAAACCGCATTACATGAGGTAGTACACCACATAGAGAGGACCTTCGAAATGAAGATGTACACACTAGCAATTTGCATCGACATAGAAGGTGCTTTCAACAACGTCAGCACGGAAACGCTGATCCACTCCTTAGACGAATTTCGTGTAGACAGAACGCTGAGGAACTGGATAGACGACATGCTAAGGAACAGATGGATAAGCTGCGCGCTACATGACGTAACAAGAAGAGACCAAGTAGGGCAGGGAACGCCACAGGGGGGGGATTTTATCGCCGCTTCTGTGGGTCACTACAATAAATAGTCTACTAAGGTCCTTAACCCAGGAAGGATTTGAACCAGTCTGTTATGCAGACGACGTTATAATACTTTTAAGGGGAAAGAACCCAAATCTACTTTGCAGGAGAGCCGAAGAGGCTCTAAATATAGCTTACAACTGGGCTACACCAAGAGGTCTTAATGTTAACCCGGAAAAAACAGAGTTATGTCTTTTCACTAGGAAAACGAAATTGGGCTCCGTCGAGGAACCAGTTTTCCTGAATAAGACATTAACTATATCTCCAACAGTTAAATATCTGGGGGTAATTCTAGATAGGAAACTCAAATGGAAAGACCATATTCAGGAAAGGGCTGCCAAAGCACCCAGATGTTGGTCAACTTGTAGAAGGGCTATAGGCTCAAAATGGGGTTTTAATCCTAGAATGATACACTGGCTATACAGAAGCGTAATAAGACCGATTCTTACTTACGCATCTGTTGTATGGTGGACATCTATGGACAAAAAGTACAATGTGGAAACATTGCAAAGAGTCCAAAGAATGTGCTGCCTAGACATTAGCGGGGCGATGAGGACTACACCAACTAGGGCTTTAGAGACAATTCTATTTGTCCACCCGATAGAAATACAGGTAAGGTATGAAGCAGCCATCGCGGCTATAAGACTGAAAGCGATGCGCGAGTGGATCGAAACAGACCACCAATGCATATTACGGTTCAGAACGGGTGAATCTATACATCAAATAGTATCGGACCGGATACCAGAATCAAGTGAAGTAGCTCTGTGTGAAGTTCTAATACCGGACAGAGATATGTGGATCGATGGAACCCTTGCACAGATTCCCGCTGGAAGCTGCGGGTTTACGGACGGGGCTGTGTTAGGGGGCCGTTCTCCCCCCTAACACAGCCCCGTCCGTAAACCCGCTGGGTATTTATATCGTAGACACGGAAACGAGGATCTCCCTTCGTCTGCCGGATCATAACACGATCCTCCAGGCCGAAATCCGAGCGATCACAGAATGTCTGAACTGGTTTAAAACAAATACAAGGCCACTCACAGTTAACATCCTTACGGATAGTAAAGCAGCAATTAGAGCTATAACAAGTAAGGCAACAATATCGAAAACTGTCTTACACCCATTATTATAAATCTGCTTTTGTTATAGCTTGGATTTACCGAACAGATTTATAGCGTTCAGGTTAAGTTAAAGTTAAAAGTGATGATTGAATTTCAAGGAGGAGCTTCTTGTCATTAACTTTCAATGTGAAAATTATATTTTTTATGCCTCCAAATTAGTTTATTTTGCATTTTCATATACTTCAGATAGTAAAAGAACACATGTAATAATGGCCCTTAGAGTGTAAAAATTCAATTAACGACTATTCCCATTATGGCTCGGTAAACATTATATGGGTACCAGGACACATAAGGATTGCGGGAAACGAAGTACCAAACTCCTTAGCAAAACAAGCCAGGGAGCTACCTACAGTAAGTCTAGACAATGCCAAACCTTTAAAGGCGGCGCGTATAGAACTAAAAGCTTGGGCAAAGAATGCTCATGTATCCCTATGGAATAACCAGGAAAAGGGAAAAACTACAAAAATTCTATGGGGAAACCCAGACCAGGACAAAACAAGTGACCTCCTAGTGATGAGTAAAAAGGATATCAGTAGACTGATCGGTGTCCTCACAGGGCATCTAGGACTACTAGCGCATCTGCACAGGATAGGCTGTGCAGAGAATAGTGAATGCAGGGCATGCGGCGAGGACAACGAAACGTTGGAACACTATCTCTGCCACTGCCAGGCTTTCACCAACTTGAGAACTCAACTAATGGGAAACGACATAATTACAGGACTCGACCATATCAAGGACATCGGGTTCAAAAACTTGAGGGACTACGTCAATGGGACGGCACTCCTAAACTAACAACAACAACTTCCAGGACACATAAAATTAGAGCGCACAACAGGCCTCTTATGGCTTAAGTGTATGTCCTTTCTTTTTAAGGACATGTGGTGATCTTATCACCCCTCTTCTCAACCTAACCTAACCTAACCTATCTGTTATTTAATATTTGAGATTCCCTGCAGTCACGAAACTTTTCCGGCAAAAATTGTCAACATAGATCCATTTGACGTAAGAGATGAATGATACCAAGCAACGGTCCTGAACGACTTTAACATGTCGAAGTCCAAGGCTTATCTTGGCCCCTCTTTCATCTCAAGTGGACACTGACCTCCCTAGGGAGCTGACTTTAACGCCCGTTAAAGGTAGTGAGCTAACATGTGCGGCGCGTTCAGCGATAAGAACGATAAAAACTTGGGTTGGGCGTTGGGCTAGTAACTCACCCCGTCAAAACAGCCAACTATGAAAAACGAAAGAAACATAAGAAATACAAACATCTCTAAAGTTGACTACCTCCGCAATCGATTTAAGGACCATGATCTGCGAATCTTCACCCGGAATGCCATGACTCTCTACCGAGTAGGTGCAGTTTACTTCGTCTCGCAATAGCCAGGACAAATAAATAAATCGTAAGACAAATCATCAACTTCAATGTACCTTCAATGAGTGCGAGAGTATTTAATGTTCCAAGTGATCACAAAACTTATCCACTAAAAATTATAAACATAATTTCATAATTTCATGTTTCCCATATAACAGCACTTCCCGATATTTGTTATTGTGAGAATTTCAGCTAGATTTTTAAACGAACTAGCAGTAAAAACTCAAAAAAAAAAAAAAATTGACGTATGTCCATGTTTTGGAATACACCCCAATTAACGGTACCGCCAATTTCAGGCATTTTTACGTTTTTAGCTACATTTTCAGACCGAATTAGCTATACTTTGGAATTTAAGGTTCCTAGTGGTCATGAAAACTCACTAATGTCCGATACAAATCCCTATATAAGTATGAAGGAATCGGACTGCACTCTTTAGTAGCTGAGAAGCCCCTTTCTGTTCCTTCAGGAATACAAGGGGAAATATTTTTTTTAATTAATTTCTCGTTAGAGACGAGCTTACTGACCAAGATGCTTTTTGAAAAAGGAAAGCCGACGATACGAACCCACATAATCACCACTGTGTGACATGCATGTTTCGCCTTTGGTTTAGGAAGGCTCCTCAGACACATCGAGTGTGGGGCGGCTTCGCTATCCTCTAACTTATTTCCTCTTTCAAATGCAAGTTGTTTTTTACAAAGTCGAATTTTTTGTTCAAATCTTTGTATGGCTTTCATGACAAACGCTTAGCGTAGCCTTTGAAAGTTATGAGTTTGGTTCTGAACACTAACACGCCGTGACAACACTTTTTTCCCTTGTGTTTTTCAAGGACGTGGGTTCGAACCCCAGCCTGGCTCAAGCTGATTTTTATTTTTATTTGAAAATTTTTGCCTATTAGGCAAAGGTCATTTTTTTATTAATTTTTTTTTAATTAATTTCTCGTTAGAGACGAGCTTACTGACCAAGATGCTTTTTGAAAAAGGAAAGCCGACGATACGAACCCACACAATCACCACTGTGTGACATGCATGTTTCGCCTTTGGTTTAGGAAGGCTCCTCAGACACATCGACTGTGGGGCGGCTTCGCTATCCTCTAACTTATTTCCTCTTTCAAATGCAAGTTGTTTTTTTACAAAGTTGAATTTTTTGTTCAAATCTTTGTATGGCTTTCATGACAAACGCTTAGCGTCGCCTTTGAAAGTTATGAGTTTGGTTCTGAACACTAACACGCCGTGACAACACTTTTTTCCATGTGTTTTTCAAGGACGTGGGTTCGAATCGTCGGCTTTCCTTTTTCAAAAAGCATCTTGGTCAGTAAGCTCGTCTCTAACGAGAAATTAATTAAAAAAAATTAATAAAAAAATGACCTTTGCCTAATAGGCAAAAATTTTCAAATAAAAATAAAAATCAGCTTGAGCCAGGCTGGGGTTCGAACCCACGTCCTTGAAAAACACATGGAAAAAAAGTGTTGTCACGGCGTGTTAGTGTTCAGAACCAAACTCATAACTTTCAAAGGCTACGCTAAGCGTTTGTCATGAAAGCCATACAAAGATTTGAACAAAAAATTCGACTTTGTAAAAAACAACTTGCATTTGAAAGAGGAAATAAGTTAGAGGATAGCGAAGCCGCCCCACAGTCGATGTGTCTGAGGAGCCTTCCTAAACCAAAGGCGAAACATGCATGTCACACAGTGGTGATTGTGTGGGTTCGTATCGTCGGCTTTCCTTTTTCAAAAAGCATCTTGGTCAGTAAGCTCGTCTCTAACGAGAAATTAATTAAAAAAAATTAATAAAAAAATGACCTTTGCCTAATAGGCAAAAATTTTCAAATAGAAATATTTTTTCTTTTGTTACGAATCAGCTCTTTTTAAGAGCAAAATTAAAAATAAATTTATAAAGTTTTCACTGTACTTCTACGAGACAATGCACCCAATACCATCAGAGATAGTTCAAACAGCACTAAAGTGACCACTACAACGATGGATGCAATACCAATGCCACCAATAACATGCAAACAAATAAACAAACACTTCTATGTGAATGAATGTACCACAAATATTTTAATACATATTTGTAATAGCTGCGTCGGGACACAATAGTAATCCGCAAATGTGTGAATGCAAGTGGGTGCCAATACTTAAGTGAATGTACGTTTGATTTGCTGCGAGTTTCCATAATTTCAAAGGGAACACACACCCACATGAATTCACACATACATGGATCTGTCTGAATCTGTAATAGCAGTAATACTATTCCAACATAAAGGATAATGCCACATAAGCCAATAAAATCTTTACGAAATCTTTCAATTTATTAGGTATTTGTTGTATGCTGTAAATGCGCAACTAAAGTACTACTCAGAATTTTTAGTTAATCAAATGTTCGAACAGGGGATCACTTGAAAGATGAAGTGAAGAAGTTGTTAGTTGGAAACAAGTAAAAAGTCGTTAAGTTCGGCCGGGCCGAACTTTTTATACCCTCCACCATAAAATAGTCTTAATTAATCAAATGGAATAATTAGGGTCCTTTCACAATTTTAGGTGTAACAACTTTTCGACAATGATAGACTCCTACTGCCTCCCACTATTGCTTAAATTACACAGTGAACACAAATATTGGGGCAGAGATAATTCCTTTTGGAGATGAAAGCCCTTGGTGTGTGTATATTAAAAACTCCGAAGGACAGATGCGCCGTGAGTCGAAGTTCCGCGTTATGGCGTGCAAGAGACCCTGTAAGCCATCATGAATGAGCATTATATCTTTGTTTGTTGTTTTTGTAGAGCACTTAAGCAACAGTGAACCAAGATATAAAGCTAATTCCAGGGTCTCTAACAAAAATTTCATCACGCCATAACGCGGAAGTTCGAATCACGGACCTGTCCTTCGGGGTTCATAATATACTCACCAAGGCCTGTCTTCCCCAAGAGGAATTTTCCGTGTCCCAGACTTTCACCTCCATTTTGTTGCACAGTGTTATCTAATCTAATCTAAAAAATGTGTTCAGCTAGGTGAAAGGTGCCACCTACGGTGCTATATCAAAGAGTCAACCTATCTTTAAATTTTTTGGCGGAAAAGTTTTATAGCTGCAGGGAACTTCAAGAGTCAAATTGAGGGTAGTTTCATCAAAACAATGTAGACCCTCAAAAATGGACCCATGTTGACTAATTTTAGTGAAGAAATTTCGTGAGGTACAGTTATATGGGGGGATATACCAAAACATGGACCTATATTGACGATTATTTTTGAATAGACAAAATTGTAGCTAAAATTCGAAAATCAGGAGATACCGTTATATGGGGGCTATACCAAAACAGGGACCTCTGTTGACGATGTTTCGTTGGAGATGTTTTATGACCACTGAGAACTTCAAATGTCAATTTACAGCTATTTCGGTAAAAAACTGTAGCTAACATTCTCAAAATACCGAAAACCGAGAGGTACCGTTATATGGGGGCTATACCAAAACATGGACCTATGTTGACGATGTTTGGTGGAGATGTTTCATGACCACTGAAAACCTCAAATGGCAAATTACAGCTAGTTCGGTTAAAAATTGTAGCTAAAATTCTCAAAATACCGAAAATCGGGAGGTACCGATATATGGGGGCTATACCAAAACATGGACCTCTGTTGACGATGTTTCGTGGAGATGATTCATGACCACTGAGAACCTCAAATGTCAAATTACAGCTAGTTCGGTTAAAAATTGTAACTAAAATGCTCAAAATACCGAAAATCGGAAGGTACGGTCATAAGGGGGCCATACCAAAACATAGACCTATGTTGACGATGTTTGGTGGAGATGTTTCATGAGCACTGAGAACCTCAAATGTCAAATTGCAGATAGTTCGGTTACAAATTGTGGCTAAAATTCTCAAAATACCGAAAATCGGGAGGTACCGTTATATGGGGGCTATACCAAAACATGGACCTATGTTGACGATGTGTGGTGGAGATATTCCATGACCACTGAGAACCTCAAATGTGAAATTGCATGTAGTTCAGTTAAAAATTGTGGCTAAAATTCTCAAAATACCGAAAATCGGGAGGTACCGTTATATGGGGACTATACCAAAACATGGACCTATGCCCATATCCTTTGGGATATAAGTTTGTTCATCACTAGAAACCGTGAGTGCCAAATTATAGCTAATTCGGTCTGCAAATATGGCGAAGAACGTCAAAATACCTCATTTCCGGAGGTACCGTTATATGGGGGCTATACCAAAGAGTGGACCGATATAGCCCATCTTCGAACTTGACCTGCCTATGGAAAAAAGACCCTCGGGTGCAAAATTTCAGCACTCTATCTCAATTATTGCGGACGCTAGAGTGATTACAACAGACGGACAGACAGACGGACAGACGGACATGGCTAGATCGTCTTAGAATTTTATCCTGATCAAGAATATATATACTTTATAGGGTCGCAAATGATTAGTTCGATGTGTTACAAACGGAATGACAAACTTAATATACCCTCCATACTATGGTGGAGGGTATAAAAATGTGTTCAGCTAGGTGAAAGGTACCACCTACGGTGCTATATCAAAGAGTCAACCTATCTTTAAATTTTTTGGCGGAAAAGTTTTATAGCTGCAGGGAACTTCAAGAGTTAAATTGAGGGTAGTTTCATCAAAACAATGTAGACCCTCAAAAATGGACCCATGTCGACGAATTTTAGTGAAGAAATTTCGTGAGGTACAGTTATATGGGGGGATATACCAAAACATGGACCTATATTGACGATTATTTTTGAATAGACAAAATTGTAGCTAAAATTCGAAAATCAGGAGATACCGTTATATGGGGGCTATACCAAAACAGGGACCTCTGTTGACGATGTTTCGTTGGAGATGTTTTATGACCACTGAAAACTTCAAATGTCAATTTACAGCTATTTCGGTAAAAAACTGTAGCTAATATTCTCAAAATACCGAAAATCGAGAGGTACCGTTATATGGGGGCTATACCAAAACATGGACCTATGTTGACGATGTTTGGTGGAGATGTTTCATGACCACTGAAAACCTCAAATGGCAAATTACAGCTAGTTCGGTTAAAAATTGTAGCTAAAATTCTCAAAATACCGAAAATCGGGAGGTACCGATATATGGGGGCTATACCAAAACATGGACCTATGTTGACGATGTTTCGTGGAGATGATTCATGACCACTGAGAACCTCTAATGTCAAATTACAGCTAGTTCGGTTAAAAATTGTAACTAAAATGCTCGAAATACCGAAAATCGGAAGGTACGGTCATAAGGGGGCCATACCAAAACATAGACCTATGTTGACGATGTTTGGTGGAGATGTTTCATGAGCACTGAGAACCTCAAATGTCAAATTGCAGATAGTTCGGTTACAAATTGTGGCTAAAATTCTCAAAATACCGAAAATCGGGAGGTACCGTTATATGGGGGCTATACCAAAACATGGGCCTATGTTGTCGATGTGTGGTGGAGATATTTCATGACCACTGAGAACCTCAAATGTGAAATTGCATGTAGTTCAGTTAAAAATTCTCAAAATACCGTAAATCGGGAGGTACCGTTATATGGGGACAATACCAAAACATGGACCTATGCCCATATCCTTTGGGATATAAGTTTGTTCATCACTAGAAACCGTGAGTACCAAATTATAGCTAATTCGGTCTGCAAATATGGCGAAGAACGTCAAAATACCTCATTTCCGGAGGTACCGTTATATGGGGGCTATACCAAAGAGTGGACCGATATAGCCCATCTTCGAACTTGACCTGCCTATGGAAAAAAGACCCTCGGGTGCAAAATTTCAGCACTCTATCTCAATTATTGCGGACGCTAGAGTGATTACAACAGACGGACAGACAGACGGACAGACGGACATGGCTAGATCGTCTTAGAATTTTATCCTGATCAAGAATATATATACTTTATAGGGTCGCAAATGATTAGTTCGATGTGTTACAAACGGAATGACAAACTTAATATACCCTCCATACTATGGTGGAGGGTATAAAAAGACGGAAGCTGTGTATAAAGATTTTATGTTGTCTTCTCTTTGTAAGATACAAGGCGAAACCGGAAATTTTTGTTATTTCCACTACGATTAGGTATGACGGAAGTTATATTATATTCAATCACAATCAATTCCCGGGAAAAAGATGTAAGCGATAATTTTTCGATTATATTTTTTTACAGAAATCGTTAACGAATATTCCAATACACCATCTCCCAAACTTTTAGGACTCTGCCATGTATCGTTTCGAAATTAGAGCAAAAACAATTTTTATGTAAGCGCCCTTTTTGTTTAGTTTACATTTTTAGGCGACAGCGAATTTTCACATTAACATGCCATATAGCTATTCGACTATATTACAAAAAATACGCTTAAATCTTATTTATTCCTATTTACTAATATGATTTGGGTGACGTAGGGGATGGATGATACCAAGGAACGGTCCTGGCCTGCTTTAACATGGCAAAGCCCAGGATTTATCTTGGTCCCTCTTTCATCTCAAGTGGACACTGACCTCCCCGAGGTGTCACCTGGGGAACTGCCTTTAACACCCGTTAAAGGTAGTGAACTAACATGTGCAGCGCGTTCACCAATAAGAACGTTAAAAACTTGGGTTTGGGCGTCGGGTTAGTAACCATACCCCTTGAAAAACAAACAGCCTACTATGAAAAAACGAAAGAAAAGAAAAACAAACCCCTCTCAAGGACCATGATCTGCGAACCTGCACCTGGAATGTTCGTACTCTTTATAGGGAAGGTGCAGTTTACGAATTGGCAGATGCACTTGAAAAGTACAAGGCCGACATTACTGCCATACAGGAAATACGATGGAACGGGAAAGGCGTCACAACAACACCTAAAGGTGACGCACTGTTTATAGCTGCCATGACACAAAGCATGAATTTATTTGCGGATTTGTAGTTGGTCGGAGGTTAAAACATCTGGTCTCCAGCTTCACCCCAGTGAATGAAAGACTCGCTGCAATTCGATTAAAAGCAAAATTCTTCAACATTACCTTTATTTGCGCTCATGCTCCCACTGAAGACAAGGACGAGCAGACCAAAGATATATTTTACGAGCGCTTAGAAGAAACTTATGACCGTTGCCCTGCCCATGACATTAAAATTATACTAGGCGATTTTAATGCCAAAATTGGAAAGGAGAATATCTTTGTCCGAACAGTCGGGAAATTCAGTCTCCACAGTGAAACATCTGACAATGGTGTGGGGCTGATAGACTTTGCAGCTGTAAGAAACATGGTAGTTAGCAATACCAGATTTAAGCATCTTAATATTCATAAGGGCACCTGGCTGTCTCCAGATCAAAAAACAAGTAATCAAATTGAGCATGTTGTGATAGATGGAAGACATTCATCGAGCGTGTTGGATGTACGATCGTTCTGAGGAGCAAACATAGATTCGGACCACTAACTTGTTGCAGTAAAGGTACGTATCCGTCTAAACATTGCAAATAAAGCACGAACAGATACAACGCGGAAGTTGTACATCGGTATGCTAAAAACACAACAGTTAGCCACAGCATATTCCGCACAATTAGCCCAATTGCGTAATTAAAACACTCCTCGTCCTGATAACATATCAGCACAATGGTAAAATATTGCCCACTCCATGCAAACAAAGTAAAACATCAAACTGATGGCTTTGGTACAGGCACATCCTCCTGTAGAGACCAGCAAGGTAATTTGGTAACTGATACAGATAGTGTGCTCAGGATATGGAAATAACATTTCTCCAAACTGTTGGTATCCTATAGTAGCAAAGACGGCGAAGATACCACAGATCCAATCCCAGAAGATGGTATTGAAGCTGAAGAATAATAAAGCAGCAGGAGCCGATGGCTTACCAGCCGAGCTGTTCAAAACCGGAGGCGACACGCTGATAAGTGTATTTATCAGCTAGTTAGCACCATCTGGCAGGAAGAACGAGTACCCAACGATTGGAACTTGAACATCCTGCGCCCTGTCCACAAGGAAGGAAATAAGACTGTATGCTCTAACTATAAATCATCCCTCTATTGCCTACAAGATAGTGTCACGGATAATGTGCGAACGACTAAAGCCTATGGTCAATGAAATAATTGGGCCATACCCGGCAAATCCACCATTGACCAGATATTTACACTGCGGCAAATTATGAAGAAGACCCAAGAGATGTTCAAAACCGGAGGCGACACGCTGATAAGTGTATTTATCAGCTAGTTAGCACCATCTGGCAGGAAGAACGAGTACCTAACGATTGGAACTTGAACATCCTGCGCCCTGTCCACAAGGAAGGAAATACGACTGTATGCTCTAACTATAAATCATCCCTCTATTGCATACAAGATAGTGTCACGGATAATGTGCGAACGACTATAGCCTATGGTCAATGAAATAATTGGGCCATACCCGGCAAATCCACCATTGACCAGATATTTACACTGCGGCAAATTCTGAAGAAGACCCAAGAGAGGCAGATCGACACTTACCACCTTTTTGTTGATTGCCTTCGACAGCCCCCCCTAGGTTCAAAGGTATTCCAAGCCATGTCTGAATTTGGTATACCTGCAAAGCTCATCCGGCTTTTTAGTATGACATTAACTGATACTCGATCGTCAGTTAAAATAGGAAAGAACCTCTCCGAAGAGTTTGGTACCAAAAGAGGTTTCAAACAAGTTGATTGCCTCTCGTGTGATTTTTTCAACATTCTGCTGGAAAAGGTTATACGAGATGAGAAGGTGAAAAGAAGGCACAATATATACAAACAGCCATAGATATGTTACTTGCTTATGCCGATGACATTGACATCATATGCCGATCGGTAAAGGAAGTAACTGATACCTTTGAAAAAGTCGAAGGGGAATCTGCTAAAGTGGGTCTGGTGGTAAAGGCGACAAGACAAAGTTAATGGTGTCGTCGCGCAATGCGTCCATAGAGATCGGGCCAACTGTTGACTTTGGTTCCTATAATTTTGAGCTAGTAAGGGACTTCGTCTACCTCGGCACCGCCGAAAACACAACCAACAAGATCAAATATGAAGAAGAATAGTGTTGGCCAACAGATGCTACTACGGGCTGAGTAAGCAGTTTAGGAATAAAGCAACATCTTGTCAAACAAAAACAATGCTTTACAAAACACTGATACTACCCGTGCTGATGTATGATTCAGATGCCTGGGTACTTGCGCAAGCAGACAAGCAGTGCTTGGTGTGTTTTAAGAGAAAGATCTATGGACCAATCTGCGTTGACGGTGAATATCGACGTCGTATGAACCACGAGCTGTATCTGCTATACAACGACATCAGTATAGATAAACGTATCGATATGGAACGATTGCGTTGGCTAGGCCATATCATAAGAATGAGCGATGATGAACCCGCTAAAAAGGCGTATAAATTCGGGCCGCAAAGCGGTGCACGCCAAAGAATAGATGGCGCAAAGATGACAAGGCGCGGTATTCCAGAAAGCGAAGCACTAAATAGAGCGATTTGGAGATCTTTCCTTAGTTCGGCTTATGGAACAAATGTTCTGTAGTGGGCCAGCTAAGTAAGTAAGGAATATCAAGTTAATACGCTGGTTACAACTTTGTGCCGCTGTGCAGACTGTTTTAAGAAGCCATGAGCGTGGCATTCTCCCTTCTTACGATACGTTTTAATTTCGCGATAATTTGAATATATTTACCAGCACGTAGATTGTATGTTGTACTCAATACAAAAAATATAAATAAAATGCTTCGACTTTTGCAGCTATTCTTAAGATGAACGCGTTCGAATGAAACAAAAACTAATATATTTTCAAAAAGGCCCATGTCAGAGTTGCCAGACGTTATATCAAAAATTTGACGTTTTATTTTGGGCCAATAGCTGGAATCACTGTGCAATGATCTGAACTGGCCCCCATACAAGGACTATGGAAATAAATATTGGTCAGTGGGCACGGGTAACCGATCGTTATAAACTCTTAGCGACAAGAATGAAGTGGTAAAGTTTTTTCCATCGATTGGACGATAGTTACGGTCTTTAGATAATTTTCGTGAAAATGCATGCTTGGTCCCATACAAATATGTACTATAGAAACAAAGATCGCTATGTTAGCTTGGGAAGGGGTAATTTAACAGATCGCCATAAAATTTCATAAATCATAAATTCATTTCAGTTCCAAAAAAAATATTGATTTTAGGTCACACTAATATATATACATACAGTAGTGGACAATATATTTGCAACAAAATTGGACATTGAAACAATTTTATTTTTTTTTATTTTTTTTTGGGAACCATGTACTCTTCCCAGAAATGTCTATATACTAAATGTGTGTGGTAAATTATCATCTGACGAGCTTTCTTAAACTTTTCACGTTTATAGAATCCCGAATTTCCAATTATGCAGCCCGCTATAACTTCAATTGACCGAAAAATCGAATTTTTAATTTTATACCAAAATCGAAAAATCGTTTAATGCTTTCCATTGCCTATCCCTACTGATAGGGTCCAATCAATCCCTACGCTTATGTATTTGTCGAGACCCGGATTTGTGACATTTGCAAATATACGATAAAACTGCACTCTGAACTCTGAATTTTATTAAATAGAGAACTGAAATGTGAAGAAATTAAAAAATCTATTATTGCTTTCCATTACCTATCCATACTGATAGGGTCCAATCAATCCCTACGCTTATGTATTTGTGATTTGTGACTTTTGCAAATATACGATAAAACTGTACTCTGAACTCGGAATTTTATTAAATAGAAAACTGAAATGTGAAGAAATTTCCATTATTTTCCCATGTTCATGCTTCTTTCCTATAAGCCGCCACATAACCGTTGAAGTAAGCACTGGGCTGATATCTGCTTTAAAATCGTATTAATTTTAAATTTCCAAAACCAAAACAAATAATTTCAATCACACAAAAATGATACTATAAAAAATATTGAAGGTTTTTACATGAGATTTGGTTCAGTTGCATACGTTTTGACCAATAAATTTTTAAGCGTTTTATGAATTTTCATATTTTTCCATAATATTCGTTGTATTTTGTGTCAAAATGTTTCATTTTCTTTCCAATGACCAAAAAATAATTGCAAAAAAATATCTAATCTTACTTTCACAGAAATATTTTAAATGAAATATTCTCAATTTTGTTGCAAATATGTTGGCCACCAGTATACATGTTTGTGATTCTGGCCAAATTCATATTATTTTAATTTTACATATTAAACATAAACCAGTTCACTATATAACCACTACTGTGTACTGTTCAATGGATAGAAGCTTTGTATAAATCACTTCAAAAATACATTTTTGTGTAGAAACTTGCATCTTTGCATCGACCTAAAAACCTTATTTTTCGATCTTTATAACAATTCAATATCCCTTTTTAACATGCGCTTATACCGATGAAATAACTATCACTAAATATACAGTGATATTGATTTATCATTTTAGGCCATATTTGATATACACATTTCCAATTTATGTTTGTATGCATGTATTTCGAAATGTATTATTACAGTTCAATATATCTGAATGAAAAGCGACGAAATGACATTTTCAGTAATCCTTTCAATCACTTAATCCGTATTACCCCATAAGCTATGAGGAAATTTCACAATGATGATATCGCAACATTTATTACATTTCATTACATCATCAATTCTTGTTACATTTATCCTGTTCTTCCCCCGCAATGACCACCTTTTGTTCCCTTTGTTGTGCTGTTTATCAATCATTGACGTAGATGTTTGTCTGGCATCGTGTCGTGAAGTTCTTTATATGAAAAGTGACATAAATGATGTTTAATATAAATGACAAGTACGTGTTTCTAAGGGTACTGTGATACTACAAACTCACACCTCGCCACTCGAGAAACTTTAATATTTTCAATACAAACAAAAAGTCCAAAATAAAGTTGAAACAAGAACCAGAGATAGGCAAATAAAAGCAAGGGTATTGGCGGCGAGGAGATAATATGATATACTATAACACTACATCTCTCCTTAGAAATGAAGAGGTAATGAAAATTAGGCGGATCGTTCAATTGTTTTACAATTTTTATACCTTCCATCATAATACGGAGGGTATAATTACACTGTGATACAAAAGTTGACAAAAAAAATTTTGCAGGTGTTCTGATGCATAAATTCGGTTTTGTGGGAGTCCATAGAAGACGAAAATACCTTAGGTTTCTTTGGGTCACTTCGGTTTTTGGTTTTATAACGGTAAGTGTAGCGAAAAATAGGCATTCTTGGATTTTCAACTTTAAACGAACATTACTTCTTTTCTCCGCAACCGATTTGCGCACCCTATTTTTCACTACAAAGGGGAGAATAATGTCTTTAATATTTAATGTAATTTAATATAATAATAATAATTTAATGTAAGCCATAGATTTTTCAAATCGGTTAACAAATGGGTAAGTAATAGTGGTTTATATGTGACAAAAACCCATTAAAAAACAGTGACATGTTTTTCCTTGTGCTCTAGGCTGCGTAAACGATACCTAACAGTACAATTATTTACTGTTAGCAAGTAGGAAATTTAGTTGGCTTTCCAAAATGGGAAAAACCAACGAAATCGGTTGAAAAATGAATGCGCTATGTCATTTTTTGTGTTTCAACTTTTTGTTTTTTTCATATTTTCCTTTATAAAAGATTGGTACCTTAGCTAACAGTAAATAATTGTACTGTTAGGTATCGTTTACGCAGCCTAGAGCACAAGGAAAAACATTTTACTGTTTTTAATGCGTTTTTGTCACACTATTACTTAGCCATTTGTTAACCGATTTTAAAAATCTATCGCTTGTTCGAAAGACAATATTCTCCCCTTTCCAATAAAGGATAGAGTGTGAAAATCGGTTGTGGAAAAAAGAAGTAATGTCCGTTTAAAGTTGAAAATCCAAGAAAGCCCATTTTTCACTACATTTACCGTTATAAAATCAAAAACCGAAGTGACCCAAAGAAACCAAAGGTATTTTCGTCTTCTATGGACTCCCACACAACCGAATTTATGCATTAGAACCCCTGCAAATTTTCACTGTAGCACAGTGTTATATTTGTCATTCCGTTTGTAACATATCGAAATATTCGTCGAAAATCCCATAAAGTATGTATATGGTAAAAACCAAAAATGTTGTACAATAAATGAATCCGATTTTCACCCTTTCAAAATTAGCGAACTGTTAACATATTCTATATAGTATGACTGAAATTCATTAAAATGAAGCGTTTTAGGAGGGATCCCATAATGTCGGCCATTATAATTAATTTACGTGGAAGCTGTGATGACAACAAAGTAGAAAAATGGGTAAAAATGGGTTGAAGCCAACAAGTCTTTTTATGTTCCCTTCCAATGTCTGGCTTAACGTCACATTTTATAGACCTACGGCCAAAGAAAAACTCAAAGAACACCTTATGGGCAACATGATGCTAGTGTATGATGTTTCGATATATCCACTGCATCTACTTAAATTGATGCTGACATATTGAAGCCGGAATTTTGGGGTTTTTTTGAATTTTTTTTTAATAATCCGGACTCGCAAAAAGATAATTTACAAAACTCATAATAGCATTATAGAACTCGTGATTTTACATCGTTTAATGTATATCTCGTGAGTGTTCCGGACAGCATCCTAGTAATTAGAATCCAAAGGCCAAAATTTGACGCGTAAATTTTCTTGAAAACCTATTTTTTGCGTGTAAGTGCCATGCAATTTCCTTGCCATTCAATTTCCTTGAATTTAGTTTTTTACGCGACGGATCTAATGAGCCCTTCCGCGTTCGAATCCATCCACTAAAAAAGTGGATATGGATACCATGAAAGTAGGAAAATCTAACATACTAAACCTCGATTTTCTTTGAAAAATATTACATAAATGGAATCCTTTATACGCGATTATAATATTTGCATTCGCGTGTCATAAGAAATACGGGAGAAATATAGGTATTTCACCCAAAATAGAATGTAGAGGCACATACGCCGTTCTTGAAGAATCTATTTGATAAAGGTTTATATTAGCAATGGGTGCTACTGAAATCGGATGCGCATCAAAATCGTATTTGTATTACCCACATTATGGTTTTCTGCATAGTATGATGCAACAGACGGCACACCTTGGACGCTGATCGAAACATGGAAATATGCATGAATATTGATAGAGATTTATTCGCTGTATCCAAAATCGGATGCGCATCAACTGATATTAACTAATTCGCGAATGATAGGCTTTTAATTTTCTTATATCTTGAATGATTGTAATTTCAATATTACTCTTAATGTCTTATCCTTATAAGTTATCACAGTGAGCAAATAAGCTTTTGTGATTGTAGACCATATTTCTTTATGAACTTTTAGCAGAGTTCATTGATTATTGTATGGGATTTTAGCGAAATAGTTGGAGAACTCCCATATATTGGTTTTCTAACTTTTCTAATCAACCAAAAAAAATAATAATAATAAAATTTTGTTGGAACAATATTACAACAATAAGTTTTTTCTCTTTTGTTGTTGTTGCTATAATATGCAATTTATATTCCCAATCTCTATCAGTTTCATATTTATACCCTACACCACTATGTGGAAAGGGTATTATAAGTTTGTTTTGGGAAAAAATCATGTAACACCGCGAAATATTCAACGGAGACCCCCAATGTGGTATACCAATCTTCATATCTCGACGAGATAACGCGATTTTGAGATGTGTGTCCGGACGGACCGATCGTCACGAAATTTTGTATGGAGGTCGGGTTCAGATCAAAATAGATCCCTATGTTGGTGAAGATGACCAAAAATATATTATTTATCCAATTTCGTAGTTGATCTGTAGGTCGCAATAATAGCCCGATCGCCTTGAAATTTTTAATTGGGTAAGGATTTTTAGGGTGTTAAATGGACCACAGCTTTTGTGTGAAAATTGTGAAAATTTTTAATATACACCTTATATCTTTGTTCCTGAAAGACACATTCCTCCATCGTGTGTTATATTTGAAAGGCGATCTCTTGACCTTTCCATTAATGTCAATTATGTTGATGTATGTGATCTGGTAACAGAGTTACAGCCTAATATATCCAGTTTTTTGTTTGAAGTGTAATCATAAACACGCTAGAGGTAGCAATTATAGCTCAATAGTCACGAAATTTTGCACGAGGTACGAGTTTAGGTCGAAGAAGATGCCTAACATTTTTGATGATGATCTGATATTATTTAGCGGGTGACATAGACCATTACTTTTGTAAGAAAAATATCCAAATTTAATTTTTGGTCCATATTTTAATTCCTGGAGGGCATATACCGGCAAAGTAGCCTACATTTGGCATAATAACTACTGATCTGTCCCCTGATGCAAATTGTAATAATGTGTCTGCCTACTGCCTTATATATAATTGGTTTTGTGTAGAGAACCACAATTTCCTTCCATGCTACATGGGATTGGCTCTATCATGACAGAGAAATTTTCAGTTCAGTTGTCCAATTGGATTTTTTATACAAATATTGCAGCACGGGGTCACCTCGCCACCTATTCTATTCTAGGATTTAGGGTAAAGAGGATACATACAAATTAGGACCAAAGATATGTCTCATCGAAAAAATGGTTTTGTACCCCAAGTATATTTGGACTAAATTCGTTGGAGTCTGTCTGCCCGTTCATCTGTCTCTCTTACTGTCTAGCTGGCTGGTGCGCACGATAACTTTCGAACAGATTTACCGATTCAAACCAAATTTTATACTTCGTAATATTTTGACCAAACTTAGTTTAAGTTCGAATATAGGCTATATAGGTCCACTCCTACTCCCACAAAAGATACATTTTTTTTTTTCGAAAAATTGTGTGAACGATTTTGTCCAAACTTTCAATATATATTGTTATTCCTTCCAGATACAGATCGGGTAAGACCATATCGGTCCACACCTTCGGGTACCTCCCACACAAAATTCGGAAAAGTTAAATTTAAGAGCCCTCTCGAATAGTTTTGAATATTTTTCAGCAGATCGTTCTTGCGGCCCCTTTACGATGGTGCAATTGCAATGACAAGTCCATAATTCCTGAGATTATGGCCGAAAAGCTCCAAGAAACCCTGAAAAACAAACATGAAACATAAATAAAAGGGCAAATCCGCATAATAACTCTCAAGGGAATTTTCTGATTGGTCCAAACTTTGCACATCGTATTATTTTATCCAGTCACACAAGATTTGGGAAAAGTACAGTTTGAGGACTCGTATAGGATCTATTAGATTTGAAGAAGTTTCTTTTTACGGTACCTATTCCAACGTTAAATGTTTTCTGGGGTAAGTCCATACTTACTGAGATAATGGTCCAAAAGTTCCAAAAACCCCTGGCGGCTCCAACTAAAATTGGAAATCCGAAAAATAATTTTCAAACTTTTTCTAAAATCAGAACTTAGTTTACTAAAATTGATTTGATATAGCCCCACATTACGATACCTACAGATTCCACGTATTTGTGTTTGTTTCTTTTATTGGTCAGAGGCTGAGGGTATATCACCGATAGCGGAGCTGATTTATACTATCTTCTTTGGTGTGTAATTGAATATGAATAATTTTGGAATTTATACATTTGTTTGCATGCAAATTATTTGAATTTCTATTAGTTATTACTTATTTCTACCGGTATAAAATATATTTTTCATATCACAATATATATAATCACAATAAACTATTTTTGAATACCCTGAAAAGCACACAAAATTACGTGTATTATCAAGCATATGTGAGGTACAAGTGCACAATTGTTGGACGATAGATCTTCAATAAACTCACAATTTTCTCAAATATCAAATATCAGAGACATAGCAAATTGCTAGTATATATACTTATTTTAGGTGTATTCCGAAAAGGAACCTGACATTCAAAGACAATTTGAAGATGTAGCAGGAGGAGCTAATCAATGTGAATTTTCCAATTTTCAAATACTTTTTAGAAACGTATAATTTATATAATTGTTCCACAAATATCCCAGTAGGGACAAGGGAGGCTTCTCTTATACCAATGGATTCATATTAAGTTATTGATATGTGACCTCATTTTTATCGCCGAGTCCGAATGGCCTTTCCTAAGTTGCCACTAGTAGAGATGTTTTTGAGGACTGAAATACTAAGGAAATTTCGCCAACATTACTAAGGGGTATTTTGCCACCGTTGAAAATTTGAAGTGACCAGACCTAGGAATCAAATCCCGACATTCAGCGTGCAAGGCGGTTGCACATAGCTAATTCCTAGAGGTTGTGGTGTAGGGTATCACATGGTCGGCGCCGTCCGACTATAGCCTTTTCTTACTTGTTTTCTATGCATTGTCTAGATTCTGAAGATATTTTCAATTTTTTTTAGAAGTTTGTACGGACTCTGGGGCGGAATAATTTGGATTTACTTTAAGATTTTTTTATTATTTGCTATTTTTCTTATAAAAACAAATAAGACATTTTAAAATACTTTTTCTTTATATATGATATATTTTTTCTTTTTATATGAGAATAAAAGCCGCTATAACTTTTGCGTACATCGGCCGATTTTGTGAACGCGAACGAATTTGAAACCAAAGTGTTTTCCTTACTTCTATACCAAAAATCGTATTTGTGCCCGCAAAAAAAATTGTTTAATTTTTTTCAAATTGAATTACAAAATAAATTTGGTTTTTACCATTTATAATATTCAGTTAGCATATTCCATTTGTTCTAGAAAAAAGCCTTGACGTTGCGAAAAGGTAACTAATTCTTTCATGATCTTAAGATACAAGTAGCGGTGCGGTGATTTTGATATGCGGGGAGTTAAGTTCAAATGTGGGCCAATAACATAAATGCCATTGACAACTTGTTTCCCAAGTTTTAATAGTTATGTCGCACTGCAAGGGTAATACACTACGAGAGGCATGTGTCCACTTGAGTGAAAAGTCGACCAAGATATATCATGGACTTTGCTATGTTAAAGTCAAATAGGACAGCGTGCCTGACATTCATTGACAAACTTGCGTTACTCCAAAAAATTATTTTAAGAAGGAATACAAGTATTTTGCCATCAAGCTGTAACGCATACACTGTCATAAACACTTATAGGGCTTGAACTATCTGATGTGCTACATACATGCAGTTGAAATAAATGAGACAATGATAAATGATAAAGTCATCCAATTCCATGTTAACGTCAGCAAATGTTGAAAAAAAAGTATAACGAATAATAGAAAGAGGATAAACTTTTATGTTTTTGATGTTTTTGCAACGATACGCTTCATGGACTTACACAACTACGAGCGTATTACTACCGTTGAGTATTATGAGTTGACTATGATCAGCATTAGTAAACAGACCCAAAAATAGGGGACATTCAATAATAAGTTTGCAATATACAAACAGATTTTTGGTAACCCTTTTTCGTTTATGAAGAAGACTTTGTACCAAATTCCAGTAATTTCGGTAAAACAATGTCGCTAACCTTCAAAATACAGAAATTCGGGAAGTACCGTTCTATGGGGGCTATATCAAAACGTCGATCTATACCGACAAAATTCTGGGTGAAAGTTTTTTTATTCCCAATGAAGACTAAGTACCACATTTTAGCCAGTTCGGTGTGATATTGAAGCTAAAACCTTCAATATACCGAAAATCGGGTGGTACCGTGGTACATGGACCGATATAGCCCATTTGCAATACCAAACATCCTAGTAGTAATAGAAAATAACAAAGCTCTATGTTAAAAATTGCGAGCTGTATCTTGATTTCAAAAGACGGACGGGCGGACATGTTTGTATCGACATAGAATTTTACCCTGATCAAGAATATACATAATTTATAGGGTCTCCGATGAGTATTTCGATGTGTTACAAACGGAATGACAAATTCAATTATACCCTCAATATTATGGTGGAGGTTATGAAAACGAAGTGACAAATCTTACTAATTGGTTCAAAAGTTATTCGCAAAATACTTAAAAATGTGTTCTTATTGATCCCACAAAAGACTTGGTACTTTTCAAATATAATTTGTTTTAAGGCAAATTTCCACATATTAAAAATCCTTTTATAACAGTTCTAATTAAACGAAAATTAAAGGGGGATATTCGGATACATTTCCGGTTTATTGCGTGAAATCTGTCATACGATTTGTGAAACAAATTTTCAAAACACATGGAACATATTTGTCGTACTTTAATGTTCAAGTTAATCTTCAAGAATAAACATTCCGCTCAGTGATGTAAACTCTGCTAATCTTAAAAAATCTGTTCTATCAAATCTCTTATTTGCCGTGTTTAAAACTGAAGTTGAGTCTTAACCCATTTCGTACTAGGTTTTCGATTTTTTGAACAACAAAATCACTTTTTTTCAAAAAAACAAAAAATATATTTTAAACAAATTTTATATATTATGTATACTAGCTGAACCCGGTGAGCTTTGCTGCCCCGACTACGATAAAATATAATGGAATGTCATAATTATATTAAAGTTTTTAATATTTTAACGAATAAATATAGGAGATATGAAGGCGTTATATACCTATTCAGGGTTTTTATGGAGCTACTATGGTATTTTTGTATGTTTCAGGAGGTAACACTCCTCCGAAAGCCTTTCCGCCTATAAGTATTTCATTAAAATTGAACATACGTAACAAAAACATGAAATCGGTCGAAAATATATATGGGGCCTATATTCCTATATAAAATACAGAAAATCAGCCGAAAATATATATGGGAGCTATATTCAAATCTGAACCGATTTCGATATAATTTGTCCCATTTATTTCTAGAACGAATTCCGTCACGCTTTCCAAATAACAGTGAAATTGGACATATATAGTGTGTCCAAATCTGAACCGGTCTCGATATAATTTGGGACATTTATTTTAAGAACAAATTCAGTCAGACATCCCAAATTTCAGCGACATTGGACATATATACCGTGTTGCTGCATAAAATAAGGAAGTCGGCCGAAAATATATGTGTATGGAAGTTATATCCAAATCTGAACCGATTTTGATATAATTTGGCACGTTTATTTCCAGACCAAGTTCCGTCACACATTCCAAATTTCATTGAAATTAGACATAAATAGCATGTTTGGTACATAAAATAAGGAAATCGGCAGAAAATATATGTATGTGGGAGCTATATCCAAATCTTAACCGATTTGAATATAATTTGGTAAATTTATTTCTACATCAAATTTCGTCACACATACAAAATTTGGAGATTGTATCTGTAATAGTTCTGAAGATATTTGCATACTAAATCTAAATTTTTTGGAGGCACCTCCGGTTTTGATGCTCTATCTCCAGATCAACGCGAAATTTCAAAAAATGATATAGCCTATTTTCATTCCAGGCCATGTAGCAATGTACCCTAAAAATTTCAGTAAGATCTGTTCAGCGGTTTTCGAGTCTATAAGGCACAAACAAACAAACGTACAAACAAATTTCAATTTTATATATATAGATTACACCGTCCGACAATTTTCAAAAAATTTTGTAACACTTGAACCGGACTATATACGTTTGAAAGTATAGGCAAAATGGAGTATAATGGTATTTTTAATTTTTCGTTTTCTCATCGTTTTGACGTTTTAGAGGTCAAACAAATTTCAAAGGTCAACAAATTAAAATTCTTCGCGGTTTAGAAGATATGCGCCTGGCAAAATGCTCACTTTTGACTTAATTTTTCAAGGATATTTTTGATGTCCTTTTTATCCTGGAATACGATAATATATAATTATTATATAAAGCCTATACTCTCCTCTTTAATATGACACCAATACCAGCATCGTACGATGAGTACAAGTATTTAAAATATTTTTTTGAAAAATGTTGACCTTTGAAATTTGTTTGACCTCTAAAAGGTCAAAACGATGAGAAAACGAAAAATTAAAAATGCCATTTTACTCCATTTTGCTATATTTTCAAACGTATATAGTCCGGTTCAAGTTTTATTTTGGGCTGTCGGACAGTCTTATGTATCATCTGTCAGCAAATAAAAAAATTCTTCCCCTGAAAACTCCCCCTCGATTTTGAAACCTATATAGTATTGGGATACTTTTTAAATTAATTTTAATTTAGTATTAGTATGGGGCTAAAGTAACTTGTCTAGCACGCAAAAGGTCATGGCTTCGATTCCCCGGCTAGGCAACATCAAATTGTCAACGGTGGCAAAATACCCCTCAGTAATGTTGGCGACACTTCCTGAGTATTTCAGCCATGTAAAACTGCTCTAAAAGTGGTATCTTAGGACACGCCGTTCGGACTCGGCGATAAACTGTAGGTCCCATATCATTGAGCTAATATGAATCGGGGTGCACTCATTGGTATGAGAGAAGTCTCTCTTGTCCCGCCTGGGATGTTTGTGGAACAATTAATTAATACCCAGCAAAAAAAGTCCTCCCAAAATAATGAGCTTTTATGGTACTTTTTGGTAGTCGTAACTACTTACAAAACCCCCTACTAATCCATTATTTTAACAAGGGCAATGCGCACTTAATAACTAGTTATTTTATGACCAATATAACCACTAGAATAACAACCCAGCAAACCAATCGTACCGACATCTTAACGAAATCGGAACAAAATTCGGACGATTCGTCCGATGTCTGATCCGAAATCGTAACGATATCATAACGAAAGTTGTTGGGAAATTCGGAAAAATCGGAAATCGGAACCAAATCTGAACGACGTTGCTTCCGAAATTGTTTAGACGTGTCAGACATTCGACATTTGGTTTGCTGGGTAGTTATTTAATGGCCACTGGAAGTTGAAAAATAAGCTATAACTTAAAAAATTATATTTTCTATTCTTAGAACAGTTGAGGTGGAATTTGTATTCAATTTAACACACTTCATATTTTTTTATTTTATTTTATTTTATTTTTTTTATTTCCCCATCTGCTGGATTTCAACACACGAACTTCTGCTTTGTAGCCCAATACACTACATTCTCGGCCACGCGTACGAACATTAAGGGTTTTTTGAACGCGTACATGTGTTTTCATGTGCACCACCAACTGTTTTTTGTTTTTTTTTTAAGTATCCGGCCGACGGTTAGCTTTGAACACACAACCCTAGGATTTGTAGTCGGATACACAAGCTCTGTGTCGCCGTACTCATTACTTAGTAAGGGGTAATATAACTAGTTATGTTTGTATACGTTACTTTGTAATGGGCTACAAAATGACTAACCTTCCGAATTTTTGCTGTGTACACATATAAGATAAGCACTAGGGTTATGACTTTTTGAAATTTTTTCTCAAAAATTATTTCTTGTAGTGAGAATGAATGAACTTTTGACTATTAATGCCTAAAGTAACATTCATTCCATTTTATTATAAAAAAATTTCCGTACAAACCACTTTGAATTTTTTTCTTTTTAAATACTATGAATGTAAAAAAAATATTTTCACAAAAAATTATTTCCTGTTGCACGAATGAATGACCTCTTGCCTATTAATGACTAAAATAAATTGTATTCCATTTAAATATTGAAAAAGGTCCCGCACAAACCACTTTTGATTTTTATTATATATGAAATAAAGTTATAAATAATATAAAATGATATATATGTAATAATACCATGATAAAATTAGTGAGAAACAAACGGTTATGTCATTTCAGTTATGTGGTGTGTCCCTATACCTTGTTTCAGTTAAATATCTGCGAACAGTGACTTCAACAAGTCTTCAAAAGTTCTGAATAATAAAAACTTTAAAAGCTCTTTGTGCGGAAGCTTTTTTTGTCGAATCAAAGTATCATAAAGGGACTATTTTCCACGAAAACGAAAACTCGGAAATTTTTTGAGTAGATTTTTGACATCAGTGGGTCCTAATTAACCTAAAAAAGTATTTTTTTCTTAAAAAAATACATAAACTATTTGTCTCGAGACAAAATGGGTTAAAGAATCCCGAAATTGCATGTAATAAGTCTTTAGGTTATTAAAGATGTGATCATATCTTGCATATGACCTGTAAAGATCTGTTTATTTTTGTGTCAAATATAAGAAAAGACCTCCAGAAATTACACTGCAACAACATTCATGTTGTAACTGTACAAAATGCGGTCATAAACACTGTTCGAAAGTATTGAACACATACCAAGCTTCCTTTTGTAATTTGTGAAAAACGTGAATGTAAAAAAAACGACTTCCACCTTTGTGATGGACTTCATATACTTCCTTGAAGTTAAGTACTCAATTTTACATTCATTTGGTGGATTGAAGGTGTGACAAAATGACAATGAAACCTGATTACGTGAAAATAAGAAATTTAGTCGATAGTTGTATTGAGCGATACCGCAGTTATTGGCGTTTACTAATTGGAATTAATAGATGGATTCACCTAAAATTTATGATGAATTGACATTTATGAGGTAAATTAAGGCTTAAGACATAATAACATAAATAAAGTGCATAATTGAATTATATGACCTCAAATATTAGGTTACATCTGACGAAAATTATCTAGATTCACTATAAGATTTAAGTTTATTTTTCAAGCTACAAATGGACTAATATAAGATCTCTTTACGCTGAGGACATAATAAAAACATCGAAATGTTGAGTTTGGCAGAAACAGGTTGCGACTAATTAGTGACATCAAATTTTAGTACCTCTTTTAGTGCCCGTTTTGCTGAATTTTTCTAGGGGGTACAAAGATTTTGTGGCGTCGAACTATTACTATTTTCTAGTTTTGGGGTAATAACTTCTATATAGTCCATTAAAATAGACTCTTCTTTGAAATATGAGAGAACTGTGGTAGACAACTGCCCCGCATTATTACAATTTACGTTTTATCATCGTGCTATTACATCAATTAAGGAAAATGTTATAAGGGTGCGCAAACATTTGTGGGACACGGTTTGTACTTCAATTTTCGTTTACTTAAATACGATTGCACCAACGAATGCGATAGTCGCATTCTTATCCAAAAAGATCAAGCTCTCGGGAAGAACTGTTCCACTCATTAGATACTTTTTGTGAGTGTCTCATTGGACACTGCAGAAAGTTATTAAAACGATAAAATGGATAAGCATGTTCGCTTTGCAGTCGACATCTTTTTCCAAATGACAAAATTAATGTAAAATACCTATGTACGTTGATAAAATAATAAATATAATAATAAAAAATTAGTAAATAAAAAATAATAAATTAAAAAAGAAAAATTATTTTTTTATTCAATTTCCTTTTGCTGCTGTGGAGTTAATTCTTTGTTTGGGTTATTTTGTCTTAAGGATTTTTATTATTTAATTCTTTATTTTATCAACGTATGTTTTAGAAATACTCAGAAATGGTCGCTTATGTTAATTTTGTCATCTGAAAAATGTGATGTCGCCTGTCCTGGTAATCGAACCCGGGCATTCACCGTCACATATAATAATCAATTTACTACAATTCTAAAAATAGATGTATGTGACTAATCTCTTTTGTATCTAAATCAAGTAACCAAAAAGTTCCTGCACACAAGATGAAAACTAGCAAGTCATAATAATGTCATAGAATAGTCATTTGCCTGTATTTCTCTGCAGCTTGAAATTTTACCAGTAGATCACTGTTGGTGCAATTGTGCGAGATAAGGCCGGGTTTTGTTTTTGCAAATTCGCCCTGGAACCACAAAAAATAACAATAACAAAAATCCTTATTATTCACTGTTATTACTTACTTATGTACACATTTGTCAAATTAAATGCTATAATTTCTTAATACCGTAAAATATCACAAACAATTTAAAATTTTGTAGCTTACTTCTAGGCGCATTTATTTTATCGTAAACCAATATATATTGGAAAGACAATATTGGCGATAATGGTAAAAACTTCAAGTAAGCTATAAAATATTTCTATAAGCTATATAATTTTGTTTTCACATAACAGGTGTCGCACAAAAGATTTTCTTTCGTTAAAATCCAGTTAGACAAAAAATGATTACAAACGATGAATTTGTAAAACTTTTGATTTTCAATTTCAAATTAAAACAAAAATTGTTTTCAATAATGTTTGGTTTGTTGTACATATGAGTTGCTGTTGAAGACAAAATTAGGGTATTAAATTCAGAAATCGGTCAGAAATAACAAAAAATAATTTCTATTAAAAAAATAGTTTTAATGTTGAGATTTTCTTTATAATTGTGTCAATTCCGATAACGACGAGTTAAGACATTATTTATAGAGATGTTTTACTGCCGAAAAATTTTACGGTCTGTGCAGTAGTATCGCCATGTTAACATCGTGAATTACTATTTGTGTAGAAAGCAATTACTACAAGTAAATGTTTGTAAACCGATTAAATATAATAACTGTCGGAGGGGTTTAAATTTCTGACGCTTTTGAGTTTTTATATCCTTGGTAAAGTTTCTAACAGGGCCCCATGGTCAAAATATAAATTAAAGTCTTAAACTAGGGTAAAGTTAAACAAGCAAAAAACGTTAAGTTCGGCTTGGCCAAACTTTTTATACCCTCCCCCATAAAATTGTCTTAATTAAAATGGAGAAACTACTTACCTAGTTTCCTTTCACAATTTGAGGTGGAAACATTTTGTGACCATGGATACCCCAAATGCTCAAATTATCGAATCTAATCTAATATAAAAACTGTGTTCAGTCAGGTGAAAAGTACCGCTTATAGGTCAATTTCAAAATGTCTGCCTATCTTTACAATTGTTGATGGAAACGTTTTATAACTGCAGGGAACCTCAAAAGTCAAATTATGGGTAGTTCCGTCAAACAATGGCCCTCAAAATACCGAAAATCAGGAGGTACCGTTATATGGGAGCTATACCAAAACATGTACCTTTGCTGACGGTTTTTGGTGGAGATGTTTTGTGATCGACAGAATTTTCCTAATGGAGTGCTGCTGGAGAACATAACGAAATCTTAAATGGTGATGGGAAGACATTATAAAAACAGATGAAGCAAGAACAGTTCAGCTTGGATTAAATAGGGAGCGGAGGAATGAAAATCAGTTGCGACTGAATTTAGTGAAGAAATTTCATAATTTGTGTTAATGGAATAAAGTTCTTAATATCCTTTTTTACACAAATAATAAACTTATTTTATTTATTTTGGGATAGTTTGCAATGGCTTGAATTTTTAACTGATTAAAAACACATTCCGAAGTGTATCTTTAAATTCAATCAAAACACGCGTTTTTGATGCAAATTGGACTGCATTCTATTCTACCCTAAAAAGTTAGTTAAAATGCAGTGCTAAAGGAGTGCATCTTTCGCTAGTCACGCTTTTGTAAAAATCATGAGTGAAAAAGCATAATTTGATGCACTTCCAAATCACTTGTACATATGATTTAAATGCATCTTTGGAGGTAAACTTTTTGCCGCGTATTATTGCATGGATTATCCCACATAACAAGTCATCAAGTATGTATGTGTATCACACTTAAGCTGATGAAAGCAAAACTGACGAAACGTAAGTAACGTCGCGTCATGTCAATGAATTGGCTATGCGACGAAGGAGGAAAAAGTAAGGATTAGGTGGAAAAAAAGTTTTGACATTTAGGCCAAAAGTGCATTTATGAAGTGAAAATGATTTACTTAAAAGATTGAATGATTTATCATATTATTTTGCAGAGTTTCTATTTTCTCAAATGGTGAAGTTTTGTTTTAGAAAAAATAGGAGTAATAAACTTTTTAAATTAAAGTAGAAACACGTCGGCACTATTGTTGTGGTGTGTATGTCACTTTGTGGTTGAAATGATTTATGAAGATGGGAAATAATTCTTATACTACACTGCTACACACAAACAATGGCATGCAGAAGAATATGTGAAAATAAAAAATTACTTTAAAATACCAACCTATATTTATTGAAAACAGACTTATAATTAAAATTTTATTAATGAAAAAGTAATAAAGGGAGGCTACATTGAAGATGGAATCATTTGATATTCTACACTACCTAGCAAAAAATCCTTACTCAATAATGGGTTTTTATAGTACTTTTTGGTAGTCGTAACTACTTACAAAGCCCCCACTTACACATTATTTTAACATGGCGCACTGAATTACTAGTTATTCTAAGACCACTAGAATAACAAGTTATTCTATGGCCACTGGAAGTTGAAAAATAAGCTATAAGCTAAAAAAATATATTTTTCTATTTTTAAAACAGTTGAGATGGAACTCGTTTTCAATTTCAACACACTTCATATTTTTATTAAATTCCGCTCCTTTCTGGATTTGAACACTAGAACTTCTGCTTTGTAGCCGAACACACTACGCTACGGGTACGAACACTATAGGTTGTTTAAACGCTTACATCACCACCAACTGTTCTTTGTTTTTGTTTTTAACAAAAAGTTCCCGGCCGACGGTAAACGTTGAACACACAACCCTCTGATTTGTAGTCGGACATACACACTCTGTGCCACCGACTCATAACTTAGCACCGAGCAATACATAATGACTAAAGGATCCGAATTTTTTCTGGGTATCGCTACTGTTCCAGAGATTTTCGTGGAAAAATATTCATTTTAGGGAAATGCCACTTTCTAGTAAAATAAATAAATACAACTATTGTTTATAACGTTTTATTCCATAAGCCGAACTAAGAATAGATTTTCAAATGCACCGATCGTCTATATTACTTATTTAGTTTTGGATGCCTTTCTGTCGGGACATCCTTATCCATCCCGCTGAAATTGCCCAGCCAACACTACCGTTGCTCGATAGGTTTTACTATATCGATGTTGGCCGGCTGGTACAGTTGGTGGTTCACACGAATCCGGTACTTTCAACGCATATTGGTCCATAAATCTTTAGAACAGTTTTTCTCTCAAACATACTCCTTTGGTCATTTATTCCTATGCTAACTGATGATATCGTGTCAGTTATGTTATTCTCAATAATCATATTAATTTTGCAGGAATACGATATCTGTTCGATCTGTTCTTCATGGGCCGTCTTTAGGATTTGAGGTAGAAGATTTGGTCTACAGTAAGAATCTTTTACCAATTCGTTACTCATAATCCCGGGGACCAAACTGGAGCCGCATAGCTTACCAAAGACCTATAACGTTATATGTGGTCAACAAGGTTTCTTTATCTGCATCCCAAGTGCTGGCGACTAGGGACTTGAGGATCTTGTTCCTGCTTTTCAGTTTGTCGCAGATAGCTGTGGCGTGCGCACACTGCTTGAAAGTAGTGTCGAATGTGACCACTAAAATTTTGGGGCAGTTTGTGGTCGGAATTCTGCTACCTTCGACCACAACATTCAATTCTCTTCCAAATTGCGCTGTCCATGTGGTGAATAGAGTGGCTGTAGATTTTGTTGCGGAAATCTGCATACTTCTCGCGTGGAAAAGGTGTTAAGATCGGTTAAATAGGAGTTCAGTTCCGAAGATATCACCCCACCTTGGGGAACTCCCTGTTTCACTCTGCGGGGTTTCGACTTCTTATTCCTGAATTTCACGTACGACTGGCGTCCACACATATAGTTGACTATCCAACGTTTCAAGCTTGACCGGTTGTCTGTTCAATGTTCTCAAACAGCGTGGAGTGCCTGACTGTATCAAAGGCTTTTGATAAGTCAAGCGCCACCATCACTGTTCTATCACACGGCGGTCTCTGGTTGAGTCCTTGACAAATATATCGCTCATTTACTCAAAGAGTGACATAACTCAAAAATGCATTTTCTGAGTGAGCAATTTCTATATTTCTACGACTTCTACTTTAGCTTGTGTAAAATTTTCATGTCTATATCTCTAAAACTCAACGAGTTATATTTTATTTACTAGGAGTTTGGCATAAATCAACAAAAAAGTTTTCGGAGTTTATGAAGCACTAAAACACTTCAATTCATGCTTGATCTTGCCCAGAAATTTAGCACTGTGTAGTAGTCTTTTTAAGTTGGGAAGTCAAATTTCAATCGGTAACTTAATCGCGTTTTTCTCGAAACTTGATTTTTTTGAAATGTGTCACTCTTTGAGTAAATGAGTGATATGTGGAGATGGCGTGCAGCGCTGTTGTTGTGCTATGCTGCTTACGGAATCCATGCTGATGATCGGCAACGTGATAGCTATTTTTGATACTGGGGAGAACTAAGGCCTCAAGGGCCTTCGCTACGGGCGACAAAAACGAAATCGACCTGTACTATTCACTTTTGCTCGCATCCTTGCCTGGCTTCCGTAGCGGGACCACCCTGCCCATTTTCCTCTGTGGGGCCCGCAGCAACTCTCAAAATTTCTTGGCGAAAAATGGAAAAATTATATGCATAACTGACTATTGCGATATATCCTTTGTTTGACG
The DNA here is from genome assembly GCF_047663935.1 of Musca autumnalis. NCBI lineage: Eukaryota > Metazoa > Arthropoda > Insecta > Diptera > Muscidae > Musca > Musca autumnalis. The sequence continues at coordinate 116,421,133 of NW_027411977.1, read as the reverse complement.
CCCTACTTAAACCTACATTGCATCGCTGTAAAGGTGCGATTTTCTACTTTCATAGCTGAGATATTCGTCATTATAGAACCTGAGATATTCGGTTTGGGGAAAAAATTTGACTTTTTCTTCAAACAAGTTTTTTGCCCATTCTGACCCCTGAATATTATCTGGCCAATACCAAAGTCAGTAGTCTCCTTCCCCCCCCCGGCACCCCCATTAACCACCAAAATGTCGTGACGATCCGATCAAAATTACGACCTGTACGATTACGATTTCAAGGTTTAGATGCCAGATCGACACAGCTCGTCAAGACATTCATTTTGGTATATATAAGAATAGGTCTACGACCATTGTTTCGATGAGTTACAAACTTTTTGGCCAAAACCAGCATATAATACCCTCCCCACATAGTGGTGTAGGGTATAATAACCAGTTTGAAAGGCGTTAAGTTTCTAAGCTATTTCTCTACGTTAAGTATAATTGCATGGAGGAGAATAATATCTTAGCTGATGATAATCACTTCATACAGATAATTTTCTGTGTGGAGGCTTTCTACCCATTGAGATCCCAAAATACCAAGTTACATCCACTTCAGAAGGAAAATGTAGCAACACTCATTGTTCTTTTTATCATCTGACTAACCATAATACCAAATTACAAAACACCTCGATATAGATAAAATTGGCAATAGCGGTCCATGAAGGTTGGATTAAACTTACATATACGCGTATGTATTGTTTTTAACAACCAATTCGACAGGAAAATCTTCAAAAAAAAATCTTAAATTGGGTGGTACCCTTACATGGGACCTTTGGCAAAACGTGGACGTATGCTGTCTGATTTTTTACAAGGATGAGTTTTGTACATATTATAGTGTTTTTAAAACTTTTTAAATCGCGAGCTCCGATCCAGCGGACTCTAATTCCAGTTGTATATCGGGAGGTACCATTCTATGGACCTATACCGAAAAATTTCAGGTTTTATTTATAGCACTAACGAAGACTTAATTCGAAATTTCAGATATTTTGGTGGTATATTGAGGCTAAATGCTTCAAAATACCGAAAAATTTCGCGTGGATATTTTTTAGCCCCAACGAAGACTAAGTACCAAATTCCATCCAATTCAGTGGTATATTGATAATAAAACCTTGAAAATGCCGAAAATAGGGCGGTACCGCTCTACTGGGGCTATATGAAGACGTTAACCTATACCGACAAATTTATGGTCGAAAGTTGTATACCCCGAACCAAATTCCATCCATTTTAGTGGTATATTGAGGCCAAAACCTTAAAATGCCGAAAATCGGGATGTAGCGCTCTGTGGGAAGTATATCAAAAAGTGAACCGATACCGACAAATTTCTGGGAGAAATTTTTGTAGTACCACATAAGATTAAATCCCCATTTCATTGTGATAAGGAGGCAAAAATATACAAAATACCGAAAATCGGGTGGCATCGTTCTGTGGGGGTACATCAAAACGTGGAACGATACCCACAAATTTCTAGGGGAAAGTTTTGTAGCCCAAAGGAGAACTAAATACCAAATTTCAGCTATTTTTGGTAGGATAATATAGCTTAATCCTTCAAAATACCGAAAATCGGGAGATACCACCCTATGTTGGGTATACCAAAACGTGGACCTACACAGGGTGGTGGTGGAGGGTATAAAAATACTCAAATCTGTTTAGCGGTTTGCATATTATAGAAATACAATAAAATATATTGAGCAAATTTAGAACATTTTTGTAAGAACAAAATATTTCTAAAATTTATTTTGTGAGTCAGTTGAAGTGTTTGTCGGAAAGTAGTTCGGAGTTATTCTTCTATTTTAGTTAATTTTTACGCAAAAACGGACATACACGGCTGCTCACTTGAGTAGAACCCCCCCCCCCCCCTGCAAAATTGTTTTCAAACTCAATTTTTTCCGAATTCTACAAGATATGAAGTTTTTAAGTTTTATTATATTTTGCTTCATGTGGTTGGAGTAAACTTAGTCATTCATTTGGATTCAAATCCAATTTGTATAAGAATAATGCAAGGAAAACAAAATAAAATCAAAAATTGAAGTAAAAAACTGGCTCATTTGAAAAGAACCCCCCTTGAGAACTTGGGAATACAGAACGATTGTTTTAGATTATCGATGCATAGAGTACACTCTATGCATTAAGAAGGACTTGGGCATCAACTTCTTTCACCCTAAATACGCACGACAATTTACAAAGGAGTTCTAAAACAGACATTTCCAGTAGTGAGTGGCAATTTCATCACGATTTTATAAACTTTTGTTCACTTTGAGTCATCAAAACTTAGATTTTTGAAAAAAAATGCGGATATCCTGGAGGGGCCGTCATATTCTACAGTGGTAAATATTCTCTAAAATGTATGGGAATGACTTATGCGTAAAATATACGACTAAAGGAGACAGTACGCTTCTAAAAATAAAGTTGTTGAAAGAAACAAGTAAGCAAAGGTTATAGTCGGACGGGGCCGACCATGTGATACCCTACACCACTGTCCCTGGGAATTAGCTTTCAGAAAATCAAAATCCATTTGTGGAACAAATAAGCTTATTGTAGGAAATAACTTTGTCGATTCTGCCACCTCATCACATTAAGCTTGGTACCTACAGTTTATCGCCGAGTCCGAACGGCGTGTCCTAATACACCACTTTTAGAGAATTTATATATGGCTGAAATACTCAGAAAATGGTGTATTTGCAACCATTAAAAGTTTGATGTTACCTCGCTGGGGAATCAAACCCACGACATTCTGCGTACAAGGCGGATGTGAAGTTGAAATATAGCTCCACTCTATGAAATAATATTACAAACGAAGATACGTAATGGTTTTTTTCGCTTTGAGCATATTGAATGTCTCCGAAGTTTATTTTTTTAAAATCAAAAAATGTAAAATTTGATATATCTAACAGGGTGCCACCGTGACCACGTGATCATCATCCAAAATTGTAGGCATGTTCTTCGACCTAAACTCTTAAATCGTGCAAAATCTCGTGACTATTGATCTATAATAGCGACCTCTAGCGTGCTTCTGTAACTTTGTTATCTAAGAGCGTAAATCAACATAATTGGCATCAATGGAAAGGTCGAGAAATGGCCTTCCGAATGTTATATACGTGGGCGGAATGTATCTTCCAGGAATACATATATAAGCTGTATATTAAAAATTTTCAAAATTTTCACACAAAAGTTGTGGTCCATTTAACCCTCTAAATATTATCTGATCACTATCTCAAATTGCAAGCTTCTTCTTTGTCATATACCCTTACCTTAGCTAAAATTCGAGTCGATCGGACTAGTATTGCGACCTCCAGAGCAGCTACAAAATCGGATAAAAATTATGTTTTGGTCCATTTCACCCGCTAAATATTTCACGATCATCACCAATAACAATAGGTGTCTATTCTGGTCTGAACCCGACCTCCATGCATAATTTCGTGACGATCGGTCTATAATTGCGGCCTGGAGTTTGATTACAATTTATAATGGACAGACGGACGACACACATCTCAAAATCGCTTTATCTCGTCGAGATATGAATATTGGTATACCACATTGGGGGTCTAGGATCGATATTTCGTGGTGTTACATGAATTTTTCCCAAAACAAACGTATAATACCCTTTACACATAGTGGTGTAGGGTATAAATATATTTTATACCGGTAGAAATAACTAATAATGAATAGAAATTCAAATAATTTGCATGCAAACAAGTTTATAAATCCCAAAATTATGCATATTCAATTACACACCAAAGAAGATAGTATAAATCAGCTGCGATAACACTGATATACCCTCAGCCTCTGACCAAAAAAGGAAACAACAAAATATGCCGTATAAAAATATATTGATTTTCTATCACGAGTTTGCTTCAAAATACCTAGAATCTGTAGGTATCGTAATGTGAGCCTATACCAAATCAATTTTAGTAAACTAACTTCTGATTTTTGAAAAAGTTTGAGAATTATTTTTCGGATTTGTAATTTTAGTTGGAGCCAGCAGGGGTTTTTGGAGCTTTTGAACCATTATCTCAGGAAGTATGGACTTACCCCGGAAAAATTTTACCGTTGCAATAAAGACCATGAGAAGAACCTTTTTCAAAAAAATTGAATGAGATCCGATACGAGTCCTCAATCTGCACTTTTCCAAAATTTTGTGTGGGAGGTATTCGAAGGACGGGACCGATATAGACTATATTCCAGCCTGATACATGACTGGATGAAATACTACGATGTGCAAAGTTTGGACCTATCAGAAAATTCCGTTGGGAGTTATCTTACGGATTTGCCATTTTCGGCCATAATCTCAGGAAGTATGGATTTGTCATTGCAATTGTACCATCGTAAAGGTGGCCGCAAGAACAGCCTATATTCGAACATAAACTAAGTTTGGGCAAAATATTACGAAGTATAAAATTTGGTTCGAATTGGTAGATCCGTTCGAGAGTTATCGTGCGCACCAGTCAGCTAGACAGTAAGAGGGACAGATGAACGGACAGGGCTAAATCGACTCCAAATTGTCTGAAACGAATTTCGTCCAAACATACTTGGGGTCTAAAACCATTATTTTTATGAGACACATCTTTGGTCGTATTTTGTATGTATCCCCTTTACCTAAAATCCCGAGGTAAAAAATAGGAGGCGAGGCGACCCCATGCTGCAATATTTGTTTAAAAAAGCCAATTGGACAACTGAACTGAACAATTCGCATCAGGTGGAATGGTCAGTAGTTATTTTTCCATATGTAGGCTACTTTGCCGGTATATGCCCTCCAGGAATTAAAATATGGACCAAAAATAAAATTTGTATATTTTTCATACAAAAGTAAAAAAAAATCGTGACTATTGAGCTATAATTGCGATCAATTGAGCTATAATGGCGTGTTTATGATTACACTACAAACAAACAACTGTATATACACTGTGCAACACGAAAATTATTAACCATATTCTGACACCGCAGTGTGATAGAACACCAAAAATGAGAAGACACGTGTCTCGCCGTTTTTCCCTATCTCATCAACTTTCGCGGTCATAGGCCTCCAAAAGTTTGAGGCTTTGATGTAGAAAGGGTCATATAGTTAGGACTATATCTTCCAAACTGTTAGGAAATTTGAATTCATCTCAGGGGCAAAGTTGTAGCTCTTGTCTTAAAGAACGAAATTGTGAACACATATAATCCATCAAGCTTCATCTGCAAGGTCAAAATCGCCATGGTCAAATTTCTTTTAACATTTTTTCTCAATTTTTGTTATACAGCTTCCAAACCGATCAAATGTGAAGCAAACAACCAACTACAAAATTGTACCTCAGATCTCAATAAACATCTTCCTAGAATATACGAACTCTGTAGAAACGGATCTTAATGGTCAAAATAGCAAAACAATGGTGACTTTTATCCTCTTTTCTAGGATTCTGCTCCATAGATATTAAACCGCTCAAAATTCAAGAAAACAATCAACCACAATAGCGTAGCAACGGCATCAATAAACAACTTTCTGGAATATGCGAAATGTCTATGAACGGTTCTTAATGTTAATAAAAATAGGTAAAAAAACTTTTTAAGTTAAACGGTTTTATGTTAAACATACATTGCAATGTTTAAGATAAATGTACTAAAAACCAAAAAATAATAAAATAGATACAGTCGTGGGAATTATAAACATATGCATAGACTAGACTAAAATAAAACCGTGGGGCACGTCAATTGTCTACAATCGTTGATTAAAATGTTTGTTTTGTAATGTTACACTATAATTAGGCAGTTGTTCAACCGACAACGATGGACGTGTGATAAGTAGGGCTAGAATGTGGAAACAAGCTAGCAAGCTCGATTATAAGCGAGTTTTAGGGTTTCATAGTGGTGAGCGAGTAGTACTTTGTCGATTAAAGACAAACTACGAGCAGTGAAACGATTCCTCGCCAGCCAGCAGTGTGAATGTCCAACGATAAACAAGTTGAAACATCTCTTTTATTTACATGGAGTGTATAACTATTGGTAATTTCCTCACCGTCTGCGGGCCAACTGCCTAACGACGAATTAAACGATTCTTCTATCGCACATTAAGTCGATAATTTGTAGACAATTGACGTGCCCCACGGTTTTATTTTAGTCTAGTCTATGCATATGTTTATAATTCCCACGACTGTATCTATTTTATTATTTTTTGGTTTTTAGTACATTTATCTTAAACATTGCAATGTATGTTTAACATAAAACCGTTTAACTTAAAAAGTTTTTTTACCTATTTTTATTTTCTAGTTTTTAGTTTTTATTTCGCATTCTGTTTAATTCATTTAGTGCTTCATTATTGCAAGGTTTCTTGCCCGTTAGTTTATTGCAGTCCAACTCCTCTATACGTAGTCCCTGCAAAGATCTTACTCTACTAAGAGCCACGTAGGCTTGACCTTCTTCAAACAGTTTCGCACCTAAGTATACGACTGCGTGATCCACAGTGCTGGCCTGCATTTTATGTATTGTAGAAGCCCATGATAGTAATAACGGCAACACACATCTGTGTGTATCGCTCCCGTTGTTTTGTTAACCTGGCTTCATATTCTTCAGGCGTTTCTGACGCTATCATCTGTGTGTATCGCTCACGTCGCTTTGTTAACCTGGCTTCATATTCTTCAGGCGTTTCTGACGCCGTCATTTGTGTATATCGCTGACGTTGCTTCTTTAACCTGGCCTCATATTGCTCAGGTGTTTTTGACGCTAATTGTTCCCGTCGTTTCTGTAATCGACTACTTCTATCACCTTCACTTTCTTTATCTCGTTTTGCTTTATACGTTTCTTTCGCTTTTTGAAGCCTTCGTTTACGTTGTGTTGCAGTTTCTGTTTTATTTGTGTTTGTATTTTTTATATATTTTTTTACCATTTTGTTCCGAGTAATGGACGTTTAAACGGTCGACCCCCCAGAGGTTCAATAAAGGGGCAAGGCTACAACAAGATGCGCCTGAGTCTTGAGGGGAAAACGCTAACGACATATCATTTTTATCCACCCTAATGCCATACAGTTCTCGGCGCGTTTTAACCTTTCACCTTAACTTGGGTGGTGTACCGCTAACGACGTATCATTTTTAGCCAACCTAACGCCACACAGTGCTCAACACGATAAAAAATCTTGACTTGGGTGGTGGATTCAGGCTGGATTAATCGGATACCTAAATTACAGATTCAATTTCTAAATTTAAATCTTAATTATACGCCATTTAGTGGCTGCGCCCATCTTAAATATTGAGGTTGTATAGTGCACTGTATTCTTCTTGTCAAGCCCTTTTATTTGATACCCATATTGGTGGGATTGTTATCAGCCATTTGGTAGCGGCGGCCATCTTAGATTTCAATTTTGCATAGTAAATTGTATTCTACAGACCTTTCATTTGATACCCATGTTGATGGGATTGGTAAAACCTAAGTTATCCGCCATTTTGTAGAGGCCGCCATCTTGGTTTTTAATTGTATATAGTACATTGTATTCTACTGGTTGAGCACTTTCATTTGATACCCATATTGACGGGATTGATAAAACCTACGTTATCCGCCATTTTGTAGCGGCCGCCATCTTGGATTTCAATTTTTATAGTATATTGTATTCTGCTTGTTGAGCCCTTTCATTTGATACCCATATTGATGGGATTGATAAAACCTACGTTATCCGCCATTTTGTAGCGGCCGCCATCTTGGATTTCAATTTTTATAGTATATTGTATTCTGCTTGTTGAGCCCTTTCATTTGATACCCATATTGATGGGATTGATAAAACCTACGTTATCCGCCATTTTGTAGCGGCCGCCATCTTGGATTTAAATTTTTTATAGTATATTGTATTCTGCTTGTTGAGCCCTTTCATTTGATACCTATATTGATGTAATTGATAAAACCTACGTTATCCGCCATTTTGTAGCGGCCGCCATCTTGGATTTAAATTTTTTATAGTATATTGTATTCTGCTTGTTGAGCCCTTTCATTTGATACCCATATTGATGGGATTGATAAAACCTACGTTATCCGCCATTTTGTAGCGGCCGCCATCTTGAATTTATAATGATAATGAATAAACATAATTGTATTGTCACCAAAATCCAAAGTGTATACAAAATTTCAGATTAATCGGTTGGCAGGAAGAGGGTGAAATTTGAATTACTAAATTTGACCCAAGAATAAATAATAAAACAAACGGGGTGAGCTAAATAAAACCATTTAAAAATAGCAAAAATCTTTTGAAAATATCCCATTTTTATGTTTTTTTCTCCGACTCTGGTCCAAAGATACGCAACCGCCCAAAAATTAAGTATACCGTCAACCACAAAAATGTACCTACGATTTCAATAAACAACTTTTTAGAACATATGAAGATTCTAGGAATGATTCTTAGGGCTGAAATTCACGAACAATAAAATTTTTTTAACATTTCCCCTGCTCAGGTTTGGAAATAACAAACTGTTAAAAACTCAAGGAAATTCGAAAGGTTTGTAATTTACGGACCTGAACTGGAAAGAATGATCTAAAATAATCGAATTTTAAGCTTGAAGAATCGTTCCTAGAATCTTCATTTGTTCTAGAATCTTGTTTGTTGAAATCTAAGGTACATTTTTGTTGTTGACTGTATCCTTAATTTTAGGCGGTTGCGTATTTTTGGACCAGAGTCGGAGAAAAGAGAAAAAAAATTGGATATTTTCAAAAGATTTTTGCTATTTTTACCATTTAGAACCGTACATAGACATTTCGCATATTCCAGAAAGTTGTTTATTGAAGCCTTTGCTACACTATTGTGGTTGGTTCTTTTCTTGAATTTTGAACGGTTTAATATCTATGGAGCAGAAGCCGAGAAAAGAGGATAAGAATCGCAATTGTTTTGCTATTTTGGCCATTAAGACCTGTTCCTTCAGTGTTCGTATGTTCTAGAAAGATGTTTATTGAGATCTGAGGTATATTTTTGTAGTTGCTTGTTTACATCAAATTTGATCGGTTTGATAGCTGTATAACAAAACTTGAGAAAAATTGTAATAGAAATTTGACCATGGCGATTTTGACCTAGCAGATGAAGTTTGATGGGTTATATGTGTTCACAATTTTTGTTCTTTAAGACAAGATATAGTCCTGACTAAATGACCCTTTTTACATCAAAGCCTCAAACCTTTGGAGGGCTATAACCGCGAAAGTTGATGAGATAGAGAAAAACGGCGAGACACGTGTCTTCTCATTTTTGGTGTTCTATCACACTGTGGAGTCAGAATATGGTTAATAAAAGATGACTCAAAAAATTAGTGATATTAGGCTGTAACTCTGTTATCTGATCACGTACATCAACACAATTGACATCAATGGAAAGGTCAAGAGATCGTCTTCCAAATATAACTTACGAGGGAGGAATGTGTCTTTCAAGAACAAAGATATAAGCTGTATATTAAAAATTTTCACAATTTTCACACAAAAGTTGTGGTCCCTTTAACCCTCTAAATATTATCTGATCGCCATCTCAAATTGCAAGTTATTTAAAATTTCGAGTTGATCGGACTGTTATTGCGACCTACAGAGTTGCTACAAAATTAGATAAATAATATGTTTTTGGTCCATTTCACCCGCTAAATATTTCACGATCACCAATAAAAATAGGGATCTATTCTGGCCTGAACCCGACCTCCATACAAAATTTCGTGACGAACGGTCCATAATTGCAGCCTGGAGTTTGATTACACTTTATAGTGGACAGACGGATGGACGGACACACATCTCAAAAGCGCTTTATCTCGTCGGGATATGAAGATTATTATACCACATTGGGGGTCTCCGACGAATATTTCGCGCTGTTAAATGAATTTTTCCCAAAACAAACTTATAATATCCTTTCCACATAGTGGTGTAGGGTACAAAAAGCAAGCTTTGTTAAGCTGGATACACATTGTCAGTTTTGAATGTCGATATTTCGCAATTATCGATAACTGTCAAACCGTCCAGCAACCACAAAACATTTTGCGGTTGCATGATGAATGACATAAATCAACGGCCACACTAGCAAGCAACAACAAAGCTGCCATTCAAAACTGACAATGTGTACCCAGCTTTAGGCATTGCACTTGATTATTTAAAGAATCCTTGCCAAAACAAGATATACGGGCGTATCCTTAATCAAGAGCGATATACCTTTACTGAATATTACTGAAAGTACTTCGTTTTCAATATAGAGTGAATATGCATCGATGTTCTAATACAATCTTTCTGTATTCCCAAGTTTTATAGGGGGGTTCTATTCAAATGAGCCAAATTCAATTTTCTACTTTATTTTGTTTTCCTTGCATTATTATTATACAAATTGGATTTGAATGCAAATGAAACTCCAAACACATGAAGCAAAATATAATAAAACTTAAAAACTTCATATCTTGTATAATTCGAAACAAATGGAGGTTGAAAAAAATTTTGCAGTAGGGTTCTATTCAAGTGAGCGGCAGTAATTATTATTGGAATCAATTCTCGAATACATGTTAAGATTTTGCGCATGATATGTAAAATGTTCAAACAAATTTTGGGTTCATTTAATCTTGAAAAAAACCGTATAGAGTTAAAAATCGCGAAATCCTCAAAACAACATCATGCTCATGCGGTTTACCAATACAACGAATTCTTCTCTTTTAATTTGTATACATTTGTATTGTATGATCATTTGCAGTTTAGTGTGTAAAAAACTGTATAACGCTTATAATTTGCACAAAGTGCATCATACACTTTTTATCCGCATCCGACTTCACTATCAACCTTGAACAAATACGTCTATCTAAACCCATTTCAATAAAATCTTTCAAGAACCGTGGATTCACATTCAATTTTTTTGGATAAATCGGATACAGCTTCCATACCGCTAATCTTTTTTAAAACTCTGCTTCCGCAAAAACGCGAGTGATGTGTCGGTTGAAAATTAAACGATCTCCAGAAATCGTGATTTTGAAATTTTTGCAGTAGCCGTTTCCGCCGTTCTAGTGGATGGATTTTCATGATCTATGATTAATATGAATCGAACCATAAAAGAATTATAATATCGGGGTTCCAGCACAATCAAGTGGATATTGTAAATACTGTACACAAAAAATAGTGTTTTTTTTTTTTTGAAAATTTATCTCACTAAATTTTGTCTTTGGTAGTGGATTACTGTGACGCTGTCTGCGCTATGCAGTCATTATACATACCAAATTATCCGTAATCGCGAATAATTTAATCCAGTGATTGTTTTTTAGAAATAGCCGAAAGCGCGTCGCAGCCAGATCAAAAACACCTAAAATCCGGCTTCAAAAAAGGTTGGTGCAGTGGAGATTTTGAAAAGTGATACATTAGAATTGTAATCTTAATTTTGTGTTCTTCTACTTTCACTCTGGGCGGATGTGCTCCACTTTAATGGTTTAACCAGCAATCGACTAACAACGTAAAAACCCTTGTTAGCTTCAAATAGTTTTTACCTGTTTTAATCATTTACGCGGTCATAACATCCACGCAAAATTAACTTTTTTATCCAAATTTTTGAGCTTTCTTAAAAAATACTTAATTTGGTCCAGCAATAGTCAGAGTTACTGGTAAACTGCAGTAGTTCGCGTATTATAAAAATGCAAACCTTGGCTTCGAGGAAACTATTTTTTTTACTTTCACTCATATACTTTTGTACGCGTACGCGTATTTATACCCTACACCACTATGTGGGGAGGGTATTATAAGTTGGTTTTGGCCAAAAAGTTTGTAACGCATTGAAATAATCGTCGTAGACCCATACTTATATATACTAAAATGAATGTCTCGACGAGCTGAGTCGATCTGGCTATGTGTGTCTGTCCGTCTTTCCGTCTGCCCATCTAAACCTTGTAATCACGCTACAAGTCGCAATTTTGATCGGATCGTCACGAAATTTTGGACGTTGATGGGGGTCCCGGAGGGCAAGAAGCCTCTTGAATTTGGTGATGGTCGGATAATATTTAGGGGTCGGAATGGGCAAAAAACTTTTGTGGATAAAAAGAAAACTTTTTTTTTCCAAAGCGAATATCTCAGCTTCTGTATGGGGTATACCAAAAGCAAAACCTGACAATGAAAGTAGAAAATATCACCTTTCTAATGATGTAAAGTAGGTTCTCGTGGGTTATCAAACAACGAAGTTATCACAATAGTCGCAAATAAAACCCAAATTTTCATGTTTGCGATTTTAATTATAATGACGAATATCACAGCTTGGGTTGGGGACTTTCCTGCCTATGAAAGTAGAAGATTCCATCTTTACAGTAATTCAAACTGCGTCGGCGTAGGTCGGAGATATCGCAATAGTCAGTAATACATCCCATTTATCCATTTTTTGGAAGTCACGCTACAGGTCGCAATTTTGATCGGATTTGAGGGTTAATGGGGGTCTTACAGAGGAAGAAACCTATTGATTTTGGTGATGGTCGGATTATATTTAAGGGTCGGAATGGGCAAAAAACTTATTTGGATAAAAAGACAAAGTTTTTTTTTCCAAAGCGAATATCTCAGCTTCTATATGGGATATACCAAAAGCAAGACCTGACAATGAAAGTAGAAAATAACACCTTTCTAATGATGTTAAGTACAGCTGTGTTCAAATTAATAGGAGTGCCAATACATAAAATGGAATGGTCCAAAAAACATGTTTAAACTTCTCAATTTTCGCCAATTCTGCATTTTTTAACATTGTTGACATCCCAACTGTTAATTCATTAACAGAAATGTGACAATATGTTTTAAATTATCTCCTTTTTACACCAACATTATAAATCGTCTTAAAATTTTTTGTTCAAAAAAATAGGAGTGTGGAAGAAAATGGAGAATAAAAATATTTTTATTTGAGTTTAAGACCAGAATTGATAATATTTTAGTTGTTAGTAGTGAATTTAATAGATTTGAAGGCTGTTTGAAAACAAAAAAGGCTTTTGGATGTGGCCACAATCAGATATTGTCCTTCCAGCTATTTTCCTATAATTTGAGCATTTATTGGGAAATTGATGGACTTTATAAACAAAAACTTTGTTGATTGGAGTTGTTTAACACTCTAGCTGTTACCTCGAACAATACATAATAATTGGTTCCCCATAAATTTGTGTATTTTGATCCTTGAGCCAAGCTTTAGCCAGTTTCCATTAGACCTTTATGTAAGGATTGACCAGAAAAGCGAATCTATAAGGCATTAATTCCTCGAACAAATAATGCTTTAAGGCCCTTAGCATCTTAACTACACGCAGAACAATTATTTGAAAAATTGGATGATTGGTAGATATGAGCCATTTTTCTATACGCTTTGTTAAAAAGCTAATTTAAAGGAAATACACTGAAAGAAAAAGCTTCATAATATAAACGAAATCTTACGTTCCATCAATGAAATTTGTCATTGATTTTGAGCCAACGTAGAGCTTCATTTAAAAAACGAAAAAGTTTCATTGAGTTTCATTAAAGTAAATTTAACGAATTTGTTCATTATTGCAATGAAACTTCTTCATTGATGCAATGAAATCTCTTCATTAATGCAATGAAACTTCTTCATTGATGCAATGAAATATCTTCATTAATGAAATAAAACTTTTTCATTGATGCAATGAAACCTCTTCATTAGTGCAATGAAACTTCTTCATTGATGCAATGAAACCTCTTCATTAGTACAATGAAACCTCTTCATTAATGCAATGAGACTTCTTCATTATTGCAATGAAATACTTTCATTATTACAATGAAATACTTTCATCAATGCAATGAAATATTTTCATTAGAGTAATGAAATACTTTCATTAATGTAAAGAAATACTTTCATTAATGCAATGAAGCCTTACGTTGGCTCAAAATCAATGATACATTTCATTGATGTGACGTAAAATTTCATTTATTTTATGAAGTCATTTCATACTCACGTATTGCATAAAAATTAAGTCAACGCTAAATATATTAAATTCATTTTATTGCAATTAGTTTTGACCATGGATACAATACGTCATTTTTGATTCCTTAGGCATTAACTAAATACATTAATGATACCATTGGTTGTTGTCATCTGTAAGTAAAATTGAAAGAATAAACAATTTGTTACTAAATAACTGGTTTTCTACACAACAACTTACCTTCATATTTTGCCGCTCAGTCATCCCCTGTGTACTTCAATGATGTTGGGATACAGCATACAAAGTTCACACAAAACAACTGTACATATAAAAACTACATGAAAGAGTTTTAGTTTAATATTTGTATTTTCTTTTCACATTAAACACTTCATACCTACTTTCAACGAAGTTTATGATCATATTGGGCGTTGTCACCATTAAGTAAAATTGAAAATCATAAAAACTGTTAGTAATTTATTTGTCACTGGACACCAAACTCTTGTCATTTTCTCCGTCATTCCATTCTTCTTTAGATTTTCTATTGCTTGCATCTATTACAAAGAGAAAAACCAAATAAATGTAAATTCACTCACATAAAAAAAGAATACATAAAACTTAACAGAAATAGTTTGTCCAATATTTACATACTTACTTTTCTATGTGAAAAACACGAATCGTAAAATTTTTATTCATCCGCACTTGGCGGCGTAATAATGTCAACTAAAACAATGTTGTTGACAATTTGCTGATCAACTTTTTGGCAGACAGGGTTGTTTTGCCTAATCTTGTTTTCTGCTTGTTAAACGCACACACGCATATTCACACCGAACAGCTGGAATTTACTTCATAATAATAATGAAATACATAACAAGGAACGACAGAGAATAACATACGGAGAGAATAAGCCTTGATACCCAAGTAGAAAAAATGATACAAACATTTTAATGAGAATGAATATGTATGTATATCAAAGCCAATCGCTAGTAAAGCAAGTAAGGAATTTTTGTACAGTTACGCTTTTAGAGACGCTTCTGCTAATATTCGTACATACATATGTATGTTTGATGTATGTGATACTATATACACATATGTATGTACTTAGCAGATTTATAAATGTGTTCTATTTATGATTGTGGAAAATTTAAAACATTTGTTTAATAAAGAAAAATAATTAGAAGAAAAATGATAATATAAGGGTCATAGTATATATAAGATTTCAGACCCTTTTTCATTCCGCAAAATAGTATTGGGAACTTCAGAAATGTTTCAATTATTTAATGAAACTCTTGCATTTATTTAATGAAAATGTTTCATTTATTCAATGAGATTGTTTCATTTATTTAATGAAACTATTTCATTTATTTAATGAAACTATTTCATTTATTTAATGAAACTATATCATTAATTTTTGGAGCCAACTAAAAACATGAAATGTATCCAATTTTCCACAATTTTCTTAAAAGATGTTTGAATACTAGTTTTTTTAAGCACATACTATTTAGAATAGTTTCAATAATCACATATTTTTTAAAATTTAAAGAAATTAGAATTTTCATTACATCAATGAAATACGTTTCATTTATTTAATGAAACCAAAAATCATTAAATGTTAGTTAACGTAAGGTTTCATAGCATTAACTAAACATTTCATTGTATTAATGTAACATTTCATAGCATCAATGAAAAATAATCAATGAAACCCGTTCATTGATACAACGAAGCAATTTTGTTTCAGTGTACTTTTGAAGTTGCCCTGCGAATATGTTTATTAGGTTTTGCATCGTAAAAAACACAATTTTCTATGAGAACTAATCTAAATTATGTAATTTTGAACGAAAAACGTGAATTTATATAGAAAAATATAGTACGGTGCATACCAACCATAGAGTAGTCAAAGCCGGATTATCACAAAATGGTGTAAAACTAATTTCAACCGTTCACGCTTTAAAATATGTTTGGAATAGAAGTGAAATTGATTTTGTACATAAAGCTAACATCCTGAGGACCTCATAATTTTATTGGGTCGAGGAATAAATGACTTATAAATGCGCTGTTTTGGCCGATCCTTTCGTAAAGGATCAATGGAAAATGGCTAAAATTTGGTTCATGGTTCAAAATACACCAATTTATGGGATATCAATCATTATGTTTTGTTTGAGGTAACAGTCAGGGTGTTAAACAACTCTAATCAATAAAGGTTCTGTTTATAAAATCCACTGAAATCCCCAATAAGAGCTTAAATTATTGGAAAAGTCGCCACAAGGACAATAGCCTTTTTTGGATACTACCAAAGGAGTTTTGTTTTCAAAAAAATTCAAATTTATTGTATTTAGTACTACCAACTAAAATATTTACAGTTTTGGTCGTAAATTCAACTAAAAATATTTTTATTGTCCTTTTTCTTCCACACTCCTATTTTTTTGAACAAAAAATTGTAAGGCGATTTATAATGTTGTGTAAACAGAAAATAATTTAATACAAATTGCCACATTTCTGTTAATGAAATAACAGTTGCAATGTCAACAATGTTTACAAATACAAAATAACCCAAAATGGAGAAGTTTAACCATGTTTTTTTGGACCATTCCTTTTTGTGAATGATCACTCCTATTATTTTGAACGCAACTGTAGGTTCTCGCAGATGATCAAACAACGCAGATATCACAATAGTCGCAAATAAAACCCAACTTTTCATTTTTGCGATTTTAATAATGACGGATATCATACCTTTGGTTGGGGACCATCTAAAAGCAAAGCCTGACTAAGAAAGTAGAAAATCCCATCTCTAAAATTATGCAAAGTAGGTTGGCGTAGGTGGTCAAATAATAGAGATATCACAATAGTCGGTAATATATCCCTTTTTCTGGAATCACACTACAGGTCGGAATTTTGATCGGATCATCACGAAATTTTCTCACAGAAATAGAAGCATATTGATGTTGGTGATGCCGATAGTAGTCAAATAAAATTAAATATTAACTATTTTGGTTCAGTTCGCCTTAAGTCGTTTGGTATAAAAGCCAGATAGGTGAAATCTTTCGTATCTCCCTAAAAGAATTGTTTTCGAGTGAAAAGATAATGCACAGAGGTAGTGGTGTAGGGTATCACATAGTCGGCCCCGTACCGACTATAGCCTTTTCTCACTTGTTTTATAGTTTATTTGTTGGGTTTTGATCCTTTTTAATATAATGAAACATTGTAAAAGGAGCTCAAAATTTTAAGCTCAAATTCCTTTGCAATCACAATTTCGATCTTGTCCGTTTGTGTAGTTGATTGTGTTATCTGTCGAACAAAAAAAAGAATTATGCAAATATCTCTATCCGTTCAAAAGTTACAGAAGAAACTATTCTGAACCACTGCTCGCCGAACAGTACTTTATATGCAATGCCTCTGTAGTTGGCACAAACCGTCAACCGTCAAGCAAGTCGATTTGTAGATTCCTACGTAGCGATATCATTTCTTCCGGAAACAAAAGAGTATAATTTCCAAAATTTTGTTATAAAATTAAAAGTAAATCCATAAAATTTTTGTTGGGATCTTCAACTTTGTAGAAGCTTTTTTCTGTTGCCCTACACCATAATGTGGAAAGGGTATTATAAGTTTGTTTTTTCCGAAAATTCATGTACACCGCGAAATATTCGTCGTAGACCCCCCACATGTGGTATATCAAAATTTATATCACGACGAGATAAAGCGATTTTGAGATGTGTGTCAGTTCGTCCGTCCATTAAAAATTGTAATCAAACTCCAGGCCGCAGTTATGGACCAATCATCGCAAAATTTTGTATGCAGGTCGGGTTCAGACCAGAATACGAGTAAACCCCTATAGTTCTTGGTGATGATTGCAAAATATTAAGGGGATGAAATGGACCAAAAACAAATCTTTTATTCGATTTTGTAGCGGCTCTGTAGGTCGCCATTATATTCCGATCGGCGTAAAATTTTAAGTAAGTTTTGAATTTTCGACAAGGAAAAAGCTTGCACGAAGATCAGATCATATTTAGTGGGTTAAATGGACCAACACTTTTGTATGAAATTTGTTAAAAGTATTAATATAACGACTAGATCTTTATTCCTGGAAGACACACGTAAGTTATATTTGGAAGAAAAGCTCTCGACCTTTCCAGTGGTATCCATCATGTTGATGTACGTTGTAAGATAACAGAGTTACATCCTAATAAATATAGGGATCCCACAATTTTAATTATGTGTGATGTAACCATAATCACACAAGAGATCACAGTTATAGTTCAATACTGACAAAATTTTGCACAAGGTAAGAGTTCTGGTCCGGGTGCCATCGTGGTGCAATGGTATGCACACCAGCCTTGTACGCTAAAGTTCGTGGGTTCGATTCCCAGGCCAGGCAACATCAAATTTTCAACGGTGGCAAAATACTCGGCTTAAATCTAGTTTAGTAAAAACTCTCCGATTTTTTCGAAATTTTTTTCATAGGTAGATATTTTTACGCTGATTACGGGAATGTAAAATTTTACCCGGTTATTCGACCCGAAAGTCCGGGTACCCGGTACCCGATAGACCCGGTTCTACTGAACCGATTCTTACAAAATGGGTATCGTTGGAAAGCTTATGAAAATACCTATCCAACAAGTGGTCATATGAGGGGGGTTATCTCCAGGGGTTCAGAAGTTATAACCAAAATACCTCTTTTTGGACCCGGGTTTTTCCATAAAACCCTCAAAAAGTCGAAAAAGGGCCCATTATGGGTGCTCAATTAATTCACGTAATTTTATAGCTCATACTTCAACCTTTCCAAAATGGTGCCACTTGTTATAATACCTTCACTGGGTCCAGAGATATTGACCTTAGAATGAGAGAAAAATTTAAAATTTAGAAGAAAATGTTGTTCCCATTCCCTAGATTTGAACCTGTCCATAGGAGAAAGTCTTAAATCCCCGGCCGAAGGCCGGCTACTTAGAGAAAATTTATACTTTAAAAGAAAATGTTGTTCCCATTCCCTAGATTTGAACCTGTCCATAGGAGAAAGTCTTAAATCCCCGGCCGACGGCCGGCTACTTAGAGAAAATTTATAATTTAAAAGAAAATGTTGTTCCCATTCCCTAGATTTGAACCTGTCCATAGGAGAAAGTCTTAAATCCCCGGCCGAAGGCCGGCTACTTAGAGAAAATTTATAATTTAAAAGAAAATGTTGTTCCCATTCCCTAGATTTGAACCTGTCCATAGGAGAAAGTCTTAAATCCCCGGCCGAAGGCCGGCTACTTAGAAAAAAATTTACTTAAAAAAAGTGATGAATTTAGAAAAACTCTGGACCCAGTGAAGGTATTATAACAAATGGCACCATTTTGGAAAGGTTGAAGTATGAGCTATAAAATTACGTGAATTAATTGAGCACCCATAATGGGCCCTTTTTCGACTTTTTGAGGGTTTTATGGAAAAACCCGGGTCCAAAAAGAGGTATTTTGGTTATAACTTCTGAACCCCTGGAGATAACCCCATCATATGACCACTTGTTGGATAGGTAGTTTCATAAGCTTTCCAACGATACCCATTTTGTAAGAATCGGTTCAGTAGAACCGGGTCTATCGGGTACCGGGTACCCGGACTTTCGGGTCGAATAACCGGGTAACCGGGTCCGTCCCATAAGAAAATTTTATATTCCCGTAATCAGCGTAAAAATACCTACCTCTGGAAAAAATTTCAAAAAAATCTGAGAGTTTTTACTAAACTAGATTTGTTCCAAATACCCCTCAGTGATTTTGGCGACATTTCCTGATTATTTCAGCCTTGTAAAACATCTCTACAAGTGGTGTCTTAGTACACAACGTTCGGACTCGGCAATAAACAGTAGATCCCATATCATTGAGCTAATATGAATCGGGGTGCACTCATTGATATGAGAGAAGTCTCCCTTGTCCCATCCGGGATGTTTGTGGAACAATTATATAAAAGTTCTGGTCAAGGAAGATCCAAATAATGTTGGATAAGAGTCGTATAGTGTTTAGCTGGTGAAATTGACCATAACATTTGTGGAAGAACTTTACAAATTTAATTTTTGATCCATATTTTAAATTCTGTGAGCCATATTCCGGCAAGTTGTGAAAACCAAACATGAAAAAAGACTCTTGACCTCTCCCTTAATGCAAATTACATCAATATAGAGGTAAAACAAGTAAAAAAGAATCAGTCGGCTATGCCGGGGAGATATACCCTCAGCCTATGTGAATTGAAACTTTCATCTACGGACAGATCGAATGTATTTAGGGTCTTTTCAGAATTTTGTGAACCTTTTTGGACATTTGAACTTGCCGACAAAAAAGTGGATTAGGATTTAAGTTCAAATGTGTTGCGGAGGAGGTACTTAAAGGAATGTACACACATTTTCCATTATGGAAGGGGATCTTATTTTGAGAATCATACATTTTTGAATTTTGATAGATATCGCGCCCACTGGTCATTTCAGTGGTTCATCGTATAACTTTTGGGCCCGTATACCAGGAGGCATGGTCTTGTCCAGGGAAAACATAATATGGCTGTAAACAGGACTACAACGAACAGCATCGAACATATCCACAGGATCTTCGAACCGACCCTAAACTGCACATATACTCAAATGTTGAGCTTATGTGGGGGAGGTACCCTAAGGAGAAGATGGATATCGGTCATTTTAGAAGTTAAACTAAATTTAAACTAAGTATTAGGAGATCTAATGTTTAAACGAAATTGGTTGCCCCGTTCAAGGGATATCGCCCATATCATTTCAGTGACATTTTTTTAAATATTGGGGAAAGTGCCAGATGTTGTTGCCCATCTTCGAACTGAAACTAAGTTTGGACAATATATGACGAATGCCAAATTTTGGACCAAATAGGTTAATCAGATCGAGTTTTATTGTGCTCTCCAGCGACTACATATGGTGCCATAGGGTTTTTTACACCTTTCGGGCTGTTTTCTCAAGAAAAAACTTTTACCGTTGTAATTGAGGCATCGAATGCAAGTTGCTTCAACAAAAATCAACGTTTTTAGAGAGCTTGTCTTAAGGTGAACTTATCCGAAATTTTGTGTGGGAGGCACCAAAAGGAGTGGACAAATATAGTCCATATTCGAACATGATCTATATCTGGTAGATATATTAGAATGTGTAAGGTACAAAATCGGCCATTCCCTTCAAGGGTTATCATGCGCACAATTTTTCCGAACTTTTTTGAACTTTTGTGGGTGAGGTAGCTGAAGGTTTGGAACCATATTGCTCATCTTCGAAATTAAGATATTATTTTCTCGGGAAGTATGGACTTGCCCCTAATGAAACTTGTACCGTAGCATGGGGGGCAGTGACTACAAGTTGTTACAACAAAAACCAAAGGAATTCGAGAGCAGGTCCTAAACTGAATTTTTCCGAAATTTTGTGTGGTAGGTACCCAAAAGAGTGGATCGATTGAGTCCATATTAGATGAAGAATGGTGGAAATTTCACAATGTGAAATGTTTGGACCAAATCGGTTACTCCCTTCAGGAGTTATTGTGCGCATTAATTTCCCATACATTTTCGAACTTTTCTAGGGGAGGTACCAGAATAAGTGGAACCATATAAGCCACCTTCGAACTTAAACTAAGTTTGGACAAAATATTACGAAAGACAAATTTTGGACCGAATCGGTTGATCCGTTCGAGACTTATCGTGCGCACCAGTCAGCCTGACAGACAGACGAACGGACATGGCTAAATCACATCCAAATTGTTTGAAACGGATTTCTTCCAAACATACTTGGGGTCTAAAACCATTATTTCGATGAGGTACATTTTGCCCGTATGAAAGTGTATATACCTTCGTTAGCATAAATGCTGAGGGTATAATAATGGAACTACTGTCTAACATACACCCAGAGAAAAAATGACAACATCCGTGTATGAAATGACCACATCCGTGTATGATAGTGTATCAACCACGTTTGGTGTCAAAATGAGCACGCCGTTGTCATTTTGACACCGAGATTTTGGCAACGGTTTCAACAACAAACGTGCATGAAATGAGCACATACGTGGTCATTTCAAGTACGCCCCGTTGTCAGATTGTCAACGCTTCGTTGTCAGATCGTCAACGCTTCGTTGTCTGATTGTCAACGCTCCGTTGTCAGATTGTCAACGCCCCGTTTTCAGATTGAAACCAATGGTGGTCATTTTTTTGATATCCGTTCCTTTCCCATTTTATACCCCTAGTAGAAGAAATGAAACTTTTTGAAAAGTATTTTATTAAACGTAACCAATTACATAAATTCAATATAAATACATATTTGATTTGACAAAACAATTCGAATTACATATATTCAATGTATAGAAGCAGATTAAATTAACTTAACTCTGAAATAAACTTTTCCATTATTCATAAGATATAAGTGAAATGGGTAAGTAATAAAATCTAAAATTGGTATTTAAAAAGTTGTATCCCCCTTCAGAGAACCAACTTCATACGAAGCTCTTGCATCGGACAACTTCGGCCATTCTAGACGAAATGTATGGCTACTTAAATTTTTTATATCTCTTTGCCGTATGTTAAAAGATCTTTTCCATTTTCGCAGATCGATCCCCAATTATTACATTCTCTTAGTATCCTTAGCTTTCAATGAATTTTCAACTGATTCATCAACTTCGGGAACATCTTTGTTGCAAAAATTAGGAGACGTGTGAGTTGCTGCTTTGCTTGTGCTAGGCTCTGAATTCAAAAGCTTTATTTTTTGGACTTCTTGTTTCTATACTTGGCATAAAGTTTTCCGCTTGCGTTGTTCTTTCCTTTTCTTGAAATGTAATAATAATCCTAAAAATAAAGACGTTTTATAAGTTAAGAAACTACATAATCAGATACGTTATTTATATTGTTAATCTTACCCTCATTTCGTTTTCAAGAGGAAAAACGGAACAAATTTCGTCCAATATGCGCATATAGTCTTGAGCGTAAATAGTGACATTGTTGGTTAAAATATCTTCAATAATTATATTAATTATATCATCTCTTTGCTCGTCACTTAATTTCTTATTAGCACTACTACATTCAAGCCCTAGTTTCCCCTTCGAGGTATGTGTTAACAATTCCTTTAGATCCTATATTAAATAGAAAACTACATTAACTATGCTTACACAAATATTACTCTTACTTTACCTCTGACAGAATTCCTTTGGCTTTTGAGCAGTTCGAACCTGTAGTGTCGGGAGTACCGGGAGTACCAGGAGTACTTGCAGGTGTCTCGTTGCGTTTCCACCATTCACCTATTTTAGATGGAACTGACATAGTTTCGTCATCAATCCCGAGCTATTGTTATGACAATATTAATACTGAGTTCAACACTGTAATACAAATAATACGTACCTCTCGTTTTTTCCAAGCAAAGAGCTTTTCTCTGAATTCAACACGCAGTCCCAAGGTGGCACTGCTTCCTTTAAATCTTCTTTTTTCAAGTACTGCAAACTGCGAAATATTACATGTGATGCTAAAAGAACAAAAAAGAATATTCTTTGTTAATTACACTGATTAACTGAAAACTTCATTTTTATTTACTTACATTTTAAGTGTTCAAAAAGCGTCTCCATATTTATTCCTTTTAAGAACTCCATTAACATATAATCGTCCTCATTGTATTCCGCATCTTGACTGCTGCAATGGCTTGTATCGCAAACCACAACAATATTGCCATCGATTTCTAGCAACTCACCAATGATATTTTGAGGCTCTTGCGAATTAATTTCTGAATATTATTCATTTTCAATAAATTTTTTGCACAATGCGTCCTTTCTCTTTCAATAACACAAAAAAATGGTAAATATGCAGCCGATTGCACACGAGTAAAAAAATGACAACGGTGGTGCATGATTCATACACGGTCGTTGCTAAAATGACAACGACCGTGTATGATTCATGCACGTCGGTGTACAAAGTTACAACGGTGGTGCATGATTTATGCAGGTGGTGGTGCATAATTCATACACGTCCGGTGTCAAATTGACAACGACCGTGTATGAATCATGCACCACCGTTGTCATTTTTTACTCGTGTGTAATCGGCTGCAATTACCAATATTAAAAACGCAACGTTGTCATTTTGAGCACATCGGTGGACAAATTAAGCACGGCCGTTGTTGGTACCGAAAGTTGACCACGTCTCGGTGTCAATTTGAGCACGTTCGTGTACAATTCACCAACAGCCGTTGTTGAAAAAAAAATAACAACGGGTCGTTGCGAAAATGACAACATACGTGCTTGATTTCGCAACGAGGTTTTTCCCTCAGTGTATAGGTGGACCCCTTTAGTGTTTTGGTTTGTTATTAAAGAACTACATTTACCTTCCATGTTACAAATGCCAATAAAGTTTTGAAATCATGATGGACATATATATATATATATATATATATATATATATATATATATATATATATATACTAAACTGAATGTCTCGACGAGCTGAGTCGATCGGGCTATGTGTGTCCGTCCGTCCGTCTGTCCATCTAAACCTTGTAATCACGCTACATGTCGCAATTTTGATCGGATCGTCACGAAATTTTGGGTGTTGATGAGGGTCCGGAGGGGAAGAAGCCTATTGATTTTGGTGATGGTCGCATAATATTCAGGGGTCGGAATGGGCAAAAAACTTATGTGGATAAAAAGACAACAGTTTTTTCCAAAGCGAATATCTCAGCTTCTGTATGGGGTATACCAAAAGCAAGACCTGACAATAAAAGTAGAAAATATCACCTTTCTAATGATGTAAAGTAAGTTCTCGTAGGTGATCAAACAACGAATATATCACAATAGTCGCAAATAAAACCCAAATTTTCATTTTTGCGATTTTAATTATAATGACGAATATCACAGCTTTAGTTGGGGACTTTTCAAAAGCAAAGCCTGACTATGAAAGTAGAATATCCAACCAAGTCGGCGTAGGTGAAAAATTTTTTTAACAGTTCTCAACAATTTTTTTTTGGATACATGTGGAGGCTGTACTCACTTCCCATTGATTTTGAAAATTAAACAGGCCCAAACTTCAGTTTTTTGAAGAAACATGTATGTATATGTAGCCAAAACTGTCCGACTGTCCATTTTAAAATAAGGGAAAACGACTTAGGATTCCAGCAATGACGGTGTATGTATGTACTATATCTCTGTTATGTTATCGTATATATCAACTCATGTATGTATTGCAGGCTGTGTGAAGATAAAGAAGAGATAGAGACAATCGAGCAGCTATTATATCGCTGTCCAATGGAT
Organism: Musca autumnalis; assembly: GCF_047663935.1. Lineage (NCBI taxonomy): Eukaryota > Metazoa > Arthropoda > Insecta > Diptera > Muscidae > Musca > Musca autumnalis. Next base: position 116,396,034 of record NW_027411977.1, on the reverse strand, counting down.
ATATCTAGAAGATTCGGTACTACGGGTAAACACACGATCCAATCTTTAACAGACATCTGCAAAACCGAGGCGACAAGTCTACTCTTCCTCGCCAATGGCCTGGGATAGCTCCAACGGGTAGGAACCATGACAATTATCCACTCTACGTAAACCTACACACCTTAATAACTCTAACCTAATTTCTAACTTTTATATGTGTATACTCTGTCAGCCTACTATGACAATCTTTTCCGTATGTATTTCTCTTTCAGCACATTACCAGGATGAACACAATGGACCGTAAGGTCTCCGAGTGGAGCGACTGTCTATTATGACAGCCGCGCGTCCTTTAACCTAACCTATCATATCTTATGTATATATAACTTGACGGCTAAGATATGTATCTAGCAATCATATTAAAGAAATTCCGCGGAAAACTAGTGCCCATGGGAAGTGGTGAAGGGTATCACATGGTCTACCCCTTCCGACTATAACCCTCTTTTTACTTGTTTTTTCACTTTTTTAATAGAATGTTGCTTTTTTATAGGGGTGGGTTAATAACCCGACGCCCAAATCAAAATTCAATCGCTGTTATGGATGAATGGTACATGTTAACTCACTACGTTTAACGGTTAAAAAAATAGTTACCCAGATGACGCAACAGTGTGGTCTGTGTCCACTTGAGATGAAAGAGGAACCAAGATAGTCCTGGGCTTTGCCATGTTAAAGCCGACCAGGCCTGTTGCTTGGTATCTTCCACCCACTACGAATATTGCATATGTTTCCATATATAATGACCATAGGTCTTTACATCAGAATGAAAAATATAAAAACAAATCTCTCAATACTTTTTATTCTATTTGAAGTAAATAATTTCAGCTTAGATCATCCGACGTATGTTCAATTTTATCCTGTCTTATATTTTACGGAACAAGCACTCACATAGAAATAGCTTGTCATTACAAAGGCTGGCATAAATTTACTTACTTAAATTGAAAAATGTATTAAGGAATGCATACTTCGTGTGAATTGAAATATGCTGTGACTATTAAGTGTGAAATTACATCTAGGTGAGTTCTAAAAGTGACACAACAACGTCTACGTGGTTCTTCACATAAATTCCCATTCGCTTGGAAACAGTACCAACAAAAGCCAAACGACAAACGTCAAAGACATTTTCATCTTCATGAAAATAGTTTTGAAGTGTGGTACATATTTCATATTGACATTTTATGTAAGTGCATTTCGCGAAGAGTGTAACTACAATACAGGGTAATCATGAATGTCAACTCACCGTGAGTTTTGTCTTTCTGCCGTTTCAATTTAAGGGAGAAGGTAAGAAAACTCACGGGGAGTTGATATTCATGATTGGGCTGATAGTGTTTATGAACCTAGTTTTATCTCTCTCTGTGTTTAAGTGGAAAATCTACATACATATGTATATAAAAGAGCAGTTAGGTGAGGTATTCACTGACTGACTGACTGATTCATCAGCGCCCAGACGAAACCGATGAAGCTAGAAAGTTAGGAGTAGGTTGCTGATACTGTGTAGGTGTGAGATAAGGCTGGGTTTTTGGAAATTCGACCTAGAAGTGTACGAAAAGTACTAAAAGGTATGAAATATGGTACCCATTGTATTAGGCAAACGGGAAGAGCTAGAATTCTGAAATTTGGAATGAGGCCCAGCAAAATGTTCGATGACAAATCATGAGTTGAATAATGGGTGCAAGTGACATGTCATAGGTTAAAATTTAGGTGAATCACCAATGACATTTACAAGGGAGTGACACACACTTTCACTAATTCATTGTCATAGCATTTTGCATCAGTTCATTGTCATAGCATCTTGCACCAGTTCATCATCATAGCGTCTTGCACCAGTTCATCATCATAGCATCTTGCACCAGTTCATTGTCATGACATTTTGCACCAGTTCATTGTCATAGCATCTTGCACCAGTTCATTGTCATGGTATTATGCACCAGTTCATTGTCATAGCATCTTGCACCAGTTCATTGTCATGACTTCTTGCACCAGTTCATTGTCATGGATTCTTGCACCAATGCTTTGGATCGGGATTTTCGCCAATCAGAAATAGAATTTGTAATACAATTATGTAATTTGTTGAATAATTAAGAATACACGCCACAGATGATTTGTATCGCCAGATGTTATTTTTCTTTATTTTGTACGTAATTTTCAAAATTATATATTATATTAATCTGCAATATAATATTTTATCTTCCGATGGCTGCAAGATATTTCTTTCAACTTCGGGTTCCGTTTTTCCAGTATTCGATAAATTATGTGTCAATCTCTGAACCAAGCTCATCATTTGGGATATCTAGTATAAATTTGAATTCTGTTATGATATTTCAAAAGAAAAAAACTTATCCTGTAATAGTTACCATGTTACGGTCTCTTATACTTATTTTACCGATTTTTTACTTTGCTTCTCTAACTTTGGATGCCATGTTTTGTGATATCTAGACATCGGATTTTGCATATTTGCATATTTTTTAATATTAAAGATACGAAGATTCTGATTGGACCAAAATTCGTTTCAAAGAAATCTAAATTCAATGGCAGGGTCATATTTCGTATTTATTTTGCATATTTGCATATGCACAAAATATGCAAAAAATATGCAAAATATGGAAAAAATATGCAAAATATGCAAAATATGCAAAAATATGCAAAAAAAAAATACGCAGAATATGCAAAAAATATGCAAACAGATTTTGGCCGAAAATCGTTATAAAAGTCGTTAAATTGTCGTTTAAAGTTGGAAAAACCATCAAAAAATACATAACTGTGTTCCAAACTAAGACTATTGACCGTATAACGTCGATTTTTTCAGCAGATTATTATGTTATAGAGACCATTTGCGATAGTGTGGTGTAGAGTATACAAATATGATATCGTAATACCATTTTTTTTATACCCTCCACCATAGTATGGAGGGTATATTAAGTTTGTCATTCTGTTTGTAACACATCGAACTAATCATTTGCGACCCTATAAAGTATATATATTCTTGATCAGGATAAAATTCTAAGACGATCTAGCCATGTCCGTCTGTCCGTCCGTCTGTTGTAATCACTCTAGCGTCCGCAATAATTGAGAGAGAGTGCTGAAATTTTGCACCCGAGGGTCTTTTTTCCATAGGCAGGTCATGTTCGAAGATGGGCTATATCGGTCCACGTTTTGGTATAGCCCCCATATAACGGTACCTCCGGATTTGAGGTATTTTGACGTTCTTCGCCACATTTGCAGACCGAATTAGCTATAATTTGACATTTAGGGTTCCTAAGTGTCAATAAACATATATAATAAAACTTGTTGACATAGGTCCACGTTTTGGTATAGCCCCCATATAACGGTACCCCCCGATTTGCGGTATTTTGACGTTTTTAGCTACATTTTTAGACCGATTTAGCTATAATTTGAGATTTAGGGTTCTTAAGTATCAATAAACTTATATAACAAAAGTTGTGGACATAGGTCCACGTTTTGGTATAGCCCCCATATAACGGTAGCCCCCGATATACGGTATTTTGACGTTTTTAGCTACATTATCAGACCGATGTAGCTATAATTTGAAATTTAGGGTTCTTAAGTGTAAATAAACTTATATATTAGAAGTTGTGGACATAGGTCCACGTTTTGGTATAGCCCCCATATAACGGTACCCCCCGATTTGCGGTATTTTGACGTTTTTTAGCTACATTTTCAGACCGATGAAGCTATAATTTGACATTTAGGGTTCCTAAGTGTCAATAAACATATATAATAAAACTTGTGGACATAGGTCCACGTTTTGGTATAGCCCCTATATAACGGTACCCCCCGATTTGCGGTATTTTGACGTTTTTAGCTAAATTTTTAGACCGATTTAGCTATAATTTGACATTTAGGGTTCTTAAGTATCAATAAATATATATAACAAAAGTTGTGGACATAGGTCCACGTTTTGGTATAGCCCCCATATAACGGTAGCCCCCGATATACGGTATTTTGACGTTTTTAGCTACATTATCAGACCGATGTAGCTATAATTTGAAATTTAGGGTTCTTAAGTGTAAATAAACTTATATATTAGAAGTTGTGGACATAGGTCCACGTTTTGGTATAGCCCCCATATAACGGTACCCCCCGATTTGCGGTATTTTGACGTTTTTAGCTACATTATCAGACCGATGTAGCTATAATTTGAAATTTAGGGTTCTTAAGTGTAAATAAACTTATATATTAGAAGTTGTGGACATAGGTCCACGTTTTGGTATAGCCCCCATATAACGGTACCCCCCGATTTGCGGTATTTTGACGTTTTTCGCTACATTTTTAGACCGATGTAGCTATAATTTGACATTTAGGGTTCCTAAGTGTTAATAAACTTATATATTAGAAGTTGTGGACATAGGTCCACGTTTTGGTATAGCCCCCATATAACGGTACCCCCGATTTACGGTATTTTGACGTTTTTAGCTACATTTTCAGACCGATGAAGCTATAATTTGACATTTGAAGTTCTTAAGTGTCAATAAACTTATGTAACAAAACTTGTGGACATAGGTCTACGTTTTGGTATAGCCCCCATATAACGGTACCCCCCGATTTACGGTATTTTGACGTTTTTAGCTACATTTTCAGACCGATATAGCTATAATTTGACAGTTAGGGTTCCTAAGTGTAACTAAACTTATATAACAAAAGTTGTGTACCTAGGTCCACGTTTTGGTATAGCCCCCATATAACGGTACCCCCGATTTACGGCATTTTGACGTTTTTATCTACATTTTTAGACCGATTTAGCTATCAATTGACATTTAGGGTTCTTAAATGTCAATAAACTTATATAACTAGTGGACATAGGTCCATGTTTTGGAATAGCCCCCATATAACGTTACCGCCCGATTTCAGGTATATTGAGAATTTTACCAACAAGTTTTAACCGAATTATCTGTAATTTGAACATTTGACATTTGAAATTCTTAGTGGTCACCACACCTCTCCACCAAAAATTGTCAAGAAAGCCCCCATATAACGGTACCTCCCGATTTTCAGTAATTTGATGATTTTAGCTACAATATTAAACCGAACTAGCAGTAATTTGACATTTGAAGTTCTTAGTGGGCACAACACCTCTCCATCAAAAATTGTCAACATAGGTTCATGTTCGGATATACATAGCTCCCATGTAACGGTACCTCCCAATTTTCAGTAATTTGGCAATTTTAGCTACAATTTTTAACAGAACTAACATTTGAAGGTTGTAGTGGTCACCACACATCTGCATCAACAATTTTCAACATAGCCCCAATATAAGGATACTTCCCGATTTTCGGTACTTTGAGGATTTTACTTAAAATGTTTAACCGAACGTAGGTCCATGTTTTTGTATAGCCCCAAAACAAACCTCCCGATTTTCCGTACCTTAGCTTTATTTTTTGGACGAACTTTCTGTAACTTTGAAATTTAAAAGTCAACAAAAATTCTGCAACAAAAATTGTTCATTTAAGTTCATATTTTTGTATAGCCCAGATACCTCCGAACTAGCTGTTAATGACATTTGAAGTTCCCACGTTATGTACCGATTTTCGATATTTTGAGGATTCTAGCTAAATTTTTTAACCGAATTAGGAGTTATTTGACATTAAAGGCTCCCATCAAAAACTGTCAACATAGGCCCATGTTTTATTATAACCCCTATATAACAGTACCTCCTAATTTCTAGCCAACCAAAAATCGTCAACAGTTAGATATTTTCACCATTAAAAAGGACCTCCCGAATGAAGCATTTTATGTACATTATCTGACATTTTAACGTACTCACTTAAAGTTGGGGACAGGAAGGAATATTTTATGGTGGAGGGTATGAAAAGTTCGGCCCGGCCGAACTTAATGCTTTTTTACTTGTTTTATTATTAAACTATGGAAAAATATAAAATATGATAAAATATCAAACGTTTTATGTAAAATTCAATATTTTCTTTTTTGTAGCGTCTTAATTTAATTTGTAGCATTGGGCTGGTTGTAACTCAAAGAGCCAAATCGATCTCGGATTTTTTAGCCGGGGAGCCGCCTAAACCTTTTAGTATCGTTAGATTTTAAGATTGCCAACGTTTGAGCACAATTCGAATATGTTAAAACGTGGTACTGGGGCCTCGAAGTTATGAAAATCTATTTTTTTTTTGCTATTTGGCGACTTCGACGGCCCATATACATATGTAGAACGGTTAAAGCTACTTGTCCGTATTACGCATTTAACTAAAAGTTATTCTGTTCTTAACATTTCTTGCTGAACAAAAAAGTACGTAAGTGTTACTGAATTTGAGATAATAAACCCAATGTCCCGAAAAAGGCCTTAGGGCAAAAATGGAGTCTATTAAAAAAAAACAACTTTTTTCTTCCTATATTATCAAATTTTTGTGAATGAAAACGAATATATTTTACTTTATTTGAAAATGTTGCCTATTAGGGCGAAGGTCTATTTTTTCTATTCATTTCTCGTTGGATTCCAGCTTAATGACCCATGATGTTTGCAAGTGAAAAAGGAAAGCTGAAGATTCGAACCCCCACAACCACCATTATGTGACATGTTTCGCCTTTTGTAGAGGCTCATCAGACATATCGGCCGTGGAATACATTCATTGTATGGCTTCAATGACAAACGCTTACATTTTGTTCATACATATTTTAATTTACTTATGCCCGTAATTTCAACGTCTGGGTAAACGGGTAGGTAGCTACCTATTAGTTATCTTTACCTACGCGTTTGGTAATTTCTACATGCCATTTACCCAGGCGTGTACATTTTGAAATCATGTGGTAATATTGGTGATTTTCATTCATTCATTCGCAAAATCATTGCCACATAGAAGTGTTTTACAACTTTTAACACATTGGCAACGATTAACCAGTAAAATCCTTGGTGTAAGTAACACCGCCATTTTTGACTCGGTAACGTTACCTATGCGTTGAAATTATAAAATGTTGCTTACACGGGAGATATCTGTGAACTCATAGATAGCTACGTCTTGAAATTACGGGCATTAAGGGACTGACATTATGTAGTTTTGGAGCCATCTGTGTACAGATGACAACTTGGTGATGAACTCGACTCCTTGCTATGTCGCACACAATTTTCAAGTTATATACCATCCCAGCAAAATAAATTGGAAGCAGTGCAATGTAGACTACTTCTATCACGGCATGTTTTGATGCAGTTCAATCGGAGTCATGAAAAAGGCACTCCATTCCTCACATTTTAACCGCTTTTGGATGCAATCCAAAGAAGCACATCCATTTGCACTTAAAATGCAGTGCCAAGGGTCAGTTAAAATACAGTGCCAAAGGGTTAGTTAAAATGCAGTGCTATGGAGTGCATCTTTCAGTAGTCACGCTCTTGTAAAAATCATGAGTGAAAATGCATAATTGGATGCACTTCCAGATTACTTGTACATATAATTTAACTGCATCTTTGGAGGCAAACATTTTGCTGGGATCCTTTACCCCTCCTGGTAATTGATGTTCTGTGGTCAAGTTGCATTATTTTTTCAAGAAATTCAGGGTTAAAGTTTAATCTCTTGAACAACAATTAAGTCTCACTTGTAATTATGCCTGGTAAACCTTTTTCTAGGAATTTCGGCAGTTTATTTTTGTAAGTTTGGATCGATTATTTCTGGAGAAATTTTTATCTTTGCTTTGTTAAGATTTTTGCCGTCTTTTGGATCTTTACGGTGTTTTGCACAATCGGATCAAACAATGCCAGACCAATAAATTCAGGACTAAGGTACCACATATGATTTATCATTTTGTTATTTCCTTTATCTGATATTTGTTTGTGAATGTTTCGTATTAGGTAAATCTTTAATGCGGTTTAAGTCTTGTTGTGGACCTAAAAATATTTCTGAATATCGTTTTCACTATTTTTTGTATTAAACTCAATCTATTGTCGCTATTTCTTTTTAACTTATTGATAATGTTTACCCAATATATCCTATATTATATCTATATAAACATTAACTTGTTCATTATACGTTTTGTAAAATCAATAACCCAAACTGTCAATTATAACACTCATTTGTTGTCGTGTGGGATACCAAATAAATAAAATAGAAAAAACATTCTGGGGGCGTCCAGTCTCGAACGATTTAAACGCAAGGTGTTTCTACGGCCTCTTGTTCTTGGGAAGTGGGTTGGGCAGTAGTTTTAAAACACTCTCGCCTATTTCGAACTTGGATTTGGCAATCGCAGACTATTCTTATAGAAGTCGCTTGAATATGTTTGGTTGATGTGTGGATGTGCTTCCAAACTTGCAGTCAAAAATGCCTCTCAACAATTTTTCTAATAAGTTTGTACAGTGGTACAGAAGCTCTCGACCTAATATCTGCTCGAGCTGGTGAGACCCCATTTTTCTAGGCATTTGTACACTGCTAGTTCTTGTTTCACCCATGAGCTACTGTCAGTTTCAGGAACACCTAGGAGTTGTTCTTTACCCCCATGTGATACCAGAACAGCAATCCGTTTTTTCTTCCCTGTTTTGAGAATATCTGGTAATAGTTTTCCATGCCAGTGTACACAAATAGCCTCGTTCCTTGAAGTTGTTGCGTTTATTTTTCACGGTTTATTCTCCGCTGTTCACGGATAAAGCTTCTAGAGATCTTATATTTGTAGGGATCCTCTCCGATAGCTTCTACTGTAGCCTTAATGATACTAGTAACGTTCATATACACCTTACAGGGGCCCAGCACCAATGACAGCTGCATAGTTACGATTTTCTTGAAGCCACGCTTGATTGTATTCGGGACAGATGGTTCTTCAGATTCTACGATACGTTTAGCATCAAAACAAGACCTCATTGAAAATGTATTGAAATATGAAAACATTGACACACAAATTTCCGAAAAAGGAAATAACAACATAATTAATAATTTGTGGTATCTTACAGGGTGTTTTTGTAAAAATGCTTGCCTATCACACGAACCGTTCGTAGTAAAACGTATACGTTCAAAATTTGGTTCTTGTAAAATTTTACGAACCATTCGTTTTTATCTGAAAGCTTTCGTCTATTTCATAAAAGCTTTTATAGTTCAGGGTTTCCATGATACTTATTTTGTGAATTTTGCATAGGCATCTGCACGTAAAATGTGTTACTTGATGGCAACCCCGATAAACAGATGGAAAAACAAAAAATAAGGAAAAATGTAATCAAATTTGTCCAAAAATAATTGTGATAATATGAAGAAACGGATGTACATATACGCGTGTGCTTCTATGGAAATAAATAAAATTGCATTCCCTTTCAGTTTTCGTGTGTTTTGTGCCATTTATTACTCAAATTATTTAATTTTCATTCAAAACGATGGGTCTTTTCCATTCGTTTATTTGTGACGTATTCGTTCGTCTGATTTTGTTATGAAAACCAAAAAAATTACGAAAATAAAAAGCTTTCATTTGTTTGTCACACGAATGCAAACGTCAACCGCTTTGAAAACCAAATTGTGTCTTCGTTCATGAAATCGACGAACGAATGGGAAAAAACTTTTTACAAAAACACGCTGTTAGTCCTGAACTTGCTGACCTGGCATTGTTTAATCCAAAGGTGCAAAACGCCGTAAAGAGTCAAAAGGCGACAAAAATCTTAACAAAGCAAAGATTAAAATTTCTCCAGAAATATTCGATCCAAACTTCCAAAAGAGCAACTGCTCTGGCATAATTCTTGTTGTTCAAGAGATTAAACATTCACTCCGAATTTCCAGGAGGCGCAAAGGATGGTAAACAAGTTGAAAGTTGCGAACTACATAGCAGAGCGTTCTTCAAGTAGTCAGCAGTACCCAGATAACTCCAAAACCACATGATGTCTGACTCTCGAATAAATTTAATTTAGAACAAAATGTAAAAGACATTTGTTTTCATTCCAAAAATGACGATAATGTTTTTTTAATTGTCTCCATTTTCACACAAAGGTGTACCTAGTCACGTTTTTCGGGACATTGGCTTTATTATCTTGAATTCTGTAATACCTATTTAGTATTAGATTTATTATATATACTTATATTTTGTTGTTCAGCAAGAAATGCTAAGAACAGAATGACCTTTAATGTAATGCTTAATATGGACAAAAATAGCCAAAAAATTGAGATTTTCATAATGTCGAGGCCCCAGTGGCACATGTTAACATAGTCTAATTGTGCTCAAACTTTGACAGTCTTAAAATCTGACCATACTAAAAACTTGATGCGGTTGCCGCCTTAAAAAATCCGACATCGATTTGTTCCCTTTGAACAACAACCAGCCCAACGCTACAAATTATAACAAAGAAAATATTAAATTTTACATAGAACGTTTGATATTTTATCAAATTTTATATTTTTGCATAGTTTAATAATAAAAAAATTGTATTACAATACCATTCTTTTATACCCTACACCACACTGTCGTAAGAGGTCTCGATAACACAATAATCTGCTAAAAAATCGACGTTAAGCGGCCCACTATCTTAATTTGGAACACTTTGAAGATTTTTGACGATTTTTCTAACATTAATTGACAATTTGGGTGCCACCGTGGTGCAATGGTATGCACACTCGCCTTGCACGCAGAAGGTCGTGGGTTCGATTCCCCGACCAAGCAACATCATAAGTTTCAACGGTGGCAAAATACCCCTCAGTAATGTTGGCGACATTTCCTGAGTATTTCAGCCATGTAAAACTTCTCTATAAAGTGGTGTCGTAAGACACGCCGTTCGGACTCGGCGATAAACAGTAGGTCCCATATCATTGAGCTTAATATGAATCGGGGTGCACTCATTGATATGAGAGAAGTCCTCCCCTGTCCCGTCTGGGATGTTTGTGGAACAATTATATATATTATTGACAATTTTACGACTTTTACGACGATTTTCGGCCAAAAACTGTTTGCATATATTGCATATTTTTTGCATATTCTGCATATTTTTTTTGCATATTTTGCATATTTTTTGCATATTTTGCATATTTTTTGCATATTTTGCATATTTTTTGCATATTTTGCATATTTTGCATATTTTTTGCATATTTTGCATATCTTTTGGCATATTTTTTGCATATATTTTGCATATTTTTTGCATGTTTTTGATATGACCCCAAATATCGAAAAATTGACCCTTAAAACGCCTAGATCCAAAATTTGAGTCCAATCAGATGAGAAATAAAAAACATGCAAAAATCCGATGTCTAGTGATATCATATTGAAGTTGATCTTTCCATTGGAGTTTTGTTCTTCCCTCGGGTGGCGTAACGTCAAATGGCTCGTATTAATATACCGGTGGCATCTTTATCCATCCTGTTGACATGGCCCAGCCAACCCAATAATTGCAGCTCGATATGTTTCACTTTATCGGTGTTGGTCGGCTGGTGGAGCTAGTGGTTTATAGACAGGGTCTTTTTCATACATCTTTTTAATATCCACAAAACGAAGCAGGTTTCCAAACACAAAATATAGTTTTCTTTTGTTTTATATAAATTTACATTGTATTTTTAATTAAAATATATAAATTTTGCCACTATCGATCACTTTCATCTGACTTTTATTTTCACTTTAACAATTACTTCTGCAAGTACACAATTATTCGGGTACATGATTATTTGATAATTTATTGTGCGGGTATTTATCAATTTATTTAAACTCATGACAATATTATGACAAAGATCGGATCTTTCACCACTTCAATTTCACTTATGAAAATTCGATGAAAATGATCGGATCTTTCACGACTTCAGTTGCCCTCATGAAAATTCGATGAATAAGATCGGATCTTTTACGACTTCATTTGCACTCATGAAAATTCGATGAAAAAGATCGGATCTTTCACGACTCCTTTCGCACTCATGCAAAAGAACCAGTGAAATCATGATTTCACATGGAACCACTTCCATTTAATTTTGCTGGAGGGTAACTGATGAAGAGTTAGAAAGATGTACCAAAGGGTTTTTGGAAATTCGACCTCTAAGTGTACGAAAAGTACTAAAATTTACAAAATTTAGTACCAATTGTATATTTTCAACGGATAAAGCTAGAATCACCGACGTAGCTGACCCTAGTGTGCTTCGCTACCCCGAATATTTTGACAAATTTATTTGTACACGCAGAGAAAAAAATATGTTTGATCCAACAATATTCCAAGAGCAAAATATATATTGTTAACATATTGTTGGATTCCTTATGTAGTATTGTCAATCCAACAATCGTTATTGTCACACTGGACTATATTATGTGTTCTAAATATAAATATGTATTGTCACTTTGACACGATAGTTACGATAGTTTTGGTTAGAGGTAACAATTTGTGTTGTTGCAATTCACAATAGTTTTGGTCCAAATGGACAATAAATATTGTTAGAACTTACAATTATTTTGGTCAGAATTAACAATATTTATTGTTGCAGTTCACAATAGTTTTGGTCAAAATAGACAATAAATATTGTTAAAACTTACAATAGTTTTGGTCGGAAGTAACAATAGTTATTGTTGCAATTCACAATATTTTTTGTCAAAATGGACAATAAATATTGTTAGAATTTACAATAGTTTCGGTCAGAAGTAACAATATTTATTTTTGCAATTCACAATAGTTTTGGTCAGAAGTAACAATATTTACTGTTTCAATGCGAAATGGTTGGAATAAAAATTGTATACCTACCTTTTTAATGTGTTAAATTTAAAAAAAATATAAAAAGTTTCATTGTATTATTTATTTCATATATGATCTTTAAAACATGTAAATAACACTGATTAGAGATAATTTTAATTTCGATTGACGCTAATTTTATTTAGTTTAAAAAAGATTCGTCTCTTAATGTGCAAATAAAGCATGTTGGTAAAATTTTTCTTGTGATTTATTCGGTCAGGAAAATTGTGAATCCCAGTCGTTCGTAGAATTTGAAGCTAAATTAAAAAAGAAAAAATGTTAGAAATAACGCTTAGTAAAAGTACAAAAAGAAGATACTTACTAATTAATTTTATGCCCAAAACAAAATCGGTTGAAGAAATGTATTGTTGCACAAATTACTGTATATCACTGGTTTTAGAGAGTATTCTTATTAAAAATTTCTACTTCAGCTGTCGGTGATAATTTTATGTTTTCCCAAATTTAGAAAGTCTGCAGCAAAACAATCCTTAACCCGCTAAATAAAAAAATATTAGTTAAAAACAGACACACAAAACTACGCAATAAAATACAAGTGCCAGCAGTAGTCGTTTCTTTGGTTTTCATTGAGCATGAATTGCAAAAATTATTAGACTGTTGCAACGCACTCTTTATATTTTAAATTAAAATAGAATCCCGACAATTCGTTCACAAAAACACAAATTTAAGAAAAAAAAACTATTTCTATTTTCTCTTCGTATAATAAGTTTCAACCACCTTTTTTTGTTTTTAGCGCTCCACAAAACACACACACACATAACAACTTATGCCAAGTTTACACTTGCGCTCCAAAATCTATTGGATTTCACGAAATCCTGAAATACACCCCGGTGTTTACACTTATTTTTTGTTGATTTCAAACATATCGCAATGATCAAGGTAGATGCATATGCGCAGCTGAGCGAACATGAATTTTCAAAACAAGTTGTTGTAAATTGAATTAAACATAAAAAATATAAGACAATATAGAACTTTACAACTTTATTTCGAAAAATTATCGTAAAATTTTCTATATGTCGTATTAATTGTATATAGTACCAAAAAATAAAAAAAATAATGATTTTATCGTTCAGACATACTACATACTACTACATACGATAGTAGAAGAAAAGATTCAAAAGAGGTGGTGTCAAACAACAATGAAAAATAGTATTGGTAAAAATGGACAATAAATATTGTTAGAATTCAGAACAGTTGAGGGAAAATTATCTATATTTACAATAGTTTTGCTCAAAACTACAAACGCGTGTCGTAAACATTATTCAGTACAAAAAGAACCCAAATAGGATTGACGTTTTCAAGAAAATTTTAATTTATTGTGTCAAAGATGTATGAATTATCGGAATTCTTCTTTAATATCTCCTTGCAACGCAAATTCTGCTTCAACCGCCACTTTTATATTTACCGCTTCACAAAACCACATGAGAAAACCAAAAACAAAAAAACTACATGGCATTTTAAAAGTAAATAATGCCATAAAAAAAGAAAACACCGACAGTTTTAAAATAATAAAGAATTCAATAGATTTAATAATGTATGACACTTTTATTATTAGCTTTTTTTCATTTTTGTCTTGGAATGTTGTTTTTCTAAGTTTATAGTCACTAATGTTTTACTTTTTTGATCCACTTCCTTTGACTGCCAAACAAAATCTGATTAGGGACAAAGAATGCACAAACACAAATAACTTCACCGGCTGCCACACATAAAGTGGAACAAGAATGCAGCTACTAGAATCCAGAGAAAATACTCAACAAGTTAACGGGAGAGAGTATAGTCAAAACTATGTATTTTTGAACTAATAATAGAAATTTTCAATCCAAAATTGTGTATCTACTGAAAAAACAAAATAACAATACGTATTTAAAACTACAACAAAAGCGAATTTTTTAAATGACAATATTTTTTGTAAAAATTCTAGATTATGATAGTTCCTACCAATCGGTATTGTTAATAATTTTGACAATAGTGCGGAATTTCGAAAGTTGTTTTTGTTTTTTATGTTTGGAGCAAAATATTGTATTTTTGGATTTGCAATACAATGCTTGAACAAAACAAATACAATTTTGGAACAAAAATTGATATTTTTATTCCAACAAAAGCGAAAAATATTTTTTCTCTGCGTGTAGGCCAATTTTCGTCACTCTTTGCAACTTTCATTAAAATCGGGTATATAAAGCGTGTTTGGTGCATCAAATACATGAAATCGGAGGGAAATATATATGGGAGCTATATCCAAATCTGAACCGATTTCAATATAATTTGAAAAATTTATTTCTAGACCCAATGCCGTCACACATTCCAAATTTCATTGAAATTGGACATACATAGCGTGTTTAATACATAAAATACATGAAATCGGCCGAAAATATATATAGGCACTATATCCAAACCTGAACCGATTTTAATTCTAGACCATTTTAGACCGATTTACTCTTTGAATAAAATCAGAAGAAAACGTCATAGAAACCCACAGCAATTGTATTTTGGGAAGTACTTCCAATGGATGCACATTTCTAGAAATGTTAATTTTTCCTGCTTCGGTAAAGGACCTTGTGACGACAAACGAAATCTAAAAACTGACCGGAAACAGGTTCTTCTTCGTCAAAATCTCAACAAGTACCACTCGACTTTGCGGACAGGAATATACCCTGAGCCTGTGTGAATTGAAACTTTCATCTATAGACAGATCGAATAGCCGCTACACAGCCAAAATCCTTAAACCCAAAAACTATGCATTAGGAGCTTTTCAGAAATTTGTAGCCATTTCGGACGTATGAACTTGCAAACAAAATAGGGATTTGTATCATTGATCACAAGTGTTGCGGAGGAGGTATGGAAAAATTGACCGGACCGACATAGTTCATTTTTGGAGTAGATCTTATTTTGGGAGTCATTCCTTTTAAAAGATATAGCGCCCACCAGTCATTTCAGTTCGCCACAGTATAATTTTCAACTTTTGACTCTTAGTCAGGAAATATGGACTTGCCCACGAAAAACTTAATACCGCTCTAAACTGCACTTATAAAACTATTTTGAAGGTTTGTGAGGGAGGTACCCAAGTATGGCCCATTTTCGAGCAAAAACTAAGTTTGGAAAAAATATTACTAAATCCAAAGTTTGGACCAAATCTGTTGCTCCGTTCAAGAAAACTCGCGCATACCACTTTAGCTAAAATTCTTGAAATTTGGGGGGAAAATACCAGAAGAAGTAGACCGAAAAGCACCATCTTCGAATTTTGTATATATAAGGCTCGCTGAAATATTGCGATAAACAAAGTTTGGACCAACGCAGTATCCGGTTCGAAAGTTGTCGTGTACACTAGCCACTACACATGATTGCCTTAGGTGTTCTTTACAGCTTTCGGGCCATTTTCCCTGGAAGTATAGACTTGCCTCTGAAAAACTTGTACGGTAGTAATAGGAGCCCCGAGAACACTTGTTGCAAAAAAGCAAAGCGTTTCCAGAGAGTTTTTTATTTATTAATTTATTTTATATCTAATATATAAAAGGCAATGTGTGTATGTTAGTATGTTTGTTTGTTTGTATGTTTGTATGTTCCGAATAGACTCAAAAACGGCTGAATAGATTTTCTTGAAAATTTCAGATAATGTACTGGGAACACCGGTGGTGAAAATAGGCTATATATTTTTTGAATGGTCGTCGCGGAAGTGAAATATCGCGGTCATCCCAAATTATTCAAAAATGTATTATTTCAGATAATATACCTAATTTTAGTAAGCGTGACTACAAAACCGCTAAAACACTGGCTTCAATATTTGGGATAACGCGGTCAACGCCATATTTTGGAATACAGTAAAATCCCGATGACTAGAGATGTCACTATATAGAAATTCCGAAAAATCGATTGGGAAATCTTATGAAATTTTGTATGTGGAGTTTTTAGGTCGTAATCTATTTTTTTATCCCGCTAAGTGTAGTGACCGGTGGTCCTCCCCACAATTTTTTTAAGAAAACCGCGAAATTCATGATACTTTTTTAATATATTGTTTACAAATTATTTGCAATGCTATGGTAATTACAGTCTTGACGACCATTCGTCGCGGAAGTGAAAATCGCGGTCATCCCAAAATTTTCAAAAATGTATTATTTCAATTAATTAGAACTGTCGTAAGCTGTTTTTATAGGGACCGGTGGTCCTCCCCCACAATGTTTTTAAGAAAATCTGAAATCTTTGATATTTTTGAACGTATTGTTTACAGATTGTTTTCCCTGAATGATCGTGGTCATCACAAAGTTTTCAAAAATGTATTATTTCAATTAATATATATAATTTTAGTAAGCGTGACACAAAAATGATGTAAACACTAGCTTGAACAAGTGGGATAGCGCGGTCGTGAGCTATTTTAATACGGCTAAGTGTAGTGACCAGAGGTTCTCCTTCAAATTTTTTTTTTTTTAGATCTGAACGCTGAACACTAAACAATAAGTGGGACAGCGCGATCAACTCCACATTTTGGAATACAGTAAAATCCGGATAACTTGAGATGTCACAAGATCGAAATTCCAGAAAGATCCATTGGAAATCAGACAAAGTTATTGATATACAATACGATATCATCATTGGAATCAGAATACCGCGATCGTGTTCGATTTTTGAAAATATTATAATTACGGATAAAATCTCAAAATGTGGGAAGTGAAACTTCATGAGCATTGATTTCAGTCCTTGGAATAGCTAAGTAAAGATACATTTTTTAAATACAGCAAAATCTCGATAATAACAACTACAATTTATAGAAGTAATTTTTTTATGAATTATATAAATGTTGCCATACATATCCCGAAGGAACATACATTTCGCTGAGGGGTATTTTACCACTATTGCATAGAGAGCGAGGAAAAAGCGTTACGTTCGATCGGCCTGAATGAGGTTAAATCCCCCAATAATAGCGAAAATCAGGCGCCACCGTTATATGGGAGCTATATCAAAACGAGGACATATACTGAACAGTGGCTATATCTCTGAACTATCGAAAATCGGGAGTTACTGTTTTATGGGAGCTATATCAAAACGTGAACCTATTACTGTGACATACCGAGCGCAAATAAAAAGGCGTGTCTTTCGGTCGATACGAATATTTATGCCCTCCTCTTTAAAATATTTTAAAACCAGATTTCAGCCATTTTGGTGTGATAATGATGTTAAATCCTCAAAAATAGCGAAAATCAGCCAGTACCGTTCTATGGGAGCTATATCGAAACGTGGACCTATACCAACAATTCTTTGCAGTAATAATTACGACCCCAACCGAGACCAACAATCCAATATATAGCAATGTCAATTGACGTGCACCGACCATTATATGTGGGTCACAAAGTGCTTTAAACTGTCGATTTATGGTGAAGGGTATAATAAAAGAGATTTTATATCATAAATTTGGGGGATACCGTTATATGGAATTTATGTAAAAACATTGATTTATATTATGAAGTTTCTAGAGGGATGCCTAATTATGGGTGTATCAATACTGGATAGATAACTAAAGTTTACACGGAGAACCCAAACAACGGGCCAGCAACGCGGACCGGGTCAGCTAGTTTATTTATAACTAATTATTAGCATAAGGGTAGTGAAGCCATGACCATTGAGGTCTTAAGCTTACACAGCTTATCCATAGAGGTCTTAAACTGCACTTCACTGAAAATTTTTGAAATACTCTGCGGAAGTTTGCCGAAAGAGTAGATTGATCAAAATATCACGAAGGCCAAATTTTGGACCGAATCGGTTGATCTGTTTGAGAAATAATCGTGCTCCCCAGGCGGCTACTCAGACGAACGGACATAGATAAGTCGACTCCAAGTTTTCTGAAACAGATTTCTTCCAAACACACTTTTTGCCCTAAAGCTATTATTTCGATGAGGCACATTTTGGCTAAAGACTGAGAGTATAAAAAATGTAGATTGGGAAAAATTGTGTTTATGGATTTTTGCTAAAAAAAATGTATACATGTATAGACCTTGGATTGGGCGACATAATTTCATTTTAAACGAAGTTAAGACTGGATTCCAGAGATTCCCTTGTTCCTGATAAATATATGAGAAGATCCAGAATTTCTATAAGTGAAGTTCGACGATTGGACGCCAAAATTAGTCATTAGTATTGACAGATGCACGATTTGGCGACAGAATTTGTCATTTACATAACCGCGATTAGGTGCTAGAATTTCTTGATGGATAGACTAACTATTGCTCAGCATTAGTTCTCGGCCTTCAGAAATTCTTTGCGATATGTACATCGGAATTTTGCATATTTTTGAAAATTATAATGTTAAGATATTTGAAAATTAAATGTTATGATATTTCTAAGGTTTTCATTGTATTCGCTTTTTTTTTTGGTGATATCACTGAATTTCGTAACATTCACTGTAGTTGTGAATTATTTGATAAATGATCCGCCGAAAATATATGACATTATTAATATATTCTTTGTTTTGACCATATATTAACTGTGACATATTGTCAAAAAAGTTCTAAAAGATAAAATTGGCCAAGAAGTCTTGCGCCATATGAACTAAAAAATAGTATTGAAAATTATTTCATCAGTAGAATAAGTCTAAAATAAGGTTTGCATCTTTGCTAAATATTACATTTTCGCTAACATGAACTTTAAAAATCTTGGTCAGGTGGGCCCCCCCCGAAATGAAATCCTGGCTACGTCCCTGCATAGCATAGTCATCAAAATCAAAAACGAATGCTATTGCTATGCTGTGCTGCAGACATTTTAACAGCATAGTAAACAGCCGCAGTCAAGAAAACAAAAACGAAAACTATTGCTGTACTGTGCTATGAACAAAATCAACAGCGTAGCATCAAACATAACCCAGAAAAATGTTTGATGGCAAAGAAGTATGTATTTCAAATATAACAGAATTTGCTATTGAGCTGTGAAACCATGACTAATTGCAGATTTGGATATTTTTAACACACTACTATTATTTTGACCGCAACTATTGCTCTGTTCCAGAACCTGCAACAGTCTACTATTTTTGAAATTTTGACACTTTTCCTTTATAATGCGAATTTCGAGTTTCTAAATGCATGCTATTGCCACTTGTACCTTTTTTAATATATGTACTAGAGTGGTTTTACAAATCGATGTCGGATTTTTTATGCGGCACCCTCCTAAAACTTTTAGTTTTGTTAAAAATTAAACTCAATCGGAGTATGTTAACACGTGCCACTGGGGCCTCATGGAAACTTTGAGGCCCTTTATATAGCCAAAATTAAAATCTGACCCGATTTTCAAAAATGTTTGTGGGATTACTTGTTTAGCAACTTGTAAACTGTTTTCGTCGATTGGACAATAAATGTGATCTGTAAAGTGATTTTGTGAAAATTCGCCAATACAAATTAAAATTGGTCCCCATTTTATAGGGCCAAAGGCGAATTTTCACAAAATCACTCTATAGACCACATTTATTATCCAATCGATGCAAAAAGTACCATGTATGTACCTTGTAAGCAATAAACAACACTAAACAACGCCCAGGGCCATTATTATAAGTTTTCTTTTACTATTCGATGTATTTGAAAACGCAAAATAAACGAATTTGAAGACATTAAAAATTTAATTTTCACATTATAAGTTAATGCCAAGAAAGTTCTCCTTGAAGTTGAATGATCCCTTTTAATATTATTTTAACCGGAACGCTAAAAAATCTGATCGAAAAATCCAAACTATAACCAAAGAAGGCTTTATAATAATGGGGGTTAGTGAGTTTGCTGGGTTAACATTAATTATGCTATGCTATGTAGAAATGTTTACAGCATAGCAGAGCACAGCAATCGTTTTTCGATTTCATGACTATGCTATGTGCTATGTTACTTTTATGTTCGTAGCATAGCACAGCAACAGTTTTCGTTTTTGTTTTTGAAAACAGCACAGCATAGCAATAGCATTCGTTTTTGATTTTGATGACTATGCTATGCTGTGTGCTGTGAAGATTTCAGAAGCACAGCATAGACCTTGTGCTATGCTACGTTTATGTTCGCAGCATAGCACAGCAACAGTTTTCGATTTTATTTTTGAAAACAGCACAGCATAGCATAAGCACTCGTTTTTATTTTTGATGCTGTGGCTATGTGCTATGCTGCGTCACTTTCACAGCACCAGCATAGACCTTGTGCTGTACTGTGAAAAACTAGTAGCAAATTCAAACACTGTCTATATATATAAAATTGAAATTTGTTTGTCTGTTTATTTGTTTGTTTGTGCCTTATAGACTCGAAAACCGCTTAACAGATCTTACTGAAATGTTTAGGGTACAATGCTACATGGCCTAGAATGAAAATAGGCTATATCATTTTTTGAAATTTCGCGTTGATCTGGAGATATAGCATCAAAACCGGAGGTACCTCCAAAAAATTTAGATTTTGTATGCAAATATCTTTAGAACTGTTACAGATAGAATCTCCAAACTTTGTATGCTTGACGGAGTTTGATGTAGAAATAAATTTACCAAATTATATTCAAATCGGTTCAGATTTGGATATAGCTCCCACATACATATATTTTCGGCCGATTTCCTTATTTTATGTACCAAACATGCTATTTATGTCCAATTTCGATGAAATTTGGAATGTATGACGGAACTTGGTCTGGAAATAAACGTGCCAATTTATATCAAAATCGGTTCAGATTTGGATATAGCTCCCATACACTTATATTTTCGGCCGACTTCCTTATTTTATGCACCAAACACGCTATATATGTCCAATTACGCTGAAATTTTGAATTTCTCACGGAATTTGTTCTAGAAATAAATGAGCCAGATTATATTGAGATTGTTTCAGATTTGGATTTAGCTCCCATACACATATATTTTCGGCCGATTTCCTAATTTTATGCACCAAACACGCTATATATGTCCAATTTCGCTGAAATTTGGAGGGTCTGACGGAATTTGTTCTAGAAATAAACGTGCTAAATTATATCGAGATCGGTTCAGATTTGAATATAGCTCCCATATATATGTTCGCCGATTTCCTGTATTTTATGCACCAAGCACGCTATATATGTCCAATTTCGCTGAAATTTGAAATGTGTAACGGAACTTGGTCTAGAAATAAATGTGCCGAATTTTATCGAAATCGGTTCTGATTTGGATATAGCTCCCATATATATTTTCGGCCGATTTTCCGCATTTGATGCACCAAACACGCTATATAAGTCCAATTTCGCTGAAATTTGGAATGTGTAACGGAATTTGGTCTAGGCATAAATGTGCCGAATTATATCGAAAACGGTTCAGATTTGGATGTAGCTCCAATATATCTTTTCGGCCGATTTTCCACATTTTATGCACCAAACACGCTGTGTTTTCAATTTCGCTGAAATTTGGAGGGTCTGACGGAATTTGTTGCAGAAATAAATGTGCTAACTTATATAGAGATCGGTTCAGATTTGAATATAGCTCCCATATATATTTTCGGCCGATTTTCTGTAGTTTATGCACCAAGCACGCTATATATGTCCAATTTCGCTGAAATTTGGAATGTGTTACAGAACTTGGTCTAGAAATAAATGTACCAAATTATATCGAAATCGGTTCAGATTTATATATAGCTCCTGTATATATTTTCGGCCGATTTCCTGTATTTTATGAACCAAACTCGCTATTTATGTTCAATTTCTGTGAAATTTGGAATGCGTAACGGGATTTGGTCTAGACATAAATGTGCCAAATCATATCGAAATCGGTTCAGATTTGGATATTGCTCCTATCTATATTTTAGGCCGATTTTGATTTGATGCTCTAAACACGCTATATGTGTCCAATGTCGCTGAAATTTGGGATGTCTGACGGAATTTGTTCTAAATATAAATGTGCCAAATTCTATCGAGACCGGTTCAGATTTGGACACACTACATATGTCCAATTTCACTGAAATTTAGTACAATTTATATTTGGGTGAACGAATATAGCTGGAAACCTGAAATTTGGGATTAAGATTACTGTTGAATTTTACGATTGAGATATATGAGTGGTTTTGAACATTCGTACGCATGGGTACGGAAAATACTAAATGACACTAAATTTGTTCACAAATTCGATTTTGGCGAATGTGTAGAGCTGGAATCCTCAAATTTGGAATTAAGATTACTGTTGAAGTGTAGGATTGAGACATGAGGGTGGTTTTGGATAACTAGGTATTTTGTTAAACGGATAGATCTGGAATCCTGAAATTTGGATTTCAGATTACTGTTGGAGTGTAGGATTGGGGAAGTTTTAGAAATTCTTACTTATGTGTATGAAAAGTACTAAATGGTACTTAATTTGGTATAATGGGGATTTGGGTAGGTGAACGGGTAGAGCTGGAATCTCGAAATTTGGAATGGAGATTACTGGTGGAGGGTAGGATGGAGGTAGTTTTGGAAATTCGTACTTATGTGTACGAAAAGTGCTACATGGTACTAAATTTTTATATATAAGAGAGCAGTGAGGGGAGGAATTCACTGAATGACTGATTCATAAGCGCCCAGACGAAACCGCTGAAGCTAGAAAGTTGAAATTTTGACTGTGGGTTGCTGTTAGCGTGTAGGGGTTTTTGGAAATTCGAACTGGAACGGTACAAAAAGTACTAAAAGGTACTAAATATGGTACCATTTGTATTAGGCAAACGGGAAGAGCTAGATTTCTGAAATTTCGAATGAGGGTCACTGATGGAGAGTTAGAAAGATGTACCAAAGTGTTTTTGGATATTCGAACTACAAGCGGACGAAACGTACTAAAAGTTACTACATTTGGTAACAATTGTATATTTTGAACGGAACGGAATCAAGATTGGGAAGTGGTGTCGATATAAGAAAGTTGGTATGGAAATGCGTACTCGTGTGTACGAAAAGTACTAAATTTGGTACAATTTGGATTTGGATGAACCGACGGAGGTGGAATCCTGGAATTTGGAATTAAAATTACTGTTAGAGAGTAGGGTTCAGATTTGAAGATAGTTTTGGAAATTCGTTCTTATGTATGTGTACGGATAATACTAAATGGTACTAAATTTAGTACAATTAGTTTTTTGGGTGGATGGATAGAGCTGGAAACTTGAAATTTGGAATTAAAATTACTGTTAGAGAGTCGGGTTGAGATATGAACGGAGTTTTGGAAATTTGTACTTATGTGTACGAAAAGTACTAAATGGTACAAAATATGGTACAATTTGGAGTTGGGTAAACGTATAGAGCTGGAATCCTAACATCTGGAACTATGATTACTGTTGGAGTGAAGGATTGAGAGAGTTTTGGAAATTCGTACTTATATGTACAAAAGTACTAAATGGTGCTAAATTTGGTCAAATGTGGATTTGGGTGAAAGGATAAAGCTGGAAACCTAAAAGTTGGAATTTATACTGTTTCTGGAGTGTAGAATAAATGTATGCAGGTTGTTTTGGAAATTCGTAATTATGTGTTCGAAAATATTATATGGTACTAAATTTGGTACAAATTGGATTTGGATCAACAGATAGAGCTGGAATCCTAACATTTGGAATTATGATTATCCAACAGGATTGACATATGAAGATAGGTTTTGAAATTCGTACTAAATGATACTAAATTTGGTACAATTTGGATATGAGCGAACCGTTAGAACTGGAATCCCGAAATTTGGAATTGAGATTACTGTTGGAGTGTATGATTGAAATATGAAGATAGTTTTGGAAATTCCTACTTATGTGGACAAAAAGTATTAATTAGTACTAAATGTTGTACCATTTGTATTGGGTGAACGGATAGAGCTGGAAAACTGAAGTTTGAAATAAAGATTGCAAGGATTTAGATATGGAGGTACATTTAGAACTTTTAGAAGTTCGTACGAAAAGTACTAAATTTGGTACAATTTGGATTTGGGTGAACGGATAGAGCTGGAATCCTTAAAATTGGAATTAAGGTTACTATTAGAGTGGAGGATTGAGATAGTTTTTGAAATTCATACTTATGTGTATGAAAAGTACTAAATAGTACAATATTTACAACTTAGATTTATTTGAATAGATAGAGGTTGAATCTTGAAATTTAGATATAAGATTACTGCTGTAGTGTATGATTGATACAGTTTTTTTTTGTACGAAAAGTACTAAGTGGTACTACATTTGCTACAAGTTGGATTTGGGTGAATTGATTGAGTCAGAATCCTAAAATTTGAAATAAAGATTACTGTTGGAGTGTAGGATTGAGATACGGATGCAGTTGTGGAAATTCTTACTTATGTGTACTTAGAGCGCTAAATGCTTTGTACCATTTGGTACATTTTGGTATTTGCTAAAACTGGAATTATAAATTTTGGGATTAAATTTACTGTTGGTATAAAGAATGGAGATAAAAAGAAGATTCCCCTTATATGTACGACAAGTACTGAAAGGCGCATAATTTGGTCCAAATTGTGCTTGGGTAAAGAGGTAGAGATGAAAATTGTAAAATTCTGTAGTTGACATATAGAGAGGAGATAAGTACTGAATACTACTTTAATTGGGGTTGAGGGAACAGATAGAGTAAATGAGTAAGAAAGTAAATGAGTATCAGAGTTGGGACATAGTGTGGATATTGGAATATATTTTTAGAAACTTGTACCATTTTTGTATTGCATAAAGGGAAATAGCTGGAATTTGTTGTTGGGTGTAGGAATGAAGCTGGAATTATATAATTAGTGTGCGAAAAGTACTAAAGTGCAATAAATTTGATATTGGGCTAATGAATATAGGTGGAATTCTTATTTATTATTTATTTGTCAGTTTCACTGTTAATCGTAATCGTACAATAAATGTACAAGAAGTATTAAATTATACTAAACATTACAGCACTGGTATTGAGCGAACCGATAGATGAAATGTTTATGAAAATCCGTCTTAAAAATGTATGAGATGTTTCTAAATGTAATAACACTGGCATTGGTTGAACAAGTAGAGCGTGTTTTTGCTGTGGAAGTTCGAACAAAAGTAGTATGAACCCAACTTAAATGAAATTAAATATCATGTACAATAGGTATTAGTACAACAAAATTGTCAGTGTTTCCCATTTCCATACTAAGGGGTTCTGATGTATAAATTCGGATTTGTGGGAGTCCATGGAAGACGAAATGCCTTTGGCTGCATTGGGTCACTTTGTTTTCTGATTTTATAACGGCAAGTTTAGTGAAAAACGGGGTTTATTAGATTTTTAGCTGACTTGATTTTTCATAACGATTTTATAAACATCTTTCTAGCCAGCTATTATGTTTTACCTATCTGTTATTTGACATTTAAGGTTCCCTGCAGTCACGAAACCTCTCCACTAACAAATATCAACATAGGTCCATGTATCAGTGTAGCTGCCATGTAACAGTACCTGCCGATTTTAGGTATTTCGGAGATTTTTTTATTTTTTTGCCGAACTACTAGTTATTTGACATTTTAGGTTCCGTACAGTAACGAAACTTCTCTAGTAACTTCGGTCTATTGTTTGATGAGGTCCCCCATATAACGGTACCTCCTGATATTAGGTATTTTAAGAATTTTAGTCACATTTTTTACCCGAACTAGCCGCTATTTGGCATTGTTGCTGTTCCTCTGTATCCAGACTCAAACTCTCTGCAACTTGGACTGGTTGCGTCCAAAAAGTGGGGTTAGCTGGGCAGCTAAAGGTAGAATAAGATGTGACATAGCCATAACGCCATAATCATAGAAAACCAAAACCAAATGGGTTTCTTATGTTTATGGTTATGGCATTATGTTAAGTTACTACTAATAGAATACATTGATTTTCATAGGTTTGGTTTAATCAGCTGATTGATATGGCCTTATGGCATTATAGTTATGTCACGTCTAATTCTACCTTAAGCAAATGCAGCATGTCGTGTGATCCCATTGCCGATGCAGTGTATGTTATGGGTATCGTGGCATCAATTCGGGCCCGATACGAATTACGGCATTTTTTGAGGTACCTACAAAAAACGGTAAAGTAAAAATGCAAAACTGCGAATGAAAAGTTTTACGAGGGCACCAAAAACCCTTGTGGCCTAGGCAACACGCAATGTCGCCAGGCGTCATAAGACATTTTTTTTTTTGGAAAGTTTGACAGTTTTTAGCCTAAGTGTACTCAGAACAGTTTGACATGCTGCCATGTGTTGGGTTGTTTTCAGCGGCTTGATTGAGGCACCTCCACAACATGGTTTTTGAACGCATTTACAGCATCTTCTGGCGACGAAAATCGTTGACCACGCCTTTTTTCTTGATGTGCTGGAAGCAAATGAAGTCATTGGATCCTCAGTCAGGGCTGTCTGGTCAAACAGGCGCTGATTTAATCGATGTGTGAGAGCTCTTCTCTTGTTCGTTTTTCGAATTCCTCAGGAGACTTCAGGCAAACAAATTGTAGTGCTATGCTCAGAATTAACCGTCCTTCATTTCTCAAGCCGCAAAGTCGCCACACTGTTAGTTTTGCCGAAGAAACAGGCGACCATTTGCTTCGAAGGTCTTCTTCCATGAACAACTTTCGTTTGATTTGGCTTGCTTTCGAAGACCCAATCGGTTGATTCCTGTTTTGTTCGGCCTCCTAAGTATAGATACAAGATCCGTCGACTGTGACGATCTTATTAATGTCGTTTGAAGCATCGCGATTCTTTTTGTTTACAATTTCTTTGCACAAGCAATTGCTGGATCTTGCGAGAAAAATCCATTTTTGCGGCCAGGTGTTCATGCATTATTAAATCTTAATTGGTATAAGAAATGCCTAAGGATGCCTTTATCTCACGGTATATAACCTGGTAATCTTGCATTATCTGTTCACACACGGCTCCATTTTTTTCTTGCACAACGGTTGATTTCGGTCGACCCTCACAACCTTCGTTTGTTGCAAGTGTCGGCCGCGATTGAATTCATTAAACTAGTTTTTCATAGTGATATATGATGGCCCTTTATCGACATACAAAGATTTAATTTGATCGGTGCCCTCTTACTGTGATAATCCACGTCGAAAGTTGTGAACAATTATAGGTAGAAAATGTTCAGAAGCAAATTCCAT
Organism: Musca autumnalis; assembly: GCF_047663935.1. NCBI lineage: Eukaryota > Metazoa > Arthropoda > Insecta > Diptera > Muscidae > Musca > Musca autumnalis. The sequence goes on along the minus strand of NW_027411977.1, from coordinate 116,368,346 downwards.
ATTTTGTATTGCAAAGTGTTTTTTTAAGTCACTGTAAACAACACAAGTGGTCGTATGTCAAACTGTCCTAAGTACGTTAAAGGTTAAAAATTGTCAAACTTTCAAAAAAAAATGTCAAATGACGCCTGGCGAAACTGCGTGTTGCCAGAAGGTTTTTAGTGCCCCTAGTAAAAAAGTTAACAACACTATTGCCACCGGTAAAACTTAGCGACAGCTTTATTTTGATTGTCAACTTACCGAAAACTTCGTTAATTACCGAAAATATAAGCATTTAATTTTACCGATTTTTGTCGGTAAGTCAAAAAATGAGTTACAAAATTCCACAACTGATAGCCTCGTTGGTCTAGAGGTTCCTGTTATAACTTTGGACTAGAGTTGTGGCAATCTAGTTCAATTGAACGACCTAATTCACTATCTAGTTCAATGGAATCCGGTCCTTTGTATGTACAAACTGCGTATACGTAATATAACACTTTTGTTTGTATGACGTTACTCATCAACGTTACTCATAACTGGAACTCCAAGGACCTGCGGGTCGTATAGTTATTATATGACATTGTTATTACGTAGCCATCAGGTATCACATTATTTAATGGAAGCTGTAAGAGTTAAGTGGAGAACATTATAATTTCAAAATGGCTTCAATGAATGTTCTCCATATTGAATCGTTATTTTAGGAAAGTATGGTTCCCGCTTTAGCGGGATTTGTTCTTATTTGATATAATTCCTTTTGTTGCCACTGGTTTTATTCAGAAAATATAAATCTTTTGTTTATCAATTATATACTTAAATCCGTACTTTAAATTATATTTGATGTTCTGAATTTTTGTAAACTTTAAATCCGGCGTAAATCAGGGCGTAAAGGATGCTTTTGTAAAGGATGCTTTATTTAATCCTGTACCAGTGTTACATTGCTTCAGGTGGTCTAGCCACTTTTCCCGTTTATGTTCGGCTGTTAGCCCGCTGATTTCAAGTGTGATTTCCCCAACTCTTGATTCTTCAGGTTTTGTACGATGAAGCATCACGCTCACTTGCTAGTGCCATCGTCTCTGCTGGGTCTGATTTCGGATTCGACCAGCATGTACACGTATGTAGCATCTATGATGATGTCCTGGAAAGTTCTCTCTCCTGAGGGAGTGGGTGATTGTTGAATTCTCTGAACCCTTCCAATCAGCTTTTTTTATGGTTACCAAAAGTAGGGCGTGCGAATCTTCCGCAGACCGTTGTAACCATAGCAACCTTGCGAGCTGCAGGTGGCAACGAACTTTCTTTCTTGGAACGCGGCAACTATGAAGTTTTCCCAACTCATAATATCAACAATTTCGCTGACTTTATTGCGGAGACCATTGAATTGAATTGAAGAAATGATGCAATTTGGGGTCGCTGAACAACAGCTCGTGGTGTAAGATGCTTCGTTTGTTATTGTTGGGGAGACTGCTTGGGCGTTCAGTCTTCCGACGACGAGAAAGTTGGAGACACACTGGGAGATGTTCTGGCGCAGCAAGCAGCAACATACCTATCGCAATAATCCTGTCTGCGATCAAGGCCAGACTACCATTGGAAATGCACCCATTCCCATTGCATCTTACAGATGTTGACATGTGTTGGATGCGGATCTGGCAAACGGAACAGTTCCACACTGCACAGGGGTTCATCTCTATCCCGGCACGGACCAAAAGAGTTCGGACCTGGCATTCCGGGATAAATTGCCGCTCCCATGTTGGCAAAAATTCACAAACACATAATTGTTGAGGTGACGGCAGCTAGTCGGAAATTATTCCGAGTCAATCCGTGGAATTCGTTATTTGGCATTTGTGGTTCTCAGTACTCACAAAACTGTTCCACCAAAAATAGTCAACATAGGCCCACACTTTGATATAGCCCCCATATAAGGGTACCGTCCGATTGAAGCCATTTTTAGATACTTTTTCTGACTTACTTTAGGTATTTGGGGTATCCGTGGTCGAAAAACAGCTACACCTTAAATTAGGAACAGCAAACAACTTAGCCCGCCCGAACTTAACTGTTTTTGACTTGTAAATTTGTAAATAGTACATTATTGTTTTCATTCCAAAAAATCCTCGCTCTAAGAGGTGTGCGCTAGGGTTATACATTTTTGATATTTTTTCTCAAAAATGATTTCCTGCAGTGAGAATGAATGAACTTTGTCCTCTTAATGCCTAAAATAACATTCATTCCATTTCGCATTACAAATAATCTGAAAAGTAATGGGTTACTTCTTAAAAATATACAAGGCAAACCTACTTACTTTACTCCTCACTAAGTAATGAGGACGGTGGTACAGTTTGTGTGTGTCCGACTATAATTCCTAGGGTTGTGTGTTCAATGCTCACCGTCGGCACGCGAGTTTTTGTTAATTAAAAAATAACAGTTCGAGGTGCACATGTGCACTGCACATTTAAGTTCTTAAGCAACCCTTAATATTCGTGTGCGTGGCACAGTGTGTAGTGTCTTTGGCTAGAAATCAGAGGGTTCGTGGGTTCAACTCGGGCAGACAGCGAAATAAAATAAAGTAAAATAAAAGTAAGAAGTGTGATGTTCTAAAAATAGAATTTTTCACCTTACTTTTCAAATTTCTAGTGGCCACAGAATACCTAGTTATTCTAGTGGTCATAAAATAACTAGAAACTGAGTGCGACATGCCCTTGCAAAAATAATGGGGAAGAAAGGGGGTTTGTGAGTAGTTACGGCTGCCAAAAATCCCTTACAAAACCCATGATTTTGGGAGGAATTTTTTTGCTGGGTTAGTTTGAAAAAATTGAAAAGTTCTATAAAATAAAAAAAATATTTAATTGTTGTCTTATTAGGACGGAGGTCATTTATTTGTCAGAGTTTTATTTAAATGAATTAATTGAGCTATCATGACCTAAGGAGTTTGTATTGAAAAAGTGATATCTAGCGAAATCCACACACATCCAACCCATATGCTGCGGTCGTTTCGCTGATGGTTAAATCAGCTCATCAGGCATATCAGTTGTGGTGCTAGACAAAGTCTGAGTTTGAAAACTTGTCTATATACTAAACTTATTGCAAATTTGCAGTTGTGAAGTATTAGCATTAGAAAGTAACAATTTATTACGCTACATACTCGTACAGCGTGGAAACTTTGAACGCGTGTTCCTCGAAACGGCATTTTTGAAGTAGGTGCCAACGATAACTCGAAAACGAATTGACCTATCTTCATATGATTTGATGAGCTTATTATATACATAAAAAGCTTGTATTTAAGCGCGACTGATTTTTTTGCCCGATTTTTGACAAAAACGGTTCATTTTTTCGTTAGAATTGAAATTTTGAATTTGACAGCTCACAATTTTTTTTAAATCGATTTTTTAAAACTCAGTTTCGCTTAAAGACAAGATTATTAGGTTCTTAAAACGTCCACAAAAATATACCAAGATCGGCCTATCCCTTTTTATACCCTACACCACTATGTGGGGAGGGTATTATAAGTTGGTTTTGGCCAAAAAGTTTGTAACGCATCGAAATAATGCTCATAGACCCATACTTATATATACCAAAATGAATGTCTCGACGAGCTGAGTCGATCTGGCTATGTGTGTCCGTCCGTACTTCCGTCTGTCCATCTAAACCTTGTAATCACGCTACAGGTCGCAATTTTGATCGGATCGTCACCATTTTTTCGGTGTTGATGAGGGTCCCGGAGGGGAAGAAGCCTATTGATTTTGGTGATGGTCGGATAATATTCAGGGGTCGGAATGGACAAAAAACTTATTTTGGGAAAAAGTCAACGTTTTATTTCAAAGCGAATATCTCCGCATCTATAAAGGGTATATCAAAAGCAAAACCTGCTAATGAAAGTAGAAAATATCACCTTTACAACGATGTGTAGTAGGTTGTCGCAGGTGGTCAAACAACGAAGAAATCGCAATAGTCGCTAATACAACCCAACTTTTTATTTTTGCGATTTGAGTTATAATGACGAATATCACAGCATTGGTTGGGGATCTCCCAAAAGCAAAGCCTAACTATGAAAGAAGAATAACCCACCTTTACAATGAATCAAAGCGGGTTGGCGTAGGTGGCCAAATAACGGAGATATAGCAATAGTAGGTAATACATCCCATTTTTCATCCCAGATTTCAATCGATCGGATCCTCATGACATTTTGGGAGTTAATGGGGGTCCCACGGAGAAAGAAGCCTATTGAATTTGATGATGGTCGGATAATATTCAGGGGTCGGAATGGGCAAAAACTTATTTGGTGAAAAGGTCAACGTTTTATTTGAAAGCCAATAGCTCTGTTTCTTTAAGAGGTATATCAAAAGCAAGACCTGGCAAGGAAAGTAGAAAATATCACTTTTACAACGATGTGGAGTAGGCTGTCGTAGGTGGTCAAACAACAGAGATATCGCAATAGTCGGTAATGCATCCCATTTTCCGATTTTTTTGTAATCACGCTACAGGTCGCAATTTTGATCGGATCGTCACGAATTTTTTGGGAGTTGATGCGAGTCACGCAGAGGAAGAAGTCTATTAAGTTTGGTGATGGTCGGATAATATTCAGGAGTCGGAATAAGCAAAAAGCTTATGTAGAGAAAAGTCAACGTTTTTTTCTTATGCGAATATCTCCGCTTCTGGTAGGAGTATTCCAAAAGTATTCCCGCCAATGGTAGAAGAAAAGATCTCCTTTATATTGATGCAAAGTATGTTGTCGTAAGTGGGCAAACAACCGAGATATCGCAAAAGTCAGTAATATATCCATTTTTTCATATTTTTCAATCAGGCTACGGGTTGGAATTTTGATCGGATAGTCACGAGATTTTGGGGGTAGATGCGGGCCCCACAGAGGAAGAAGCCTATTGATTGTGGTGATAGTCGGATAATATTTAGGAATCGGAATGGTTTTATTCTTTGTGAATATATCTGCTTCTAGTAGGGGTATTCCAACGCAAAGCCTGTCAATAGAAGAAGAAAATATTACCTTTAAATTGGTGTAAAGTAGGTTGGAAAAGGTGGCCAAACAAGGGAGATACCACAATGCATCCAATTCTTCCATTTTTTGCAATCACGCTACAGGTCGCAATTTTGATCGGCTTATGCACAGGGGTAGTGGTGTAGGGTAACACATGGTCGGCCCCGTTCCGACTATAGCCTTTGCTCACTTGTTTAAGCTATCGTTTGCACCGCAAACCCCTTAAATTAAAATTTTGTTCTCAACAAATTATTTCCTGTTGCTTTTAAATTTTAAACAAGTGAGAGAGGGCTATAGTCGGACGGGCCGACCATGTGATACCCTACACCACTACATATACATATGTATTAACTCATCGCGTATTAAAACCGTTTTAAAATTTGATTTTGCCTGGCTGGGGAATCGTTTTGAAAGAAGGTGGCAAAGCGAATCATGCTGCAATGTATGTATAAAAATCCAATTGGACAATTAACTGGGAATGGGAAAATGTGGTTCTCTACACATAACCCATTATATATTAAGCAGTACGCCCGTTATCTAGCAGACACTTTATTGCAATTTTCATCGGGGGGAAGATCAGTAGTTCTATTTTCATATGTAGTCTACTTTGCCGGTATATGCCCTCCAGGAAACAAATATAGACCAAAAATATTTTTTTTTGTATTTTTCATACAAATGTAATGGTCCATTTCACCCGCTAAATAATATCAGATCATCATCCAATATTGTAGGCCTCTTCTTCGACCTAAACTCTCACCTCATGCAAAATTTCGTCATTAATGAACTATAATTGCGACCTCTAGCGTGTTTATCATTACACTACAAACAAATAACAATGTATATTAGGCTGTAACTCTGTTATCTTATCATGTACACCAACACAATTGACATCAATAGAAAGGTCAAGCGTTCCTCTTCCAAGTATAGCTTACTTGCCAGGAATGTCTCTTCCAGGAATAAATATATAAGCTGTATACTAAAATTTTTCACAATTTTCACACAAAAGTTTTGGTCCATTTAACCCTCTAAATATTATCTGATCGCCATCTCAAATTGCAAGCTACTTCCTTGTCATATACTCTTACCTTATTTAAAATTTCGAGGCGATCTGACTATTATTGCGACCTACAGAGCATATACAACATCGGATAAAAATTATGTTTTTGGTCCATTTCACCCGCTAAATATTTCACGATCATCACCAATTAAAATAGCGATCTATTCTGATGTGAAACCGACCTCCATACCAAATTTCGTGACGATCAGTCCAAAATTGCGGCCTGGAGTTTGATTACAACCCTGTAGGAAATGTCAATAATGAATCTATAATGACTTACTACTGACATTGTCAAACTGTAGACAACTAATGTAATTTCCTATAGACATTTTGTATGAACGTGTCATTCGAAAGTCAGTACTGACAATGGAACTAGTATGTCAATAGTAAGTCAGTAGTTCCTGAGGAACCATGTGTTGACATTGGAGGTAGTGAGTCAGTATAGACATTGGAGGTAGTAAGTCAGTATAGACATTGGAGGTAGTAAGTCAGTATAGACATTGGAGGTAGTGAGTCAATAGTACCAGATTTTCAATACTAAATTTTTTAGCTTATTTGGAACCTTTCATAGATAAAACAGCTATATAGTACGTTTAATAAGGAGATGAAGCTACACATTTGTTTAAATACTATATTTCATTAAAGAATAAAACAAATAATATTGAAAATTCTAAAAATGTACAAATTGCGTATTACAGTATTTTTATCTTTTTAAATGGCTAAGCCAAAGATTCCACATAAGTAAAAATTAGTAAATAAAGAAAATGTTTTCAAGGCTGCTTAAACATTTTAACATATAAATAATAAAAAAACGTTTTGGTTTTATTTTCTTGACCAAGTCGCACCAATGACTTGTCTGCTTAAAATAGTTCTTCTTCTGTTGCACTTAACATTTTATCAGGCGATTCGCTGAATGTTGATATAACATCTAGGAACTGGCAAGAATAAACATGTATAAATACATAAATAAAAAATATGTCCTTAAATTTGCTTGCCTAACATTGGCAAAATCTCACAATCGATTTTTGCCAAATAATTCTTCAACATTGTAATTCATTATTATGTTTAGTTGCATTCAGCATTTCCAGCGAGACGGGACAATATATACATCAGGCTCCACAATCTTCTCTAAAGGTTCCACATAATGTCTAATTGTCGAAATTTCACCACAAATGTTGTTAGTCGCCTCAGAATTCGTACTTTACTATAGAATTGTTTATTTTTCACATGTCTTTTATATTTTCTTTTGCTCATACTTGTTATTGAAATTATATGCTTTAAGTTTTCACGATATTTTATTGATTTTTACTTTTTTCACCAACCGCAAAAATTATTTTACGCCAAACAATTAAGAAAATTAAAAAAATATGCTTCGTTGGGCTATCATCTGTCAATATACACAATGCTTCTTCTTATTAAGGTAAAGGTATCAATAGTTGACAACCTGGTGACAAAGTGTTGACTTTGTCACCATATTAGTAGACAAAGTGGCGACATGTCAACACATGACCCCACACTTCCTACAGGGAATTTATAATGGACAGACGGACAGACACACATTTCAAAATCGCTTTATCTCGCCGAGATATGAAGATTGGTATACCACACTGGGGGTCTACGACGAATATTTCGCGGTGTTACATGATTTTTACCAAAACAAACTTATAATACCCTTTCCACATAGTGGTGTAGGGTATAAAAAAGGTTCTGCACAAACCACTTTTAATGTTTATCTATCTATATATATAAAATTGATATTTGTTTGTCTGTTTGTTTGTTTGTGCCTTATAGACTCGAAAACCGCTGAACATCATTTTTTGAAATTTCGCGTCGATCTGGAGATATAGCATCAAACCCGGAGGTACCTCCAAAAAATTTAGATTTTGTATGCAAATATCTTTAGAACTGTTACAGATACAATCTCCAAATTTTGTATGCGTGACGGAATTTGATGTAGAAATAAATTTACCAAATTATATTCAAATCGGTTCAGATTTGGATATAGCTCCCACATACATATATTTTCGGCCGAATTTCTTATTTTATGCACCAAACACGCTATATATGTCCAATTTTGCTGAAATTTTGAATTTCTCACGGAATTTGTTCTAGAAATAAATGTGCCAGATTATATTGATATTGGTTCAGATTTGGATATAGCTCCCATACACATATATTTCGGCCGATTTCCTTATTTTATGCACCAAGCACGCTATATATGTCCAATTTCGCTGAAATTTAAAATGTGTAACGGAATTTGGTCTAGACATAAATGTGCCGAATTATGTCGAAATCGGTTCAGATTTGGATATAGCTCCCATATATATTTTCGGCCGATTTGCCGCATTTGATGCCCCAAACACGCTATATATGTCCATGTCCAATATATATAAAATTGAAATTTGTTTGTCTGTTTGTTTGTTTGCGCCTTATAGACTCGAAAACCGCTGAATTAGATGTAGAAATAAATTTACCAAATTATATTCAAATCGGTTCAGATTATACATATATATATATATATATTTTCTACCGATTTCCTATATTTTATGCACCAAGCACGCTATATATGTCCAATTTCGCTGAAATTTGGAATGTGTTACAGAACTTGGTCTAGAAATAAATGTGCCAAATTATATCGAAATCGGTTCAGATTTGGATATAGCTCCTGTATATATTTTCGGCCGATTTCCTGTATTTTATGCACCAAACTCGCTATATATGTTCAATTTCGCTGAAATTTGGAATGCGTAACGGGATATAACGCCTTCATATCTCCTATATTTATTCGTTAAAATATTAAAAACGTTAATATAATTATGACATTCCATTATATTTTATCGTAGTCGGGGCAGCAAAGCGCACCGGGTTCAGCTAGTGATATATAAAATAAATTTATAAATAATATTAAACGATATATATGTTATAATACGATGATAAAATTAGTGAGAAACAAACGGTTATGTCATTTTGGTGATGTCATGTGACCCCATATCTTGTTTTCAGTTAAATATCTGCTTACAGTGACTTCACAAAATTATCAGAAGTTCTGAAAAATAACAAGTAAAAAAGCGTTAAGTTCGGCCGGGCCGAACTTTTTATACCCTCCACCATAAAATATTCTGAACTAAAATGGAACAATTAGTTTTCATTCCTGTCCCCAACTTTAAGTGGGTACGTTAAAATGTCAGATAATGTACATAAAATGTTTCATTCGGTAGGCACTTTTTTATGGTGCCTATATCTAACTATGTATGTTGACAATTTTTGGTGGGATAGAAATTGGGGGGTACCGTTATATAGGGGTTATAATAAAACATGGACCTATGTTGACAGTTTTTGATGGGAGCCTTTAATGTCAAATAACTCCTAATTCGGTTAAAAATTGTAGCTAGAATCCTCAAAATACCGAAAATCGGTACATAACGTGGGAACTTCAAATGTCATTAACATCTAGTTCGGAGGTATGTGGGCTATACGAAAATATGAACTTAAATGAACAATTTTTGTTGTCTTTTAAATTTCAAATTACAGAAAGTTCGTCCAAAAAATAAGGCTAAGGTGCGGAAAATTGGGAGTTTTGTTTTGGGGATATACCAAAACATGGACCTACGTTCGGTTAAACATTTTAAGTAAAATCCTCAAAGTACAGAAAATCGGGAAGTATCGTTATATTGGGGCTATGTTGAAAATTATTGATGCAGATGGGGCTATACCAAAACATGGTACTACGTTCATAATTATTTCGAATATAAGTTTTTTGGTCACTAAGAACCCTAAATATCAAATTATAGCTAATTCGGTCTAGAAATGTGAATTTAAACGTCAAAATACCTGAAATCGGGTGGTATCATTATATGGGGGCTATTCCAAAACATGTACCTATGTCCAATAGTTATATAAGTTTATTGACATTTAAAAACCCTAAATGTCAATTTATAGCTAAATCGGTCTGTAAATGTAACTAAAAACGTCAAAATGCCATAAATCGGGGGTATCGTTATATGGGGGCTATAACAAAACGTGGACCTATGTCCACAATTTTTGTTATATAAGTTTATTTACACTTAAAAACCCTAAATGTCAAATTATAGCTACATCGGTCTGAAAATGTAGCTAAAAACGTCAAAATAGCGTAAATCGGGGGTACCGTTATATGGGGGCTATACCAAAACGTGGACCGATATAGCCCATCATAGAACTTGACCTGCCTGCAAACAAAAGACGCATTTTCCCAAAATTGCAGACAAATTTGGTGGAGAGGTGTGGTGACCACAAAGAACTGCAAATGTCAAATGTTCAAATTACAGCTAATGCGGTTAAAACTTGTAGGTAAAAATCTCAAAATACCGTAAATCAGCAAGTACCGTTATATGGGGCTATACCAAAACATGTACCTAAATATCAAAATATAGCTAATTCGGTCTAGAAATGCGACTTAAATCGTCAAAATACCTGAAATCGGGCGGTACCGTTATATGGGGGCTATTCCAAAACATTGATCTGTCTCCACTAGTTTTGTTATATAAGTTTATGAACACTTAAGAACCCTAAATGTCAATTTATAGCTAAATCGGTCTGAAAATATAGCTAAAAACTTCAAAATACCGTAAATCGGGGGTACCGTTATATGGGGGCTATACCAAAACGAGGACCTATGTCCACAACTTTTGTTATATAACTTTATTGACACTTAAGAACCCTAAATGTCAAATTATAGCTACATCGGCCTGAAAATGTAGCTAAAAACGTCAAAATACCGTAAATCGGGGGACCGTTATATGGGGGCTATACCAAAACGTGGACCTATGTCCACAACTTTTGTTACATAAGTTTATTGACACTTAAGAACCCTAAATGTCAAATTATAGCTACATCGGCCTGAAAATGTAGCTAAAAACGTCAAAATACCGTAAATCGGGGGACCGTTATATGGGGGCTATACCAAAACGTGGACCTATGTCCACAAGTTTTCTTATATAAGTTTATTGGCACTTAAGAACCCTAAATGTCAAATTATAGCTAAATCGGTCTGAAAATGTAGCTAAAAACGGCAAAATACCGTAAATCGGGGGGTACCGTTATATGGGGGCTATACCAAAACGTGGACCTATGTCAACAACTTTTGTTATATAAGTTTATTGACACTTAAGAACACTAAATGTTAAATTATAGCTAAATCGGTCTGAAAATGTAGCTAAAAACGGCAAAATACCGTAAATCGGGGGGTACCGTTATATGGGGGCTATGCCAAAACGTGGACCTATGTCCACAACTTTTGTTACGTAAGTTTATTGACACTTAGGAACCCTAAATGTCAAATTATAGCTACATCGGCCTGAAAATGTAGCTAAAAACGTCAAAATACCGTAAATCGGGGGACCGTTATATGGGGGCTATACCAAAACGTGGACCTATGTCCACAAGTTTTCTTATATAAGTTTATTGGCACTTAAAAACCCTAAATGTCAAATTATAGCTAAATCGGTCTGAAAATGTAGCTAAAAACGTCAAAATACCGTAAATCGGGGGTACCGTTATATGGGGGCTATACCAAAACGTGGACGTATGTCCACACCTTTTGTTATATAAGTTTATTGACACTTAAGAACCCTAAATGTCAAATTATAGCTAAATCGGTCTGAAAATGTAGCTAAAAACGTCAAAATACCGTAAATCGGGGGTACCGTTATATGGGGGCTATACCAAAACGTGGACCGATATAGCCCATCATCGAACTTGACCTGCCTGCAAACAAAAGAAGCATTTTCCCAAAATTTCAGCGTCCTATCTCCATTTTTGTGGATGCTAGAGTGATTACCAAAGACGGACGGACGGACGTGCACAGATCGACTCAGAATTTTACCCTGATCAAGAATATATATACTTTATAGGGTCGCAAATGAGTATTTCAATGCGTTACAAACGGAAAAACAAACTTAATATACCTTCCATACTATGGTGGAGGGTATAAAAACTTTAAAAGCTTTTTGTGCAAAAACGTCATAACCCTAGTGTGCACCGAAAAAATGCTGACTTTTTTATCATTTAACATAAACCACCCTAGTGTTTTTAACAAACCAGTGCCTTTTCGAACTGACAAAACTTGGGATGACCCGTCAACCGCCGTACATCCCTGACTGGGGACTCATTGATTTCTTTTTATTCCCGCTCATCAAGAAAAAAAGGGGCACATCAAGAAAATTTGGTAATTGTGACTTTTAGCGTGACTACAAGGTTTAGATGGATGGAGGGGCTACATGCAGCCAGATCCATTTAGTTCGTGTATGTCCTACCACAATTATTTCTTTTGATTGAAAACCATATAAATAAACAGTCCCAACAGTCCCTTCCAGTGCAATAGATATAACAAATATTTTTTGTAGCATCATGTAACCCGTCAAAATTTAGTTCAATTAAGTAATTTTGTACTTGTGAACCACGCCCGACATTGTGCTCGCACACATTGTAATAGGAATAATTGAATTTTTCAGAATTTTTACTTTGATGCACATTTTACTGAAGAATTTTTACGTTAAATTAACTAATAAACGTTTATGATGTAAGAAAACACAAACACACACACTGGTATTCGCCTACATTACCCAACCAAAGAATGTTCATGAAAATGAAAATTTCCTTTATCTGTTTTGGCTTTTGTTGACTCGCAAGTCTATTCTTTCTAAATGGAATTTAGCCAAACCGCTGGGTATGTAGTTTTGTACAATTTTAAGAACTTACCAAGATGATGCAATTTTACACTTTATAGTCACAGCATGTTTCAATTCACAAGACGTTTTGCACCTCCGTTTTTTTTTGCATCCCAATGCAGCTCAATGCATTCCTTGAGGTTTATACAGGTGCTCAGAGTAAAGTTATGCAAAGTATTGTTATTGCACGCAATTTTTGTGTGAATGAAAATTCAAGTGAATTTCAGTAAGTTGAGGATGTTATAACAGATATAAGGTTAACTGTTAATGGTAATAGTAGAATAAAAAACATTGGATAAATTATTGGAGTAAAAATTTAAAAATATTAAATATACATATGCACCTTACAATTATCATATTTATATTCAACTCGGTTTAAGAATGATTTGGTTTCTCTGAGAAAACCTATTAATCTCTTATGAGACTAAAATAATTTAGTAATATCAATGCGGTTTTAGACGTTTTAGACCTGAGCAAACCTGAGTTTTGATGTTGTCTGGCCGGGGAATCGACCCACGACCTTATGTGTGCATGGCGGATGTGCATTAGGGTTATGACTTTTTGACATTTTTCCTCAAAAATGATTTCCTGTAGCAGGGATGAATGAACTTTTGCCTATTAATCACTATGCTACCGTTTATTCCATTGAAATATAAAAAAAAGTTCACGCACAAATCGATTTTAAAAAAATAATTTTTTGAAAAAATATATGAAATGAAAAAATTTTTTTTTTCAAAAAATTATTTTTTATTTCACGAATGAATAAATATAAGCCTACTAATTACTATAATAACGTTTATTTCATTCAAATATTAAAAAAGTCGCGAAGAAAGTCACTTTGAAAAAATTTTAAATTTTTTGTTTTTTGTTAAAAAATTATATTTTTGAATAAAAGCGTTTACGACATTTTTACGATTCTCAGAATTGAAGAAAAATAGTGAGAAATAAATTTTATGTCATTTTGATTATCTCATGTGGCTCTAAAGTTTATTTTCAATTATATATCTGTTTTCAGTGACTTCAAAAAATTGTCCATAATTTTGATAAATTCAAATTTTAAAATCATTTTGTGTGTGAGGTTTTTTCACCGAATCATCTTATAATTAAGATTTTATGTAATCTTATGGCAAAATTCATCACGCTATGATACAGGGATATGAGGTTGTAAAAAAGTCATAACCCTAATGTGCATACCATTGCACCACGGTGGCAACCAAAGGATAAAATTTACGAGATCTAAAATTCCAAATAGTCTGAAGAGGATTTCGTTAAAATATATGTGGAGTCTACAATTTTTTGCCGTTAGCCTAATGGCCGAGTGGATACAAATTCATTTGAAATCTCCAAACATAAAAAATATTTATGAGAAAAAAGGCAATAGTTTATTAAAGTAACTCGAATAATTTTATTTGAGTAAACCATTTCGTGGTCATATCATTACATATATGTATGTCATTTTATAATACATATAAAATTTATTTCATATATCATATCAATTAAACGTGGTTTGAGAGTGACCGTTTTCAATATTTAAATGGAATAAAAGTCCGATCATCTTAGGACTATTACAAATGACTCACAAAACATTATTCATTTCTCATAGATATTCTGACTTCTATCATGATATCAACAGACAGACGGACATAGTTTAATCGACTTAGAATTGTATGTTGCTTAATAATATACATATGTATATACTTTTGTGGATTCTCAGAAAAATATTTAATGCTGTTGCAAACGGAATGACACATCACGCTGCTCTGGACGCAACTTTAAATTGAAGTTGCTTACACCTGGGAAGTTTTTGCGGATTCTGAAACTACAATGTCCGTAGATGAGAAAAATCAAAAAACAAAAAAAAAATTCTCTACATGTTTGACATTTGTGATAGTTTGGTAGGTTTTACCGTTGTTGAGATTTAGACGTTCAAATTGGGACGATATAGTCGTCTCCTTATAAAACAATGTCATGACTGCAATTTTCCAATTTAAACTTATATACCTCGGAAATGGTACAACCTGGGAAAAAATTATGAAAGCCAATCTTGTAGAGAATTTTCACAGCTAAAAGATTTTCTCTAGCCCCATTTCGATTGGACTTACCGTTTTCAAGCAACTCGTAAAAACCTAACAAAAAAGCTAAAAATGTGATTTGAACATCAAACCATAACGGCCAACATTTCTACATTTTCTTTAGCACTATTTCGATAGGACTTGAGGTTTCCAAGCAAAATCGTGAAAACTCAAAATAAACCTAAAAATTTGAATTTTGACCGCGATTTATTTAAAAATCCCTCCAGCGAGTTTTTCTTGTTTTTAGATTTTTCTCACCTATGAATATTGCTGTTTCAAAATCCGCAAAAACTTCCCAGATGTAAGCGGTTTTCACTTAAAGTTAGTTAAGGCGCACCATGTATGAACTTGTTTTATAAGGTATCGATACAGTATATGCGTTGTCCCATTCTGAACTTCTATATCTCAATAACGGTAAAACCTATGAAATTATCATACAGGCCAATCTTGTAGAGAATTTTCATAACTACAACATTTTCTTTAGTCCCATTTCGATAGGACTTGCGGTTTCCAAGCAAAATCGTGAAAACCTAAACAACCCCTAAAACTGTCAACTTCAATCGCGATTTATTTAAAAAGCGCTCCGGCTATTTTTTTGCTTTTTGATTTTTCTCATCTATGAACATTGTAGTTTCGGAATCCGCAAAAACATCCCAGGTGTAAGCACCTTCCATTTAATGTTGCTTCAAGAGCACCGTGACATTTATTTATACCCCACATCGGTTTAAGAATGATTAATGTGGCTAAAAGCTTCAAAATGCTGAAAATGGGGCGTACCTATTGGATGGGGGCTACATTGTAACGTGAATGTATTGCACCCACTAGGTTTCAAATGACAATTCCTTCAAAAGTCTATAATATAAAAATGGCCTAGGATCTATGGGGTTGTATCAAAACTAGGATCTATACAGAAAATTCTCTACAGGAATATTTTGTACCATCAATGAAGACTTAATACTGTATCTTAGCCAATTCGGTAATATAATGTGGCTAAAACCTTAAAAATTCCGAAAATCGGAAATCCGGATTTACCGATCTATGGTGGGTATATCAAAACTGGACCTATACCGACAATTCTCTACAGGAATATTTCAGACCATTAATGAAGACTAGGGTTATGACTTTTTTACAACCCCGTATCCCTGTATGATATTTTGACGACTTTTACCTAAGATTGCATAAAATCTTAATTATAAAGCATTTCGATAAAAAAGCTTCCTCACAAAAAGCTTTTAAAGTTTTTATATTTCATAACTTTTGACAATTTTTTAAGTCGCTTTAAGCAGATATTTAACTTAAAACGAGATATAGGGGTACACGACATAACCATAATGACATAACCGTTTGTTTCTCACTTGAATAGAACCCCCTTAAAATTTTTTTCAACCTTCATTTTTTCGAATTATACAAGATGTGAAGTATTTAAGCTTTATTAGGTTAGGTTAGGTTTGGGGATGTGCAGTCACTAAATTGTGACTGCGCCACTCGGAGACCTTCCGGCCCATTGTGATCATCCAGGGAATATATAAGGAAAGTACTGAAAAGAAAAGAAATGATATGGAAAAGAAAGGCAAAAAATAAACAAGTAAAAAAGCGTTAAGTTCGGCCGGGCCGAACTTTTTATACCCTCCACCATAAAATATTCTGAACTAAAATGGAATAATTAGTTTTCATTCCTGTCCCCAACTTTAAGTGGGTACGTTAAAATGTCAGATAATGTACATAAAATGTTTCATTCGGTAGGCCCTTTTTTATGGTGCCTATATCTAACTATGTATGTTGACAATTTTTGGTGGGCTAGAAATTGGGGGGTACCGTTATATAGGGGTTATAATAAAACATGGACCTATGTTGACAGTTTGTGATGGGAGCCTTTAATGTCAAATAACTCCTAATTCGGTTAAAAATTGTAGCTAGAATCCTCAAAATACCGAAAATCGGTACATAACGTGGGAACTTCAAATGTCATTAACATCTAGTTCGGAGGTATGTGGGCTATACGAAAATATGAACTTAAATGAACAATTTTTGTTGTCTTTTAAATTTCAAATTACAGAAAGTTCGTCCAAAAAATAAGGCTAAGGTACGGAAAATTGGGAGTTTTGTTTTGGGGATATACCAAAACATGGACCTACGTTCGGTTAAACATTTTAAGTAAAATCCTCAAAGTACAGAAAATCGGGAAGTATCGTTATATTGGGGCTATGTTGAAAATTATTGATGCAGATGGGGCTATACCAAAACATGGTCCTACGTTCATAATTATTTCGAATATAAGTTTTTTGGTCACTAAGAACCCTAAATATCAAATTATAGCTAATTCGGTCTAGAAATGTGAATTTAAACGTCAAAATACCTGAAATCGGGTGGTATCGTTATATGGGGGCTATTCCAAAACATGGACCTATGTCCAATAGTTATATAAGTTTATTGACATTTAAGAACCCTAAATGTCAATTTATAGCTAAATCGGTCTGTAAATGTAACTAAAAACGTCAAAATGCCATAAATCGGGGGTATCGTTATATGGGGGCTATACCAAAACGTGGACCTATGTCCACAATTTTTGTTATATACGTTTATTTACACTTAAAAACCCTAATTGTCAAATTATAGCTACATCGGTCTGAAAATGTAGCTAAAAACGTCAAAATACCGTAAATCGGGGGTACCGTTATATGAGGGCTATACCAACTTTTGTTACATAAGTTTATTGACACTTAAGAACCCTAAATGTCAAATTATAGCTACATCGGCCTGAAAATGTAGCTAAAAACGTCAAAATACCGTAAATCGGGGGACCGTTATATGGGGGCTATACCAAAACGTGGACCTATGTCCACAAGTTTTCTTATATAAGTTGACAATTTTTTAAGTCGCTTTAAGCAGATATTTAACTTAAAACGAGATATAGGGGTACACGACATAACCATAATGACATAACCGTTTGTTTCTCACTTGAATAGAACCCCCTTAAAATTTTTTTCAACCTTCATTTTTTCGAATTATACAAGATGTGAAGTATTTAAGCTTTATTAGGTTAGGTTAGGTTTGGGGATGTGCAGTCACTAAATTGTGACTGCGCCACTCGGAGACCTTCCGGCCCTTTGTGATCATCCAGGGAATATATAAGGAAAGTACTGAAAAGAAAAGAAATGATATGGAAAAGAAAGGCAAAAAATAAACAAGTAAAAAAGCGTTAAGTTCGGCCGGGCCGAACTTTTTATACCTTAAGAACCCTAATGTCAAATTATAGCTAAATCGGTCTGAAAATGTAGCTAAAAACGTCAAAATACCGTAAATCGGAGGGTACCGTTATATGGGGGCTATACCAAAACGTGGACCGATATAGCCCATCATCGAACTTGACCTGCCTGCAAACAAAAGACGCATTTTCCCAAAATTTCAGCGTCCTATCTCCATTTTTGTGGATGTTAGAGTGATTACCACAGACAGACGGACGGACGGACGTGCACAGATCGACTCAGAATCAGAAATAGGGTCGCAAATGAGTATTTCAATGCGTTACAAACGGAAAAACAAACTTAATATACCCTCCATACTATGGTGGAGGGTATAAAAAGGATGTAACGAAAATGTGTATGAAGTAATTGAGTAAGAATTTTCAAAAACGAAAAATAGTTTTAAGGGAGAAAAAGTTTGGGTGGTGATGGTTTGAAGAAAATTAGAAACACGGCTCACGTGTTCAGGTTGCGTTGTCCCAGCCATTTCAGATTTTTGATGATGTTGAAGATTACAGCAGGTTCCATAGTTGAGTAGAAGGTTAGACATGGTGGAAAGTGAACACCCACTAATCTATGCCGCTTACGAGCCAGACCTGGACATCGACACAGGAGGTGCTCGATCGTCTCCGTCTCCTCCTCATCATCCCATTTGATGGTAAAGGCCCAGATATAGAAGTGTCCAGTGATAACTCCCGTCATTAATCTAACTTCAGCTTTACTCAGGTTCAACAGAGAATTCGTTATTTTGACTGACAGAGACGGCCACATGGATCTTGACACAATGCACCTAGGTTCATTATGTCATAATTCACTGGCTCTTTCGTCAGAGAACGTTTCGATACTTTAGAAAATGTGACAAATGGGTGGTTTGATGCAGTCAGCGATTGCTAGATCTGTAGACTGCGATCCTCGTCTAGCTAATTCGTCTCTTTTTTCATTACCCATATAGTAGCAGTGTCCTGGTACCCAGCATAGTCGATAGCTGCTAGTTAGCGTTCCTAAGGCTGTTCTACACTTAAGGGCGACATCAGACTTGACGCTACAGAATTTGATGACTTTAAGAGGCGCTTGACTATACACAAAGATAGTCACCGGTTCAAAGATTTCTGCATCCAGACTTTTTATCAATTCCGCTGCCTTCCAAATAGCGAAGATTTCAGCCTGGAAGACACTACAGTTGCTATCTAACCTGTAAGTGTACTCAAGTAGACGCCAGCCCCAGTACTTTCTTCCATCTTAGAACCGTCTGTATAAAAAGCCAGACCGCACAGTGGATCCACACATTGGCCAAAAATAAAAAATGAATGTCAAAATTTTGTTACCACATCTGCCAACACTGACAGCTATGATAAGGACCTTTTTAAAAATATATTAGTTTTTGTTTCATTCGAACGCGATCTTCTTAAGAATAGCTTCAAAACTCGGAACATTTGACTAATACTTTTTGTTGTGAGCACAGCCTATATTTTAAGTGCAAGTAAATATATTCAAAATATCGCGAAACTAATGCGTATAGCAAAATATTTTTATGAATTTTGAAGGATATTACGACAGCTAAATTTTTATTAAAAAATAGCGTTTCAGCGTGTTGTGGAATTCTAGTTAGCTGCATATTTTCTTAGTGTATTTTGTAATGCCAATTCGATCATATACATAAATTTGACCTAAGGTTTTAGTCATGATGCCCACCAGTGCCCACCTCGGGAATAATTTTTCAAAGTAGGTCATGGGTTTAAGATTATTCAGTATTAAAATCAGCTGCCACCTAGTGCCAGACTATAAATAGTGGGTCGCTGACTAAAGCTGCCCTAGAATAGGGTTTCTGTGGATATATTAGCGTATAACTCTGTTATCAGACCACGTACATTAACATAATTGGCATCAGTAACAAGATGAAGAAATCTTCTTCCAAATTAGTCCTACGTTGGCGGTACGTGCCTTCCAGGAAGAACGCTATAAGAAAAAATTGGAAAAAAAATTTTACCAATTTTCAGACAAAAATATTGCTTTTTTTAATCCGCTAAATTGGCTGGATTTTATGTTGTTTTGGATATTGTTTTGTTTCCCCAAGGCTATTTTTGCATCATAAGATAATCGGGACCTTTGTTCAAGTCATTTTGTATTAACAGCATAAAACAATTCTTACCGTATACCCCCTCCAGAGGAGAAAGGGGGGAGAATGTTACGCTCGTGGTTTCTTAAAACACTCTTCGCAGCAGCACAAAACTGTAACCGGCGCATTGGCTTGATTTTTACACTCTAAATATTTTTGGCCACTTTTTCCATACAAGTGGATCCACTGTGGACCGTCCAGAAGGGGCTTACTGCGGTTCCAGTCGTCTCTACTAGGGATAACGACATCTATATCGTCAAATCTCAGGACTGGTGATATAAAATCGCTTGGTTTAACACGTTGGTTCACAGTGATACCTGATTTAATCAGGATACATCCATGCAAAAGGCTCAAACGCGCCAGAGATTCTGTTCACGCAGCCTTAGGGCACTACGAGTTGCCTGACGCTTAATGCAGCTTGGGGTGTGCTCCTGGTGGCTCCAGTTATAAGAATAGAAGCAGCTCTTTGGATGTCGATTTTTGGCGCAGTGAGTGCCACCAAACAACCAGTGTATAATCGATGGGTTCAGACCCCAACTTTCCCCAATAGAATTCTTACATGAATAAAGTGCAATTAATCCTCTCTTCGCCCATTCCTCAGCATTCCTATTCCATCGTAATTGAAAGTCCAGGATTGTACCAAGGTATTTTGCCTCGGGCGAGAGCTGAAGCTGCACTCCATCCAGTGTTGGTGGAACAAAGACGTCGAGCTTACGCTTCCTCGTGAACATTACCAGTTCTGTCTTAGTTGGTTTACTCCAAGGTCGTTAGCCTTGGCCCAACGCGACAGCGTCGATAAGGCTCCTTGCATAAGCTCCGAAATGTTGGACGGGAAGTTACCGGAAATAAATAGTAGTACGTCTTCCGCATAAGCAACAACTTTAATACATTGATTTTCCAGCTCCGTCAAAATATTATTTATAACGAGTAGCCACAGCAACGGTGAGAACACTCCACCATGGGTGGTGCCTGTAGTTACTGTTTTCCTAATATTAATCTCCACAATGTTGGAGCTTATAATTCAGCCAAGGTAAAGTTAGATTTTTTCCATGTTCCTCTCAATATAACCGATGTTAGTACAGTAGAACCTCGATAATTCGTAATTCAAGGGACCGGCAATTTTATACGAATTATCGAGGATTTCGAAATGCGAAGGAAATGGCTTCAAGGGAATTACAGCTTAAACGAATTATCGAAGATTACGAATTATCGAGGTACGAATTATCGCGACTCTACTGTATTAAGAGTCAGTTGAGAACTAGTTAGTTCCGTGTATTTATCCCAATTTGTTCTTCTCGGGTTTCTATAAGGAGTTTGGCGACCTCCGTCAAAAAAGTCCTCGAAGGATATCTTCATATGATCCGAGAAGGAACATTCTTTAGATACCCTCCAATTCCTGATGACGGAGTCTTCTAGATCCGAGAGGGTTAGGTCGATGACCTCCTTCCTATCCCTAATCATAAAAGTTAAGTTTTATTACACTGTGACACAAAATGAATTTCAAAGTCTGGGGGGTGGAAAATCTCTTTTGGATATGAAAGCCCTTGATGAGTATACTAAGAACTTAAACGGAAATTTTCGCCATAGGTCAAGTTTCTGAGATATCGCGCGATGAAGTTTTTAATTTTTTCCCTATAATAATTGGGAAAATAGCTCCATATCTCTGTTTCATTCGATTGGCGAATGTTTTTGTAGAACATTTTATTCTTCTAACTCAATGCCTTTCATGTCAGAAGTTTGACCTACGGAATAACTGTCCTTCCCGGTTCGTAATATTGTCTTCATCGACTTTCATCGCCAAAAAGAATTGTTCGCCCCCCCAGCCTTTGATCTCCATATTTGCGCGTACTTATATTTTTCCTTAAAAACGGGTTAAGAAAACGGTTTTTTGTTCTAGAACTGCAACTAACAAAGTTTTCAGAAGCGAATTAATTTAATTTGATTGACAACTCTATAAGCTTTTTAACGGTATGCATATAAGTTTAATCGGTTACTTATAACCGGTTCAAAAATCCGTTTTAATGTCGGAATATCCGGTTCAAAAAATGATCTATCCTCCAAGAAAATTTGTTATTAACGTGTTCATCATTACAAGAGCTATTTGTGGTAAATATTTCAGGAGCACCCCAGATGCCTACATAAGCAATAACTAATTGGTAAGTCTACATACCAATAAATAACCAATGCCGAATATACAGAAATATCAAACATAGTTTTTTTCTGAACCTAAACCGAGTAAACATCAAAAAGGACAATGAAAGCGGGACAATATTGATTAGTTGCCATAAAGAGCCGTACCTAAAATCTTCTGAGCAACATTTTTGTAGAATATTTGAATGCTGAAAAGTCTCATCTTCTGGTACTTTCACTACGGTTCAAGAAATAAAGGACGAAAAGGACATGAAAGGCATTGAGTTAGAAGAATAAAATGTTCAACAAAAAGATTCGCCAATCGACTGAAAACATGTCACCTCAAAATGAAGCTACAACAACGCCAAACAGAGATAAGGAGCTATTTTCCCAAGTATTATAGAGAAAAAATTAAAAACTTTATGGCGCGATATCTCAGAAACTTCACCTATGGGGAAAATTTCCTTTTGGGTTCTTAGTATACTCTTCAAGGGCTTTCATATCCAAAAGAAATTTTCCACCCCCCCAAAAATGCTGCTGCACAGTGTTATATATTGCTTCATATATTTTGACTAAACTTAGTCATTCACTTTCATTCAAATCCAATTTATATAAGAATTATACAAGGAAAACAAAATAAAGTCACAAATTGAATTAAAAAAATTGGCTCATTTGAATAGAACCCCCTTTAAAACTTGGGATGCAGAAAGATTCTATTAGAATAGCAATGTAACTGTTCTACAGCGGTCAGATTTGCTTAGATTTATTGCTGTGAGTTCTATACCTTATTTAGTCAGTCTCAATGACAGTCGAAAGTCGCAATAAACAGTATGTTGGCGATTTTTTTGACGATTTTCAAAATTTTATTGACGATTTTCATTGACGATTTCCGATTAAAAACTGTCGGCAACACTGCTTAGAATTTAATGCTGATGAAGAACAGGCATACCCGACGAATATTTCGATATGTTACCAACGAATTAGGTGCCACTGCACAGTGGTGGCACTTACATGGGAAGGTGTGACAAAAATGGGTCCTCGTGGACTAAAACACTCTAACAAAAATATTGCAATCCTAGGTCAAAGATTTCGCGGGGTGCCCATCAAACACATTATTCAGCTTAACAACAACACATTGTTCAACTTAATTTGCTGAAATCTGGCACCAAGAGTTCCTATTGCATAGCAAACCTGCCAGCGAAAATTCGTATATGATTTATATATCGATTTATTTCGGCAGATATCAACCAAATATTGTAACCGAATATGTTGTAATAATGAACTCAGAGTTCAGAACACCACCTCATAAAGAAATGTGATGACGGACCACTTTTGACCACAGCCTCTATATAGGGTTACCATCCTTTTTTCTGGTACTTTATAAGATTTAATCGCCTTTTTCTGCAGAATTACCTGTAATAATGTATTTTTGGTTCTCATTGCGAGGTAAATCTCCACGTTTGGCGTGGTCCAACATTAGGGTGTCTCAAAAAAAGAAAATTATTTGTTAAAGTGAATACCTCCAAAACTTTTACTTTTTCTTTCGCGAGTTTTCATTGCGGCTCTAAGTAAGTAACAATGAACATAAATATAAGACAGGTTAATAAAATTACTAAAAAAATATTCAGCACATAAAAATCGGCCTAAACTTTTGGTCATAACTGCTAAAACCGCAAATGTCCGCAAAAAGTCTAAACAGTTTTGAAATCTACAGACCCTTGACTTTAATTTGGTACTAGTTACGATTCTTGTATATGCTTGAAAAGGAACTAAAACATTAAGGAAATCCATACATCTATATTAATTATTTTCATTTTGACCAATGTTATGACTTAAATATTTGGTAACCCTTGCAAATTAGAGGAATTGTTATAAGTAGGAAAACTAAGCTTAAGAAATGTATTAAATCATTCAACTTAAGTTAAGGCGTGAATACAATATACCTTTGTTTCAGAAACTCGCTTATATTACACCCATTTTTTCTCATGTTAAAATAATTTATTTTCTCCAAAATTAGTAGTAGAAATTAGTAAGCTTTTTTCTCCTCAAGAAGCGCGAAAAATTACAAAAGTAAATTGAGCTTCGAACAATTTGAAATGTTTTAAATGATGACATGAATTTTTTGATTGTTTCAACATCTTATTTTAAATGATGGCAAAATTACCTCTCAGCGTAATGTTGGCGACATTTCCTGAGTATTTTAGCCTTGAAAAACTTCTCTACAAGTGGTGTCTTAGGTTACGCCGTTCGACCCGGCAATAAAAAGTAGGACCCATATCATTGAGCTAATATGAATCGGGTGCGCTCATTGATATGAGAGGTTTCTCCCTAGTCCTTTCTGGGATGTTTGTGGAACAATTACGAGTATTATTACCAACGAAATGACACATATACTCGTAATTTTACCCTTCATATTATGGTGGAGCGTATAAGTTTTTTATACCCTCAGCATTTATGTTAACGAGGGTATATACACTTTCATACGGGTAACATATGCCTCATCGAAATAATGGTTTTAGACCCCAAGTATGCTTGGACGAAATCCGTTTCACACAATTTGGAGTTGATTTAGCCATATCCGTCCGTCTGTCTGGCTGGCTGGTGCGCACGATAACTCCTGAACGGATCAACCGATTCGGTTCAAAATTTGACCTTCGTAATATTTTGTCTAAACTTTTTTTAAGTTCGAAGATGGGTTATATCTGTCAACTCTCTCCGGCACCTCCCCCACTAAAGATCGAAAATCTTCGGAAAATTTGTGCGCACGATAACCCTTGAAGGTCCAAATCGTGAAATTTTTACCAGACTTAGATGAAGTTCCAATAGGGACTTAATCGGTGGACTCCTTTGTATACCTCCCACACAAAATTTCGGAAAAGTTCCGCTTAGGACCTGATGTCGAATCTCTTTGATTTTTGTTGTAGCAACTTGTATTCACCACCCCACATACGACGGTACAAGTTTCAACAGGGGCAAATCCATACTTTCTGAGAAAATAGCCTGAAAGGTGCAAAAAAACCCTATGCCATCATACGTAGTGGAGAGCACGATAACTTTCGAACGAATCTGCCGATTCGGTCAAAAATTTGACCTTCGTAATATTTTGTCCAAACTTAGTGTATTTTCGAAGATAAGCCATGTCGGTCCACTCCTTCAGGTAACTCCTCCACAAAAGTTCAAAATAATCGGAAAAATTGTGCGCACAATAACTTTTAAAGGCAGGAATCGAGTTGGTCCATACTTTATAATAATTATAATAATAATTGTTCCACAAACATCCCAGCCGAGACAGGGGAGACTTCTCTCATATCAATGAATGCACCCCGATTCATATTAGCTCAATGATATGGGACCTACTGTTTATCGCCGAGTCCGAACGGCGTGTCTAAGACACCACTTTTGTAGAGAAGTTTTACATGGCCGAAATACTCAGGAAATGTCGCCAACACTACTGAGGGGTATTTTTCCACCGTTAAAAAGTGTTTGATGTTGACTGCCCGGGGAATCGAACCCACGACCTTCAGCGTGCAAGGCGGTGGCACTTTACACATCCTAATATATTTATCAGATATAGATCGAGTTCGGATATGGACTATATTTTTCCACTCTTTCGGGTACTACCCACACACAATTTCGGATAAGACCTGCTCTCGAATCACTTTGATTTTTGTTTAAGCAACTTGCATTCTTTGCCTCCATTAGGACGGTAAACGTGTCTTCAGGGGCAAGTCCATACTTCTTGAGAAAACAACCCGAAGGTTGTAAAAACCCCTATGGCACTATACGTAGCGGCTAGAGAGCACGATAACTCTCGATTTTGTCCAAAATTTGGCCTTCGTCATATTTTGTCCAAACTTAGTTTTAATTCGAATATATACAATACCGGTCCACAACTTCTGGTACTTTCCACCAGTATTTGAAACATGGCACCAAAATGGTATGCACGATATCTCTTGAACGGGGCAACCAATTTGGTCCAAACTGGATCTACTAATATTTTGTCCAAATTTAGTTTAACTTCTAAAATGACCCATATCGAGAGGTACCCTAACTCCACAAAAGTTCAACATTTGTGTGTAAGTGCAACTTACGGTCTGTTCGTAGATCCTTTGGAAATATATACCGATGCTATTCGTTGTGGTCCTGTTTGCATCGATATTATGTTTTCCGTGGACAAGTCCATTCTTCCAGGCATACTGGTCTAAAAGTTATACGATGAACCACTGAAATGATTAATGGGCGTGCTATCTACCGAAAAGAAATGGCTCTCAAAATAAAATCCTCTTCCTTCAAGTACCTCCTCCGGAACTTTAATCCTAATCCACTTTACAAAAAGGGCCACAAAATTCTAAAAAGACCCTAAATGCATTCGATCTGTCCTTAGATGAAAGTTTCAATTCACATAGGCTGAGCGTATAACTCTGCCGGCAAAGCCGACTGATACTTTTTTACTTGTTTCTGTTTGTATCCCATCGAAATAACCATTTGCGACCCCATTAAGTATAGATATTCTTGATCAGAGGTATATTTTCGGTCCAAAATTTTATTTTCGTAATATTTTGTCCAAACTTAGTTTAAGTTCGAAGATGGGTTATATCGGTCCACTCCTTCCGGTACCTCCCCCCCAAAAGTTCGAAAATGTTCCGACAATTTCCGCGCACGATAACTCTTGAAGAGAATAAACGATTTGATCCATGCTTTGCACATCGTGAAAGTTCTACCAGACTTCGGGTACTTCCCACACAAAATTTCGTAAAAGTTCAGTTTAGGACCTGTTCTCAAATCGCTTTGCTTTTTGTTGTAGCAACTTGTATTCACTGCCATCCATACGACGGTACAAGTTTCATCAGGGGCAAGTCCATACTTCCTGATAAAGTAGCCTGAACGGCGCAAAAAAACCCCTATGACACGGTGTGTAGTGGTTGGAGCGCAAGATAACTCTCGAACGGATCTGCCGATTCGGTCCAACATTTGGCTTTTGTAATATTTTGTCTAAACTTAGTTTAAGATCCACTCCTTCAGGTTTCTCCCCTACAAAAGTTCAAAAATGTTCGGAAAAGTTGTGCACACTAGAACTATTGAAGGGAGTGACCATTTTGGTCCATACTTTACACATCCTAATATATCTATCAGATATAGATCAGCTTCGAATATGGACTATATTTGTTCACTCCTTCACAAAATTTTGGATAAGTTCAAGACCTGCTCTCGAATCAGTCTCAATTACGACGGTAAATGTTTTTTTCAGGGGCAAGTCCCTATAGGGTGCACGATAACTCTCGATCTGATCAACCGCTTTGTTTCAAAATATTGCCTTCGTCATATTTTGTCCAAACTTAGTTTCAGTTCGAAGATTGTCCATCGATCCACAATTTCCGGTACTTCCCCTCAATATTTAAAATATGTCACTGAAATTGTATGCACGATATCTCTTGAAGGGGGCAACCAATATGTGGTGGTCCCGTTTATTATGTTTTCCGTGGATAAGTTCATGCCAGGAAGCATACGGGTCCAAAAGTTATACTTTAACCCACTGAAACGACTAATGGGCGCGATATATATCGAAAAGATATGACTCTCAAAATTAGATCCACTTCCATAATGGACTATATCGGTCCATTCCTTCAAAACGTTTGAAGTTTAATCCTAATCAATATTTTTGTCGGCAAGTTCAAAAGTCAAAAAGGGCCACAAAATTCCCATAAGACCCCAAATACCGACTGATGCTTTTTTACTTGTTCATATGTAAGTTCAGAGATGGTCTATATCGGCCCACTTTTTGGTATAGGGACCATATAACGGTACCGTTTGATTTTATATATTTTAAAATTTTAAGCTACATTTTCCGACCAAATTAACTGTAAATCGACTATTAGGGTTTCCAGTTAGGAATAGCTCCAGTATAACTTACCACCCGATTTCAGGTATTTTGAAGATTTCAAACGAAAGCGGATGTAATTTGACATTTAAGGTTCCCAGCAGTAATAAACTTATCTACCGAAAATGTTGGACAAATGTCTACGTTTCGGTATAGCCCAATATTTCACTCAATTTCAGGTATTTTAAAGCTTTACATTTTCGGTCTTAATTGACCGTAACTTACCAATTAAGGTTGGTAGGTTTCCAGTGGTCAAAAACCACCTGTACAGAAAATTATGGACAATTAAAAAGCATTGTTGTACATCAATTTTGTATAAGTTCTGCTCCTTTACGTCCAAGAATCTTCAAGCAGTATTACTTTTGACTTGTAAATCGTTTCCTTCGTGCAAAAGGCTTACATCTGTTATAAGAACAGCCCACAACTTTAACTTCATTTGCCACTCGTAACATTTAAAAAAGTTAAGGAACAGACTAATAATTACAGCAACATATGTATGTTATTAAACAACTAATAAATAAAACAACCCAGCAAAAATTTGGTAGGCACATGTCATTACTTTCTGCATTACCAGGTAATGAGTACTCATTACCCTCCGCATTATCACACAGTACATATATAACAGTTAACACATAACTAGTTACATCCTTACTTACTACTTTCTTACTAAGTAATGAGTATGGTGGCACAGAGCTAGTGTGTCCGACTACAAATTCTAGAGTTGTGTGTTCAAAGCTCAGCGTCGGCATGTGTGTTTTTTGTTTACAAAATTACAAAAACATGTTGATGTACATGGATGAGTTTAACCAACCCTTGCTGTTCGAGCGAGTGGCCTAGTGTGTAGTGTGTTTGACTACAAATCAGAAGTTCGTGTGTTCAAAACTAGCATGTATCGAATGAAAAAGAAAAACACAAAAAATATGTAGTGTTGAATTTGAATATAATTTCACCCCATTTTTTTCTAAAAATAGAACTATGCTTTTTAGCTTCTTTTCGACTGCCGGTATGTGGTTAAGTATGTACTTAAAAACATATTTAAGGAAGTACTTCCGCCCTATGACATCCCCATGTAAAAATAATGACTTTTACGGTATATTTGTAAGTAGTTACTACTGCCAAATTTTACTGAATAAAGTCATTACTTGGTAATGACTTTTTTTGCTGGGAATTGTAAGGTTTTTGCTTTCGAAACGACTTGCTTGACAAGCTTTGAAAAATGTAATTTCGACAACTTACCACCCATCCGAAGTAGGTTTCGACAATTGACATCTATGTTGTGTGGAATCATGTTGATATTTATTAATGTTTCAGTAATTACAATAAATTGCCCCCGTTTCCCTTATTTTCGTTGAAGCATTTTGCTATTTATCTATGGCTTATTAATTATAATGAATTGCCATCCCTCTGCTGTACATTACCTCCCTTAAGAATGACCTTAAATACCCAATAAATTTTCATCAATATTTCCCAAAAGAAATGAAAGGGGGTGAAATCCTCTATTTTATTAGGACAAATTTTTATTCATCAATATAAAATGTCCAAAAATTGTTTAGTAAGTTACCTCTACTCCGTCATCGTATAAACCGTTTTACATTCTTTCTCAGTTTTTTGCACATTTATATTTATTTTTAAAATATTTTCTTTTTATTTGTGTGCGAGTTGTATACGAACGTTTGTAGACAATATCATGGCACGAATAAAGGTTAAGAATAGTAGGAAGCTAAGAAACACTCAAAGTATTTCCGGTATTTAACGCATACAATTCCTCTGCAGAGACCAATGAGCGTTGTCTAAAGTACTTTTGAATTTGCAAAAGGGTTATTATTGAAAATGCAGAATTTTACGTTCTAAAGCCATTTGCTTCCTTAAAGGGCAAACTAAATAAATGTAATATGTTCCTTTAGGTAAAGTGGGCTTTGCTGACAGAAATATTGATCAATGTTTGGAAGGAATGTTTATTATTTGTTTTCGTAATATGTACAACTTTTACATATAATGTACAAATTATTGCAAAAACGAGACGTATGTACTTTTTAATTCAGAAGTTTATTGTAAAGTAATTTGTGCCAATTTATAATTTGGTTTTCTATCCTAAAAACTTAAATCTATCTTAACCTAAAGTGCTGACCCATCGTTTATTACACATTTATATTATGGGTCTTCAGTTTTATTTAAGTATTTAAAGCAAAGAGCTAGAGCACTCTGTGCGGGGAAAAGTGACACCCTATCGTCACTTGCAAAAATATTTCGTGAATCAGCCAATCAGGTTAGATTAGGCGTATTCACGTTTTTGAACTAACAATCGTTTGCTTAGCTATCGTTAATTTACATATAATTTTTACATGTAGGTGAAAAAAAGCTTTAAGTTTGGTAATGAAGCAAAATTGAATAATTAGCTTCCTTTAGTTTATGAGAAATATTATCCCGCAGAAATATGAAAAATCACATGCGGACAAAACAATTTTGATAATTACGCGATTTGCAAGTATTTTAAAATTCATATAAATTAAAATGTGTTATTTGACCTCTATTTCCATCGCAGAAGCTTTAAGATATATCCTCAGCAACCCAATTCTCTTCCCCAATAAGAAAGATTTAATATGAATGTCTATAAAGCAAAATCCGTCTATTTTATTGGGTAATTTAAGCAAAATTAAGGAAGTATTCCTATAGATTTTCCAAATGTTTTCTACTACATAATGTATGTGAAAAAATATTTGTTCAAACAAACAATTATTTTTTGACCAACATATGTGTTTATTTTGCCTGTAACATCGAAACTTAATACCAATCTATATGATTTTAGTCTCGCCGTGAAGTTTTGATCTACAACAAATTTTTATGTAATTTTATGACCGCTAAATGGGCCTTTTTTTGAAAAATGTTGACTTAAATTCAATAATTTATCAATTTTATATACATTCCGCGAATTATGAGTTACATTTTACATGTATTCATACTCGCTGAAGTCACCTCGAGAGAACTCTTTAGCAACAATTGCGCTCATTAAAATAATTAGTTTTTAACTGGGCCAGGCCGATAGGTCTGAATGTCAACCCGAAAAAAAACAGAATTATGTCTATTCACTAGGAAAACGAAAATGGGACACTACTAGGAACCAGTTTTTCTAAATAAGACAATAAATATCTCTTGTAGTGTTAAATATCTAGGAGTAATTCTGGATAGGAAACTTAAATGAAAAGACCATATACAAGAAAGGGCCAACAAGGCCCAAATATGTTGGTCAACTTGCAGAACGGCGATAGGCTCAAAATGGGGGTTCAATCCTAAGATGATACACTGGCTATACAGAAGTGCTGCCTAAGCATTAGCGGAGCAATGAGGACCACACCGACTAGGGCTTTAGAAACAATTTTGTTTGTACACTCAATAGATATTCAGGTAAGGTATGAGGCAGCCATCGCAGCTGCAAGGCTAAAGTCGATGAGCGAGTGGATCGAAAAGAACCACCCAACATACCACCAAAACATATTAAAGGTCACAACGGGTGAATCTATAAAGCAGGTAATATCGGACGGTATACCTGAAACTAATGAAGTAGCCTTGTGTGAAGTGTCAATACCTGACAGAGGCATGCGGATCGGGGGAGCTCTAGCACAGATTCCCGCTGGAAGCTGTGGGCTTACGGATGGGGCTGTGCTAGGGGGGAGAACCGGACTGGGTCTTTATATAATGGAACCGGAAACGGAAATCTCCCTCCGTCTGCCGGAACTCCAGGCGATAACAGAGTGTCTGCTTTGGTTTGATACTCACACTAGAGTTGTGTCGTTCATGAACGAATCGGTTCCAAGGAACGATTCCGTGAAAAGAACGAACGGATCCGTAGCTACCACATTCGTTTATGTCGTTCATTTAGATCCCTGATGGCCAAGACATTGCTGCATACAAAATTAGCAGCAGAACCACCATAATTAGTTTTACACACAAAATCTACTTACACAAGCTGCGTTAGCGCAAGCATCACAAATTTGCACATACAAAACAATCAATGATTCAGTTAGCTCATATCGTTCAGTAAATCATATCGTTCTTTTAGCTTCTTTC
The DNA here is from genome assembly GCF_047663935.1 of Musca autumnalis. Taxonomy (NCBI): domain Eukaryota; kingdom Metazoa; phylum Arthropoda; class Insecta; order Diptera; family Muscidae; genus Musca; species Musca autumnalis. The sequence goes on along the minus strand of NW_027411977.1, from coordinate 116,336,122 downwards.
GTTCATATTCAAAACCACCACCACGTTCAGAAAACCAACTCCATTTTTATGCACACAAACTCACACACCCTGCGTTAGCGCAAGCATCACAAATTATCACACACAACACAATCAATGGTTCAGTTAGCTGATATCGTTCAATAGGTCATATCGTTCATCTCGTTATTTTAGCTTCTCTGGTTCTTTTTGCTTCTTTCGTTCATATTCAAAATCTCCACCACCAGAAAACCACCACAATTTTTTGCCCACAAACAAACTCACACAAGCTGCGTTAACGCAGGCATCGCAAACTGACACACACAAAACAATCAATGTAGAAAAGAGGAACCATGAACGATTTTTAAAAGAGAATTATGGACTAAAATGTTTTATTGAATGAAAAAGAGCCAACGAACGAAGTGAAAGACTCGGATCTTTTTTGTGAACGGAATGAAAAAGATCGATCCGCTCAATGAACGAGATTGCCCAACACTAACTCACACAAGGCCTACCACTGTAAATATCCTTACGGACATTAGAGCTATATCAACCAAGACAGTGAAATCTAGAACTGTCTTGGAATGTATTGAATCTATAAATAATTACTCTCAACACGGTAAGGTAAACATTATATGGGTACCAGGGCATACCGGGATTAGGGGTAATGAAATAGCAAACTCCTTGGCAAAAGAAGCCAAGGAGCGACCCACGGTAAGTCTAGAAAACGCTAAGCCGTTTAAAGCTACGCGACTTAACTAAAGATATGGGCAAAAAATGCACATATATCCCTCTGGAGTAGTGAAGAGAAATGAAAAAGCACAAAAATCCTATGGGGAAACCCAGACGAGGACAAAACAAAAGAATTTCTTTTACTAAGTAAAAAAGATATTAGTAGACAAACAACTTATAAATAACATACGGTACGCTGATGATACCACAATTATTGCCGGCAGTATATCTGGGCTACAACAGCTCCTAGACAAGCTCACGTACGTAAGTGAAACATATGGCCTCAAAATAAATACAAAAAAGACAAAATACATGATTGTTAGTCGGAAAGATGCAAGTTATGAAACGTCACTGAGTATTAAAGATGAACTTGTCGAACGTGTAAAAACTTTTAAATACCTTGGCGTTTCAATTAACGACCAATGGAATATTTCGAACGAAATAAAGCGCCGAGTGGAGATGGCCAGAAACGCCTTTTTTAAATACAAAAAAACACTTACAAATCACGAATTAAGTCTCGCAACCAAGATACGATTCGTCAAATGTTATATTTGGTCTATACTATTATATGCCGTAGAAACTTGGACCATCAAAAGTGCAGATCAAAAAAGAATTGAAGCATTTGAAATGTGGGTCTATAGAAGAATACTTAAGATACCCTATACATCGCACATTTCAAACCAAGAAGTTCTCAGACGAATGCATGTCGACAGGCAACTCTTACACACGGTCAAATCGAGAAAAATCGCATACCTTGGACACCTGATGAGAAATGACAAATACAGATTTATACAATGCATTATTAAATGCAACATAGAAGGACAACGACCAAGAGGCAGAAGAGAGATATACTGGCTAAGTAACATCCAAGAGTGGACAGGATACAGAGATGAAACAAATCTGCTACATGCTGCTAAAAATCGAGAGCTGTTTATAATTTCATAAAATAAAATAACATAACATGTACATATGATATATATAAATGTAATGTATACTATTGTATGACCGCTTTATATCCGAATAACGGATCCGCAAATAAAGAAGAAGAAGAAGACTGACAATAGGTTGTGCAGAAAACAGTGAATGCAGAGCATGCGGAGAGGACGACGAAACGTTGGAACATTACCTCTGTCATTGTCAAGCATTCACAAATCTGAGAACCCAGTTACTAGGGAATGACATTATACCCGGACTCGACCAAATTAGGACAATCGAGTTCAAAAAGATCAGAGACTATGTAGATAGGACAGAGAGCCTTGACTAAGTTAAAAAAAAATAAAGGAACTTAACGAATAATTGCAAAAATATAAAGATAATCTTCCATAACCCAAAATTAGAGCGCACAACAGGACTACTTATGGCTTAAGCATGTGGTGATCTAGTATCACCCCTCTTTTCAACCTAACCTAACCTATAATATTTGTTTCTTAAAAGACGAAAAAACGCTGTTACTTTTGTCTACAACAACCAAAAATTGGCTCGCGAGCAGATTCGTACTTGGGAATTTAAACTAATCTATGTAGCAAAAATCTTTGATGTAGCGCGAAAAAAATTTGCCTTTTTTCTGAAATGGAATATGAAATAATTGACAATATTTGTGATATACATTAGGGTTATGACTTTTTTACAACCTCATATCCCTGTATCATAGCGTGATGAGTTTTGCCATAAGATTACATAAAATCTTAATTATAAGATGATTCGGTGAAAAAACCTCACGCACAAAATGATTTTAAAATTTGAATTTATCAAAATTATGGACAATTTTTTGAAGTCACTGAAAACAGATATATAATTGAAAATAAACTTTAGAGCCACATGAGATAATTAAAATGACATAAAATTTATTTCTCACTATTTTTCTTCAATTCTGAGTATCGTAAAAATGTCGTAAACGCTTTTATTCAAAAATATAATTTTTTAACAAAAAACAAAAAATTTCAAATTTTTTCAAAGTGACTTTTTTCGCGACTTTTTTAATATTTGAATGAAATAAACGTTATTATAGTAATTAGTAGGCTTATATTTATTCATTCGTGAAATAAAAAATAATTTTTTGAAAAAAAAAATTTTTTCATTTCATATATTTTTTCAAAAAATTATTTTTTTAAAATCGATTTGTGCGTGAACTTTTTTTATATTTCAATGGAATAAACGATAGCATAGTGATTAATAGGCAAAAGTTCATTCATCCCTGCTACAGGAAATCATTTTTGAGGAAAAATGTCAAAAAGTCATAACCCTAATATACATACATATATATGCGTGAAGGTCAAAAAATGTAATTAAGGGGAATCCAAAGTTTGCACTATTTTAGTACCCGAACTATTCTACTTTACCGTATGTTTTGACTTTAGTTGGACCAAATGAAATCTTTTTTACCTCAAGAATGTGGCTAAAAAATTAATTTGCGTGGAAGCTATGACTTCGTAAATTAATAAATATAGCTAAAAATGCGTTGAAGCAAACTAGTTTTTTACGTTGTTATTCGAGTGTCGAACAAACCGTTTAAATTACGGATATCTACCCAAAGTAGAAATAGAAGAACACAAAATGAACATAACACTCCTAACGTATCATTTTTTAAATCTCCACTACGTCCACTTTTATGGATGCAGGCATTTTGAAGCCGAATTTTACGTGTATTTTTGTATATTTTGTAAATTTTGTGCGATATTTAAAAAAAAAAAAAAATATTTTTTGTTTACAGTATTTAAAATATCCTTTTGAATGTGCCGGGACCCCAAGATATTTTAATTCTTTTGACAGTCCGGATCATATAACTCATAGAACGTGAAAATCCGTCCACGAGAACGGCGGAATCGGCTACTGCAAATATGGAAAAATGGGCGAAAAATATTTTTGAAAATATCACGGATTTAATCGCGGATCGTGGATAATTAGATAATTAAATTGGAATCGAAATATATGAGATATGCAAAATTATGCATTTTACATATTTTCTTATGCAACAAATATTTCAATAATAGGTACAAAAATGTTTGTGTGTATAATTTTTCTGTTTAAAATTCTCTTCAGCCAAGTCTATATAATAGAGAAATGTACATCCACAGCCACAATCCTAAATATGCAGAAAATCGGGAGGTATCGTTCTATGGAGGCTAAATGAAGGCCTGCAGCTAAACCGACAAATTCTAGGTGGAAAGTTTTGTACCCCCATGGAAGACTTAATTCCAAATTTCAGTCATGTCGGATGGATATTGAGGCAACAATTCCTTGTATATGGTTTTGCATATGCTCATTTTATAAAAATATGTAAAAATATGTCAAAACATGCACGATATGCAAAACAAGCAAAATATGCAAACATTTCTGGGCCTAATTCGTTTTATTTTGTTATGAAACGAGTTTCTGTCTAATCAGATTTTTATCTACGACCATCCTAACCATATATGCATTTGCATAGGTTTCCGCTGTCTAATAATTAGCGATATGAGTGCTGCATCCGATTTATCTCAAAAATAAATAACGAATGTACATCCTCGGTTGTTGATGGATTTTAATGAAATAGGTATAGATCGATGCATTTTTTCATTTTTGGTATTGAAATCGGATGCGCATAAAAAGTAAATGCACTTTGTGCAAATTATAAGCCTTATACAGTTTTTTGCACACTAGACTCTACATTTTTCTACATCTTCTACATTTTTTTAATTCTTTCTTAATTTCCGCGAAATTTTACAAAAGTTTCACTAAAGTTGTAGGACCTCAGTACTCATATAGCATGTAGTAAACCAAATTTTATACTTTTTTATCAAAATATTGAACAGCCTATTTTAAAGATTTTTTCTCAAAATTGAAGCCGCCATAACTTTAAGTTGAAACCGCCATAGCGCAATAACCAACAGATTTGTAAATGGGAATTTTTCTCATTCCATGTACCAAAAATCTTTCATGTAGGTTAATAAAACAATTAAGTTTGGAAATCAAAAAATTTTGGACTTTTCCTCATATTCTTCATGCGGCCCATTCGCTGTGGGCATGCAGGACAGCATTTGTAATAGTATTAGTAAATTTTGAAGCATTTGTCAATGTATGTGTGAATATTTTTTGCAGGATAGAAATCAAAACTATTTTGATTTTGGAAATGAAACCCTTTCAATCCGATGAATTTTGTTTATATTCGAAGTAATCAAAAAACAATTATTGAAAATATTGTTTTTGGGGAAATTAACAATTTTTGAAAACTTCAACTAAAAACCGTGTTTTGGAGGAAAATTTATCATTTCTGGAATGTGGATTGAAGGAATGCCACACACTACTCATCGGCAGCAGCAGTTCCCACACGCAGAAAAATATATATGTTTGGATCCAAACAAATATATGTTTGGGACCGGTTGCAAACAAATATATGTTTGCAACATTTTGCAACATATCTCAATTTGATATGTTTGGGTAAAACATATTTTTTATGTTAGAACATCTTTTTCATGGGTGGAGAGAGGATGTTTGTCAACGAGAGTAATAACAGTGCTCTCGCGGCTGCGGAATGCTGTTTTATATTAAAGAGTTGTGTGTATTGTATAATAGAAGCGAAGAAGGGGGCTTTGGTGCTTTGATGGCGTGTATGCGTCAAACTCGTGTGTTTGTTAACCAACGTAGCAGGCGAAGAGTATAAGAAGAAATGATATGAATTATTTTGTTTTTTCTTTCTTCAGTGTTTTAGTTGCCAGCGCAGCGTCAAGACGGTAAAGTGAGTGAATAAATCAGTGTTTTGTGTTTTCTTAAAGAAATTGTGTTTTTAGTAAATTAAATGCCCAATACATTTTATAATCGAATCGAAAAGTTGATTGGATTTTTTTATTGAACAAGGAAGAAATCGCATTTAATATTGGTAATTACACACATATGTATATTTGAAATATGGTACATATATCCATATTTATTTATTACATAATCATTTGATTCCAGATGCCGATTCGCCACTGATGATGTCAACTTTTTTGTAAAATTTGTTTTATTTCACAACTAAGGAGAAGCGTTCAACTAAGTTTCTATATATTTTTCTTTTTAAAAGTGTGACTATTTAGAAATTATTTCAATCAGTTTTTCTTTTATTAAAGTGTGTTATGTATTTCTTTGGAATTTTGTATGTACCTATGTGTCTGTTGTTGTTGTGCCTTTCAATAAACAAAAACACCACCATTTGTGTGTATATTATAGAGATATCAAGTGAGCTCTTACTTCTCTCAGTAATCGCCCACTGGTGCATGTGTTTGTTTTTTTGTGGCTTTTGGGCACTGATGGGCAGAAATGCTCTGCCTCACACACAAAAGTGTAAAAAATACATGAGTCTCTCGCAATTTGCCCATCAGTGCTTTTGGGTTTGTATTTGTTTGCACCCAAACATTTAAATTGTTTGCACTCAAACATTTAAATTGTTTGCACCCAAACATAAATTTGTTTGCACCCAAACATATAATTTGTTTGCACCCAAACATATATTTGTTTGCAGGACCCAAACATATGTTATGTTTGGGACAGTTGCAAACATATATTTGTTTGCTGCAAAATATGTTTGGGACGTATGTTAGAGAGGCCGTTTTTTTTCTGCGTGCAGTAAATATATGGGCCGCATTACCCGACGTTTACAAATGCCAGTATTGACAAGACAATAGCAAAAATACAAACCTTTTTCACAAATACATTTATAAATGTTTAAATATGTATAGAGAAGAGTATGAATGTATTGGTGAAAATGGTTTGTAACTTTGCTAGGGTCTTACCAATACTGTCTGTGTGTAAACGCCTAGTTACCCTGCTAGCATTTGGAAGTGAGTTTCTCACTCCCTCGCCTAAGACGTCACTCCGGAGACACGCCAAGGAAGATAAAAGACGATCGTTCGTGAATTACACAAACAATGTCTATAGCATTTTTTATGATTACCTCTTATCGCGTATGGCGACACTCCGGAGTGACTCGGAGTGACTTCCAAGGCGATTGTTTACGTTTATTTAATAATTCAACACATTGAACAAATTTGGGACATTTTTCTATCTAATGATTATATGACTCGGTGGTGCAGTGGTAAGCATGCTCGCTTTGCACTCTGAAGGTCCGGGTTCGATTCCCAAGCCAGACAAGAAAACAAAATAACATTTTTAAGATGACAAAATTAATATAGGCAGAAATTTAAAATTCTCTAAAAGCGTACTTAAAACAAAAAAATAAATAATAAAATAAATAAATTAAAAAAATAGAAAAAAAAAATAAAAAAATATTTTTTTAATAATCCCAAGAACTATCGCGGAAATGATCTTCCAGAAGTGTCGCCGGAGTGGCTTCTAAGAAGTGACCCGGGCGTGGTTCATTTCTTCACAACGGAGGGCACTTCGGGGTGACTTCCGCGACTATCGCCACGACTGTTTTCATCGCCCTGGGCGACACGCCTAAGTCACTTCCGCGATAGTTTTTGCTTGCAGGGTACCCAGCAAGCATTTTTTATCGCCCATTACCCGAAGCAGTCACTCCCAGGCGATAGAAATACACATCCGAGATCTCGCATTCTAATTGAAGTAGGCACACCGTTCGGGAAGAAATGAACCACGTCCACGACACTACTTGTGAATGCCGCTTTCGAGACTTCCTAGAAGTACTTTTAGCGATAAAATTGGTTGTGACGAAAAAAACATTTTTTTTCGTTTTTCATTTTATCTGTTGTTAATCTTTTAATTTTTATTTTTTTACTATTCTAATTAATGTTCCAAATTACATACGTTTTTAAAGAACTATCCTTAGATGAAATTGCCATCTTCATTAATTTTTGTACTTTTAAAAATGTTATGTTGCCTGGCCTGGGAATCAAACCCATGACCTTAAGAATGCAAAGCGAACATGCTTACCACTGTACCATCGTACCTTATAAACACCAGATAGACTAAAGTCTTATATTAGTTTAAGGTTGTACACGCCTCAAATGAACGTAAACAATCGAAGTGTCTGCATTGACCAGAGAAAGTGTCTGCCCATGCGATAGTCGTAAGTAGTAGCATTGTTAGTGTAAAAAAGCAATAATAGAATTTCGATCTCCTTTTCTGACACTAGGTAGTTATTCAAGAAGTTCAAAAAGGGACAGCAATGCAATTGTTATTGTAAAATGATAAAGGATCGCTATTTTCTAGAATAGAAGTTCAGAATGCGATTACTTCTGATAGAGGAAGTGACTCACCCACTCCCAATTGCTGGCTGGGTAGGCGGCCATGCATGGCCAGCAGTTGTAATAGTGTTAGTAAATTTTGAAGGTTTTGCCAGCATATACAATGTTGCGCATATCAAAAGCAACAAAACCAGGATTACGCATTAATTCAATTTTTTGGATCCGCTACAATTCTTTAAAATGTAATATTTTGTGTCGAGGGGTTCTTTGTTACGTGCAGAGAGCTTTCAACAAGTTGTTTCTGTACTTTGTAGTTTGATGGGATAATAACAATATTGACTGATCCTTGAGAATGCGGAGTGCAAAACAAAAGCAACCACGGAATATTATTAAAAATTTTAGTGTTATCGGTTTTAATTAGCTGTACTTTTGACGTACATTTTTTCTGGCACGGTAGTGTTATTTTATGAAGAATTTGCATTTGTTATCCTAACAGGTTTGCCACTTCCTACCACTTTTCCCATGGTCTGGGGAAAATATCATAATACCCTCAAATCAAACATTTTTTTCCCTTATATAAAAATTTAAAATGTAAAATATTCATTCGGAAAGTGGATCAGTATCAACCGTTCTTATGTTTGACGGATAATAAAAAGTTAAACAACCGAATATTGGTAAACACTTTACATCCTTGTGTAAACCACCTGAGGCTGTAGACATATTGTGGCTAAAAATATTGAAGAAACTTTAAAACTGATGTGAAAAGGAACTTTCAAGAATTAGTGGGGCTCTTATTTCCAATATACCCACTAGATTAGTTCGCAGAAGATGTTTCGAAAACAATTTGAAAAGTTATACACTGACCAACAAACCAATGTCATACCCAAAGAAAACAATCCTTGATTTGTTGCTTTTGACATGCGCAACACTGTATGTGAGTATTTTATGCAGGATAGAAATCAAAACAATTTTGATTTTAGAAATGAAACCCTTTCAATCCGATGAATTTTGTTTATTGTCGAAGTAATCAACAAACGGCTTCTGAAAATAACAGATATTAAAAAAAATTGAAAACTTCAACTATAAATGTTTTAGAGGAAAATTTTTCATTTTTGGAAAAAGCAATGAAGGAATGCCACGCACTATTCAATCACACACGTACATAAGGGGTTCATCGGCAGCAGCATTTTGGCAGAAAATGTATGGGCCGCATTATAGGGTCGCAAATGGTTATTTCAATGCGTTACAAAGGAAAAAACCTAATATACTATGGTGAAATTTCCAGTGTCGTTATAGTAATGTCCGTCTGTCCCTCTGTTGTTATCACTCTAGTGCCCGCAATAATTGAGCTAGGACGCTATATTTTGGCAACAGAGATTCTTTTTTATCTATATCGGCCCACGTTTTGATACCTCCCGATTTTCGGTATATTGCAGATTATAGGTGCATTTTTGGCCATTTAAAATTTGAGGTCCCCAGTGATCACAAATCATTTACAACAAAATAGTTAACATTGGTCAATGTTTTGGTACAGCTCCCATATAACGATACCAGCTTTTTTCGGTATTTTGAACTAACTACCTGTAATATCCCATTTGTGATTCTTAGTGGTCACAAAATATCTCCAAAAAAATCGTCAACATACACGGTGCTCTTGAAACAATTTTAAATGGAAGGTACTTACACCTGGGAAGTTTTTGTGGATTCTGAAACTACAATGTTCATAGATGAGAAAAATCAAAAAATAAAAAAATCGCCGGAGCGCTTTTTAAATAAATCGCAAAAACTTCCCAGGTGTAAGCACCTTCCATTTAAAATAGTTTCAAAAGCACCGTGCATAGGTCTATGTTTTTGTATAATAATATGATAGTACCTACCGATTTTCGATTTTTGAGAATTTTAGATTTTAGCTTCATTTTTTGCCATTTTAGGTACCCAGTGGTCACAAAACTTTCCCACTAAAAATTCCAAACATATGTAGGTCCATGTTTTAGTATTGTCATATAACGGTACCGCCTGATTTTAGGTATTTTGCGTATAGACCCCACAAGATCTCCCGAGGTATTTTGAGGAGTTGTTGACACAACTTCACAAAACTTCTCCACGAAAAAATTTTAAAATCGGTTCACACTTTGATATAGCACCAATTTAAAGGAGAATTGAAGACCTTTTATGACGATATTTAGGCATTTGGGTATGCTTGGTCACAAAATATCTCTACATAAAATTGTGGACAAAAAACAAAATTAAACCTTTTAAAAGGTTTTTTTAAAATTGTTTGAGAATACATACTGTATTTTGGATTCTGAATGTTTAAAAACATCGATGTCTAAGTGGCATTAAACCTAGATTATAAAAAAGTGATATTCTTCAATTCCACTTATTTTTCAAATAAACCTTGACGTTGCGGAAGAGCCCATTCCTTTCATAAACGAAAGGAAACTAGTTGTTCCATTTTACTTCAATATAATAAGTTCGACACTGCCGGTCTTAACGTGTTCTAAAGAATTCCTTACTTTTTCAGCGTTCCATACGACTTGGCATGTTTCTACGAAAGTACCCAGTGGGAAAATGTAATCAATGGGAATCGAACGGGTAATACAGAGCCACTATGTTTTATTGATTACCGAATACATTATTCGTAACACGGTACATGTCCTAGGAAAATAATATATTTCCTTTATGGTATCCATAGAAAGCATAGTGTAATCTATGGATTACAATATATTCTTCTATAGTTCATTAGGAATATCTAATATAATTTTTAAATTAGAATGCATCGTATTATTTATGTATGCACATTTTTTAATATTAAAATTAGACACAATTTCTTTTGATTAATTGTTATTTATATTCATACATAAGTATAATGATTTTAAACACAATTAAAAATCTATAATGAAAATACATAAAACAAAAATAAATTTATTAATTATTCTATATTATTAAATAATAACAGTTAAATAATTTAAAATAATACGATTTTTGTCTGCAAAATTTCAGTTCTCTTTCAATTCAGCCAATTTCTCAAAGTTTTTTTTCTTGTTTGCTAATAATCTTCCTTAAAGTATTTAAATAAATTTTTTAAAGTTGCGTTTTCACTGCAACACGACAAAAACAAAACTGAAAAATTTTTGTAGTGACATGCAAAGGCGTCGGCAGATAACGGGACTACAAAATAAAAAAGCAGTCGAAAAAAACTGAAACACTGCATTCCCTTGTCGTATCCTTTAGGAATGTAATAGGTAATTAATATGGATTTTTTGTCAAGTAGAATTACTCGCTCGATTCTTTAGGATAACTTTTAGAATATGTCTTCTATAATGTATTTAATAATTTTACTTCTTGTCCAATATAATTCTTTTCTCGATTCTTACGGATACGTTATGTAACGTATTGGTTATAATGCATAAAAAAATATATATAAAATATATATGTTCCCAATTTTCCCACTGGGATGCATTGACAACAGTGTTTGTTCAAATTGTTGTTGTTGTGTGCCGAATGCTGCTATAGAGCAGACATGACCAAAAAGAGAACGGAGAAAATGTGAATGTATTCAAAATATTGGCAACTTATAAAAACTTCGAACAAATTTTTTCGGCCCATAATTTTCCTAAAAACGGCCCAAAACGACCTAAAACGGCCCAACATTAAAAATTAAAACAAAAATATATATTTCTCATAGATACCTTTTATTACTTTTAGAAAAATGGAAAAAAATATTGCCTATTTTTACGTAAAGGTAGTATGTCGCAAAAAATTGTCTGAGATATAATGATTGGAAGGCAACAATTTATTGTGATTTGAATGTAGCATATAAACTTTAAGCGCGTGTTTCTCGAAACGGCGTTTTTGAAGTCGGTGCCACCGATAGCTCTAAAGCGAATTGACCGATCTTCATATGACCTTATTATATTATTCATGTGAGCTTATTAAATACATAAAACGCTTGCCTTTAAGCGATACAGATTAAATAAATTATTTTGCACAATTTTTTGACAAAAACAGTCAAATTTTTTTCGGTAAAGTCGAAATTTTGTCTTTGACAGCTCAATTTGTTTTTAAGAATATTCTTTTTAAATTCTGTTTTATTAGGTTCCTAAAACGCTTACAAAATATACTACGAGCGGCCCATCCGTTTTCGAGCTATCGTTGGCACCATTTACCTCAAGAATATGCACTATTTTTCAATAACAACAATTCCAAAGGTATTATAAGATGTGTTCTTTGAGATGAAAGAATGTATAGTTTCGCCGAGTCTTAGCAAATTCCAATCTGTTACTATTAAATCGGGGTCACATTCTACAAGTCTGGGAAAATGTAATACCTGGTTCATAATAGGCAAAACTTCGTTTGAGGTTACCTTATATGGAGTTATTGTATTTAGTAGTTTAAGGGCCATTATTACATCCTTTCTTTTATTATTGGATGGATTTGAAAACTCAAAAAAAAAATTTGCATGCATTAAAAGTGTAATTTTCACACTAAACGTTAATACAAAGAAGGTCCTCCTTCAATTTTAGTCATTACTTTCAACTTTAAGTTAGCCGAAACGCTATAAATCTGTACGCAAAATCCAAACTATAACAAAAGAAGAGTTGTAATAAAGGGGGGTATTTGGATCACTTTTATAGTCTATTCTCTTATTATTTTGATCTAGTAATTTAATATAAAACTCCAAAACAGCAAATTTTATTTCAAACTTTTCATTTTCTGTTAAGTAAGAGTGCGTACATGTAATTGTTTGTTTTGGTAAAAATTCATGTAACACCGCGAAGTATTCGTCGGAGACCCCCAATGCGGTATAACAATTTTCATATCTCGACGAGATAAAGCGATTTTGAGATGTGTGTCCGTCCGTCTGTCCATTATAAATTGTAAACACGCTCCAGGCCGCAATTATGGACCGATCATCACGAAATTTTGTATGGAGGTCGGGTTCAGATCAGAATAGAATCCTATTCTTATTAGTGATGATCGCGAAATATTTAGCGGGTGAAATGGAACTAAAACATAATATTTATCCAATTTTCTAGCGGCTCTGTAGGTCTCAATAATAGTCCGATCAACGCGTAATTTTAAATAAGGTATGAGTATATCACAAAGGAGAAGCTGGCAATTTGAGATGGCGATCGGATAATATTTAGAGGGTTAAATGGACCAAAACTTTTGTGTGAAAATTGTGAAAATTTTTAATATACAGCTTATATCTTAATTCCTGGAAATGACATCCCGACAAGTGAGATATACTTGAAAGTGGAACGCTTGACCTTTCAATTAATGCCAATTATGTTGGTGTGCATGATCAGATAACAGAGTTACAGCCTAATATATTCCGTTATTTGTTTGTAGTGTAATAATAAACTCGCTAGAAGTCGCAATTATACATCAATAGTCACGAAATTTTGCACCGGGTAAGAGTATAGGTCGAAAATATGCCTACAATTTTGAATGATGATCTGATATTCCTTAGCAGGTGAAATGGACCATTACTTTTGTATGAAAAATATAAAAATTTTATTTTTGGTCGATATTTTAATTCCTTAAGAAAATATATATTTCGCAAAGTATATATAATGGGTTCTGTGTAGAGAACCACATTTTTATCCCATGCTACATATTGTCTCTCGAAAAGTTTAGGTAACACCACGAAATATTCGTCCTAGACCCCTTATTTGGTATGCCAAAATTCATATCTCGACGAGATAAAGCGATTTAGCAATCTGTGTCCGTCCATTAAAAATTGTAAACAAGCTTAAGGCAGCAATTATGGACCGATTGTAACGAATTTTTTAAGGAGGTTGGGTTCGGGCCAGAATAGAAATGATTAGTTTTGGTATCTCTGAGAGACTCTTTTCGCCAAAAATGTTTTACAATCGATGAATACGAGTTTCACCCTTTCAGACTTCGAAGTGTTAACATATTATATATAGTATGACTGAAATTCTTAAAAATGAAGTGTTTTAGGAGGGATCCCATAATGTCGACCATTAAAATTAATTTACGTGGAAGCTGTGTTGACATCAATGTAGAAAAATGGGTAAAAATGGGTTGAAGCCAACAAGTTTTTTATGCTCCCTTCCGATTTTTGGCTTAACCTTACATTTTATAGACCTATGTCCGAATAAAGACCCAAAGAATTCTCCATGGGCAACATGATACTAATGTATAATATCCACTGCATCCACCTAAAATTGGGTGCCACCGTGGTGCAATGGTATGCACACCCGCCTTGCACGCAGAAGGTCGAGGATTCGATTCCCCGGCCAGGCAACATCAAAATTTTCAACGGTGGCAAAATACCCCTCAGTAATGTTGGCGACATTTCCTGAGTATTTCAGCCTTGTAAAACTTCTCTATAAAGTGGTGTCGTAAGACACGCCGTTCGGACTCGGCGATAAACAGTAGGTCCCATATCATTGAGCTAATATGTATCGGGGTGCACTCATTGATATGAGAGAAGTCTCCCTTGTCCCGTCTGGGATGTTTGTGGAACAATTATATATATATTATATCTACCTAAAATTGATGCTGACATTTTGAAGTCGGAATTTCGGGGTTTTTGAATTTTCTTAATAATCCGGACGTTGAACAAGATAATATTCAAAACTCATAGTAGGATTGTAGAATTCGGGATTTTACGTCGTTTAATGTATATATATGTCATGAGTGTGCTCCGTACAGCATCCTAGTAATTGATGACTAAGAGGTAAAATTTGATGCGTGAAATTTCTTAAAAAACCTATTTTTTGCGTGTTAAATTTACTACACGCAGAAAAATTTATGTTAGAAATATGTTTGGATCCAAACAAATATATGTTTGGGACCGGTTGCAAACAAATATATGTTTGGATCCAAACATAATATGTTTGGGTCCAAACAAATATATGTTTGCAACATTTTGTAACATATCTCAATTTGATATGTTTGGGTAAAACATATTTTTTATGTTAGAACATTTTTTTCATGGGTGGAGAGGATGTTTGTCAACGAGAGTAATAACAGTGCTCTCGCGGCTGTGGAATGCTGTTTTATAATAAAGAGTTGTGTGTATTGTATAATAGAAGACGTAGAAGCGAAGAAGGGGGCTTTGGTGGCATGTATGCGTCAAACTCGTGTGTTTCTTGTTTTGTTGTTGTTAACCAACTTAGCAGGCGAAGAAGAAAAGAAGAAATGATATGAATTATATTTTTTTTCTTTCTTCAGTGTTTTAGTTGCCGTTGTAGAGTCAAGACGGTGAAGTGAGTGAATAAATCAGTGTTTTGTGTTTCCTTAAAGAAATTGTGCTTTTTAGTAAATTAAATGCCCAATACATTTTATAATTGAATCGGAAAGTTGAATGGAATTATTTTATTGGACAAGGAAGAAATCGCCTTTAATATTGGTAATTACATACATACTTATGTATATTTGAAATATGGCATATCCATATTTATTTAATACATTACATAATCATTTAATTCTAGATGCCGATTCCCCGCTGATGATTTCAACTATGAGGACAATTTGTTTTATTTCACAACTAAGGAGAAGCGTTCAACTACGTTTCTATATATTTTCCTTTTTAAAAGTGTGACTATTTACAAATTATTTCAATCAGTTTTTCTTTTATTAAAGTGTGTTATGTATTTGTTTGGAATGTTGTATGTTCCTATGTGTTTTTTGTTCTTTTGCCTTTCAATAAAAAACCACAACATTTGTGTGTATACTATTGAGATTCTCAGTGAGTTCCTACTGAGAGCAAGTGAGCACACATTATAAAGTGTTTTACATTGAATTTTACGCTCCCTGGCTCTCAGTAAGCGCCCACTGTTGCATGTGTTTGTTTTTTTTGTGCCTTTGGGGTTTGTATTTTTTTGCACACAAACATATAAAATGTTTGCACCCAAACATAAAATTGTTTCCACTCAAACATATCTTTGTTTGCACCCAAACATATATATCTTTGCACCCAAACATAAATATCTTTGCACCCAAACATATATATGTTTGCACCCAAACATATATTTGTTTGGGACTGTTGCAAACATATATATGTTTGCAGCAAAATATGTTTGGGACATATGTTAGAGAGGCCGTTTTTTTTGCGTGTAGTGTCATTCAATTTCCTTTGAACCCCGCGTGAATTTAGTTTTTTAGTTTATTTGCGAAAAAGCATGCCATAAATTACAGAGATATGCGAGTAATATGGGTCTTTTACTGAAAATAGAATGTGGAGGCACATCCGCGGTTCTTGAAGAATCTATTTGAAATAGGCGTATATTGACCAAATCGTATGCACATTGCGCGACTTTTACCCACATTAAGGTTTTTTGCATTGTGTGATGCAACTGACGGCACACTTTGGCCGCTGAGTGAAACACCGAAATATGCATAAATATTGAAAGAGATTTATTCGCTGTATCCAAAAGCGGATGCGCATCAACTGATTTTAGCTAATTCGCGAATAACAGGCTTTTCAATTTTCACATTTTTTGAATGATTGTAATTTCAATATTACTCTTAATTCCCTATCCTTATAAGTTATCACAAGTAAGCAAGTAAGCTTTCATGATAGTTAACAATATTTCTTGATGAAGTTTTACCAGTATACAATAATTATTGTATGGTGCATATTTTAGCGAAATAGTTCGAGAACTGCCAATTTTTTTTCTAACACTGTGAACCGACATTTTGGGGCAGAGATATTCCCTTTTGGGGATGAAAGCCCTTAGTGAGTATATTTACGTACGACTCTCATTGACATCTAATCGATTTTGTCGTGTTTTCATGATCATTTTTGAGATTTACTCTGTTTTGGCTCAGAAAAAAAATATGTTTTGTGTTTTGGTATATTCGAACAACCAATAAATAACGAATATACAAAAACACAAAACATAGTTTTTTCTGAGCCAAAACAGGGTAAATCTCAAAAATTACCATGAATACACGACAAAATCGATTATGTAGTTGTCAATGAGAGACGTACCTAAAATTTTCTGAGCGACATTTTTGCAAAACACTTCGAAGCTGAAAAACGTCATCTTACGGTACTTCTATAGCGGTTCTTAAAATAAGGGACGAATATGACATTGAAGGAAGCGAGTTAGAAGGTCGAAATGCTCTACAAAAATAATACTCATTCGATTTGACTGCGGACATGTCATCTCATAAATAGGCTAAAAGAACAGTTAACAAAGATATGACGCTAATTTCAGATGCCTTACAGGGACTTCAGCAGAAACTTCATCACGCCATAACTCGGAAGTTCGACTCACGGCGGATCTGTTCTTCGGGATTCTTAATATACTTACTAAGAGCTTTCATTCCCAAAAGAATTTATCTCTGCCCCAGATTTTCATCTCAATTTTGTGTCACAGTGTAATCAAACCAAAAAATATATTTGGAACAATATTCTAAGGGCCATTATTATATGTCTTCTTTTACTATTGGCTGGATTTTAAAATGCAAAATAAACTAATTTTCAGTCATCAAAAATATAATTTACACATCAAAAGTTAATGCCAAGAATGTCCTCCATGAAATTTAATGAACACATTTATCTTTCAGTTAACCGGAACGCAATAAATCTGTTCGGAAATCCAAACATTAACAAAAGAAGACTTATAATAATGGTGGTAATAACAATAAGTTTTTCTTTTTTATCTCTATAAATTTTGTTTCATATTTTTCTATGCATTGTTTAGATTTTGTAGTATTTTTAATTTATTTTTTAGAGGTGTGTAGAGGCTCTGGGGCAGGATAATTTGCATTTACTTCAAGATTTTTTTATTATTTAAATTTAGTAAATATTTAAACATCTATGAATATATATACATACATATATGGAATGCTGTTAACGATTTATGCATAGTTTTTCTCATAAAAACACATAAGACATTTTTAAATATTTTTTTGTCTATAACATTTGAGCGCATTGGCCGATTTTGTGAACGCGAACGAATTTGAAACCAAAATTTATTTCTATATAGCAAAATATTTATTTCTATATATATAGTGCAGGCGAAATAATAAATTTTCGGAAAATTTAGCTTAAATCCTCAAAATACTGAGAATCGGGAGGTACCAAAGTACCAAATTACAGCTAAATTAGTAGGAAAATGTGGCTTAAATACTCAGGAAGGTTCCGCTATAAGGAGGCTATTCATAACATTAGCCGATATTGTTCGTATTCATCAAAAAATGATGCTACAGCATCTTCTGGTCAAATACAAAATATCTTAGATTTCAAAATTAGCAAAAGAACGATTCACAGAAGAATGGTAGACGCCGGTTTATTCAGTCGACGACCAGCAAAAAACCTTTTATATCAACAAAAAATGAAAGAGCCAGACTGGAATTCGCCAAGACCCATTTGTACTGGAGTGTCAAAAATGGTGGACTGTGCTGCTTTCCGAAGAATTTATGCTTAACTTAAAGGATTCAGATTGCAAAAGGCGTTGACCAAATGTACAACGGTTAAATCCTAAATATTGCAAAGACACTGTAAAACATGGAGGCGGAACATAATGGTCTGGAATTTTTTCTCGGGGCAACTGATTTCGTAATGTATCAAAAGGCGTGATGTTGCCTTATGCTGAAGAAGAGATGCCACTTAAATTGACATTTCAGGAAGATAACGAGCCAAAATATGTATCGAAAGTGGTTAAGGAGTGATACCAAAACATTTCGACAGATGTGCTCCATTGGACTGCCCAATCCCCTGATCTTAGCTATCGATTGGGACGAAGATCAACGGAAAAAATTGCAAAACCAAACAAAATTTATTTTTATTTGAAGCCGCAAAAATAGCCTGGGTAGCAATATCGCCTGCAATAATTTAATATCCTCTATGTCTAAAATGTGAGCTTGTGTTATCCAAAATAATATTAATATTAAATATTAATTTCAATAGTTTTTGTTGTAACTCGAATTGGGAGGTGCCTTAGTTATGTTTTTTTAATTTGAACTTTTGTTTATTAAATTCAGATGATGGGAGCTACAATCAATTCTAGACTAGGCTATTTTTTACCCATCGAACGTCAATTGTCGTCTCGAAATAAAAGAGTGACAGTTTTTTGTTGGTCTGCTTATTACGAGGGTCACTAAAAAACCTTCTGGCCTAGGCAACACGCAGTGTCGCCAGGCGTCATTTGACATTTCTTTTGGAAAGTTTGACAGTTTTTAGCCTAAGTGTACTCAGGACAGTGTTACATACGACCATGTGTTGTGTTGTTTACTGTGACTTGAAAAAATCACTTTGCATAAAAAAGTGAATTTACTGGTGAACATTTTGGTCCGATAATTTTTCACAACTTTCGACGTGGATAATCACGGCAAGAGTGGATCGATCAAATTAAATCTTTGTATGCCGATAAAGGACCATCCTATAGCACTATGAAAACCGGATGAATGAATTTAATCGTGGCCGACACTCGCCAAAAACATGAAGTTCGTGATGGTCGTCTAAAAACGGTCGGTGTGCTAGACAAAATTAAGCCGAGCGTGAACGGATAATGCAAGGTGGCCATGTTATGTACCGTAAGATAGAGGCATCCTTGGGCATTTATTAAACCAACTAAATTTGATATTGCATGAACACTTGGCGCCAACAATGGGGGTTTTCTCGTCGGATCCCATGTTGGTCGGTACAAGAAATTTCAAAAAATACGCGGTGCTTCAAAGACCGTTCTTTAAAAGACGTTTATAAAGTGGATCCAGGTGACGAATCATAAAACTATGCGTATGAATCCGAAAAATCGCAGCAATCGCCAGTAGATGCTGTAAAAGCGTCCAAAAACCATGTTTTGGAGGTGCCTCAATCAAGCCACTGTAAACAACCCATCACATGGTCGTATGTCAAAGTACAGTTAGGCTAAAAACTGTTAAACTTTCCAAAAAAATTTCAAATGACGCCCGGCGACTCTGCAAGGTTTTTAGTGACCCTCGTACTGCAAAACCAAACATACAACCGTGCCACTGTTTCTCAATCAGAACATCGGTGGCGTTTTTATATCCTCCGCCACAATATGGAGGGTATAATTAAATTTGTCATTCCGTTTGTAACACATCGAAATATTCATTGGAGACCCCATAAAGTATATATATTCTTGATCAGGGTAAAATTTTAAGTCGATATAACCATTTCCGTCCATATGTTGAAATCAAGATACAGATCGCAATTTTTATATAAAACTTTGTAATGTGATATAGCAGTTTGTATTACTCGTAGGATGTTTGGTATTGCAAATGGGCTATATCGGTCCACGTTTTGATTATAGCCCCCATAGAACGGTACTACCAGTTTTTCGGTATTTTGAAATGGCTAAAAATTTGTTTTTAGTCTTCGTGGTGGTATAAAACCTTCCCCCAGAAATGTGTCGGTACAGGTCCACGCCTTATTATACCTCCCGATTTTGGTTATGGCCACAATAATCCATCGAAATGGCTGACATTTTGTATTTAGTTTCGTTGGGGGTGCAAAATAGAGCTGGCAAACCATCGATATTCCCAACATTAGATATTTTCGACATAATATTTTAAAATATCGATTGAATAAAGAATAAACAATTGTTTTTATTTTATAAAAATATTAAAAAATGCATTTTACTATTCCGAAAAATGTGCACGTGTAACTACGGACTTACTTTCTCAAACACACAAAACCGAAAAGCAGCGAAATTTCTGTTTATTTCAATGAATTTTAGGTTGGGGGTTTTGTTCCGATAATATCGATAGACAAAACTATCTATCGATATTTAATTTTTAAAAAATAATCGATACTATCGATAGTGCCATCGATTTTTTGCCAGCTCTAGTGCAAAACATTCCACCTGAAATTTTTGGTATAGGTCCACGCCTTCATATTGCACCCATAGAAATGTACCTCCCGATTTTCGGTATTTTGAAGGTTGTGGCTTCAATATTACAGCGAAATGGCTGAAATTTGGTATATTTAGCCTTCGTTGGTTAGGAAAGTTTTTCTCCCCCGAAATTTGTTCGTACAGGTCCATCCCTTCATATAGCCCCCATAGAACCGTACCTCCTGAATTTCGGCATTTTGAAAGTTAGCCACATTGTTATACCAAAATTACTGGAATTTGGTATTTAGTCTACTTTATAAACGAAAGATAACTATTACTTCAATACAATACAAGATAAGTTTTACTTCACTACAACTCGTGGCGCAGAGTAGAGTTTTTATTGGGATAGCTGTAGCAATTTTGTTTTTACAAAATATTCTGGTTTATCATTAAATATCAATAGGATTTTATACATCGTTTTTGTCGCGGGCTCAACCTTTTTAATGGCCAACATAAAAAAAAATTGAACACCACTATTTTCATATCCCTTTAGTTTTGTATTTATTTTTAAGTACAGAATAAGACCGTCAATACCATCGAAAGTCAAATCGATTGTTCGAAAAGAAGACCGAATAAATAAAACGCACTGAAGATTGATTTGAAAGTCACTAAAAAATTGCTTCGATTCCAAACAAAAAGGAATATCTTCGTTGCCAAGCATTTGTCACAAAACAAATCGTAAATGGATCCTGTATCACAGGATGCTTAACGATGAGATGAGCTGCAAAACAAATTGTTCGCATTTGTTTGTTGTTATTATTTTATTGCATCTAACGGTAGTACGGTACCTACGTATTCATGTCATCCATTCAATCACACAATCGCATGCCATATTATTTATATGGTTTACTACCCACATCGTTCGTTTTGCTTTGCATTCTTGGAAAGACAAAAAACCACTTTAATTTGAAATATTCGTATTTTTCATTTAATACCCACTTGTCAGTCATACCTATTCTAGCGGAATGCGTTTATATAAGAAACGAATCAATAGAAAGAAAATCGAATATAAATAGTTGAACGGTATTTGTGGAATACTGTGAAATAAAAGAAAAACCAAGAAGAATTTCTATTGTTTCAATTACTTAAATATGGAATAAATATAAATAAAAACAAGTGAGCCAAGGCTATAGTCGACTATGTGATACCCTACACCACTACCCCTGTGCATAAGCTTCTGCCTGGTAAAATTCAAACTATTAAAATTGGGATAGCTTAACGCCTTTGCTCTGAATGTCTTCATTAATACAGGTCAATTTTGTTGAAACGCATTTAAGTGCATCGTCAGTACAACTCAAATAAAAAAATGGAAGAATGGGATGTACGCCAACCATCAATAGGCTACGTTGTCTTTGAGACCCCCATCAACCCCCAAAATTTCCTGAGGATCCGATCAAAATTCCGACCTGTAGTTTGATTTCACAAAAAAATTGAAAAAGGGATGCATTACCGACTATTGCGATATCTCTGTTGTTTGATCACCTATGACAACCTACTTCACATCGTTGTAAAGGTGATATTTTCTACTTTCCTTGCCAGCTTTTGCTTTCGATAAACCTCATACAGAAGAGAGATATTCGCTTTGAAATAATATTTTCTCCAAATAAGTTTTTTTTCACATTTTGGACCCCTGAATAATATCCGACCATTAACAAAATTGCGACGTGTAGCGTGATTACAAAAAAAATTAAAAAAATGGGATGTATTACCGACTATTGCGATATCTCCATTATGTGGCCACCTACGCCAACCTATTTTACATTATTGTAAAGATGGGATTTTCTACTTTCATAATCAGACTTTGTTTTTGGAAGGTCCCCAACCAAATCTGTAATATTCGTCATTATTATTAAATTCGCAAGAATGAAAGTTGTGTTCTATTAGCGGCTATTCCGATATCTTCGTTGTTTGATCGCCCACGGCAACCTACGTTACATCGTTGCAAAGGTGATATCTTCTACTTTCATTAGCACCCCCTTATAGAAGTGGAAATATTCGCTTTGAAATAAAATGTTTTTTTTCTCAAAATAAGTTTTTTGCCCATTCCGACCCCTGAATATTATCAGACCATCACCAAAATCAATAGGCTTCTTCCTACGTAGGACCCCCATTAACCCCCAAAATTTGGTGACGATCCGATCAAAATTGCGACCTATAGCGTGATTACAAAAAAATTGAAAAATGGGATGTATTCCCCATTATTGCGATATCTCCACCTACGCCAATCTACTTTGCATCATTGTGAAGATGGGATTTTGTTGTAACTATTTATTTTGTGTCTGCAGCGGGAGAAATAAAAGACGATGTGTTGCTTGGTTGAGTGCTTTATTACTCGGAGACAATTTTCAACACCAGAATTTCTGTTGATATAGAAAGGATTTGAGCCAATTTTTGGCACCCTACGTCAATTGGTTCGCAGATAAATAGTTTTTACCCAATACTTAGGTGATTACTCGAAACCGGGGTACCTTATATGGGGGCTACAAGAAAATGTGGACTTACGATGATAAATTTTTGCAAGGATATATCCTACACATTGAGAACTCACTGTATTACTCACAATATTACCGCCTATTGTAATGACTCTAATATTTGATCATCGTAACCAACACATTTAGTATTGATTTAAAGATCAGATGGTCTAATTTCATTATCAGATTCTCCCCTTGAAATATGTCCTATAAAAGCAGAGATATCCACCATGGAAAAAAATTCCACAAATTGCAAATTGGGGTACCTTAGCGTCTTTCTATACCGCTAATATTTTACCACTTTTGGTAACGCACGTGGGGACAGTTTAAAGCTCAGAAAGTCTTCTTTCATATTGGTCACTTTTGTTGAAATGCACTAAACCAAAACTGTGATATTCGCCATTACAATTAATATCCAGAAAATTGAAAATTGGTATCGATTAGCGACTATTGCGATATCTCCGTTGTTTGACCCAGGGTTTCGGAGTCGAGGTATTTTTGGCTCGACTCCGACTTGGACTCCAGACGAGTTTTTTTCACGACTCCAGCTCCGACTCCGACTCCGGGTCGACTCCAAGAGTGAATTCTTATACCACTAAAAATGAATAAAATGTGCACAGATTTTTAACCTTTTCCTATATTTTGGCCTATATAGGCTTATGTGTTAGTTTTTCCTTACATATTCATTAGAAAGGGCAATACAAATCATAAGGACTACATGGAATAAAAATTATAAGCAATTCATGACCAAGTTTCAAACTGGATGTAAGCCAAAATTTTAGTGTGCTTAGCCTTAAAAGGAGACACCCAGACAAGCTCAATAAAAGCAATTTTTCATGATTTTTTCCGAGAAAACTGCGTAAACTTTTGGCAAATTTTTTTCTTCATCTGAAAGAGAAAAATATTTCGAAGTTTTGAGGCCGTCTACGAAACCCTGTTTTTATTAAAGCGATTTGCGGTGCCAAATCTAGCTCGAAAACTAATAAACAAATTGTCATATATTTTTGTGACCGATTTCTAGAAAAACACACTTTATATGCTGCGTACAAAATAAAATAAATTGTTCCCATCCAACGCTCATACTAAGGCAATATTGCTCCGATCGACTTAAAAATTTGATCACATATTCTAGGCTATTTATACTTTCTACTTTTTTCTGAAATTTATAAATAGGTATCACCCCTTAAACTAAAATTCAGCGCCCACATTTTGAACTTTGGTGTGGAGTGGATAATGTTATTATACCCTCCACCATAGTATGGAGGGTATATTAAGTTTGTCATTCCGTTTGTAACACATCGAACTAATCATTTGCGACCCTATAAAGTATATATATTCTTGATCAGGATAAAATTCTAAGGCGATCTAGCCATGTCCGTCTGTCCGTCTGTTGTAATCACTCTAGCGTCCGCAAAAATTGAGATAGAGTGCTGAAATTTTGCACGCGAGGGTATTTTTTCCATAGGCAGGTCAAGTTCGAAGATGGGCTATATCGGTCCACTCTTTGGTATAGCCCCCATATAACGGTACCTCCGGATTTGAGGTATTTTGACGTTCTTCGCCACATTTGCAGACCGAATTAGCTATAATTTGGCACTTAGGGTTCATAGTGATCAACAAACTTATATCCCAAAGGATATGGGCATAGGTCCATGTTTTGGTATAGTCCCCATATAACGGTACCTCCCGATTTTCGGTATTTTGAGAATTTTAGCCACAATTTTTAACCGAACTACCTGCAATTTGACATTTGAGGTTCTCAGTGATCATAAAACATCTACACGAAACATCGTCAACATAGGTCCATGTTTTGGTATAGCCCTCATATATCGGTACCTCCCGATTTTCGGTATTTTGAGAATTTTATCTACAATTTTTTACCGAACTAGCTGTAATTTGCCATTTGAGGTTCTCAGTGGTCATGAAACATCTCCACTAAACATCGTCAACATAGGTCCATGTTTTGGTGTAGCCCCCATATAACGGTACCTCCCGATTTTCGGTATTTTGAGAATTTTAGCCACAATTTGTAACCGAACTACCTGCAATTTTACATTTGAGGTTTTCAGTGGTCATGAAACATCTCCATCAAACATCGTCAACATAGGTCCATGTTTTGGTATGGCCCCCTTATAACCGTACCTCCCGATTTTCGGTATTTTGATCATTTTAGTTACAATTTTTAACCCAATTAGCTGTAATTTGACATTTGGGGTTCTCAGTGGTCACGAAACATCTCCACGAAACATCGTCAACATAGGTCCATGTTTTGGTATAGCCCCCATATATCGGTACCTCCCGATTTTCGGTATTTTGAGAATTTTAGCTACAATTTTTAAACGACCTAGCTGTAATTTGCCATTTGAGGTTCTCAGTGGTCATGAAACATCTCCACTAAACATCGTCAACATAGGTCCATGTTTTGGTATAGCCCCCATATAACGGTACCTCCCGATTTTAGGTATTTTGAGAATTTTAGCTACAGTTTTTAACGGAAATAGCTGTAATTTGACATTTGAAGTTCTCAGTGGTCATAAAATATCTCCAACGAAACATCGTCAACATAGGTCCATGTTTTGGTATAGCCCCCATATATCGGTATCTCCCGATTTTCGGTATTTTGAGAATTTTAGCTGAATTTAGAGACTCTGTGGGCCATCAGGAATTAGCGTTATATCTTTGTTCACTGTTGCTTAAGTACTCTACAAAAACAACAAACAAAGATATAATGCTAATGCATAATGGCTTACAGGGTCTCTTGCAACAACTTCATCACGCCATAACGCGGAAGTTCGACTCACGGCGCATCTGTCCTTTGGGGTTTTTAATATACACACACCAAGGGCTTTCATCTCCAAAAGGAATTATCTCTGCCCTAACATTTGTGTTCACAGTGTAATTTAAGCAATAGTGGGAGGTAGTAGGAGTCTATCCATTGTCGAAAAGTTGTTACACCTAAAATTGTGAAAGGACCCTAATTATTCCATTTTAATTAAGACTTTTTTATGGTGGAGGGTATAAAAAGTTCGGCCCGGCCGAACTTAACGACTTTTTACTTGTTGAAATATTTGAGATATATTGTGTACACCACACAGCACGTAAGCAGATGGACGTTTTTTGGAACTGAAAAATTAGCAATCGATGAGATTTCGTGCATGCAAAATATTCTACAAAAATGTTGCTAGGAAAGTTTTATGTAGGGTCGGTCCACTAGGACAAGAAATCGATATTGTCATGTTTTCATTGTCCTTTATCACTTTTACCCGATCCTTTCTCATGAAGACTCTATGATTATGTATTTCATTGAATTTCGTATATGTTATTGATTGTGTGGAAAACTCGGATATACATGTACTATATCTATTCCTGGCGGACAGATCCGGTTATTTAAATGTCTACATCTAAAGCCATCATTGAGTATGTAATGAATCCTATAAGAAAGATTCGCCGTTTGTCAGACTTCTGAGTTATGGCGCGATGAATCTGTCGTTGAAATTTACCGAAATACATAAACATACGGTTTTTATACCCTCCACCATAACATGGAGGGTATAATTAAATTTGTCATTCCGTTTATAAAGTATATATATATTCTTGATCAAGATAGAATTCTAAGACGATATAACCATGTCCGTCTGTCCGTTCGTATGTTGAAATCAAGATACAGCTCGCAATTTTTAAGATAGAGCTTTGTAATTTGGTACAGAAGTTTCTATTACTCCTGGGATGTTTCGTATTGCAAAGGGCTATATCGATCCACGTTTTGATAAAGCCTCCATAGAACGGTACTACACGTATTTCGGTATTTTGAAGGTTATGGCATCAATATTCCTTCGTAATGGCTGAAATTTGGTATTTATATTGCTGAAATTTTGTATTAAGTCTTCTTCATAAACGAAAGGAAACTAATTGTTCCATTTCACTTAAATACCACTCGTGGTGGAGGTTATAACAAGCTCGGCCCGGCCAAATTTAAAGCCGTTCTTACGGGTAAAACTAAGGATAATGAAAACGTGACAATATCGAACTGGGAAACCTACATATAATATTCGGTGGAACATTTTTGTAGAAAATTTTATTTCGATTTTCTTTTTGAGTTTAATAACAAAATGGACATGGAAGGAACTGAGCTAGAAGGACAGCATATTCTACAGAAAGTTTCCTCACTCTATTTAACTGAAAACATGTCATCTAAAAATGATGAAACAATATCTCCAAACAGAGATATAAAACTATTTTCTCAATGATTGATGGGGGTCAATCAAAAAAATTCATTATGTCATAACTCAGAAATTTCAGCTATGGGATTTGGGGTTCTCAATTGGGGGCTTTCTTGACTTTCCATAGGGACCACAATGTCTTTAATAGAAGACAAGGATGACTTCTCATAAAAACAAGATGAGAATACCAATAGACCTTTGTGAGAAGACCAGTAAGACTTCTAACGAAAGAGGTTAAAGGTCCAATCTTAATTCGATTGTCATAGAACTTTACTTTTGTTTGCAAAAATTTAAAGAATCAAATGAAACAAAATAATAAGGATGAATAGTCTACACTTCAGAGGATAGTAAATATGCTGTGAATTGTCCTTTAACTTAGTATAATATACCGTTTGCATATATGTTTTCTTATACCTTTCTTTTAAAATAAATAATGATTAAAAAAATGTTCTTGTTCCAAATTTAATTTACTACAACGTGGAAAAAAAATTGCCGGAGTCGATTTATTTTTTTCGACTCAGACTCCGACTCCAGCAACATTGCTCGACTCCGAAACCCTGGTTTGACCACCTACGCCAATCTACTTTGCATCGTTATAAAGGTGAGATTTTCTACTGTCATGGTCAGGCTTTGTTTTTGGAAGACCCTCATTTGTCATTAGAATTCAAATCCCAAAAAATTAAAAATTGGGTTAAATTAGCGACTATTGCGATATCTTCGTTGTTTGACTACTACGCCAAACTAAATACTACTATCTTAACTTTTTCTCCAAATAGGTTTTTTGTCCATTACGACATCTGAATATTATCCGACCATCACCACGATCCGATCAAAATTGCGTGATTAAAATGTTTAGATGGACAGACGAACGGACGATGCGTTACTAACTTTTTGGCCAAAACCAAATTATAATACCCTCCCCACATAGTGGTTTAGGGTATAAAAACACATTAAATCGGGAGGTATGGTTATATGGTTTTTACTTGTTACTTATTATAATCGTTTATCAACGATTATAAAACTATTCTTTTATACAACTGAGTTTTGATAAAGCCGCCATAGAACGGTACTACACGTTTTTCGGTATTTTGAAGGTTATGGCATCAGTATTCCTTCGTAATGGCTGAAATTTGGTATTTATATTGCTAAAATTTTGTATTAAGTCTTTTTCATAAACTAAACTAAACTAATTGTTCCATTTTACTTAAATACCACTCGTGGTGGAGGTTATAACAAGCTCGGCCCGGCCAAATTTAAAGCCGTTCTTACGGGTAAAACTAATAAAGGACAATGAAAACGTGACAATATCGAAATGGGAAACCTACATATAATATTCGGTGGAACATTTTTGTAGAAAATTTTATTTTGATTTTCTTTTTGAATTTAATAACAAAAACGACATGGAAGGAACTGAGCTAGAAGGACAGCATATTCGACAGAAAGTTTCCTCACTCTATTTAACTGAAAACATGTCATCTAAAAATGATGAAACAATATCTCCAAACAGAGATATAAAACTATTTTCTCAATGATTGATGGGGGTCAATAAAAAAATTCATTATTTCATAACTCAGAAATTTCAGCTATGGGATTTGGGGTTCTCAATTGGGGGCTTTCTTGACTTTCCATAGGGACCACAATGTCTTTAATAGAAGACAAGGATGACTTCTCATAAAAACAAGATGAGAATACCAATAGACCTTTGTGAGAAGACCAGTAAGACTTCTAACGAAAGAGGTTAAAGGTCCAATCTTAATTCGATTGTCATAGAACTTTACTTTTGTTTGCAAAAATGTAAAGAATCAAATGAAACAAAATAATAAGGATGAATAGTCTACACTTCAGAGGATAGTAAATATGCTGTGAATTGTCCTTTAACTGAGTATAATATACCGTTTGCATATATGTTTTCTTTACCTTTCTTTTAAAATGAATAATGATTAATGAAAATATTCTTGTTCCTAATTTAGTTTACTACAACGTGGAAAAAATTTGCCCGGAGTCGGAGTCGAGGTATTTTTTTCGACTCCGACTTGTAACGACGGGATTTCTCCACGTGGGCTAGAATAGCTCGCCGGGGTTCAGCGGTTCGTACAGAAATTTATTTTGAATTTGTGTGAGAGAGAAAGAGAAAGAGCAGTCTGTTTTGTTGTTCTCTTAATCAAATTTTATTCAATGACTAAAGGATTTTATATAACAAATTCACTGATTTATTGTACATCTAAGAATATAAATTGTTACATGGAGAATAATGGTCCGCCGTCCACGGGTTATTAGATGGGTTCACTGGATTCGGGATACGAGACCTGGATAAGTACTCGTGGTGTGCAATGGGGAAGCCGGAGGGGTTAATGTAATCAGAGACCGGGATAAGTACTCTTGGTGGTGGAATGGGAAAACCGGGGGTTGATTTAACGGAGACTTGGATAAGTACTCCACGGTTCTCCGGGATACTGGGATGGCTCTTTCGGGTACCTAATGGGATTTCGCTACTAATAGGGTGAAGGAGCGAGACTCAAATACTACTACTAGCATATATAAATCAGGTTACGGATTGCGAGAGACCTTAATAAGTACTCAAGCACTACTGGGTTATGGGTTGCGAGAGACCTTAATAAGTACTCAGGCACTACTGGGTTATGGGCTGCAAGAGACCTTAATAAGTACTCAAGCACTACGGGGTTATGGGTTGCAAGAGACCTTAATAAGTACTCAGGCACTACTGGGTTATGGGTTGCAAGAAACCTTAATAAGTACTCATGCACTACGGGGTTATGGGTTGCAAGAGACCTTAATAAGTACTCAAGCACTACGGGGTTATGGGTTGCGAGAGACCTTAATAAGTACTCAGGCACTACTGGGTTATGGGTTGCAAGAGACCTTAATAAGTACTCAAGCACTACTGGATTGTGGGTTGCGAGAGACCTTAATAAGTACTCAAGCACTACAGGGTTATGGGTTGCGAGAGACCTTAATAAGTACTCAGGCACTACTGGGTTATGGGTTGCAAGAGACCTTAATAAGTACTCAGGCACTACTGGGTTATGTGTTGCAAGAGACCTTAATAAGTACTCAAGCACTACGGGGTCATTGGTTGCAAGAGACCTTAATAAGTACTCAAGCACTACGGGGTTATGGGTTGCGAGAGACCTTAATAAGTACTCAGGCACTACTGGGTTATGGGTTGCAAGACACCTTAATAAGTATTCAAGCACTATGGGGTTATGGGTTGGGAGAGACCTTAATAAGTACTCAAGCACTACTTCGAGGATAATCAAGGATAATCACAGGGCGAGAAGGACTTACCAAGGATGTCCGAGGATTTTTCAAGGAAGTATAAGGGATATTCAAGGATGTCGGCAGGATACTCACGGATGTCGGCAGGATATTCACGGATGTCGCCAGGATATTCAAGGATGTCGACAGGATACTCAAGGATGTCGGCAGGATATACAAGGATGTCGGCAGGATACTCAAGGATGTCGGCAGGATATTCCAGGATGCCCAAGGACTTTCCTGGAGATTCTAGTAGTTACCGAGGTCGATGTTGCTGCTTCGCTGGTCTGTTGCTGACTGTCCACGTTCTAAGTTAGGTCGCCCTTTTATAGTGGGAGCCAGGCACGTGTTCTGTGGTGGATTAACGGGACCTTGTTTACCAAATTTGAACATCCCAACAACACAGCCAGTGATCATCACCACATGGTAGTGATGACTGCTGCCTCGTTGTTTTTGGGCAATAACGGCGGATCTCTCTCTCTCTTTGTCTGTAGTGTGGCCTCAGAACACAAAAGTCGCTCACATAGGTTAAGATTAAGTTAATAAATCAAAAGAAAAACAATTCAATGTGACAACTTCAGTGGGTGTGGGCAAAAATGAACCCAGGTGATTTTTGGTCGTCACAGACTCCAGCAAAATTGCTCGACTCCGAAACCCTGGTTTGACCACCTACGCCAACCTACTTTGCATCGTTATAAAGGTGAGATTTTCTACTGTCATGGTCAGGCTTTGTTTTTGGAAGACCCTCAACAAGAGCTGTGATATTTGTCGTTAGAATTCAAATCCGAAAAAAATAAAAATTGGGTTAAATTAGCGACTATTGCGATATCTTCGTTGTTTGACTACCTACGCCAAACTACTACTACCGTGACTTTTTCTCCAAATAGGTTTTTTGTCCTTTACGACATCTGAATATTATCAATAGGCTTCTTCCCCTCCGGCAGCCCCATCAACTCCCAAAATTTCGTGACGATCCGATCAAAATTGCGGTCTGTAGCGTGATTAAAATGTTTAGATGGACGATGCGTTACTAACGTTTTGGCCAAAACCAAGTTATAATACCCTCCCCACATAGTGGTTTAGGGTATAAAAACACATTAAATCGGGAGGTACGGTTATATGGGGGCTATATCAAAACATGGACCCGACCGAACTTAACGACTTTTTACTTGTTACTTATTATAATCGTTTATCAACGATTATAAAACTATTCTTTTATACAACTGAGGGCAGCATAGGCAACAATTGGCATGTAATTTGACATTTAGAGGACCAAAAACTAAACTCGACATGAATTTTGTAATCATCTTGGAGATGTTATAATAGTATATCTGCTCTGATTGGGCCACGAACTGACTTATGCTGTGATAATAAACGTTCATCCCAATAGTTATTGTTTATTTCACTGTCACGCAAATAAATATTATTTATTATGATAAAATTAAAAGAAAGCAGTTTTGTCCGGGGTCCAAGTTGTGCTTTTTAAAGACTTCGATTTCAGGAAAATAGGCCCACTCCCAGAGGTGAAGAAAAGGAAAATCTTTATTTGAAATGTCTTTCTTTAAGCCGGCATATGTTTAATAGTTTCATACAACCAAATTAATAAACATACATGTGTGTGCAAAAGTTAACAGTAACTTATTTAATTATAAATACAAAATCTTCCATGAGCTTATCTTAATGGCACAGTAAAGCTAATAATTGCTCGAAATGATTTTGTAGGAATAATTTAGGTGCCTAACTTAGAGTTCATGTAGATATATAAATTCTCACAACATATATTAAAAAACAACAGCAACATAAAAGGAACAGATTAGAATGCTAACACAAACAATTACATTTAAGTCATTTTGACCGAAAACTACAACAATGTTGTATTCAACCAACAAAAAGCCTTATTATTAAATTTTGCCATGCTGTTCCAAATAGAGACCATTCAAGTTTGAGAGTGTTTGTGTTGGTCTCCAGTCCATTATTTTCAAGTTTGGCACAGATGCAATTGAAGGTAGTCACAAGTTACACTACCCAGCAAACCAATCGTACCGACATCGTAACGAAATCGGAACAAAATTCGGACGATACATCCGAAATCTGATCCGAAATCGTAACGATATCTTAACGAAAGTTGTATGAAGTGGTTGACATAATTTCGGAACGAAATGTCGGAGCGACATCGGATCGATTTCGGTCCGATTTCGTAACGAAATCTGAAGAAAATCCTTGGGAAATTCGGAAAGGAAATTTCTTTCCGACATTCGTTCCGAAATCGGAACGAAATCTGTACAAAATCTTAACTATTTCCTGTCCGAAAAATCGTTTAGAAATCGTAACGAAATCTGAACGACTTTGCTTCCGAAATTGTTCAGACTTGTCGGACATCAGACATTTGGTTTGCTGGGTAAGTACACTGCAACATGGATGTAAGTATGTGTGTTTAATGTGTGTATGTGTATACAAGTGAATGTTTGTGTCGGCTTAAGGATACAAGATGTACAATAAGTACATCTATGTACGTATGTTAGCATGCATGTATGCCTGTGTGGTGAATATGAAGTTTAAGAGATAAGAAAATTTTATTTTTTTAGAACACTATGACACCCTGACATATGATTTGTTCTTGTAGTCTGACACTGATGATGGTATTCTGTAGTTTCTGTTTCTGTATTGTTAAAGTTTACTTCTTAAGTTTAGTTTTTGTTTGTGCATTTATGTAGAACAACATCCGTACGATTTTCTCCAACAGGATGTAAGTGTAATAGTTGTTTTTTCTTCTTTTTTGCATGGTTTTGTATGTAAAATTGATATGAATTAGTATATATACATATCACGAAAAATTTCTAAAATTGTCTTTTCAATTTCAAAAAAAAAAAATCCCAAAAAAATTGTTGATGCTACATCAATAATTTTTGGTACATAGATTAAGAAAAAAATCGTCATTCAAAATCTGCTTTTTTAACTAACTTTGATCGTTGCGCGGGAAAGATATAGGCGTTTTAATAAATAGAAAAAATCTAAAAAATCGCGGCCTAATATAATAAGCTGTTATATCCTATTACTTTTACAGAATTTATACCCTTTACGATGATGGAAAATGAAATGAAATGTAGTAATGAATTCGCGAAAAATCGAATTTCTTACAATATTTTAGTAAAATTTAGTAAATAAAAATTTTTGACCACTGTGAACCCCTTAACTTGACTTCGAATTTATTTATTTCTTATCCGATTAGACTCAAATTTGGATCTAGACGTTTTAAGGGCAATTTTTTCGATATTTGGGGTCATATAAAAAACATGCAAAAAATATGCAAAATATATGCAAAAAATATGCAAATAGTTTTCAATTAAAGTTGAAAAATAGTTAAAAATCTTCAAAGTATTCTAAGTTAAGATTGTCGGTCATTTAACGTCGATTTTTTAGCAGACTATTATGTTATTGAAACCCCTTACGACAGTGTGGTGCAGGGTAAGAAAATATAGTTATATGTATATCGTAATGCCATGTTTTTGCAAAAATATACAATTTGATAAAATATAAAAAACGTTGCTTTACATTTATTTCTTATTTAAATTTACATTTATGTGGTTTTGGAGCCATCTGGCAACATCTGACTACTTGGAGAACGCATTGTTTCTGTTCTTCGTACTTTGTAATTAATTGGTTGTAATGTGTGATAAGCACGACTCCTCGCTCTGCTATGTCGTTCACAACTTTCAAGTTGTTTACCATCCTTTGCGCCTCCTGGTAGTTGATATTCTGTGGCCAAGTTGCAGAATCTCTAATGTTTAATGTCTTGAACAACAATTTTTTATTACGCCAGGTAGACCTCTTTCTAGAAATTTCTGCAGTTGCTCTTTTGTAAGTTTGGGTCGAATATTTCCAGAGAAATTTCCATCTTTGCTTTGTTAAGATTTTTGCCGCAGAGCGAGGAGTCGAGCTCATCACAGATTACAACCAATTAATTACAAGGGACGAACAACTAAAACAATGCGTTCTCGAAGTAGTCAGCTGTATCCTAATAGCTCCAAAACCACATTATGTCATTGAATAAATTTAAATAAAAATAACATGTAAACGACATTAGTTTTCATTCGAAAAATTGATATTATAGGAAGAAAAATGTTTTTATTGTGTTTTTACAGTGTTTTTTAATTTTACAGTGTTTTATTTAACTTGCTTCGGTCCGTTTAGTTCAAATCTGGTAACTCATTTTTAACACAGTTGCAGTTGACCAATCGAACTGAAACTTTGCATACTTTTCAGATTTAGATGACAATACATGAATATGGAATCAAAACCAATATTGGTCCATTTTATAGTGTTTTAACGGTGTTTTATTTAAATTGCATTTCAAATCTGGTAACTCAATTTTGACACAGTTGCAGTTGACCAATCGGACTAAAACTTTGCACAATTTTCAAATTTGGATGACAATACATTAATATGAGCACAATTGGAATATGTTAACACGTACTATTTGGCGACTTCGGCGACCCATATCTCTGGAATGGTTAAATCAAAGGTCATTCTGTTATTAACATTTATTGCTTAACAACAAAATACGTAAGTATTACTGAATTCGAGATAATAAAGTCAATGTTCCGAAAAACGCCTTAGGACGAAAATGGAGTCTATTGTAAAATAAAATATAATTTAAAAAAATTAAGTTTCAGTGTTTTTTTTAGAAATGCGTTGTTCATACGACGCCGATATTCGCCGTCAACACAGATTGGCCCGTAGATCTTTCGAAGAATTTTTCTCTCGAACACACCAAGCACTGCCTTATCTGCTTGAGCAAGTACCCATGCTTCGGAACCATACATTAGCACGGGTAGTATCAATGTTTTGTACAGTGTTACTTTTGTTTGACGAGTGGTGGCTTTATTCCTAAACTGCTTACTCAGCCCAAAGTAGCATCTGTTAGCCAACACTATTCTTCTTCGTATTTCACAACTGATGTTATTTGTTGTGTTTATGGCGGTGCCGAGGTAGACAAAGTCCTTTACTACCTCAAAATTGTAGGTACCAACATTCACAAATGGTGCGGGGTTTGTGGTAATATTACGCGTCGATACCATCAACTTGGTTTTTTCGCCGTTTACTGCCAGACCAACTTTAGCAGATTCTCTTTCGACTTTTGTAAAGGTGTCAGTTACTTCCTTTACCGATCGACCCATGATGTCAACGTCGTCGGCATAAGCCAGTGTATATCGTTCCATTTCTTTTGACCTTCGCGTCTCGTATGACCTTTTCCAGCAGGATGTTGAATAGATCACACGACAGGCCGTCTCCTTGTCTGAAACCTCTTTTGGTAATAAACTCTTCGGAGAGGTTCTTTCCTATTTTAACTGAGGATCTCGTTTCAGTTAATGTCATTCTACAAAGCCGAATGAGCTTTGCAGGAATACCAAAATCAGACATGGCTTGGAATACCTTTGACCGTAGAGGGCTGTCGAATGCTGCTTTATAATCGACGAAAATATGGAAGGTGTCGATCTGCATTTCTTGGGTCTTTTCCAGGATTTGTCTCAAGGTAAATATCTGGTCAATGGTGGATTTGCCAGGTCTAAAGCCGCACTGATAGGGTCCAATAATTTCATTGACCATAGGCTTTAGTCTCTCACACAATATGCCAGATACTATCTTATATGCAATAGGGAGCAGACTTATGCCCCTGTAATTGGAGCACACAGTCTTATCACCCTTCTTGTGGACTGGACATAGGATGCTCACGTTCCAATCGTCGGGTACGCGTTCTTCCTGCCAGATGTTGCTAACTAGCTGATGCAAACACCTTATCAGCGTGTCGCCTCCGGTTTTGAAAAGCACGGCTGGTAGGCCATCTGCTCCTGCCGCCTTATTATTCTTTAGCCGGTTTATTGCAGTCCTTACCTCATCTTGGCTGGGTGGTATACATACAATACCATCTTCTGTGATTGGATCTGTGGTATCTTCGCCGTCTTCACTGCTATCGGATACCAACAGTTTGGAAAAATGTTCTTTCCATATCCTGTTCCAATGTCCTGTACATCTCTATTTGTTCACACTCCCTCTTTTCCATCTCTCTCTTTTTCCTGCGGAAGAGACGTTTCTCCTCTCTCCTTTTCTCCCGATACCTCTCTCGTACGCTACGCGTTGCTACTGATTGTAAAGTAGCCATATATGCCTCACGGCACTCCTGGTCATACCATGGATTCTTTGGTGGAGGTCTCTGGTATTCAAGTACTGATTTTGCGGCAGTTTGCATGGAGTGGGCAATATTTTGCCATTGTGCTGATACGTTATCGGGACGAGAAGCGCTTTCATTAAGCAATTGCGTCAGCTGAGTGGAATATGCTGTGGCTATCTGTTGTGTTTGCAGCTTAGCGATGTCCAACTTTCGTGTTGTGTCTGTCCGTGCTTTATTTGCAACGTTAAGACGGGTACGTACCTTTGCTGCAACGAGGTAATGGTCCGAATCTATGTTTGCTCCTCGGAACTATCGTACATCCAACACGCTCGATGAATGTCTTCCATCTATCACAACGTGATCAATTTGATTTATTGTTCTTTGGTCTGTAGACAGCCAAGTGCCCTTATGAATATCGAGATGCTTAAATCTGGTACTGCTAACTACCATGTTTTTTTGCCGCTGCGAAGTCTATCAGCCTCATTCCATTGTCTGATGTTTCACTATGTAGACTGAATTTCCCGACTGTTTGTCCAAAGATATTCTCCTTTCCAATTTTGGCATTAAAATCGCCTAGAACAATTTTAATGTCATGGGCAGGACAACGGTCATATGGTTCTTCTAAGCGCTCGTAAAATATATCTTTGGTCTGTTCGTCCTTGTCTTCGGTTGGAGCATGAGCGCAGATAAAGCTGATGTTGAAGAATTTTGCTTTTAATCGAATTGTAGCAAGTCTTTCATTCACTGGGGTGAAGCTGGAGACCAGATGTTTTAACCTCCGACCAACTACAAAACCGCAACCAAACTCATGCTTTGTGTCATGGCAGCTATAATACAGTGCGTCACCTTTAGGTGTTGTTGTGACATCTTTCCCAGTCCATCGTATTTCCTGTATGGCAGTAATGTCGGCCTTGTACTTTTCAAGTACATCTGCCAGCGCGTAAACTGCACCTTCTCTATAAAGAGTGCGAACATTCAAGGTGCAGATTCGCAGATCATGGTCCTTAAAACGTTTGCGGGGGTCGTCAACTTTAGAGGGGTTTGTTTTTCTTTTCTTTCGTTTTTTCATAGTAGGCTGCTTTTTTCTAGGGGCCAAGTTTTTAACGTTCTTATGGGTGAACGCGCGGCACATGTTAGCTCGTTACTTTTAACGGGTGTTAAAGGCAGTTCCCCAGGTGACACCACGGGGAGGTCAGTGTCCACTTGGGATGAAAGAGGGACCAAGATAAATCCTGGGCTTTGCCATGTTAAAACCGGTCAGGACCGTTGCTTGGTATCTTCCATCCCCTACGTCACAAATACCTAGCTTAATTGTCACAAGTTTTATTGTTTTTATACCCTGCACTATAGTATGGAAGGTATATTACGTCTGTTTGTAAATCTTTGTAATTATCATATGCGACTCTGAAAAGGATATATGGGGATTTCTGAGTGAAATCCGACACTTTTTCGAAATGAGGTTTTTGATTTCCTTTATTTTGTGCTGTGGTAATGCTGTTTATCAGCAAAACAGTTTAGTATATTTTCCGGTTTTTTTTTTTTTTAGATTTAAGGTTCTAGAAATATAGCGCATTGAAAAAGTGTAATTCTCTAAAAACTATATGCAAAGAAATACCCATAACTTATTCAATATAGGTCCAAATAGAAAACATGTTTTTTGTATTTATTATTTTTTATCAGCTATCTAATAAAAAATAGGAAATTAAGTAAGAATGGCGTTAACTTGTTATACTCTCCACCATGAATTGTATTGAAGTAAAATTGAACAAATAGTTTCCTTTCGTTTATTAAGAAGACTAAATACGAAATTTCCGAAATTTCTAGCCTTCGAAATACCGAAATTCGGGAGAAACCGTTTTATGTGGGCTGTATCAAAACGTCGATCTATGCCCACAAATTTCTGGCGAAAATCAAGAGGTAGGCTTCTATGGGGGATATAGGAAGACGTGGACATATACTGAAAATTCTCTTCTGGAATATTTTATAACCCCATGGAAGATTCAATAAAAAATTTCAGTCTTTCCGTGGAATATTGACGTCACAATCTTTAGAATTACGAAAATCAGGTACCGTTCTATGGGAGCAATATCGAAACGTGGACCTATACCAACGAATTTCAGTCGGAATGGTGATTACCTCCATCGTAGACTAAATACCAAATTTCAGCCATTTCGGTGGGTTGTTGTGGCCACAACCTTCAAAATACCGAAAGTCGGGAGGTACCGTTCTATGGGGGCTATATGACAAATTCTTGGGGCAAAGTTTTATAACACCAATGAAGACTACATATCAAATTTCAGCCATTTCGGGATAATATTGAGGCCACAAGCTTCAAAATACCGAAAAGTTTGAGGTACTGTTCTATGGGGGCTATATCGAAACGTTAAACTATACCGACGAATTTTAGATAGAAAGACTTTTACCTCGAACCCACCTCGGTGGCTTGCTGTCGCCTTAACCTTCAATATACTGAACATCGGGAGGTACTGTTCTATGGGGGCTCTATGAAGGCGTGAACTTATATCGAAAAATTTCTGGGAGAAAGTTTTATTCCTGCAACGAAGACTAAGTACCAAATTTCAGCCATTTCTGTGGGTTGCTGTGGCCACAACCTTTAAAATACCGAAAATCGGGTGATACCGTTCTACCGACAAATTGGTGGAATATTGAGGCCAAAAGCTTCAAAATACCGAAAAATGTGTGGTGCCGTTCTATGGAGGCTATACTAAGGCGTGGACCTGTACCGACAAGTTTCTGGGGGAAAGTTGTATACCCAACGAAGACTAAATACCATATTTCAACCATTTCTGAGGAATATGAAGGCCACAACCTTCAAAACACCGAAACTCGGATGTACGTTCTATGGGGGCTGTATGAAGGCGTGACCTATGCCAAAAATTTTAGGGGAGAAAGTTGAATACCCCCAACGAAGACCAGATACCAAATTGCAGCCATTGCGATGGATTATTGTGGCCACAACCTTCAATATACCGAAAATCGGGAGGTACCGTTCTATGGGGTCTATATTAAGGCATTGACCGGTACCGACAAATTTCTGGAGGAAAGTTTTATACCCTTAACGAAGACTAAATAACAAATTTCAGCCATTTCGGTGAATTATTGTGGCCACAACCTTCAAAATACCGAAAATCTGGAAGTACCGTTCTTTGGGGCTACATGAAGGCGTATTCCAATACCGACAAATTTCTGGGGAAATGTTGAATATCCCCAACGAAGACTATGTACCAAATTTCAGTCATTTCTGTGTGATAACCAGGCTAAAACCTTCAAAATACTGAAAATCGGGTGATACCGTTCTATGGGGGCTATATCAAAACGTGGACCGATATTACTCCTGCGATGTTTGGTATTGCAAATGGGCTCTATCGTTCTACGTTTTGATAGAGTCCCCATAGAACGGTACCTCTCGATTTTCGGCATTTTGAAGGTTGTGGCCACAATAAGCCACCGAAATGGCTGAAATGTGGTATTTGGTCTTCATTGGGGGCATACAACTTTTCCCCCTGAAATTTGTCGGCAAAGATCCACGCCTTAATATAGCACCCATAGAACGGTGCCTCCCGATTTTCGGTATTTTGAAAGTTGTTGCCACAATAACCCATCCAAGGACGTAATCATCTCGGCACAATTTCGGGGCCCAACGGGCAAAAATATCTAAAAAATTACCATTTCGGGGAGAGGGGGTTTCCCGTGTCCTCCCCCTTGGCTACGTCCGTGGTTGGAGGTAAAAACCTTTGCGACTGAAAGTCGTCCGTGTAGGTCCACCATACCATACCTCCCGATTTTTATAGTTCTTAAGGTTGCAAAGTTAATATCCCACCGAAAGACTAAACTTTTTTATTTAATATTCCATGATATTATAAAATATTCCAGAAATGAATTATCAGTATAGGTCCACGTCTACCTATATCTCCCATAGAAGCGTACCTCTGGATTTTCGGTATTTTGAAGGTTTTAGCAACCTTATTTTACCGAAATATCGAAATTAGTCCAGTTTTTGCTATTTTAAAGGTTAGCCACATTGTTTTATCGAAATTGCTGAAATGTCGTATTTAGTCTTCTTCATAAAAAGAGTAACTAATTATTAAATTTTACTTCAATACAACTCGTGGTGGAGGGTACTACAAGTTCGGCCCGGCTTTCTTCTTCTTCTTTCTTACCTGTTTTTTTTAATTAGTCTACTGTAGTGACTTTAACTTAATATTTAGGATTATCAAGAAAAGAGGCAGAAAATCCCCACGAGGCAAAGGATAAGTTTTGGTTGATATTTTGCTGTATTCTCTATATCTCTTTAGACCGACTCTTCGTTTTATAGTGACCGTGACGCATCAGCCGATAGAAGAGTTTAGAAACGTCATTGTAGATGAAGTCTTAGAGTGCTTCGTAACCGTCAAATCTAATGCAAATATCAATGGGGCTGTAAAAATAGTATTCTATTTATCTAAAATACCATATCTACCGTATTTCTTGATAATTGATACAAAATAGGGTTTCCGGGCCGATCATAGCTGTGTCAGTGCATTAATAGAAATTTCGGTAAGATGTGCAATCGATGTTAACAAACTTTGCTTTCTTGTTCTCATAGATTATTCTAAAGCATTTGACACAGTTGATTTGGGTACCTGCCCACAAAAGTTCAAAAATTTTTTAGTGCATTTTAAGATCTGTTCCAGAACCATTTGATGTGCTGATTCTAATAATGTGATAATGGCCTAAAAGTATTAAAACCTCTTGCGGCCACAAACTGAAATGATTAATGAGCACAATAACTTACGACTTCAATATCCATTTTGGCCATAATTTTGCAAATCGCAATATGTCTTCAAACGTACAACAAGTTAGAATAAGGGTTACATCGGACATCCCCTTTGAGAACTTTTTTCACAAAGAATTAATTTAAAATTTCACCAAAATTAGTTTTTGCGGTTTTATTTGCAATGATATAATTTTTTCGAATACAGTTGCAAACTTCATAGCATAATGGTCATGAAGCTCTAAAAACTACAACATTGAGCAACCAATATGTCTGGTTGCTTGACTGACCTTTTCACATCTTAATATTTCTCTCAAACTAACATCAAGTTAGAAGATTGACTATACCTGATAAAACTTTCACCCGAGTTTATGAGCAGTTCGAGTATAGTTTTGACATTTTTAATAAAGATAGACTTTGTGGTCCTGTTTACCATGATATATTGTGTTTTAAGTCTAGGATTTCTCCTAGGATGTTTGGTATTGACAATGGGCTATATCGGTCCACGTTTTGGTATAGGCCCGATAGAACGGCACCTCCCGATTTAAGGTATTTTGAGGATTTTATCTTCATTTTTGACCAAAAACGATCTGAAATTTGACACTAGATGTTCTTAATGGACAAGAAACTTCCACTAAAAATTGGTAAGATCAGTCCACGTTTTGGTATAGCCCCTATATAACGGTACTTCCAGATTTAAGGTATTTTGAGTCTTTTAGCTCCATTTTTTGCCGAATTAGCTGACATTTGAAATTTGATGTTCCCAATGACCAAAAAGATTCTCTACTAAAAATTGCCAAGATAGGTCCCCGTTTTGATATAGCCCCATATAACGGTACCTCCGATTTAAAGTATTTTGAGGCTTTTAGATACATTTTCTGAACGAATTAACTGAACTTTGGCATTTGAGGTTCCCAATGACCAAAAACCTTCTCTACTAAAAATTGCCAAGATAGGTCCACGTTTTGATATAGCCCCCATATAACGGTACCTCCCGATTTAAAGTATTTTGAGGCTTTTAGATACATTTTCTGACCGAATTAGCCGAACTTTGATATTTGAGGCTTGAGGCAATGACCAAAAAAATTCTTCATTAAAAATTGCCAATATAGTTCAACGTTTTGGTATAGCCCCCATTTAAGGATACCGCCCAATTTCAAGTATTTTGACGTTGTTAACTATATTTGCAGACCGAATATGCTATAAATTGTCATTTAGGGTTCCAAGTGACCAAGAAACTTCTCCAACAAAATGTATGAACATAGGTCCACGTTTTATTGTAGCCCCCATATAACGGTACCAACCGACCGATCGGAGTGGAGGGTATAAAAAAATCGGCCCGGCCGAATTTACCGCTTTTTTACTTGTTATACCCTCCACCCTAACATGGAGAGTATAATTAAATTTGTCATTCCATTTGTAACATATCAAAATATTCATCGGAGACCCTATAAAGTATATATATTCTTGATCAGGGTAAAATTCTAAGTCGATATAACCATGTCCGCCTGTCCGTCAATCTGTCCGTCTGTTGAATCAAGGTAGAGCTAAGATGTTTGGTATTGCAAATGGGCTATATCGGTCCACGTTTTGATATAGCCCCCATGGAACGGTATCGCCCGATTTTCGGTAATTTGAAGGTTTTAGCTTAATTATCACAACGAAATGGCTGAAACTTGGTACTTAACCTTCATTGGTGGTATAAAACTTTCCCCCAGAATTTTGTCTGCATAGGTCCACGCCTTCATATAGCCCCCATAGAATGGCACCTCCGGGTTTTCGGTATTTCTTAGTTTGTGGCATCAATATACCACCGAAATTGTTGAAATTTGGTATTTAGTCTTAATTTGGGGTATAAAACTTTCCATATGAAATTTGTCGGTATAGGTCCCCGCCTTCATACAGCCCCCATAGAACAATACCTACCTCAATATTCCTCCTCCGAAATGGCTAAAAATTGGTACTAAGTCTTCGTTGGGGGTATAAAACTTTCACCCAGCATTTTATCGGTATACGTCCACTCCTTCATATAACACACATTGAACAGTACCTCCGGATTTCCGGTATTGTGGAGGTTGTTACCAAAATAATCCACCAAAATGGATAAAGTTTGGTACTTAGTCTTCGTTGGGGGTACAAAACTTTCTACCTGATATTATTAGAACGGTAGATTCCGATATTCGGTATATTGAAGGTTTGTGGCCACAACCTTCAAAATAGAACTACGACATTTTCTTTAGCCACAAACTGATAGAACATGCGGTTTTCAAGCAAACTCCTGAAGACCTGGGAAAAAAATCTGAATGATTGATCTGACCTTCAATATCTCAAAAACGGTAAAACCTACGAAAATATAATGCGGGCCTATTTTGTACAGAATTGTGACTGCCATAACATTTTCTTTAGTCCCACTTTTATAGGACTTGCGGTTTCCAAGCAAAATCGTGAAAACCAAAAAAATAAATAAAACTGTGAAATTTGACCGCAATTTATTTAAAAATCCCGCCAGCGATTTTTTCTTGTTTCTGGAATTTTATCAGCTATGAACATTGTAGTTTCAGAATCCGCAAAAACTTCCTAGGTGTAAACGGTTTTCACTTAAAGTTAGTTAAGGCGCGCCATGTATCACATTGTTTTATAAGGTAGCAATACAGTCAATGCATTGTCCCAATTTGAGCTTCTATATCTCAATAACGGTAAAACCTACGACATTATCGTAAGGATCAATCTTGTAGAGAATTTTCATAGCTACAGCATTTTCATTAACCCTATTTCGATAGGATTTGCGGTGTCCCAGCAAAATTGTGAAACCTTAAAAAAAACCCTACAAATGTCTACTTGAATCGCGATTTATTTAAAAAGCTCTCCGGCGATTTTTTGTTTTTTTGATTTTTCTCATCTATGAACATTGTCGTTTTAGAATCCGCAAATAAGCTTTTTTGTTCCATAAAGGAATCTTGATTTGCTGAAAGCTAATTCCCAGGGGCAGTGGTCTAGGGTATCACATGGTCGGCCCCGTCCGACTATAATCTTTGCTTACTTGTTAATTAATAACTAATATAAAGTTTATTGATGCAACTCAACATGAAAATAAAATGTTTTACTTGTTATATTACAAACGTTTTTTTGTTGGTACATTCAATAGAAACATTGTTTTCACAAAATCAGTTAATATTGCAAAATATTTTTTTATTAAATAACTAATATAAAGTTTATTGATGCAACTCAAAATGAAAATAAAGATTTCATTTATTGAAATGAACCCAATTGAAATGTGGGCTAATTGCGAAATGAATGCTCACAAAATGGTTGTGTTGTATATGGACGCACAGTATACTATTTCAATATCTGTATCGGGAACGAATACA
This sequence comes from Musca autumnalis, assembly GCF_047663935.1. Lineage (NCBI taxonomy): Eukaryota > Metazoa > Arthropoda > Insecta > Diptera > Muscidae > Musca > Musca autumnalis. Next base: position 116,291,173 of record NW_027411977.1, on the reverse strand, counting down.
GCTGGAATCCTGAAATTTGGAATAAGGATTACTATTGAAGTGTACGATTGAGGCAGTTTTGCAACTTCGTACTTATGTGTACAAAAAATACTAAATTTGTATATGTATATGTAATTTGAATTTGGGTGAACTGAACTGATAGAACTGGAATGCTTAAATTTGGAAGATAGAACTGGAATGCTTATGTTTGGAAGATTACTGTTGGAGTGTATAATGGAGGTAGTTTTGGAAATTCGTACTTATGGGTACAAAAAGCATTAAATGGCACAGAATTTGGATTTGATTAAACGGAGAGAGATGGAGCCCTGAAATTTGGAATTAAAATATGATTGAGTTATGAAAGTAGTTTTGCAAATTCGTACTCATGTGAACGAATTTATGTGAATAGAGGATAGATAGAGGTGGACTTCAGAATTAGGATTACCGTTGGAGTGTAGGACTGAGGTAGTTTTGGAAATTCGTATTTATGGATCCAAAAATTACTAAATTTGGTACAATTTGGAATCGGAAATGTTTATAAATAAAAACCAAATGTCGTTCGTTGGTAATGGCGTCAGTTGAGAAATGCTGGACCGATTTGGATAATTCTTTTTGTGAAATGTTCGCCATAACCCGACTTAGTTTTTTTTGTAATAAAAATTTGACCAAGCCCATTTTTTCAATTTTAAATTTTTATCTTTTCTACAATACCTTTTCTCCTATACCCTATTTTTTAAAAATGCTACATTTATAATAATAACCAATGTATCGGTTCGGAAATAAATTTGGGAGTGACAAGTGTGGACCCAAAGACTTGACAACGCGCACTTTGTAAAATATGTTTCATCTACAAAACTACTGAACCGATTTGACTGAAATTTTCAGGGAATGTTTACACACAGAAAAAATTGCCTCTCTAAAATATGTTCCAAACATATACATATTTGTTTGCAAGCAGTCCAAACATAACATATGTTTGGGTCCTGCAAACAAATATATGTTTGGGTGCAAACAAATACAAACCCAAAAGCAACAAAAAAAAAAAAAAACAAACACATGCACCAGTGGGCGCTTTCTGAGAGCAAGGGAGCGTAAATGTCAATGTCAAACACATTGAAATGTATGCTCACTTGCTCTCAGCAAGCGCTCACGGGCTATTTCTAACATGTAAACCAGCCATGCACGCTTCTTTACGAAAAAGTTAACTACAACTCTCTTTCCCATACAAAAACCCAAAATAGCATTCTCTTCTTGTGCACCATTGATGTAAACACATTTATAAATGGGGTTGTTTTTTATTGAAGGGCATAGAAAAAAAGCAAAGCAACAAAGACACATAGGTACATACAAAATTCCAAGGAAATACATAACACACTTTAATAAAAGAAAAACTGAATGAAATAAATTATAAAAAGTCGCACTTAAAAAAAAATATATAGAAAAATCGTTGAACGCTTCTTCTTAGTTGTGAAATAAAACACATTTTCTTCAAAGTTGAAATCAACAGCGGGAAATCGGCATCTGGAATCAAATGATTATATAACGTAATAAATAGGTACATCCATACTTCAAATTTACATATGTATGTATATGAAAAACTAGCAAAATGCCCGCTACTTCGTATGCGGAAAGGATATAAAAAACAAATGAACAATATATAATATGGAAATGACAAACACTGAAAATTTGGTCGCACTAATACCAATTTTAATCAATATTTATTTTTATCTCAGTACTGTACGTACCCCTTAAGTTCGATTTTCAAAAAGATCAGCCGTATCTCACCCTTACACACATAAACAGCGAGATCAACGTTGCACATCAATACACACCCTAACTCCAAAAAATAAAAATTCCAGCACTGTCCCTACACCCAAAAACAAATTGAGTACCATTAAGTAATTTTCGTATACTTATGGTACGTATTTCGACGACATATCTCAGCCATACACGGACATTAATACAAAATAATTACAGTAAATTCCATAATAATTACAGTAATTCCAAATCTCAAGATTCCAGCTGTATCCGTTCGTCCAATTCCAAATTGTACCAAACTTAGTATCAAGTCGAACTCTTCGTACCCATAAGTAAGATTTTCCAAAACTACCTCAATCCTTCACTTTAGTAGTAATCTTACTTCCAAATTTCAGGATTCAAACTCTATCCGTTAAACCAAATTAAAATTGTACTAAATTTAGAACAATTTAGAATTTTCGTACCAATTTTCAAAACTTCCTCAACGCAACAGGGCTACAATAATCATACTTTCAAATTGCAGGATTCCACCGCTATCCGTTCACCTACATACAAATTGTACTAAATTTAGTACCATTTAGTGTAACCATAAGTTTGCTTTTTCAAACAACCTGAATCCTACTCTTCGACTGTAATCGTAATTCCAAATTTCAGGATTCCAGCTATATTAATTCACCCGAATCCAAATTGTATCAAATTTAGTACCATTTCTTTCCCAAACAAAAATTTTAGGATTCCAGCTCTACCCGTTCACCCAAATCCATATTGTACCATATTTAGTACCATTTAGTACTTCTCGTACCCATACGTACGACTTTTCAAAATTTCCTCAATACTACACTCCTACAGTAATCTTAATTCCTAATTCCAACACTATCCGTTTACTAAAATTCAAATTGTACCAAATTTAGTGCTTTCTGTACCCATAAGTACGAATTTCCAAAACTACCTCAATTCAACTGTCCGGCAGTAATCATAGTTTCAAATTTCAGAATTCCAGCTCTATCCGTTCATCCAAATCCAAATTGTACCAAATTTAGTACCATTTAGTACTTTTCGTACCCAAAGGTACGAATTTCCAAAACTATCTCAATCCTACACCCCTACAGTAATCTTAATTCAAAACTTTAGGATTCCAGCTCTATCCGTTCACCCAAATCCAAATTTAGTACTGTTCGTAATCATAAATACGAACTTCCAAAACCATTTCCTTATTTCAACGCCATTTCCCAACCTTGATTCCCATACCAAATTTGAAGATTCTAGCTTTATCCATTAAAAATATGCAATTCGTACCAAATTTAGAAACTTTTAGTACTTTTCGTACACTTATAGGTCGAGTTTCTAAATACCCTTTGGTACATCTTCCTAACTCTCCATCAATGACCACTCGTTCAAAATTTCAGATTTCTAGCTCTTCGCGTTGGCCTAATACAATGGATTCCATATTTAGTACACTTTAGCACTTTTCGTACCTTTCTACGACGAATTTCCAAAAACCCCTTTACACAAAAAAAAATTGTACAAAATTCTGTACAATTTGATTTTCCAAAACAACCTTAATCCTTCACTTCAACTGTAACCATAATTCCAAATAACAGGATTCCAGCGCTATCCGTGCACTCAAATCCAAGTTGTACCATTTGGTACATTTCGTACCCATAAGTACGAATTTCAAAAACTACTTCCATCTCAATCCTATACTCCAACAGCAGTCTGACCAAATTCCAGGATTCCAGCTCTATCCGTTCCCCCAAATCCAAATTGTACCACAGGTAGTACCACTTAGTACTTTTCGTACCCTTACTACCTCAGTCCTACACTCCAAATTTCAGGACTCAAACACTATCCGTCACCCAAATCCAAATTCTACCTCAATAGCCTACCGCGAACGGGTTGCAAATTCTAACTCTTTCCGTTTACTAAAATTCATACTTTAAATTAAAAAAAAATAAAATTAAACTACTTAAAATTCATAATTCCAGTTCTATCCGTTCACCCAAATCCAAATTGTAATAAATTTAGTACCATTTAGTACTTTTCGTACACATAAATACGAATTTCCAAAATTTCCCCAATCCTATGCTCCAACAGTAATCTCAATTTCAAATTTCAGGATTCCAGCTCTGTCCGTTCACTCGAATCCCTATTGTACCAAATTTAGTACTTTTCGAACACATAAGTACGAATTTCCAAAACCACCCTCATATCTCAGTCCTACACTTCACAGTAATCTTAATTCCAAATTTCAGGTTTCCAGCTGCGTACATACGTTCACCCAAATCCATTTAGTACTTTTCGTACACTCAAGTTTCCAAAAACCCTTTGGTGCATCTTTCTTACTCTTCATCAGCTCTATCCTTTCACCCAAATCAAAACTGTACCAAATTTAGTGCTATTTAGTATTTTTCGTACCCTATGTACGAATTTCCAAAACTTCCACAATACTAAACTCCACCAGTAATCTCAGTTCCAAATTTAGAGATTCCAGCGCTATCCGTTCACCCAAATCCCCATTATACAAAATTTAGTTCCATTTAGTACTTTCCGTACACATAAGTACTAATTTCCAAAACCACCCTCATATCTCAATCCTACACTTCAACAGTAATATTAATTCCAAATTTCAGGTTTCCAGCTCTATCCGTTCATTCAAATACAAATTGTACTAAATTTAGTACCCATAAGTACGAATTTTCAAAACTACCTCAATCCTACACCCCACCAGCAATCTCAATTCCAAATTTCGAGATTCCAGCTATTATCCGTTCACACAAATCCCCATTGTATCAAATTTAGTACCATTTAGTACTTTTCATACACATAAGTACGAATTTCCAAAAGTTCTTCAATCCTACACTCCAACAGTAATCTCAATTCCAAATATCAGGATTCCAGCTCTATCCGTTCACCCAAATCCCTATTGTACCAAATTTAGTACTTTTCGTACACATAAGCACGAATTTCCAAAACTACCCTCATATCTCAATCCTACACTACAACAGTAACCTTAATTCCAAATTTCAGGTTTCCAGCTCTTTACGTTCACCCAAATCTATATTGTACTAAATTTAGTACCATTTAGTACTTTTCGTACACATGATTGGTAATTTTCCAAACCATTTCCTTTTAGAAGCACCACTTCCCAACCTTGATTTCCATACCAAATTCCTATATTCCTGGGGCCTATTATAGATTTCATTAATTATTTAGCGATTTCTTCAAATTACATCTCCATATACGATAAAATTCTTAATTGCAAATAAATCGTGGTAATATGCACAATTTTATTGCACTTTCATTGATTTGCAAACATTTAGTTATTACCAAAAAGTCAGGTCCATACAGTTTTTAGTTCTTGTTATTTCTGGCCGATTTCTGAATTTATTCCCCTAATTGTCTTCAACAGCAACTCATTTGTTCAACAAACCCAACATTATTTATTGAAAGAATTTTTGTTTTAATTTTAAGTTGAAAATCAAAATTTTTACATATGCATCGTTTGTAATCATCTTTTCTAACTGTATTTTAACGAATGAAAATCTTTTGTGCGACACCTGTTATGTGAAAACTAAATCAGGATCGGTTTGTATTTTTCGCGTAATTGATGATTATTCCATTATCACCAACTGCGACATCTGTTGCAATGGAAGATAGCAAATGTCTTGTCTTTCTATTATTTAGTGGTTCACGATAAAATAAGTGCGCCTAGAAGTAAACTACAAAATTTGAAATTATGTGTGATCGTTTACGGTATCATGAAGTTATAGCATTGTTAATTTGACACATGTCTTGCAGAGGGCCAACTAAGTAAATAAGTACGTAATAGTAATGAAAAATAAGGATTTTTGTTGTTGTTATTTTTTGTGGTTCCAGGACGAATTTTCTAAAACCCGGCCTTATCTCGCACATTTGCATCAACAGTGACCCACTGGTAAAATTTCAAGCTCCTAGCTTTAGCCGTTTTGGCTGGGCGTTGATGATGAGTCAGTCAGTCAATCACTTATCACCAAGCTAATTTATATATATATAGATGTACTAGCAAAATGCCCGCTACTTCGTATGCGGAAAGGATATAAAAAAAAACAAATAAACAATATATAATATGGAAATGACAAACACTGAAAATTTGGTCGCACTAATACCAATTTTAATCAATATTTATTTTTATCTTAGTACTGTACGTACCCCTTAAGTTCGATTTTCAAAAAGATCAGCCGTATCTCACCCTTACACATTAACAGCGAGATCAACGTTACACACCAATACACACCCTAACTCCAAAAAATAAAAATTCCAGCACTGTCCCTACACCCAAAAACAAATTGAGTACCATTAAGTAATTTTCGTATACTTATGGTACGTATTTCGACGACATATCTCGGCCATACACGGACATTAATACAAAATAATTACAGTAAATTCCATAATAATTACAGTAATTCCAAATCTCAAGATTCCAGCTGTAACCGTTCGTCCAATTCCAAATTGTACCAAACTTAGTATCAAGTCGAACTCTTCGTACCCATAAGTAAGATTTTCCAAAACTACCTCAATCCTTCACTTTAGTAGTAATCTTACTTCCAAATTTCAGGATTCAAACTCTATCCGTTAAACCAAATTAAAATTGTACTAAATTTAGAACAATTTAGAATTTTCGTACCAATTTTCAAATCTTCCTCAACGCAACAGGGCTACAATAATCATACTTTCAAATTGCAGGATTCCACCGCTATCCGTTCACCTACATACAAATTGTACTAAATTTAGTACCATTTAGTGCTTTTCGAAACCATAAGTTTGCTTTTTCAAAACAACCTGAATCCTACTCTTCGACTGTAATCGTAATTCCAAATTTCAGGATTCCAGCTCTATCCGTTCATCCAAATCCAAATTGTACCAAATTTAGTACTATTTAGTACTTTTCGTACCCAAAGGTACGAATTTCCAAAACTATGTCAATCCTACACCCCTACAGTAATCTTAATTCAAAACTTTAGGATTCCAGCTCTATCCGTTCACCCAAATCCAAATTTAGTACTGCTCGTAATCATAAATACGAACTTCCAAAACCATTTCCTTATTTCAACGCCATTTCCCAACCTTGATTCCCATACCAAATTTGAAGATTCTAGCTTTATCCATTAAAAATATGCAATTGGTACCAAATTTAGAAACTTTTAGTACTTTTCGTACACTTATAGTTCGAGTTTCTAAATACCCTCTGGTACATCTTCCTAACTCTCCATCAATGACCACTCGTTCAAAATTTCAGATTTGTAGCTCTATGCGTTTGCCTAATACAATGGATTCCATATTTAGTACACTTTAGCACTTTACACAAAAACAAATTGTACCAAATTCTGTACAATTCGATTTTCCAAAACAACCTTAATCCTTCACTTCAACAGTAACCATAATTCCAAATAACAGGATTCCAGCGCTATCCGTGCACTCAAATCCAAGTTGTACCATTTGGTACATTTCGTACCTATAAGTACGAATTTCAAAAACTACTTCCATCTCAATCCTATACTCCAACAACAGTCTGATCAAATTCCAGGATTCCAGCTCTATCCGTTCCCCCAAATCCAAATTGTACCACAGGTAGTACCACTTAGTACTTTTCGTACCCTTACTACCTCAGTCCTACACTCCAATAGTAATACTAATTTCAAATTTCAGGACTCAAACACTATCCGTCACCCAAATCCAAATTCTACCTCTATAGCCTACCGCGAACGGGTTGCAAATTCTAACTTTTTCCGTTTACTAAAATTCATACTTTAAATTAAAATAAATAAAATTAAAATACTTAAAATTCAGGATTCCAGTTCTATCCGTTCACCCAAATCCAAATTGTAATAAATTTAGTACCATTTAGTACTTTTCGTACACATAAATACGAATTTCCAAAATTTCCCCAATCCTATGCTCCAACAGTAATCTCAATTTCAAATTTCAGGATTCGAGCTCTGTCCGTTCACTCGAATCCCTATTGTACAAAATTTAGTACTTTTCGAACACATAAGTACGAATTTCCAAAACCACCCTCATATCTCAGTCCTACACTTCACAGTAATCTTAATTCCAAATTTCAGGTTTCCAGCTACATACATACGTTCACCCAAATCCAAATTGTACTAAATTTAGTACCATTTAGTACTTTTCGTACCCATAAGTACGAATTTTCAAAACTACCTCAATTCTACACCCCACCAGTAATCTCAATTCCAAATTTCGAGATTCCAACTATATCCGTTCTCCCAAATCCCCATTGTCCCAAATTTAGTACCATTTAGTACTTTTCATTCACATAAGTAAGAATTTCCAAAACTTCCCCAGTCCTACACTCCAACAGTAATATCAATTCCAAATTTCAGGAATCCAGCTCTATCCGTTCACCCAAATCCAAATTGTACTAAATTTAGTACTTTTCGTACATTCAAGTTTCCAAAAACCCTTTGGTGCATCTTTCTTACTCTTCATCAGTGATCCTCAGTCCAAATTTGAGGAATCAAGCTCTATCCGTTCACCCAAATCGAAACTGTACCAAATTTAGTGCTATTTAGTATTTTTCGTACCCTATGTACGAATTTCCAAAACTTCCACAATACTAAACTCCACCAGTAATCTCAGTTCCAAATTTAGAGATTCCAGCGCTATCCGTCCACCCAAATCCCCATTATACAAAATTTAGTTCCATTTAGTACTTTCCGTACACATCTAATATATAAAAGGCAATGTGTGTATGTTAGTATGTTTGTTTGTTTGTATGTTTGTATGTTTGTATGTTCCGAATAGACTCAAAAACGGCTGAATAGATTTTCTTGAAAATTTCAGATAATGTACTGGGAACACCGGTGGTGAAAATAGGCTATATATTTTTTTGAATGGTCTTCGCGGAAGTGAAATATCGCGGTCATCCCAAATTATTCAAAAATGTATTATTTCAGATAATATACCTAATTTTAGTAAGCGTGATTACAAAACCGCTAAAACACTGGCTCCAATATGTGGGATAACGCGGTCAACGCCATATTTTGGAATACAGTAAAATCCCGATGACTTGAGATGTCACTATATTGAAATTCCGAAAAATCGATTGGGAAATCTTATGAAATTTTGTATGTGGAGTTTTTAGGTCTGAGAATAGGTCGTAATCTATTTTTTTATCCCGCTAAGTGTAGTGACCGGTGGTCCTCCCCACAATTTTTTTAAGAAAACCGCGAAATTCAAGATACGTTTTAATATATTGTTTACAAATTGTTTGCAATGCTATGGTAATTACAGTCTTCACCCTGAATGGTCGTCGCGGAAGTGAAAATCGCGGTTATCCCAAAATATTCAAAAATGTATTATTTCAATTAATTAGAACTGTGGTAAGCTGTTTTTATACAATGTTTTTAAGAAAATCTGAAATCTTTGATATTTTTGAACGTACAGATTGTTTTCCCTGAATGATTGTTTTCCCTGAATGATCGCGGTCATCACAAAGTTTTGAAAAATGTATTATTTCAATTAATATACATAATTTTAGTAAGCGTGACACAAAAATGATATAAACACTAGCTTGAACAAGTGGGATAGCGCGATCGTGAGCTATTTTAATACGGCTAAGTGTAGTGACCGGAGGTTCTCCTTCAAAATTTTTTTTTTTTTTTAAATCTGAAGTCCATGATATTTTTGAACGTATTGTTTACAGATTGTTTGCAATACTACTGTAATTACTGTCTTGACCCTGAATGGGAAGTGAAATATCGCGAAAAGTGAAATATCGCGGTCATCAAAAAAATTTGCAAACATTTATTATTTCAGATAATATACATAATTTTGTAAGCATGCCTAAAAAACGCTATAAACGCTGAACACTAAACAATAAGTGGGACAGCGCGATCAACTCCACATTTTGGAAAACAGTAAAATCCGGATAACTTGAGATGTCACAAGATCGAAATTCCAGAAAGATCCATTGGAAATCAGACAAAGTTATTGGTATACAATACAATATCATCATTGGAATCAGAATATCGCGATCGTGTTCGATTTTTGAAAATATTATAATTACGGATAAAATCTCAAAATGTGGGAAGTGAAACTTCATGAGCATTGATTTCAGTCCTTGGAATAGCTAGGTAAAGATACATTTTTTAAATACAGCAAAATCTCGATAATAACAACTACAATTTATAGAAGTATTTTTTTTTTTATGAATTATATAAATGTTGCCATACATATCCGGAAGGAACATACATTTCGCTGAGGGGTATTTTACCACTATTGCATATAGAGCGCGAAGAAAAAAAGCGTTACGTTCGATCGGCCTGAATGAGGTTAAATCCACCAAAAATAGCCAAAATCAGGCGCAACCGTTCTATGGGAGCTATATCAAAACGAGGACGTATACTGAACGGTGGCTATATCTCTGAACTATCGAAAATCGGGAGGTACTGTTTTATGGGAGCTATATCAAAACGTGAACCTATTACTGTTACATACCGAGCGCAAATAAAAAGGCGTGTCTTTCGGTCGATACGAATATTTATGCTCTCCTCTTTAAAATATATTAAAACCAGATTTCAGCCATTTCGGTGTGATAATGATGTTAAATCCTCAAAAATAGCGAAAATCAGCCGGTACCGTTCTATGGGAGCTATATCAAAACGTGGACCTATACCAACAATTCTTTGCAATAATAATTACGACCCCAACCGAGACCAACAATCCAATATATAGCAATGTCAATTGACGTGCACCGACCATTATATGTGGGTCACAAAGTGCTTTAAACTGTCGATTTATGGTGAAGGGTATAATAAAAGAGATTTTATATCTTAAATTTGGGGGATACCATTACATGGAATTTATGTCAAAATATTGATTAATATTATGAAGTTTCTAGAGGGATGCCTAATTATGGGTGTATCAATACTGGATAAATAACTAAAGTTTACACGGAGAACCCAAACAACGGGCCAGCAACGCGGACCGGGTCAGCTAGTTAGTACTAATTTCCAAAACCACCCTCATATCTCAATCCTACACTTCAACAGTAATATTAATTCCAAATTTCAGGTTTCCAGCTCTATCCGTTCATTCAAATCCAAATTGTACTAAATTTAGTACGATTTAGTACTTTTCGTACCCATAAGTACGAATTTTCAAAACTACCTCAATCCTACACCCCACCAGTAATCTCAATTCCAAATTTCGAGATTCCAGCTATTATCCGTTCACCAAATCCCCATTGTATCAAATTTAGTACCATTTAGTACTTTTCATACACATAAGTACGAATTTCCAAAAGTTCTTCAATCCTACACTCCAACAGTAACCTCAGTGCCAAATATCAGGATTTCAGCTCTATCCGTTCACCCAAATCCCTATTGTACCAAATTTAGTACTATTTAGTACTTTTCGTACACATAAGCACGAATTTCCAAAACTACCCTCATATCTCAATCCTACACTACAACAGTAACCTTAATTCCAAATTCCAGGTTTCCAGCTCTTTACGTTCACCCAAATCTAAATTGTACTAAATTTAGTACCATTTAGTTCTTTTCGTACACATGATTGGTAATTTTCCAAACCATTTCCTTTTAGAAGCACCACTTCCCAACCTTGATTTCCATACCAAATTCCTATATTCCTGAGGCCTATTATTGATTTCATTAATTATTTAGCGATTTCTTCATTACAGATTTTGAAATTGAATAGTTATGACTGTACATACCCAGCAAAATGTTTGCCTCCAAAGATGCAGTTAAATGATATGTACAAGTGATCTGGATGTGCATCAAATTATGCATTTTCACTCATGATTTTTACAAGAGCGTGACTACGGAAAGAGGCACTCCATTGCACTGCATTTTAACTGACCCTTTGGCACTGCATTTTAACTGACCCTCTGGCACTGCATTTTAACTGACCCTTTGGCATTGCATTTTAACTAACCCTTTGGGGTAGAATAGGAGGCAGTCCAAAGCACGTGTTTTGATACAGGAAATTGAGCAAGCCATTACAAAATATGCCAGAACAAATAAAATGCATTATTTGAGTAAAACAAAATATTAAGAACTTTATTACATTAATACCAATTACGAAAATTCTCCATTAAATTCAATCGCAAATATGCGTGTTTCCTCCGCTCTTCATTTGTTCCAAGCTGAACTGTTTTTGCTTCATTTGCTAAATGGGTTGTCTTCCCATCACCAGTTAAGATTTCGACATGTACTCTAACAGCACTCCATTCGGAAATTTTCTTCTCTTGAGTTACCGGAAAAATGTTCACAAATGAAATATTATTCAGTTTGTATTAACAAATGTTTGAAAATATTAACACGCTTATCTCTTATTGGAAAATTTATGTCGCTGCCTGTAGGGATGTACAAACTGATTTATGTACATGTAGGGATCTCTAACAACTGCTAATAATATGTAGCGAACGGAGTGCCTTTTTCACGACTCCGTTTGGACTGCATCCGGATGCTGTTAAATTGTGAGGAATTGTAGTGCCTTTTTCACGACTCCGCTGAACTGCATCCGGATGTTGTTAAAATGTGACAAGTGGATGTGATTCTTTGGATTGCATCCAAATGCAGTTAAAATGTGAGGACTGGAGTGCCTTTTTCACGACTCCGTTTGAACTGCATCAAAACATGCCGTGACAGAACTAGTCCACATTGCACTGCTTCTAATTTATTTTGCTGGGTATCCATATACTATAAAATTCTTAATTGCAAATAAATCGTGGTAATATGCACAATTTTATTGCACTTTCATTGATTTGCAAACATTTAGTTATTACCAAAAAGTGAGGTCCATACAGTTTTTAGTTGTTGTTATTTCTGGCCGATTTCTGAATTTATTCCCCTAATGTTGTCTTCAACAGCAACTCATTTGTTCAACAAACCAACATCATTTATTGAAAGAATTTTTGTTTTAATTTTAAATTGAAAATCAAAATTTTTACAAATGCATCGTTTGTAATCATCTTTTCTAACTGTATTTTAACGAATGAAAATCTTTTGTGCGACACCTGTTATGTGAAAACTAAATCAGGATCGGTTTGTATTTTTCGCGTAATTTATGTTTAAACCATTATTACCAACTGCGACATCTGTTGCAATGGAAGATAACAAATGTCTTGTCTTTCTATTATTTAGTGGTTTACGATAAAATAAGTGCGCCTAGAAGTAAACTACAAAATTTGAAATTATGTGTGATCGTTTACGGTATCATGAAGTTATAGCATTGTTAATTTGACACATGTCTTGCAGAGGGCCAACTAAGTGAATAAGTACGTAATAGTAATGAAAAATAAGGATTTTTGTTCTTGTTATTTTTTGTGGTTCCAGGACGAATTTTCTAAAACCCGGCCTTATCTCGCACATTTGCATCAACAGTGACCCACTGGTAAAATTTCAAGCTCCTAGCTTTAGCCGTTTTGGCTGGGCGTTGATGATGAGTCAGTCAGTCAGTCAGTCAGTCAGTCAGTCAGTCAATCACTTATCACCAAGCTCATTTATATATATAGATAGATAGATTGATGTAATTACCAATATTAAATGCGATTTCTTCCTTGTCCAATTGAACATTTAATTTATTAAAAAGCACAATTTCTTTAATAAAATACAAATCACTGATTTATTCACTCACTTTACCGTCTTTACTCAGCGATGATCTCTAGAACACTGATGAAAAAGACCAACATAATTAATACCATTTTTTTGTTTTTCTCCTTGCTTGCTACGTTGGTTAAAACAACATAGCACGAAACACACGTGTTTTACGCATTACACCATTAACACAGCTCTTTATTTAAACCAGCATTCCGCAGCACGGTTGCCATTGGGTAAAATAATTGTCTACCAAATTTTTCCGAAAATGTTACCAAAAAGTTACCAACAAATTAAATTTACCATTTCGTTTGATACACATCGAACTATGCATCGGAAACCCCAAGGCCTATAGAAGGTCGGCCATTCAGAGTTCTGTTAACAACTTTTGACAACAAACATAATAGATTGTTCATTATTGTGATTTGATTTCATTTGTATTTTATGTAACAATAATGTATTTGACAGCAAACTAATTAGTCAGTGCTAACTAGTTTGAGCTGTATATATTGTCTGTGTTTAGACACGCAAAATTCGGGAAAGTAAATTGAGTTTTTTGGGAGAGAGCGGAGCGGAAAGAGCTCCTCAATACTCTTTTCTACCCCCTATTGCCTAAAAACTCAATTTACTTTCCCGAGAAATTTGTGTGTCTAAACACGGACATTCTAGATCAATGCATATTTATATAAGGTAAATGCATGAATTACAACAAATAACAAATTTACAAAAACAACATTCTTGTTATTGAAAACTTAATGTCAAAGAAAATATTGAATAATGGGGTCGTTCTAAAAATTTTCTTAGGAAAAACAAATTCATTTTGAAAATCCTCTAAAATAGAAAAATTTGAATCAAAATGCAAATATAAAGCATACAGAACTGTCGCAGGTCATTGTTATTACACGTTTTCGATGAAAAGAAGTATTTTATGGTAGCAAATTTCGATGATTCAAATTTCATGAGGAGACCCTATTATATTTTGAAACCCGAAGGTATGTTCCAGTACTGCAAGAATCTACTAATTTTTACTATTTTGTCGATAACATAAAGGAAAAAATGTTATCGTAGTAAAAAATAGTTTGTTCAATCAAACCTTAAAAAAGTTACCAAACCAAAAACGAAGTTGCAATGTTACCATCCCTATAAAAAGTTACCAAATTTGGTAATATTCTACCAACTGTGTTCCGCAGCTGCGAGAGCCCTGTTGTTACTCTCTTTGACAAAAATCCTCTCCACCCATAAAAAATATGTTCTAACATAAAAAATATGTTGGTACCGAAACATATTAAATTAAGATATGTTACAAAATGTTGCAAACATATAATTGTTTGGACACAAACAAATTATGTTTGGATTCAAACATATATTTGTTTGCAATCAGTCCCAAACAAATATTTGCTTGGATCCAAACATATTTCTAAAATATATTTTTCTGCGTGTAGGGATGGGCCCCGGTGAAAATAACAACCCTAACTTTGCAACAATAACGAATGTATCGGTTTGAAAATGTACAAATAAATGTTCCATAGACGTAATAAATAAATAAAAGTTTATCTAGAATCTTGGTACTTCTTTTGGGCCTAGAGACCACGCTTACTTTTTTAAATATGTTTTATCTCCAAAACTACTGAACCGATTTCCATGAAATTATCAGCAAATGCTCAAGTTTTGCCGTAACAGTGTATACTCTATGAATATCAGAGGAGGTGGGATACTTTTCCACGCCTTTATTTTAAACGCTATATGTATGTATATTCAGCATTAATTTTGGGAGACAATGGGGTTGTGTCCAAGACCTTAGGTACATATTTGGAGTCAAAATACCGGACCACGGCCACTTTTTTTAATGTGTTATGTTTTGAAAACTGATCACCACGACCACTCTTTTCAATACATTATTTTTTCGAAACTACTGAACCTAATTTTATGAAATTCCCAGAAAATTCTCAGGAACTGTCCGTGGTCGGGACTTCGGGCATCAAGAAAGAACATTTGATCGGGGGCGCAGCCGCCCTTGTCTTGAAAATTAATTTGCAAGCCGATGCACTCATAAGTTTAGCAAATATAGCGATTATTAAAAAATAGGTTACTGAAATTCGTCTACAAATATATTGCATTTTGGACCACGGGATATTCCTGAGCATTTTTTAAAAATTGCATGAAATTACGTTCAGTAGTTTTGGAAAAAATAATGCATTGAAAAGAGTGGGCGTTATGTTTTTCTTTCTCATACCAATTTTTTATTTAACCCCCTGAATTTCCATTTTTCAGTAGCACTTCACGTAAGGGAGGTGGAACACAAATGACATAAAGTTGGTTTGGTGAAATGTGACATAACGTGTTCCATGTGAAGCAAACTGCCAAAAACACGAAAAAAGAACCCATGGAACAAATCAGTAACTTTTTGTAATTGTAAAAATTGGCCATAACTTCTAGACTATAACAGATATCTGACTAAAATCAACTTCTGATATATTCTTTGAGTTTAGTTAATTAGAATTGTGCATTTAAAGTATTGCATTTTTGCACCACTTTTAGACTGTATAGACCAGCGTCAGGCGATTAGGCGCCCGTGTGATCTCATTTAACGTTGCTCTCTCCACACACACAATTGAACCCATTGAAAAAGCATGCACTCACACAATGACACCCCGTAAAGTATGCAATAGAAAAGTATGGTGCCTGACGCTGGTATAGACTCCAACATTAACTTGAGTTTTTCTCGAATCAGGCAAGTGGCGTATGGAACACGTAAGCATGACACCGACGATATGCCAAAGGGAAGTACCCCCATCGAAATTCAAGAAAATATGGATGCTATTTCCCTGTACATTCCCTGAACATTTCAGGAAAATCGGTTCAGTAGTTTTGTAGATGTAACATATTTTAAAATGTGGGCGTGGCCAAGTTTTGTGTTCTAAAAAAGTAGGTAAGGTCGGAACCACAATTAATTTCCAAACTAAAACATTTTTAATTATTTTAAGTATGGCGATTATTTTAATTACTTTAAATAAATCATTTCAGGTAAATCGGTTCAGTATTTTTGTAGAAAAGATTAAAATTGGAACAAGTAGGAAAAGCGTTAAGTTCGGTCGGGCCGAACTTTTTATACCCTCCACCACAAATTTCAGCCATTTCGGTGGATTAATGTGGCCACAACCTTCAAAATACCGAAAATCGGAAGATACCGTTCTATGGGGGCTATATGATGGCGTGGACCTATACCTACAAATTTCTGGGGGAAAGTTTTATACCCCAAACGAAGACTAAATACCAAATTTAAGCCATCTCGGTGTGATAATGAGGCTAAAACCCTCAAAATACCGAACATCGTTAGATATCGACCTACGGGGCTATATCAAAACGTGGACCTATATAAGCATTTTATGGTAGAAATGTTTCTTAGCCTCTGGAAACGCAAAATACAAGGTTACAACCGATTCTGTTGTCAAATGGGACTAATACATTCAAAATATATTAAAATGACGCGTACTTTATATGGGGGCTATACCAAAACGTGGACCTATTGAAACCAACTTTGGTAGGAATGTTTTTTGGCCTCTGGAGACACAAAGTACCAAATTACAACCAATTCGGTGGTAAAATGGGACAAACATCTTAAAAATTTGATCGACTGTTAACAAATGCGGCACCCATCTTGCAGAAAGCTTTTCCATCTGTAGTTCTTCTTGCAAAATTAAATGAACTCGATCATTTGATATGCCCATGTTATTAGCAATTTCACGCACTTTTATTCGTCGATCATTTAATACCATATCATGCACTTTGGCTACAATTTATGTCGTTGTTGCTGTTTTTGGAAGTCCACTACGTGGTTCATCTTCAATGCTTGTACGACCACGTTTAAATTCAGCAACCCAATTTTTTACTGTTGCATATGAAGGAGCACTTTCACCTAACACATTCACCATATCATTATGAATTTCTTGTCCCGATAAACCTTTTTTATGTACATATTTAATGACAGCACGCATTTCTAATTTTTCCATTCTAAAAAAATTGCGGATGCGTCTTTTTTGAACACCTATTTCTATATGAAGGAGTTGCCAGATCGAAACAAAATTTAACATGTGTTCATAACAGAGATGGTGCTAGGCTAAGAAGCTTCGGAACTGCCCTCGTATATGACATGCATGTTTCACCTTTGATAGAGGCTCTTCAGACATATTGGCTGTGGTGCGGCTTTTCTGTCATCGAACTTTTCTTCTTTCAAATGCAATTTTTTACAACAACAATGAGTATTTGCCCATTAAGTTGCTTTCATGACAAACGCTTAGCGCTGCTTTTGAAAGTAATAAGTTTGGCTCTAAACTCTAACACACCGTGACACCACCTTTTTTCTTGTGATTTTCAAGGACGTGGATTCAAACCCCAGCCTGGCTCGGCTGATTTTATTTGTTTGAAAATGTTGTATATTAGGATATAATAGACAATATTTTCAAACTAACCGCTTTTTTTTTCGTGAAATATACGATAATTTTCAGCATAACTTTTAATGAGTTAAAAGGTCCTCAACCTAATATTAATTTAAATAGACAATATTCGATATTATTATGCCATAGGGATGACTGTTCCCCTGATCTCAACCTTTTTTGGAGGCTGTATCTGTTACCATTTTAAATATATTCGCGTTGGACACTTACATTTTTAAGAGGTACCTTATGGAGTACCTTTCCCTTTCCCTTTCCCACTTACTTTTCACTTATTGATATTATAGACTATACTATGGTGATGTTTAATAACATAAATGTTATTATCCAAAAATATTTAATTTGTATAATATACAATCACAAGTCGCGTGTTCTAAAAGGTTGAAACATGGCTTCAACTATGTTAAATTTTCAATAATATTGGTGATATATTTCATCTTAGTTGGGGTTGCGAAGCGCACCGGGTTCAGCTAGTTTTGCACGTGAGGCACCGAATGGCGGTTAGTAGTGTTAGTAGCATTTTCGTCGTCTCTAATCGTCACATGGGCCTCATTCTCTGTCCGCTTTTCATATTAATTGTAATGGAATGACCCAAGGACTTTTTGAAACTGACAACATTTCACCAATCCTAGACTTTGGCACAGTGAGGTAATGATCCCATTTTTAAGAAAAAATACCATTAATTTTGATTCTATTCTTCTTTTGGAAGGCTTGTGCTATTGAAAACAACGATAAATGTTATTATCCAAAAATATTATTAAACATTTGAAAAAATCGGGAGACTTTTTCTTAAGAAAAATGTTGTAGAAGTGATTAACTAAGGCAATTCATTCCCAAATTTTGGACAAATATATCGCTACTTTGGGTGTTGGTATACCAAAAAATTTATTCTAAATTTAACATTAAAACAACTTTTATCCATGAACTGTTCATATGCGATTTTACGAAATACAATACTCCTACGAATTACAACATAAAAGGCATATAAGCATATGTTGCACACACGCACACAAACAAGTTAAAGAGTTAAGCTTTGTGTAATCCAATGTCATACTTGTTGTGAGGCAAATATGCTTTGCCTTCTAATCTTGTAGTGGAATTAAATTTCCTTTTGCAACAAATGTTTATATGTACAATGTACATACATACATACATATGTATGTGTGTACTCGTAGATAGAACCTTGAAATATTTGACTTACTATTTCCCTACTATAGAAGTTTAGTGATAAATTTGTGGGATGTGTGTGTTTGTGAAACATAAAAGAAACAAGCAAAAATGTATCAGCTTTGCCGACAGAGATATAAGTGAAACACTTTTCCCAAAAAACTTATGCAGGGGGTTTTCACAATTTTGGGCGTATGAACTTGCCGACGAAAATATGGACCTTGATTAAAGCTCAAAAGATTTGCAGTGGATGTACCTTAAGGAATGGACCGACATAGTCAATTATTTTGGAAGTCATTCCTCTCGATAGATATCGCGCCAACCAGACATTTCAGTTGGTTTCTATATAATTTAGGGCTTTTGGACCATTATATCAGGAAAAATGGGCTTGATCACAAAAACATATTATCGCTGTAAACAGAAACACTAGGAGTAGCTTCGGTAAAAATTTCCAAATGATCCTCGAACTGACCCTTCACAGCACTTAAACAAAAATGTTGAAAATTTGTGTGGGTGTTACCCCAAGCAGTTGACCAACTGGGCTCACTTTTGAACATAAACTATGTTTCGACACAAGATTTCAAGATACAAAGTTTGGACCAAATCGGTTGCTCCGTTTATGAGATATCGCGCGTACCACTTTAGGGAATATTTTCTAGAGTTAGGCAATTTAATTTCCGGAGCGGTTCGAACTTTCTAGTTCCTCTTCCCAAAAAAAAAAAAACTACTTCCTTAATATAGTTGCATAGTTCCAAATAGTTCCGAGACAGATAAAATTCTTCAAATCTTTCACTTTCATCGTTCCAAATAGTTCCGAGACCGAAATAGTTCATCGAATCTTTCTCTTTCATCGTTCTTTTTGTTTCCTGCGTTCCAAATAGTTCCGAAACCGAAATGTTTTCATGGTTTGGTGGATGAATTGACATAAAAACAAGTAAGAACGGCGTTAAGTTCGGCCGGGTCGTACTTTTTATACCCTCCACCACTGGAACATCGATGTTTTCTATCCATTCCGAATCCAAACTAGATCCTTCAAAATACTTAAAATCTGGAGGTACATTCTTATTGGAAATATACAAAAACATTTATATTTATGATAATTTTCCTCGTGGAGCTTTTCCACCCATTGAGAATCCGAAATACCAAGTTACAGTCCTTTTAATGACTTCACATCGAGTGGTATCGTAGTACTTTCAATCTGAGAACCCCTCTACAAAATTTCGGACATTTCTGTCAGATAATGTGGGATAATTCGGTGGGATATTGACGCCACAAATTTCAAAATACCGTGGGCTAATACCGACAAATTTCGGGTGGAAAGTTGTACATCCGTAACGAAGACTTAACACCAAATGTAAGCCATTTCGGTGGAAAATTGAGGCCACAACCTTCAAAATACGCAAAATGTTGAGGTACCGTTCTAAGGGGGCTATACGAAGACGTGGACCTATATAGCGAAAACTAAATAGCAAGTTTCAGCCATTTCGATGCATCATTGTGGCCTAACCTTCAAAATTCCGAAAATCGGTAGGTACCCGTTATATGGGGGCTATATTAAGGAATGGACCTGTACGGACAAATTTCAGGGGGAACGTTTATACCCACAACGAATATACCCGAATTTCAGACATTTCGGTGGAATATTGAAGCCAAGGCCTTCAAAATACCGAAAACAGGGAGTACCGTCCTATGAGGGCTATATTAAGGCGTGGACCTGTACCGAGAAATTTTTGGCGGAAAGTTGTATACGAAGTGTACTAAAAAACCTTCTGGCCTAGGCAACTCGCAGTGTCGCCAGGTGTCATTTGACATTTTTTGGAAAGTTTGACAGTTTTTAGCCTAAGCGTACTCAGGTCAGTTTCACATATGACCATGTGTTGGGTTGTTTACAGTGGCTTGATTGAGACACCTCCAAAACATGGTTTTTGAACGCTTTTACAACATCTTCTAGCGACGAAAATCTTTGACCACGCCTTTTTTTCTTGATTTGCTGGAATCAAATGAAGTCATTGGATCCCCAGTCGGGGCTGTACGGCGTATGACCCATCAATTCCACGTTTTGTCGGGTCAAACAGGCGCTGGTTTGAATCGATGTGTGAGAACAATTCGTCTTCTCTTGTTCGTTTTTCGAATTTCTTAGGTGACTTCAGGCAAACAAATTGTAGTGTAATGTTCAGAATTAACCGTCCTTTATTTCTCAAGCCGTAGAGTCGCCACACGGTCAGTATTGCCGAAGAGACAGGCGAACATTTGCTTCGAAGGTCTACTTCCATGAACAACTCTGGTTGGATTTGGCTCGCTTTCGGAGACCCAAACGGTCGATTCCTGTTTTGTTTCGGGCTTCTAAGCAAAGATCCCCCCCCCTTTAGCAATCAAATTTTTTTTTTGAAAAATTATAAAAAAAACTGCAGTTGTTCTGATATACTATTATTATACCCTCCAGCATATGGAGAGTATAATTAAATTTGTCATTCCGTTTGTAACACATCATATATTCGTCGGAGACCCTATATATATTATTGATCAGCACAAAATTCTATGTCGATTTGACCATGCCCGTCTGTCCGTCCGTCTGTCTGTCTGTTGAAATTAAGATACAGCTCGCAATTTTAAAGATAGAGAGTCAAAATTTGGTACAGAAGGTTTTATTACTTGCAGGATGGTTGGTATTGAAAATGGCATATATGGGTCCACGTTTTGATATAGCCCCCATAGAACGCTACCTCCCGATTTTCGGTATTTTTAAGGTTTTAGCTTCATTACCCTACCAAAATGGCTGAAATTTGGTACGTAGTCTTCTTTAGAGGTATAAAACTTTTTCCCAGAATTTTGTCGGTATCGGTACACACCTTCATATAACCCCCATAGAACGGTACCTCCCGATTTTCGGTATTTTTAAGGTTTTAGCTTCATTATCCTACCAAAATGGCTAATGGCAAAATGACTAATGTAAAAAAATCGGAAAAAAATCGTTGAAGGAAAGAAGTTTCATTATGTTATTTTTCAATTATTGGTTTTAGAACACAATGCAGAGCTTAATGCTCAAAGGAGAAGTTAAAGAGTACACTTCAAGGTTGAAGTTTCTAATGTATGATTTTTTAATATATCCACTGTATCTACCTCAAACGGATGCTAACATTTTGAAGACTGAAAAATGGGGTTTTTTGAATTTTTGCTCTAATCGGGACGCGCAGAAGGATTTTCCCAAAAGCTTATTATTAGATTGTAGAACTCGCGATTTCGCATTTCTTAATGTATAACATGAGGGTGTAGCCCTCACAGGATCACAGTAATCTGCGCCCAAACACGAAATTTTTGTGCGTAAATTTTTCTCAAAAACCTATTTTTTTTGGTTTAGAAATAACAAACATCATTCGATTTCCGTGGAAACCTGCGTAAATTTAGTTTTTTTACGTTCTGAATCTAAAAAGCCACGACGCGTACAAATCCACCCACTAGACCGCCGGACATGATAACCCTCAAATTTCGAAAACTTGCAAGAAATTATTTTGAAAATATCCCATATTAAAACGCGTTTTGGATGTGTCAGTTCTACTTAAATAAATATATCGATACGCGTGTTTAAACTGCGCGAAAACAGATATTTAAAAACTCTCGTAAATCCAGAGATATAATAGATTTTTTTTTCTAAAAATTTAGTGCGATGCTACATTCAGGGTTCTTGATGGATCGGGTTGAAACAGCATAGAATGATGTATCTTTAATGGTGATTATTGAAATCGGATGCGCATAAAATGTAAACTAACTTTGCGGAAATTATGACCATTTTACTGTATTTTGCACCCTAATATGCAGCAGATGCTACATCGTGGCCGCCAAATAGAATTTAACAAACTGTACATCAAATAAAAGGGATTGATTCGCTGTGTTGGAAAATCGGATGCGCATCATGTCATTTTCATAATTTAGCGGATTATATGCGTCTCAAATGTTGTAATATTCAATATAACATTATTTTAACGTTATGCCACAATTGGAATCCCTTGTGATTTAATATAAGGTTCTAATAATACTATCAAATAGAAAAACTATAAGTGAAAAATTTGTTACAACGGAATATCATCATTATTGCGTGAAATTTTGACGAAAATGCCGAAGAACTCAAACATTTTTTCTTCAACTTTTTCTATAAAACCATAAAAAAATAAAATTAGCATAATATGATTTTAATTTTTTCGTAATATTTTCTTCGTATTTTTGAAATAACATGAATACTATAGCTCCAACCTTCACAACATAGGTTTCATTTTATGCCTCAAAATGGCTGGATGCTATTACAATTTTTTTTATATATTTTTCGTAAGTATGAGCGCTATTGTTTCAAAAATATGTTTGTAAATACGTGAAATTATTTAACAAATTTGATTTTTCGCGAATCCATTGAGACTTTGCGATTATTTTTTGCATCATCGCAAAGGGTACGAATTCAGTTAACGATAATAGGATATAACAGCTAACTATATTAAGCCGCAAAGATCACAGTGATGTAGTATAAAAATTTTTTTTTGATTTTTTTGAAATGGAAAAGACAATTTTAGACATTTTTCCTGATATACGTATTATATTAGAACAAATTTGTGTAGTTATGGTTATTTTGTCCCCAAGCAACCACACAGTGCAGTTGTTGCTATAAAAACACCAACGATTTAGCCTAAACCACGATTTTGTGCCACTGTATTTGTTATATATAATTGTTCCACAAACATCCCAGGCGGGACAGGGGATAAAATTGTGAGTCGATATAGTAAAGATTGACTGATATAGTCTATCGAAATTAAAAATTTGTTGTAGACGTTTTTATTATATCGGTCCAAACTTAGTTTATGGTCGAAGAGAGTCATAATTAATTGTTTGTGATGTCAAAATGTGTTGTGCTAGTTTTAAATAGATTTTTTTGTATAATCATTGAAAACGGTTTTATTCAAGAAGGCATATATGAAATTCTTTAAAGTCGAAAGAGAATTCTTTAAAGCGACAGAGAAGACATAATATACATACTTAAACTTGTTTAAAATTTTACCCTTTTCATCCATATTTTTTTTTACTATTCGAAAAATCGAACACCTAGTACGACGAAATGGGTGAAACAGATAAACAGAAACATCACGCATTCTTAGGGTATTCCGATTCAAATCTTCTTTAGATAACGAAGTTACGTTATAAACAATGTCGTCTTAAGCGATTTCGTGTGTACATGAAATTACATATTATTAAAATATTCTAGGTATGCTATATGTATCTGTTAAAAACCACAAGAGGATGTGCATCCAGTGTCATGTGAACAAAAACTCTCGAAAGGAGCAATCGATTTGGTCCAAAATGTGCACATCGTACTACAATATTTCATCAAGTCGGATATAGTCCATATAAAACCAATCGTACGGGTACCTAATATTCAAATTTTTTATTTTTATTTACGTTTTCTCTCTAAATTGGGTGGTCAAAAAAATGCACCTAAAATTTTGGGCACAGTACTTTCATAACGAAAAGAAAATACCTAAATAAAGGTTTTAAAATTTTGTATGTAAAAACTATACACATCACAAAAAAAAAAAAAAAATAATAATCTGCCCCCCTAGATTTGATCCTGGCTACGCCCTTGGTTTTATCGACTTAGAATTTTACCCTGATCAAGAATATACATATATACTTTATACGGTCTCCGATGAATATTTCCATATGTTACAAACGATGTG
The DNA here is from genome assembly GCF_047663935.1 of Musca autumnalis. Taxonomy (NCBI): domain Eukaryota; kingdom Metazoa; phylum Arthropoda; class Insecta; order Diptera; family Muscidae; genus Musca; species Musca autumnalis. Next base: position 116,266,480 of record NW_027411977.1, on the reverse strand, counting down.
TTACAAACGGAATGACAAATTTAATTATATAAATTGCGGCGAATAAGAACAAGAAAAACGAAAGGAACTATATAAACGCAAGAGCTGCATATAGTTCCAATAGTTCCTTGTCCGGAATAATTCCTTGGAACTAATTCGTTCCGGAACTACACAACTCTAACAATTTCGTACTTTTGTTGGGGAGGTATCGGAATGAATGGACCTATAAGCACCATCTTCGTATTTCATATAATATTCGAAAAAATATTACGATATGTAAAGTGTGGACCAACGCAGTATTCGGTTCGGATGTTGTCGTGCGCACCAGCCACTACACATGCTGGCCGTAGGGGTTTTTACAGCTTTCGGGTCATTTTCTCAAGAAGTATGGACTTGCCACTGAAAGAACTTGTACCATCGTAATAGGGCCATTGAGTGCAACCTGTTGCAAGAAAAATCAAAACTATTCGAGAGGAGGTCCTGACCTGTACTTTTTACGAAATTTGGTGTGGGAGGTATCCGAAGGAGTTGAAATACATACATAGTCTCGATAATCCGGACACTCGTTAATCCGGACAACTCGGTAATCCTGATACTATAATTTTTTACATTGTAGACTCGGTAATCCGGACATCACATATTTTTCTTACCTCGATAATACGGACATCAATACTTTTTTCCTATCTTGATCATTAGATTCTTATTTATTTTTTGAAATTTTGCCTGTTAGGGCGAAGATCATTTTTTTAATGATTTTATTAATTTTCTCGTTTAGAGTTAAGCTTAATGATCTGAAATTATTTGCAAGTGAAAAAGGAAAGCCATGGACTCGAACCCACATAGTCACCAAATTACGTTACCTGGTTTCATTGGTGGTAAAGCAAATCTTCGGACGTATCGACTATGTAATGGCTTCTCTGTCCTAGAACTTATCGTTTTTCAAATGCAAATGTGTTTTTATACATTAACGGATATTTGGCCGTTTGAAATGTATTTTCTTCACAACAACCGCTTTTTGCGATGCCTTTGAAGTTATGAGTTTTGGCTTTGAACGCTAACACACCGTGACAACATTTTTTTGATATGTTTTCAAGGACGTGGGTTCAAATCCCAGCCGGGCTCAGCCTATTTTTTATTTTTTGAAATTTTGCCTGTTAGGGCGAAGATCATTTTTTTAATGATTTTATTAATTTTCTCGTTTAGAGTTAAGCTTAATGATCTGAAATTATTTGCAAGTGAAAAAGGAAAGCCATGGACTCGAACCCACATAGTCACCAAATTACGTTACCTGGTTTCATTGGTGGTAAAGCAAATCTTCGGACGTATCGACTATGTAATGGCTTCTCTGTCCTAGAACTTATCGTTTTTCAAATGCAAATGTGTTTTTATACATTAACGGATATTTGGCCGTTTGAAATGTATTTTCTTCACAACAACCGCTTTTTGCGATGCCTTTGAAGTTATGAGTTTTGGCTTTGAACGCTAACACGCCGTGACAACATTTTTTTGATATGTTTTCAAGGACGTGGGTTCAAATCCCAGCCGGGCTCAGCCTATTTTTTATTTTTTGAAATTTTGCCTGTTAGGGCGAAGATCATTTTTTTAATGATTTTATTAATTTTCTCGTTTAGAGTTAAGCTTAATGATCTGAAATTATTTGCAAGTGAAAAAGGAAAGCCATGGACTCGAACCCACATAGTCACCAAATTACGTTACCTGGTTTCATTGGTGGTAAAGCAAATCTTCGGACGTATCGACTATGTAATGGCTTCTCTGTCCTAGAACTTATCGTTTTTCAAATGCAAATGTGTTTTTATACATTAACGGATATTTGCCCGTTTGAAATGTATTTTCTTCACAACAACCGCTTTTTGCGATGCCTTTGAAATATCCGTTAATGTATAAAAACACATTTGCATTTGAAAAACGATAAGTTCTAGGACAGAGAAGCCATTACATAGTCGATACGTCCGAAGATTTGCTTTACCACCAATGAAACCAGGTAACGTAATTTGGTGACTATGTGGGTTCGAGTCCATGGCTTTCCTTTTTCACTTGCAAATAATTTCAGATCATTAAGCTTAACTCTAAACGAGAAAATTAATAAAATCATTAAAAAAATGATCTTCGCCCTAACAGGCAAAATTTCAAAAAATAAAAAATAGGCTGAGCCCGGCTGGGATTTGAACCCACGTCCTTGAAAACATATCAAAAAAATGTTGTCACGGCGTGTTAGCGTTCAAAGCCAAAACTCATAACTTCAAAGGCATCGCAAAAAGCGGTTGTTGTGAAGAAAATACATTTCAAACGGCCAAATATCCGTTAATGTATAAAAACACATTTGCATTTGAAAAACGATAAGTTCTAGGACAGAGAAGCCATTACATAGTCGATACGTCCGAAGATTTGCTTTACCACCAATGAAACCAGGTAACGTAATTTGGTGACTATGTGGGTTCGAGTCCATGGCTTTCCTTTTTCACTTGCAAATAATTTCAGATCATTAAGCTTAACTCTAAACGAGAAAATTAATAAAATCATTAAAAAAATGATCTTCGCCCTAACAGGCAAAATTTCAAAAAATAAAAAATAAGCTGAGCCCGGCTGGGATTTGAAACCACGTCCTTGAAAACATATCAAAAAAATGTTGTCACGGCGTGTTAGCGTTCAAAGCCAAAACTCATAACTTCAAAGGCATCGCAAAAAGCGGTTGTTGTGAAGAAAATACATTTCAAACGGCCAAATATCCGTTAATGTATAAAAACACATTTGCATTTGAAAAACGATAAGTTCTAGGACAGAGAAGCCATTACATAGTCGATACGTCCGAAGATTTGCTTTACCACCAATGAAACCAGGTAACGTAATTTGGTGACTATGTGGGTTCGAGTCCATGGCTTTCCTTTTTCACTTGCAAATAATTTCAGATCATTAAGCTTAACTCTAAACGAGAAAATTAATAAAATCATTAAAAAAATGGTCTTCGCCCTAACAGGCAAAATTTCAAAAAATAAAAAATAGGCTGAGCCCGGCTGGGATTTGAACCCACGTCCTTGAAAACATATCAAAAAAATGTTGTCACGGCGTGTTAGCGTTCAAAGCCAAAACTCATAACTTCAAAGGCATCGCAAAAAGCGGTTGTTGTGAAGAAAATACATTTCAAACGGCCAAATATCCGTTAATGTATAAAAACACATTTGCATTTGAAAAACGATAAGTTCTAGGACAGAGAAGCCATTACATAGTCGATACGTCCGAAGATTTGCTTTACCACCAATGAAACCAGGTAACGTAATTTGGTGACTATGTGGGTTCGAGTCCATGGCTTTCCTTTTTCACTTGCAAATAATTTCAGATCATTAAGCTTAACTCTAAACGAGAAAATTAATAAAATCATTAAAAAAATGATCTTCGCCCTAACAGGCAAAATTTCAAAAAATAAAAAATAGGCTGAGCCCGGCTGGGATTTGAACCCACGTCCTTGAAAACATATCAAAAAAATGTTGTCACGGCGTGTTAGCGTTCAAAGCCAAAACTCATAACTTCAAAGGCATCGCAAAAAGCGGTTGTTGTGAAGAAAATACATTTCAAACGGCCAAATATCCGTTAATGTATAAAAACACATTTGCATTTGAAAAACGATAAGTTCTAGGACAGAGAAGCCATTACATAGTCGATACGTCCGAAGATTTGCTTTACCACCAATGAAACCAGGTAACGTAATTTGGTGACTATGTGGGTTCGAGTCCATGGCTTTCCTTTTTCACTTGCAAATAATTTCAGATCATTAAGCTTAACTCTAAACGAGAAAATTAATAAAATCATTAAAAAAATGATCTTCGCCCTAACAGGCAAAATTTCAAAAAATAAAAAATAAGCTGAGCCCGGCTGGGATTTGAAACCACGTCCTTGAAAACATATCAAAAAAATGTTGTCACGGCGTGTTAGCGTTCAAAGCCAAAACTCATAACTTCAAAGGCATCGCAAAAAGCGGTTGTTGTGAAGAAAATACATTTCAAACGGCCAAATATCCGTTAATGTATAAAAACACATTTGCATTTGAAAAACGATAAGTTCTAGGACAGAGAAGCCATTACATAGTCGATACGTCCGAAGATTTGCTTTACCACCAATGAAACCAGGTAACGTAATTTGGTGACTATGTGGGTTCGAGTCCATGGCTTTCCTTTTTCACTTGCAAATAATTTCAGATCATTAAGCTTAACTCTAAACGAGAAAATTAATAAAATCATTAAAAAAATGGTCTTCGCCCTAACAGGCAAAATTTCAAAAAATAAAAAATAGGCTGAGCCCGGCTGGGATTTGAACCCACGTCCTTGAAAACATATCAAAAAAATGTTGTCACGGCGTGTTAGCGTTCAAAGCCAAAACTCATAACTTCAAAGGCATCGCAAAAAGCGGTTGTTGTGAAGAAAATACATTTCAAACGGCCAAATATCCGTTAATGTATAAAAACACATTTGCATTTGAAAAACGATAAGTTCTAGGACAGAGAAGCCATTACATAGTCGATACGTCCGAAGATTTGCTTTACCACCAATGAAACCAGGTAACGTAATTTGGTGACTATGTGGGTTCGAGTCCATGGCTTTCCTTTTTCACTTGCAAATAATTTCAGATCATTAAGCTTAACTCTAAACGAGAAAATTAATAAAATCATTAAAAAAATGATCTTCGCCCTAACAGGCAAAATTTCAAAAAATAAAAAATAGGCTGAGCCCGGCTGGGATTTGAACCCACGTCCTTGAAAACATATCAAAAAAATGTTGTCACGGCGTGTTAGCGTTCAAAGCCAAAACTCATAACTTCAAAGGCATCGCAAAAAGCGGTTGTTGTGAAGAAAATACATTTCAAACGGCCAAATATCCGTTAATGTATAAAAACACATTTGCATTTGAAAAACGATAAGTTCTAGGACAGAGAAGCCATTACATAGTCGATACGTCCGAAGATTTGCTTTACCACCAATGAAACCAGGTAACGTAATTTGGTGACTATGTGGGTTCGAGTCCATGGCTTTCCTTTTTCACTTGCAAATAATTTCAGATCATTAAGCTTAACTCTAAACCAGAAAATTAATAAAATCATTAAAAAAATGATCTTCGCCCTAACAGGCAAAATTTCAAAAAATAAAAAATAAGCTGAGCCCGGCTGGGATTTGAAACCACGTCCTTGAAAACATATCAAAAAAATGTTGTCACGGCGTGTTAGCGTTCAAAGCCAAAACTCATAACTTCAAAGGCATCGCAAAAAGCGGTTGTTGTGAAGAAAATACATTTCAAACGGCCAAATATCCGTTAATGTATAAAAACACATTTGCATTTGAAAAACGATAAGTTCTAGGACAGAGAAGCCATTACATAGTCGATACGTCCGAAGATTTGCTTTACCACCAATGAAACCAGGTAACGTAATTTGGTGACTATGTGGGTTCGAGTCCATGGCTTTCCTTTTTCACTTGCAAATAATTTCAGATCATTAAGCTTAACTCTAAACGAGAAAATTAATAAAATCATTAAAAAAATGGTCTTCGCCCTAACAGGCAAAATTTCAAAAAATAAAAAATAGGCTGAGCCCGGCTGGGATTTGAACCCACGTCCTTGAAAACATATCAAAAAAATGTTGTCACGGCGTGTTAGCGTTCAAAGCCAAAACTCATAACTTCAAAGGCATCGCAAAAAGCGGTTGTTGTGAAGAAAATACATTTCAAACGGCCAAATATCCGTTAATGTATAAAAACACATTTGCATTTGAAAAACGATAAGTTCTAGGACAGAGAAGCCATTACATAGTCGATACGTCCGAAGATTTGCTTTACCACCAATGAAACCAGGTAACGTAATTTGGTGACTATGTGGGTTCGAGTCCATGGCTTTCCTTTTTCACTTGCAAATAATTTCAGATCATTAAGCTTAACTCTAAACGAGAAAATTAATAAAATCATTAAAAAAATGATCTTCGCCCTAACAGGCAAAATTTCAAAAAATAAAAAATAGGCTGAGCCCGGCTGGGATTTGAACCCACGTCCTTGAAAACATATCAAAAAAATGTTGTCACGGCGTGTTAGCGTTCAAAGCCAAAACTCATAACTTCAAAGGCATCGCAAAAAGCGGTTGTTGTGAAGAAAATACATTTCAAACGGCCAAATATCCGTTAATGTATAAAAACACATTTGCATTTGAAAAACGATAAGTTCTAGGACAGAGAAGCCATTACATAGTCGATACGTCCGAAGATTTGCTTTACCACCAATGAAACCAGGTAACGTAATTTGGTGACTATGTGGGTTCGAGTCCATGGCTTTCCTTTTTCACTTGCAAATAATTTCAGATCATTAAGCTTAACTCTAAACGAGAAAATTAATAAAATCATTAAAAAAATGATCTTCGCCCTAACAGGCAAAATTTCAAAAAATAAAAAATAGGCTGAGCCCGGCTGGGATTTGAACCCACGTCCTTGAAAACATATCAAAAAAATGTTGTCACGGCGTGTTAGCGTTCAAAGCCAAAACTCATAACTTCAAAGGCATCGCAAAAAGCGGTTGTTGTGAAGAAAATACATTTCAAACGGCCAAATATCCGTTAATGTATAAAAACACATTTGCATTTGAAAAACGATAAGTTCTAGGACAGAGAAGCCATTACATAGTCGATACGTCCGAAGATTTGCTTTACCACCAATGAAACCAGGTAACGTAATTTGGTGACTATGTGGGTTCGAGTCCATGGCTTTCCTTTTTCACTTGCAAATAATTTCAGATCATTAAGCTTAACTCTAAACGAGAAAATTAATAAAATCATTAAAAAAATGATCTTCGCCCTAACAGGCAAAATTTCAAAAAATAAAAAATAGGCTGAGCCCGGCTGGGATTTGAACCCACGTCCTTGAAAACATATCAAAAAAATGTTGTCACGGCGTGTTAGCGTTCAAAGCCAAAACTCATAACTTCAAAGGCATCGCAAAAAGCGGTTGTTGTGAAGAAAATACATTTCAAACGGCCAAATATCCGTTAATGTATAAAAACACATTTGCATTTGAAAAACGATAAGTTCTAGGACAGAGAAGCCATTACTTAGATTCTTATTTATTTCATTGACGTTTTCGTTCTTTGGTGTATTAATAAGAAAATTTAAGTTTTTCAAAGTTTTCAGCCCAAATCTCGACTTAGTAGATATCTACTTAAAACCTAGGGTTGGGTAGCCTGGTTCCCTGAAAAATAGATGTTGAGTGGTCGTTTCCTGTTAATGAATTGATTCATTAGTGAGAGAGTCCCTTGGGGGCCTATAATGCATTTCAAGCATATTTTACCTAGAAATGTTTAAATCATTTAAAGAGTTGGGATTAATAGGTTAGTTTTCATTAAGATTTATAGCTAAACGAAGAAGCGAGTTGAGTTATTATATAGGAATTTCACTAAATTTAAAACAAATTAGTATGACCCTTGTATTATCATTCTTTGGCATTCAAAATCATCGGTAACTAAGGATTGTTGTATTGCATTCTCGTAATTATGCAACCAATAGATTTAAATTAAAGTCTTATTCGTAAGCTACAACTTTTATATAAAATAATGTTTCTTTTTGATTTCGTCGATGACATGAAGTCATTTGGTGATGTTCATAGAAATATTCCCCATAATTAGATGAGAGCATTTCAATTCGGAATTTCTATCGCGAGTCATAAGAGGCTCATGTCCCATAGACAAGGGAAATCATTATATGTATGTACATGGGCTACAAAGTTTATATCCTTAAAAAACTATGCATAAATATACACCAGTTGTAGAGAAGTTTTAGACGATTAAAGTAATCAGCAAAAGTCACCTAAATTAAATTAAAATGGTCGCAAACCATAATATTTTCTTAACATAGATTTGATTGCCTTATATATCAGGTAATTATCTAATAAAAGTCCATTATTAACGATTTAAACGTACAAAACTATATGTTTTTGTTATTACTCGGAAATCCGGACAATTCGATAATCCGGACACAGCCGAAACATGTGGTGTCCGGATTATCTAGATTATACTGTATAGAGTCCATATTCTAGTCTGATCTATGTCTCGTAGAAATATTACGATGTCCAAAGTATGGACCAATTCGGTTCATGCTTTGAGAGTTATCGTGTGACCATTTTAGCGAAAGGTATTGAACATTGAGGAGGAGGTATCGAAAGGTGTGGACCGATAATGGCCATCTTAGAACTTTATTTAACATTGCGCAAAATATTACGATTGCCTATCTTTGAACCTGAACTAAGTTTGGACAATATATTACGAAAGCCAAATTTTGGACCAAATCGGTCAATCCGATAACAATAACGAAACATAGACAATTTTCTGTGAGGAATTTTACTGACTGCAGGGCACCTTAAATGTCCAATGAAGGGTACTTCAGTAAAAGAAAAAAAAATTATATCAAAACGTAGACCTATGTATGGCGATAATTCACTGCAACTGTGTCATACCACCAATGCACAGTGGTTTAACCCATTGGCCAAAAATAAAAAAGATTGAATGTCAAATTTTGTATACAACATTTGACAACTCTGACAGCTAGGACATAGACTTTTTTAAAATATATTAGTTTTTGTTTCAATCGATCGCGCTCTTGTTTAAAATAGCTCCAAAATTCGGAACATTTGACAAATATTTTTTGTTGTGAGTACAATATACAATTTACGTGCTAGTAAATATATTCAAAATATCGCGAAACTAGTACGTAGTGCAAAATATTATAACGAATTTTGAAGAAGGAGGTAATATCTTATTTTTTTAATAGCCCTTTAAAGTGTTGTGTAATTTTAGTTAGCTTAATGTTTTTCTAATGAATTTTGTAATGCCAATTCGGTCATATACTTAAATTTAACCTAAGGATTTAGTCAGTGCCCACCTCGGGAATAATATTCCAATGTAGGCCAAGGGTTTATGTTTATCCAGTATTAATATGAGCTGCCATCTAGTGCCAGACTTTAAATGGTGGGTCTAAAGCTGTCCTAGAATATAGGTTGTATGAATATATTAGGTTATAACTCCGTTATCTGACTACGCACATTAACGTATATGGCAACAATGTAAAGGTCAGGAATTCTTCTTCTATATACGATTTACGTGGGTGGTACGTGTCTTCCAGGAAGAATGCTAGGAGATCCATATTAAAAATTTTAACAAATTTTCAGACAAAAATGTTGGTCTGTTTAACCCGCTAAATTGATTGGTTTTTATGTTCTTTTGGAGATTGTTTTGTTTCCCCATGCCTAGTTTTGCATCATAAAATAATCGGTACTTCTGTTCAAGACATTTTGTATTAACAGCATAAGACAATTCATACCATATACCCCCTCCAGAGGGGAAAGAGGGGAGAATGCTACGCTAATGGTTTCGTATAACAATTTTTGTAGCAGCACAAAGCTGTAACCAGCGCATTAGCTTCATATTTACACTGGAAATATATTTGGCCACTTCCTCCATACAAGTGGATCCACTGCGCAATGGAGACAATATAATAGACTTTTAGCCATTTCGGTTCGATAATGTGGATGCTAAATGCCAAATTTCGGCCATTTCGCTAAGATGACGGGCGGTACCGTTCTATTGGGTCTATATCAAAACATAAACCTATAGCGATAATTCTTGGCAAGAATGCTGCGTATTCCCAACGCAGATTATATACCGAATTTTACCAAATCCTGAAACCCAGAAAATACCGAAAATCGGGCGGTACCGTTCTATGGGGGCTGCATCATAATTTGGACCCACATATACCGACAATTATTTGCAGGAATGTTGTATATCACCACTGAAGACTATATATCGAATTTTCCCCATTCCTGTACGATGCACGGTGGTCGCTGCGATTGGCCAAAATTAAAAAAATGAAAGTCTAATTTTTGGTACCAAATGTGTTCATATCTACTCCCAACACGTTAAATTTCTCTAAAATAAATTTGTTATGGATTACTTATTACTGTACTCTTTGAGAATAGCATCAAAAAAGAGAAAATTTAACAGGTAGGATTACGAGTTTTCAGTGCAAAAGATAGGGGAAAGTAAAATATTAGTATCAAATTAATTGAACTGTATATTGACCAAACTTTATCGGAATATTGAAAAACAAGGCATTAACTTAATTTTTATGCAATTTTGAGTTTGTGAATTTTTTGGATTGATTATCAAAGGGTGCACCTACATTAATCGACAATTTTCTGGGTGTAGCCTACCTCCAGGAATGATTAAGTGGCATTTCGGCCATTTCTAATTAATAATTTATATAAAACCTTCAAAATTCCGAAAATCGGGCGGTTGACCCAATTCAAAAAAATTTTGCAAGAAGGGTTTCTAACACTAGGAAGTGTCGATAGCCACATTTTAGCCAATTTCATTGAAAGATGTGGTCAAGACCCCCAAAATGCCAGAAATCAGTGGGTACCGTTTTGTGGGGGCTATACCTAAAGTTGGACCAATGCACAGTGGTTCATCCCGTGGACATAAATCGAAAATTTTGTGCCGACAAATTTGATTGCGATTGAAAGAAATATTCTATAAACACATTAAATTTTTAATATCCAATATTATTTTTGCCAATTTACAGCGGTAATATGTCAAGTTAAGTCGAAGAAGTTGAGACTTGTATGTGGTGCCTTAAAAACGGAAAATAGATCCGCAAAGCATTCGTAGTTTATGAGTGAAATTTAAAAAAAAAGTTAAGAGTTAAATGTACAATTTTTTATAGCTGATGGCATTGACTGTGTTTTTACGAAAAAACATATTGAAATTCGTTTTCTAACTCCCTTAAAAATAAATTCTATGTAAATGAATTTTTGTGATATTTTTAATATCATTACTATAAATTTATGTTGAGTTTTACTAATGTTGGCCCCGTAAGGGCAAGTCCATATTTTTTTAAATACAGGGAAAAGTCTCTAGTTTACGATAAAACGAGATCCAGCTGCCACAGCTGCCAACCTGTAAGTTATTCCCCTTATACCACGCCTGTAGAATCGCATAAATTCCTAAAATCGTTAGCTACGTTTATATGTGAGCTATACCTAAACGCGGACCTATATTGAACAATTTTTGCAAGGAGGTATGTTGTTCCCTTACAACTCAAAATGCAAAATTACAGCCAAATCGGTTGGAAAATTTGGCAAAATACCGAATATCGGGATGTACCTTTATATGGGAGCTATACCTAAAAGTGGACCTATATTGAACTTTTTTTGCACGGAGGTATGGTGTTCTCTCTGAAGTCAAAATATAAAATTACAGCCAACTCGGTTGGAAAATTTGACTAAAATCGTCAAAATACCGAATATCGGGAGGTACGTTTATATGGGACCTATATCTAAACTTGGACGTATAATGAACATTTGTTGCAAGGAGGTATGTTGTTCCCTCAGAACACAAAATGCAAATTTACAGCCAAATCGATTGGAAAATTTGGCTAAAATCGTCAAAATGACGAATATCGGGAGGTACTTTTATATGGGAGCTATACCTAAACGTGGACCTACATTCATTATAAAACTATGTTTAAAATTTCCAGGCGGTAGCACGATTATAACAATTTTTTTCTATACAAGTGGGACCACTGTGCAAATGTTGATTTTTTTTTTTTTGCTATTTTTCATTTGTGTTGCTAAACTAACCTTTACTAAAAATTTGGTATTGATATCTGCACAGGAAGTATTTTTGGAACATAAAATACCAAATTACAACCAATTTGTTGGTCAAATGGGACTAATGTGGGGGCTATATCAAAACGAGGGCCTATATAGCACATTTAAATACCAAAAGTTCTACGGACCTACAATAAATTTCTCAAAATTTTATCCACCTAATTAATTTCGTTCGGACACCAAAGTGATTTCCACAAACGGACAGAATGTAGAATTGCACGCTAATCAAGACAAAATGACAAATCTATTATACTATACATTATATGGAGGGAATTTATTCTAAATGCATCGGTATATGGTAGTGGTAACTAATTACATAAAAATCACACATTTTCACTTACCAAATCTAATCAGATCTGTGCTGTGTGGCTTCCTTTTGTCGATATTGTATTATCGAAAAATTGTATATTCAGCAATTATGAGAAATTTCTAACAACTGTTTAGACATATAAGATTTGTATTATTTACCTTTATTAGTATCATAACTAAAATTAGATATAAATATACGTATGCATGTAGCTATATGCTTATATTACAATATTGGCTCTGCTTAGGCTACAAATATTCCAAAAGCACTAAGAACAATACAATTTAATAATAATTCATTCCATATTGTTATCGCATTAATGTTGCAAATCAGATTCTGCACAGCCGTCACTTAGAGCATCTGTGTAATATTGGTTGGAACTTTTACAGCTACACATCGACACTCACATATTATGGACGGCAACTTTGTGGGTTGTATTAAATACGTGATTGGTATTGCCAAAATTTGTGGTAGAATGTTTGAGGCAATAAAATATGTATTAATGGCCAGATGTACTTTCACGTCTACAAAATGAACATATTGTATTTATAATCACATTGATTCAAATTTTAATTTTATGAAATGTAAATGTAATCCGATATACCAAATTTACATTATACGAGTATTAAGTTAGTTTTCTGTGTTTAATATGGAATAAGTAAACTATTACAACACATATGTCTTCAGATATTGGTAAATCAAATTAAATGGTTTTCACAGATAATTGCTTAAGTCGATTTATGTGGTTTAAAGTTATTAAAACCACTTATTTTTATTTTTATGAGCTTTCTTAACTCTTTGTAAAAAATCGTAAATAAATATTAAAATGAAATATTAACAAGTAAAAAGTCGTTAAGTTCGGCCGGGCCGAACTCAAGTGTCAAATTACATATAGTTCGGTTAAAAATTGTATCTACAAATCTCAACATACTGAAAATCGAGAGATGCCGATATATGGGGGCTATACCAAAACATGGAACTATATTGACGAGATTTGGTGCAGAAGTTTCGTGGCTACTGAGAACCTCAAATTTCAAAGTTCGGTAAAAATTTTAGCTAAAGTCCTAAAAGTACCGAAAATCGGGAGGGACTGTTATATGGGGGCTATACCAAAACATTGACCTATATGTCAAATTACAACGGTTAAAAATTTAGGTAAAATATCGAAAATCGGAAGGTATAGTTTTATGGTGGCTGTACCAATACATGGACCTACAGTGGTGGCCAATACATTTGCAACAAAATTGCACGTTTAAGAAAAATGTCCTTGAAAAAAAAAATTTTTGAAAGTGAAATTAATATTTTTTTTTGCAATTATTTATAGTTTAATGCTTCAAAAATAAGATAATAAAAAGTTTTGCCTGGATATACAACAACAATTATGAAAAAAAATTTTAAATTCACTTTGGCAGTTTTGTTGTGATGTGTGTTTACTTTTTATTTTTAAAGTAAGACCCAGCTTAATCACAGATTTGTTGTTTTCAAATTTTAAAAACAACAACTTTTTAAAGTGGGGTAGTTAGAATTGATTTACTTTAGGGAAGGGCAGAGAATACTAGTTTCGTCCAACGCCACTTGGACTCATCAGTTCTCTTAGTTCTTTGCATTGAAGCAAAGAACTCTTCCCCAATTTTATGACGACTCGAGCTCAAGATTAATGTGACCGACTAATTCGTTTAAATGCGAATTCAACATAAACATTCAAAAACTCTCGTAGCCGAATATGCAAATCAAATTAACTACTCCCACAATGACCAATTTAAAAACTTGTTGTTTTTAAAATTTTAAAACAACAAATCTGTGATTAAGCTGGGTCTTTCTTTAAAAATAAAAAATTTAAAATACAGAACATTCCCTAAAATTTAATGGCCAAAACATATGCAACTGAACCAAATCATATGAAAAAATCTTCAATATTTTATAAAATATAATTTTTAATATGATTCAAATTATTTGTTTTTGTTTTCGGAAGTTTAAAAGTGGGTAACATTTTAAAACTGATATCAGTCATACGTACTTCATCGGGAGAGTGGCGGGTCTAGGGGAGGGGCATGACCAGGGGTGCTAGGGTCAGAAACTTATGAAATAATGGAAATTTCTCGACATTTAAGTTTTGGATTTAATAAAATTCAGAGTCCAGAGTGCAGTTATATCGTTTATTAGCAGAAGTCAGCAGTCTGGGTTTCGAAAAACATAGGAGCACATGGATTGGACCCTTGTCAGGGTGAATAATACTAATCTATTGACGATAAAACGATCGGTATCATTAAAAATTCGGGAATCTAAAAACTTGAATATATTTAGAATGTTCATCAGGTGGTAATTTAGTATATAGACATTTCCGGGAAGAGCAGACGCTTCCCAATAAAAGACAGTTTTTCAACACATGACGTGCTGGCCGGAATATGTTGTAGATATCCTATAATTTTATAAAAAAAAATGTTTATAATGGATATGTATGCCAAAAATATTATCTTTAGCTCGAAAAAACAAGAATACTATCAAAAATTCACTCGGAAGGCTACAAAACACAGTAATTATAACATTATGTTAATGGGCTTTGGCGAGCACTTCATGTGTTGAAAATTGTCTTTTATTGGGAAGCGTCTGCTCTTCCCGGAAATGTCTATATACTAAATGTGTGTGGTAAATTATCTTCTGATGAGCATTCTAAATCTATTCAAGTTTATAGATTCCTGAATTTTTAATGATATCGCCCGTTCATACGTCAATAGGTTAGTATTACTCACCCTGCCAAGGGTCCAATCCCTACGCTCCGGTGTTATTCGAGACCCAGACTTCGGACTTTAACTACTAAATGATATAACTGCACTCTAGACTCTGAATTTTATTAAATCGAAAACTGAAATGTTAAGAAATTTCCATTATTTCCGAAGTTTCTGACTCTAGCATCCATTTTTAGGCTTCTCCCCTATGACCCGCCATACTACCGGTGAAGTACGTATGACTGATATCAGTTTAAAAATTTTATTCACTTTTGGACTTTCCAAAAACAAAAGGAAATGATTTTAATCATATACAAGATGACATTTTACAAAATATTAAAGATTTTTGGATGCGATTTGGTTTAGTTGCATATGTTTTGAACATTTTAATTTTAGGCGCGTTGTGTATTTTCAAATTTTTTCATAATTGTTATTGTATATGGAGTCAAAACTTTTTATTTTCTTATTTTTGAAGCATTAAACTATAAATAATTGCAAACAATACTTAATTGCTCTTTCAAAAAAATATTTTAGGGACATTTTTCTAAAACGTGCATTTTTGTTGCAAATGTATTGATCACCACTGTATGTTGACGATTTTTGTTTAAGAAGTTTCGTGCTCACTGAGAACATAAAATGTCGATTTACAGCTAGTTCGGTTAAAAATTTTAGCTAAAATCTTCAAAATACCGAAAAACAGGAGGTACCGTTATTTGGGAATTAAGAATTATCTGGAATATAAGATTGTTGGTCACTAAAAATCCTGAATGTCATATTATAGCTAATTATTTTTGAAATATACCTGAAATCGAGCGGTATAGTTATAAATGGCTTTACCAAAATGTGGACCGTTTTGAATGCTAGAGTGATAACCACAGACGGACGAACGGACTCAGAATTTTACCCTGATAAAGAATATATATACTTTATAGGGTCGTAAATGATTATTTCAATGCGTTACAAACGGATAAACAAACTTAATATACGCTCCATACCATGGTGGAGGGTATAAAATAATGATTTTGGCAAAAAAAATTTTTATGAACAAAGAAGCAGTTATGACCACTGCTGCTAGATTTGACGATTTGTCGTTAGTTTGACGATTTTTGGTAAAAAATTGATAAATGACGATTTTTTGTCAAAACAAATCTCGATTTTCTCGATATATTGCTAAAACAGTCATAAGTAATTTTGTAAAACATGAATTTGTAAAGTCATACGAAATATTTTAAGTTCATTTTAATAATTAAATGCAGATTTCAAAGAAATTGTTAACAAAAATGAAGTGATTTTAAGAGAAAAAAACAAGGTTGAAAATATTTTTGTATCTTTCTTTTATTTATTTATATCTTTATTATTGAAAATACACAAACAATGAATTCTGAATTTAATAAAAAACCTAAAATTAAAAAAGAAAGAAAACACTTTCCCCCATTATTATGAGTATTCTTTTGTTACATTTTGGATTTACCGAACGGATATATTGCGTTCCGGTTAAAATAATGTTAAAAGTGATGATTGGATTTCAAGGAGGAGCTTCTTTGCATTAACTTTCAATGTAAAAATTCCATCAGATAGTAAAAGAACACATGTAATAATGGCCCTTTAAGTCGCAAATATAAGTGGACTAAACTAAAACACCCCCTATTTAAGGAATAAAAAAGTGAAATCAATATTTCGCGGCGTATCCTTCATTCTGGATGACATTGATGTTGAATTATTAAATACTTCATAATAATAATTAATTATTATTATAAATATTACAATGGCGGAACACTAGGCACTGGAATTTTTTCTCGGGGCGAGGGATTCGACCAATTTATATAATTAATGGAATTATGGTTCGTTTCAAGTATCGTAACGTATTAAAAGGCGTGATGTTGCCTTACGCTGACGAAGAGATGTCACTTAGATGGACATTCCAGGAAGATAGCGAGCCAAATTTGATCGAAAGTGGTTGAGGAGTGATTCCAAAACATTTCGACAGAAGTTCTTCATTGGCCTGCTCAATCCCTTGATCTTACTTCCCGATTGGGTATTGTGGGAGATCGTTAACTCAAAAATCAACCGAAAAAATTAAAAAATCAAAGAAATTTTATTTGAACCCGCAAAAGTAGCCTGGGAAATATTATCACCTCAAATAACACTGTGCTACAATGACAATTTGCAGGGGTTCTGATGCATAAATTCGGTATTGTTGGAGTCCATGGAAGACGAAAATACCTTTGGTTTCTTTGTGTCACATCGTTTTTTGATTTTATAACGGTAAATGTAGTGAAAAAACGAGGTTTCTTGGATTTTAAACTTAAAACGGACATAACTTCTTTTTTCCACAACGAACGTTTTTATTTAAAAGGTGAAAATCATGTCTTTCGAACAAGCCATAATTTTCAAAAATCGGGTCACAAATGGTTCAGTTATAGTAATTTAAGTGTGACAAAAACGCATTAAAAAACAGGATAATGCCAGGATAATTGAATGAAAACATAAAGAAAATAACTTCGATATTAAGACAAAATAGCTTCCCATCAAATATCATAAATATTCTAATCAAGCAGTACTATAATAATAATAAAAATCAACAAAACACAGAAAAACCAATTAAAATTTATAAATCGGTTACATATATATCCGGCCTTTCAGAACGCTTTAAGAACTCAAAATGTTATGAAGACATCAACTATGCAATAGCGTCCAAAACATATAACAGTTTACAAAACTTATTTACACCATTAAAATCAAAAATAGACACTATGGAAAAATCGAATTTAATATACAAAATAAAATGCAATGGCAACGAAAATGAAAAATGTGGAAAATATTATATAGGAACCACAAAAAACAAATTAAAAACGCGGTTATCCGGACACAAATCAGACATCAAAAATAGATCATATAACATGTCACAGAAGGCAGCACTTTCTACCCACTGTGCCACCCAACAACATTACCCAGAACTGGAGAGTGTGAAAGTACTACAATGTGAAAACAACTACAATAAGAGACTGATGTTGGAAACTCTACACATAATCAGGGATGCCAGATAAGTTTGGTCGAAAATCGGCACTTTTCGGGTGCCAAAATCGGCAAAAAATTTTCAAAATCGGCAAAAAATCGGCAAATTAGAAAACATTTATTTCAGTTCAAATTATCGCATTACTTAATAAGCCTAAGTTAAAAACATAACATTTTAAGTACAATAAACAATTAAAAATTCATAAAACAAGGTAACAATTCAAAATATGTATGAATATAAATGGTTTTACCATATACATATGTAGTATATATTTATAAGTACGTGAGATCAATATATTTCCAATTTAGTCAAGCTAAACAAAACTTATACAAATATTGTCTTAAGAGGTTAATTAATAAGGTGATTGTTTCTGTATTGGAATTTTGAAATGTTGCTTTACAATTAAATTCAATTTCTTTAATAAATATAAATAATGACATCATAACAGTTGGACTTATTTAATTTTAAGTAGTCTTTAGTAAAGAGATTTCCTTCCATCGAGTCCTTAAGTAATCGATTTCGACATTTGTTTTTACTTAAATTCACTTGGCTAAAAACTCTTTCCACATTTGCTGAAGAATGTGGCAAGACTAAAATATGTTTAATAAATTTGGACAAAATAGGAAATAATGGTTCAGAATTTGCACATCTTAATTCACATACTGTTTTCCAAAACTCTAGCAACTCTAATTTTTTATCAATATCTTTATCTTTAAACAAATTTTGGAAATTCAGAAGTTGAAAGTTCGTGTAACTTTGAGTCCAAGTATTGTTTTTCGTTTATGTTTATAAAGCTTTCGTATTATTTTATAATGTCGAAAAATTAATCTTCTGTGCCATTTATTATACAACTTGGATTTATGGAAGCTAGGCACATACATTTGTTTTCAAAATCAAACCGCTTCAAAATCTGATCACAAAGTTCAATGTAAAAGTTTGTGCAGTTTTTTTTCGACAATTTCGTTTCTTGAACAATTTCCTTGACGTATATACCCAAGTACACGTTTTGGCAATCAAGGAAATTCAAACTGTTTTTATAATCTGTCTTGACGAAATTACTCATAATCAGTTTAAGTAATCTTTCCATTTCCATGTACAGAATATGTATTTCAGTAGATTCACTTTGAAACAATTTATCTATTATATCTATATCTATGTATCTATCTCTCTTACTCATTAAGACAATATAGATTTATGTATAGTTGTCTTTGTTGTTGTACCAAATCACAATTTTTATAAAAAACGCAAATTTTATGTGCCTTAAGTAAAAATCGGCATTTTAGGGGTAAAAATCGGCAAATCGGCATTTTTATTTTTTTGGACTAAAAATCGGCAAAATGCCGATAAATCGGCAAATCTGGCATCCCTGCACATAATGAATACTCCAACATCACAACGAATAAACTACAAAACAGATACGGAGAATTTAGCACACAGTTATAGCAATGCCGTGCTTTGGTATTGTTAAAGTTACGAAGTTTTTCGGCAATTCACACACACACGACCCGAATGCAACGAAAGAGCACACAAATGTTTTGATTTGTTTTTGTTTTGCAGCATGCGTGCATACAACGTTTCTAACACACTGTCAAAAGTTGCAAATATTGAGAATTTTGTGTGCCCTCTTCTTGGTCGGCTATGAGTTATAGGCATCTGATCAGAAAAATAAATAGAGTGGAATAAGAAGAGAGCACTGCAGTAACAAAACAGATGACAACGATACAAGGTCGACGTTGGTGCTTGGCGATGTTATTGTTATTGTTGTAATAGCTTTAAGTATTATTTGTAAGTGCAACAACAAGCAATAGCATGTATGCATAAAAATAATAAAAATGTTTTCCTACAGATCCTGATGAAGAAAGACGAAATATCGATTTAAATAATAAATAAAAACAACAAAAACAAAGACCTCGAGCTCGGTTTTATTTAAACATATATTTATAATAATCAAAATAAAGGTCGAACTAAATAATAAAAAAGAATAACTTATAGAGAATATTCACAGCTACAACATTTTCTTTAGACTCATTTTGATACTACCTGCGGTTTCCGAGCAAAATCGTGAAAACCTAAAAAAAACCTAGAATTGTGATTTTTGATCACGATTTATTTAAAAATCCCTCCGGCGATTTTTTCTGTTTGTTTTATTTTTCTTATCTATGAACATTGCTGTTTTAGAATCCGCGAAATCTTCACATGTGTAAGCGGTTTTCATCAAAAGTTAGTTAAGGCGCACTGAGCATGATATTGTTTTATAAGGAGGCGATACAGTCAGTGCATTGTCTCAATTTGAACTTCTATATCTCAAAAACGGTAAAACCTACGAAAATATCATAAAGTCACTTTTGTGGAGAATTTTTTTGTTTCTTGATATTTCTCACCTATGAGCATTGTAGTTTCAGAATCTGCAAAAACTTCCCAGGTGTAAGCACCTTCCATTTAAATTTGTTTAAGGCACACCGTGATCACTATAACTTAACCATTTGTTACCCGATTTTTGTTGTTTTGTTTTGTTCGAAAGACATGATTTTCACCTTTTAAATAAAAAATAATCTGTTAAAGTCCGTTGTGGAAAACAGAAGTTATGTCCGTTTTAAATTGAAAATGCAAGAAACCCCGTTTTTCACTACATTTACCGTTATAAAATCAAAAAACGAAGTGACCCAAAGAATCCAAAGGTATTTTCGTGTTCCATGGGCTACCACAAAACTGAATATATGCATCAGAACCCCTGCAATAAAATGTTGTCACCTTTTGTAGCACAGTGTAATTAATAATTTAATATTCTCTATGCCTACAAGATGTACATACGTGTGTCATCCAGAATAAAGAATGCGCAACGAAATATTATTTTCACTAGTTTGTTTGTTCCTTAAATTGGGGGGTGGTTTAGTTTTGTCCACTTATGTATATTTGCGACTTAAAATGTTTTTTGAATTTTAAATCTTTTTATTAAATTCAGAATACCTTAGGTTAGGTTAGGTTAGGTTGAAAAGAGGGCCGAGTAATCGTCACATGCCCTGGTGGAGATACACATAAGCCAGAAGTAGGCCTGTTGTGCGCTCTAGACTAGGTTTTTTTAGGGGACTCTACTGAATTTTATTTAGGGAACTGTGTGCCCCTACAAAATCCCGTAATTGTTTCAGGTCGTCTACAATTACCTGATTTAGATCTGTAGGCCTGTTCTGTAACTTTTTAACAATCCGCCAATCGACAACGTTGTCGATATTAAAATTTTTTTGCAGTAACGATTGTGCTATTCTGTAAAAATGTAGACAAATTGTCTATAAAGTTTCAATAGCTTTCAATTTTGAATGTATTCAAAAACAAAGCTTACACAAAAACCAAAGGCACATCCTCAGCCAGAATTTTTTTTTTTTTGAAAATTTTAATCAGATTCGAGTCTTTTTTGATCCGACTGCACGATTAAAAAGCTAGAATATGAGCTCATTTTCTGATCATAAATGACTCCTTTGTCGGGAGGAAAACGTAACCTCAAGCGACTATTCTAAACAAATCACAAATGAGTCTTCCTCTGCATTAGTTTCGAGTCATTTTTGCAAATTTTCTGATGGTATATAAAGTCTTTTTCGAGTCGTTTTTCAATCATTTATTGGAGATTTGTTGATTAATTTGGGACTATGTTTCGAGTTGTTTTTGAGTCATGTTTATAATCGTTTATGAGTCTTTAGGAAGTCATTTATGAGTCTTTTTACTAGGCGAAATAAACTAAAAGAATTTTCTTTTTATTCTTTTTTCCTTTGTTTTATTGTCTTTTCTGCTTTGTTATGTCTTTTAATTATCCTTTATGTTGCACGGTGGTTAGTATACTGCTTCTTCATTTCACTTAATAGTATACGTTACATTTATATCAAAGTTTTATAGAAAGTGTATATGAGAATCATTTACAACCAAACAAAAATAAAACAAAACAATCAGTTTTTAATCACCTATCTGTTCAAAATACGATCAGAAGATACATAATTATAATCACTTTTCAAACACCTGCATGACCCTTTTTTGATTAAGCATTTTTCAATCTTCATGCAGATCCAAATGTGACAATAAATAACGAAAAAATAGTCACATTTTAAACGCCTCAATGATTCATTTGTGATTGCTACACAACAACATTTTAAATTGAACTCTTTTTAATCATTACAGGGAGTCTCTTTCGAGTCCCTTTCTGATCATACAAGCGACTTAATCAATTTTTGATCACCAAAGGGACTCTAAAAAGACTACGCAATGAGATTTTTGAAAAAACAATCTTCCAATTGCTAGCTGGGCTTATATTGAACATTTTTGTAGATTTTTTAACAACTACTATTGTTGTTGTGTTGCTTTCATGACGACATTTTTAACAAAAGTTGTTAAATTTTTGTTACAGAATACAAGGGTTGTTAATTATGTTGTTAAAATGAGTTTCTCGAAAAAATAACAATATCGACTGTCGTTAAAAAGTTACAGAATAAAAACTGGGATCTGATGTTTGCGAAGGCGGGGCATTGGCAGAGAAAATGTTCCAATGTTTCGTCATCTTCTCCGCATGCCCAGCATACGCTGTTGTCTACACAATTAATTTTGTGCAGATGAGCTTGTAAACTAGGGATAGGTAAGTCGACTTTCGATTAATCGATTAGTCGACTTTTTGCCGTCAAAAGTCTAAAAGTCGTAGTCGACTTTTGTCTGGTGGGAAAATCGCATAATCGATTTCCTTGTGATCGATTTTCGAGTTTGCCCATATATTGTTGACTTGGATGTTTTACACTTTTGGCGGTTTTACAGTTTCAAAAGAAAACTCGAAAATCGACGAATATTCAATTATAATCGATTTTCTGCGGTTATGAAAGTCGAGTTTTAGGACAACTGAAATAATGGTTAGACCGAAAAATCGCATTTTTAGTTCTAGGCAGAAAACGAAATCCATTTCATTACCTATCCCTATTGTAAACCCAGGTGACCTGTAAGGGCACCTATAAGCCTACTCAACTCCGCCTTACTTAGCAGTAATAGGTTTTTAGTTTTTTCCTCATTTGGGACTCCCCATAGAATTTTTGTGGTTTTTCCTATTTCCTCTCTATTCCATAGGGATAAGTGGGAATTTTTTTGTCCAAGTTTTTAACTCTAGACGAGACGCGTTTAGTGGCTTTGCGTTCTCTAAGTTTACTGTTGCTAATTCTCTTCCATTTTTTGCCAGAGAATTTGTTATCTCATTACCTCAGAGAGTAATTTTAACTCCAAATTTCAGGATTAAAGCTCTAGCCGTTTACCCTAAACTTATACCAAATTTAGTACCATTTAGTACACTTCGTACACGTGAATTCGAAATCCAAAACTTCATCCACATCTTAATCCTACACTCCATCGCTAATCTTAATTCCAAATTTCATGGTTCCAGCTTTATCCGTTCACCAAAATCCAAAATGTACCAAATTTTCTACCATTTAGTAATTTTCGTACATATAAGTACGAATTTCCAATAATATCTCAATCATTCAGTCCAGCAATAACCTCTATTCCAGATTTTATGACTCCAGTTCTATCCGTTCACCCAAATGCAATTTGTACCAAATTTAGTACCATTTAGTACATATCGAACACATAAGTACGAACTTCTAAAAGTACCTCCATACTTGAATCCTTCACTCCAAAAGTAATCTTTACTCCAAATTTCAGAATTCCAGCTATATCCTCTCACCCAAATGGTACCGCATTTAGTACCATTAATACTTTTTGTACACATAAGTACGAATTTCCATAATAACCTCCATGGATGTATCCTATACTCTAAGAGAAATCTTAATTCCGAATTTCAGGTTTCCAGCTCTATCTGGTTACCCAAATCCAAATTGTACCAAATTTAGTGGCATTTTGTACTTTTCGTACGAATTTCCAAAACTATCTCTATCCTCCACTCCAAAAGTAATCTTTTTTCCAGATTTTATGATTCCAGCTCTATCCGTTCACCGAAATCCCATTTGTACCAATTTTAGTACCATTTAGTACTTTTCGTACACATAAGTACGAATTTCCAAAACTACCTTTATACTCGTACATCTATACTGCACTCTAAGAGCAATCTTAATTCACAAAATTAATTTCAAAAAATTTTAGGTTTCCAGCTCTATCTGATCACTGAAATCGAAATTGTACCAAATTTAGTACCATTTAGTGCATTAGTTAAAATTTCCAAAACCATTTCCTTATATCAACGCCACTTCCGTACCAAATTTCAAGATTCTAGCTATATCCGTTCAAAGTATACAATTGGTACTAAATTAAGTAACCTATAGTATTTTTCGTACACTTATAGGTCGAATTTCCAAATATCTTTTGGTACCCTAGCTCTTCCCATTTACCTAATACAAAGGGTTTACTACTTAGTACCTTTTAGTACCCTTCTACTTTTAGTTCCTTCCGGATTTTTGCTGCATTTTTCGTCCGAACTAGTAGTAATTTTACAATTGGGCACAAAAGTTCTACGCCAAAAAGTGTCTACAAACTTTACGGTACCTGCAGATTTTACGTATTTTGAGGATTTTTTCCCCATTTTTTTGACCGATTTACCTATAATCTGGCATTTGAGGTTCTCACCAAAAATGTTCAACATATTTTTGCAGTGCCCATGGATATCGGTTTTTAGACATTTTAAATATATATTTAAATGTATACCGATTTTAGGTATTTTAAATCTATTAGACATATTTTTGGACCGAACTACCTTTAGTTTGACATTTGAGATTCCCGGTGGTCACAAAACTTCTCCAATAAAAGTTTTCAACATAGGTTCACTTTTGATATGGCCCCATAAAACGGTACCGCAAATTTCAAGAGTTTTTAGTTTTTGGCATTTTTGTTTCCCAGTGGTTAAAAAATTATCCATAGAAAATTAGTAAAACCTCCATATAACGTTACCACCCGATATGAGTTATTTTTAAGTTTTTAGATGACCGAATTAGTTAAGATTGGCTATTTGGGGTTCCCAGTGGTCCAAAAAGTTCACCACCTGGTACTTTCGTAACAGAAAGAAAATTAACTATCATTATGTAAGTTTAAAATATTTCATAATGGAGCATATAAAAAGTTCGGCCCGGTCGAACATAACGCTTTTTTTACTGTTTTTTTTTCAGAATAGAGGTTGGACTGTTAAAAATACACTGAAATAATCTGGTATTGACCTATACATTCATTGGGACACCCGATTGTATGTATGCCTCATAAAAAAGAGGTTAAAGTGCTACATTATATGAGGTCGCCTCCGTCGGTAATTTCATTTTGTTTTTTTATTGGTCTGTATAAATTCATACCTGCAATATTTTATGATTTACTATAAAACGTGATTTGAGGAAGCATTCCGAACAGTAACAACAAAACCCAAACATCATGGCTTTTAGCAAAGCAGAATAAAAAGGACCAGCCACATGGATCATTTATACAGGTTAAAAAAAAAAACAAGAACGAAAATCCACTACAAGATACTCATTTTGTAGCCAAGGTGATATGCTTCACTGTTTCTTTTTATATCCATTCACCTCAAACACCACAAAAAGTAGACAAGTTGTAAGCAGACAACGATTTCGTCCATATGTACAAAGACTACAGAACCATCATTGCATCCGGCAAGAGTGTCAGGTCCATAGCAGCCATGCCATGTTCGTAGCGATATCAAATGAAAATAATATGCAAACGATTTGGCAACGATGAAAACATGGCCTCATAAAATCTACCAGCAAGTGGCCAAACACCAATAAACCGACAAACAAACTGAAACAGGTAAAGCAACCGACCGTTGCCAATAGTAAAATGCACAACTTATGACGACGATTACTTTCATAGAATGCTTTTTAGAATGGAACAATTTGTACAATGGGATCCTAAGGACCTGGCTCAAGATCTAAATATTTTACAAGTCATGAACAAAAGTACAAAAAAGAGAAAATAGTTTGAAAGTTAAGGAAGCCATCATCCTTTGCCAAGGTAATTCAGTTATTTAAAAAAGAAGCAAATTTGCCAACAAGAATACTTAACAAGTAAAAAAGCGTTAAGTTCGGCCGGGCCGAACTTTTCATACCCTCCACCATAAAATATTCTGAACTAAAATGGAATAATTAGTTTTCATTCTTGTCCCCAACTTTAAGTGGGTACGTTAAAAATGTCAGATAATGTACATAAAATGCTTCATTCGGGAGGCCCTTTTTTATGGTGCCTTTATCTAACTATGTACATATGTTGACAATTTTAGGTGAGCTAGAAATTGGGAGGTACCGTTATATAGGGGTTATAATAAAACATGGACCTATTTTGACAGTTTTTGATGGGAGCCTTTATTGTCAAATAACTCCTAATTCGGTTAAAAATTGTAGCTAGAATCTTCAAAATACCAAAAATCGGTACATAAGGTGGGAACTTCAAATGCCATTAACAGCTAGTTCGGTGGTATGTGGGCTATACGAAAATATGAACTTAAATGAACTTATATAATGATGTAGGAATAAAACTTACCGTAGTATTTGTGAACATTGAAAAATGGGACTACCAAGCAAGACCATAGGAAAAGTTTGGAGTTTCAATTAACTGACATAATTTCGCATATACATTTATCTAATGAAGTGCGATATATATACTAGTTTCCAAGCTTTGCCTTCGTCTGCCACAACAACATCCTAATACACCTGAAGATCGGCTTTACCACCCGTGAAACGTAGTGTAATGGTTGGATGCGTGGGACTTCGGTAGACTCCTAATTTTTCAATGTATCTCTAAAGGCCTTACAGCTCAACTCGAAAGAGAATTAATTAAATATCACTATAAATGGCCTTCGCCTTAATAAGGCAAAAATAAAAAATGAACAGTTTTTGTTGCAGAATTTTTGTTGGCTTTTAAATTTCAAATTACGGAAAGTTCGTCCAAAAATAAAGCTAAGGTACGGAAAATCGGAAGGTTTGTTTTGGGGCTATACCAAAACATGGACCTACGTTCGGTTAAACATTTTAAGTAAAATATTGGGGCTATGTTGAAAATTGTTGATGCAGATGTGTGGTGGCCACTACAACCTTCAAATGTCAAATTACAGTTAGCTAAAATTGACAAATTACTGAAAATTGGGAGGTACCGTTATATGGGAGCTATATCCGAACATGGACCTATGTTGCCAATTTTTGATGGAGAGGTGTTGTGACCACTAATAACTTTAAATGTAAAATTACTGCTAGTTCGGTTTAATATTGTAGCTAAAATTATCAAATTACTGAACATCGGGGCTTTATCAATACATCGACCTTTCTTGAGAATTTTTGCTGGAGAGGTGTGTTGACCACTAAGAATTTCAAATGTCAAATGTTCAAATTACAGATAATTCGGTTAAAACTTGTAAACATGGACCTATGTTCATAATTTTTTCGAATATTTGATATAAATATCAAATTATACATATCTAATTCGGTCTAGAAATTTGACTTAAATGGGATGGGGGCTATTCCAAAACATGGACCTGTGTCCACTAGTTATATAAGTTTATTGACATTTAAGAACCCTAAATGTCAATTTATATCTAAATCGGTCTGAAAATGTAGCTAAAACGTCAAAATGCCGTAAATCGGGGGTACCGTTATATGGGGGCTATACCAAAACGTGGACCTATGTCTACAACTTTTGTTATATAAATTTATTGACATTTAAGAACCCTAAATGTCAAATTATAGCTAAATCGGTCTGAAAATGTAGCTAAAAACGTCAAAATACCGTAAATCGGGGGTACCGTTATATGTGGGCTATACCAAAACGTGGACCGATATAGCCCATCATCGAACTTGACCTGCCTGCAAACAAAAGACGCATTTTCCCAAAATTTCAGACAATTTTGGTGGATAGGTGTGGTGACCACTAAGAACTTCAAATGTCAAATGTTCAAATTACAGCTAATTCGGTTAAAACTTGTAGGTAAAAACCTCAAAATACCGAAAATCGGGAGGTACCGTTATATGGGGCTATACCAAAACATGTACCTATGTTCATAATTTTTTCGAATATAAGTTTTTTGGTCACTTAGAACACTAAATATCAAATTATAGCTAATTCGGTCTAGAAATGTGACTTAAAACGTCAAAATACCTGAAATCGGGCGGTAACGTTTATGGGGCTATTCCAAAACATGGACCTATGTCCACTAGTTTTGTTATATAAGTTTATTGATATTTAAGAACCCTAAAAGTCAATTTATAGCTAAATCGGTCTGAAAATGTAGCTAAAAACGTCAAAATACCGTAAATCGGGGGTAACGTTTATGGGGGCTATTCCAAAACATGGACCTATGTCCACTAGTTTTGTTATATAGGTTTATTGACACTTAAGAACCCTAAATGTCAAATTATAGCTAAATCGGTCTGAAAATGTAGCTAAAAACGGCAAAATACCGTAAATCGGGGGGTACCGTTATATGGGGACTATACCAAAACGTGGACCGATATAGCCCATCATCGAACTTGACCTGCCTGCAAACAAAGGACGCATTTTCCCAAAATTTCAGCGTTCTATCTCCATTTTTGTGGATGCTAGAGTGATTACCACAGACGGCCGGCAGACGTGCACAGATCGACTCAGAATTTTACTCTGATCAAGAATATATATACCATCCATACTATGGTGGAGGGTATAAAAAAAATTGAAGCGTTAGCAAAATTTGTAAGGACACATCTATGTCATTTTAAATATTGCCTTCACACAACCATTACTATAGCGGAAACAATTATTTATATTCAGGGACGTACGCAAATTTTGAAACATTTCACTTCCAATAAGACATTCATATTTGCTATAGCTGCTCCCCTTGAGCTGCTACAATCAAATATCTATTTTAATCACTATTTGCTTTATAGACTTTAAATTTATTTGAATTTATGATCCAATCAATCAAATTAAAGTTGCGAGTAATAAAGGCAGATAGACAGTAACCCCATATGATCATCTATAATGCCACTAAATGATACGGTAAGCGGGTAAATTTGTAACACATCGAAATATTGATCGGAGACCCCATAAGGTACCCAGCAAAATTGGAAGGAAGGGGTTCTATGCGATGACGTGATTTCATGGCATATTTTGCATTGGTTCAAAGCAAGTCGTGAAAGATCCGATCTTTTCATTAGCATTTCAAGCCATGCAAAGGAAGTCGTGAAAGATCCGATCTTTTCATCAGCATTTGAATCATTTGTACAGATCACTATACAAACAAGCAAACAAACTAGTCGATTTGTACATCCCTACAAGTAGCGACATCAAAACAAAAGAGTATACATTTCCAAAATTTTTGTTATAAAATTACAAATTAAATGCAGGTTCACGAACTAGAAATTCTTAAAGGAGTGCTGTTAAAGTCCATGTCGAAATCTGAACTGGTGATGAGAAGATAATAGAAAAGCTTTTGTAAGATGAAACAAAATCAGTGGCTGAGAGTGGACGAAGTAAACTATGTTGCGGTGCAGCGGCGGTGATTAAATTGAAATTTTCGGTGTAAACTTTATGCTGATCAATTAGTTCTAGTTATTTCATGAATTAGTTTGAATTAATAAAGAGTTTGGTTTATCATGAAAATCATATTTCAATACAGAATTTACCATTTTCCAAACAAGACGTGAAAATGTCATGCCAAAGGGTTGGTGAAAATGACATGTCAAAGCATTGGTCAAAATGACATGCTTAGGATCCGACAATGAATGTCATCTTATGGTGGTCACGCTCATATAAAATTCATGAGTGAAAATGCTAAAAAGATAACATACCAGACCACTTGCACCCATGTTTCAATAGCATCCTTGGCATCGAACATTTTGCTGGGTATATATATTCTTGATCAGGGTAAAATTCTAAGCCGATATAACATGTTCGTCTGCCCGTCTGTTGAAATCAAGATACAGCTCGCAATTTTTAAGATAGCGCCTACTAATTTGGAATAGAAGTTTATATTACTCCTAAGATATTTGGTATTGCAAATGGGCTATATCGGTCCACGTCTTGATATAGCCCCCATAGAACAGTGTCACCCGATTTTCGGTAGTTTCATCATTTTAGCCTAATTATCACACCGAAATGGCTGAAATGTGTAGGTATAGATAGGTCCATGCCTTCGTGTAGCCCCATAGAACGGTACCTCCTGATTTTCGGTATTTTGAAGGTTGTGGCCTCAATATTCCACCGAAATGGCTGAAATTTGGAATGTAGTCTTCATTTGGGATACAAAACTTTCAATAAGAAATTTGTATGTATAAGTCCATGCCTTCATATAACCCCATAGAACGGTACCTCCCGATTTTCGGTATTTTGGAGGTTGTGGCCTCAATATTCCACCGAAATGGCTGAAATTTGGCATTTAATCTTCTATCTGGTCTTCGTTGGGGGTATACGACTTTCTCCCCTAACATTTTTGGCATAGGTCCACGTCTTCATATAGCCCCCATAGAACGGTACCTCCCGATTTTCGGAAGGTTGTGGCCACAATAATCCATCGAAATGGCTGAAATTTGGTATTTGGTCTTCGTTCGGGGTATTCAACTTTCCCCTCTAAATTTGTCGGTAGAGGTAAACGCCTTTAAATAGCCCCCATAGAACGGTACCTCCTGATTTTCGGTATTATGAAATATCCGAAATTTTGTAGTTAGTCTTCTTTGAATCTAAAAACTTTCCGCCAGAACGACGTTTTGATATAGTTCCATACAACGCACAGTGGTTCCACCCATTGGCCAAAAATAAAAAAAAACTGAATGTCAAATTCTTGGTATAACATCTGGCAAATCTGACAGCTATGACATGGTCCTTTTTTAAAAATAGCTCCAAAAGTCGGAACATTTGACTAATCATTTTTGTTGTGAGTACAACATACAATTTATTATTCAAAATATCGCGAAACTAATACGTATTGCAAAATATTATAATGGATTTTGAAGGAGGAGGTAATAGCTTCTTTTAAATAAATAGCTTAAGGTTATGCGTAATTTTAGTTAGCTGAATGTTTCTCTACTGTATTTTGTTATGCTAATTCGGTCCTATACTTAAGTTTGACCTAAGGTTTTAGTCACCTCAGGAATTATATTCCATGGATTTAATATTATCCAGTATTAATATGAGCTGCCATCTAGTGCCAGACTTTAAATGATGGGCCGAAGACTAAAACTGTCTTAGAATATGGGTTCTATGGATATATTAGGTTGTAACTCAGTTGTCTGACTTGACATCAATGGAAAGGTCAAGAAGTTTTCTTGCAAATACGACTTACGTGGGCTGTACGTGTATTCCAGGAAGAGCACTTTCAGACAAAAATATTGATTTATTTAACCCGCTATATTAATTGGGTCTTATGTTGTTTTGGAGATTGTTTTGTTTCCCCGTGCCTGTTTTTGCATCATTAGATAATCGGTACTTCTGTTCAACACATTTGTTATTAATAGCGTAAAACAATTCATACTAAATACAACCTCCAGAGGGGAATGCTACGCTCATGATTTCGTAAAACAATCTTCGCAGTACAAGGCTGTACCCAGCGCATTAGCTTAATATTTACACGGGAAATATTTGGCCACTTTAATCCACTGTCCACTGTGCAACGGTACCTTGTTTTTCCGAAATTCCTGAAATTTGGTATTTACTCTTCTTCATAAACGAAAGGAAACAAATTGTTCCATTTGACTTCAATACAGCTCGTGGTGGAGGGTATAACAAGTCGGCCCGAACTTAACGCCGTTCTTACTTGTTTTTTTTTAATGTTCGTCATCACCCAACTTAGGTTTTTATGCAAAGACCACACCCACTTTTTTCAATTTTAATCTTTTCTACAAAAGCTACTAAACCAATTTTCCTAAAATTGTCAGGGAATGTACGTGGATGGCCCCCGGTGAAAGAAGTCTACATATTTTGTTAAATTTCGGAAGGGGCGGGGGTATAATTAAATGTGTAACACATCGAAATATTGATCGGAGACCCCATAAGGTATATATATTCTTGATCAGGGTAAAATTCTAAGTCGATATAATCATGTTCGTCTGTTCGTCCGGCCGTCTGTTGAAATCAAGATACAGCTCGCAATTTTTAAGATAGCGCCTACTAATTTGCAATAGAAGTTTCTATTACTCCTAAGATGTTTGGTATTGCAAATGGGCTATATCGGTCCACGTCTTGATATAGCCCCCATAGAACAGTGTCACCCGATTTTCGGTAGTTTGATCATTTTAGCCTAATTATCACACCAAAATGGCTGAAGTTTGGCACTGATTTTTCGTTGGGGTTATAAAAAATTCCCTCAAAAATGTACGTCACCTAAAACTTATTTTTTAATAAAAATGTTATATTTACAATAATTACGAATGTATCGGTTTGGAAATTAATTTGCTACACAAATGTGCTTGTGTCTCTGACCTTACCTACTTATTTGGGAACCAAGGACTTGACCACGCCCTCTTTTTTGAAATATGTAACATCTACAAAGCCAGTAAGACGAAACTCAGTACGGTTTGGGATGCCTATGAGGTCAATTTCAATGAGTACAAGAGTGGAATCAAGAAAGCTAAGCGGCATTCTTTGGTTAGTTTTAGTGAGTCTATAGAGGGAGGTGGTGAAGCTGATAGGTTTCGTAAGATACTATCTAAGGACCCCAAATCCATAGGTATTATCGAATGTAACGATGGTACCTGGACTAACTCTGGTTTAGATACTCTAGATCTGCTGTCAGGAGTTCACCTTACCGGTTCCTAGGATTTCGATTCTGTCTTTCCAACAGTAAGCCACACTCGAGTCCGATTGATTGACTGAATAACGAACCACTCAAGACTTCAGTGGGCGATCAACAGCTTTCTGCCTTATAAGTCACCTGGACTGAATGGCGGCAATGCTACAGAATGTGGCTGAGCCAGCAATGTCTATCCTAACCGATATTTTTAAGGCTTGCCTGCATCTATCGCACTTACCTGGTCTGTGAAAGGAGGTGAAAGTGACCAAAATCCCTAAAACGGGGCAGCCAAATCATACATCACGCAAGGACTATAGACCAATTAGACTTACTCCCTTTCTTTTAAAAACTATGGAAAGGTTTCTTGATTTGGAAATTAAATTAAATCCCAAGAACATAAGCAAATTAAAGCACGCCCACACCGCGCGCAAGTCAGTTGAGAACGCCCTGCATGAGGTGGTCGGGCACGTTGAGAAAAATATGAAGAATTCATGCTTCACACTGGCGGCCTTTCTCAACATAGAGGGAGCGTTCAATAATGGTGGTGGCCTACGCCAATGTTGTGGTTGTGCTGATAAATGGCAAATTCTTACCAATCCTGTCTGAACTCATACAAAGCGCTTAAGTAACACTTGCAAACTGGGCCCATGGCAATGGTCTTGGGGTAAACCCAGATAAAACGGAGTTGTACTACTTACAAAGAAACGCAAAATTCCCGATTTCCAACCTCTAGATCTGGTCGGGGTGGCTCTAGAAGTTTCTACGGAAGCAAAATATCTTGACACTATTCTGGACCATCGACTAACATGGAAAAGGAATATCGAGAAGTGAACGAAGAAAGGACTCATAGCACTCTACTCGTGTAAGAACTCCATCGGAAATCATCATACTCTGGTTGTAAGTAACCGATGTCCTGCCATATTTACCTACGGGGGCTTGTGTGGTGGCAAGCACTTGGGAACAAAGTGTTACTTTCTAAAGTATCAAGTGTGTAAAGGACCGCGTCCATACTGCTTACTGGATCGATTAAAAGCACCCCGTAGACTGCCTTAACGTCATTCTGGATTTCCAACCTCTGGATATTCGAATCTAAGGTCCCATTTCTGACATTCAAAAGTCTTAAAATTAATTAACAGCCGAATTGAATTAAATGACAGGTGTAGCGTAAGCGATTATATGCCAATTTCGGTCAGTTATCTTTCCAAGCAGGGACGCATGGGCTGAGGGCATGTCTCCTCTGGGCGGTCCAGCAATATACATAGACGGTTCAAAGATGGAAGACGGCACTGGTGATGGCGTTTACTGCGATAACCCATTTATCAAATACTCATACAAGCTAGACGATAATCCGCATGTTAAACTCATGCTAGGATGAACACAACCTACCTAGGATGAACACAATTGACCAACGGTCTCCGAGTGAAGCAGTCACCTATATTTTTATATGGCTGCGCATCTTTACACCTAACCTAACATCTACAAAACTACTGAACCGATTTTTCTGCAATTTTTGGGGAATGTACAGGGACGGCCCCAATGAAAATAGAAAGCATATTTTGTTGAATTTAGAAGGAGGCGGGCTCCGCCCGGCGAATAATCTCCCATAGCCATATTTAAAGAACGCCTCATCTCTATAAGAAAATCAAATGTAGTTTGTTGGTTATTGCAACATTTGAAAACGGCTGGACCGATTTAGATAATTTAAATGCTCGTCATATCCTAACTTAGATTTTTATGGAAATAAAATTTTTCAGAGTAGTAAATGTATAGTGGTTTTTCAAACCGATCATGGCCCTATGGGCTATATGAGCATAAATAAATAAATAAATAAATAAATAAATAAATAAATAAATAAATAAATAAATAAATAAATAAATAAATAAATAAATAAATAAATAAATAAATAAATAAATAAATAAATAAATAAATAAATAAATAAATAAATAAATAAATAAATAAATAAATAAATAAATAAATAAATAAATAAATAAATAAATAAATAAATAAATAAATAAATAAATAAATAAATAAATAAATAAATAAATAAATAAATAAATAAATAAATAAATAAATAAATAAATAAATAAATAAATAAATAAATAAATAAATAAATAAATAAATAAATAAATAAATAAATAAATAAATAAATAAATAAATAAATAAATAAATAAATAAATAAATAAATAAATAAATAAATAAATAAATAAATAAATAAATAAATAAATAAATAAATAAATAAATAAATAAATAAATAAATAAATAAATAAATAAATAAATAAATAAATAAATAAATAAATAAATAAATAAATAAATAAATAAATAAATAAATAAATAAATAAATAAATAAATAAATAAATAAATAAATAAATAAATAAATAAATAAATAAATAAATAAATAAATAAATAAATAAATAAATAAATAAATAAATAAATAAATAAATAAATAAATAAATAAATAAATAAATAAATAAATAAATAAATAAATAAATAAATAAATAAATAAATAAATAAATAAATAAATAAATAAATAAATAAATAAATAAATAAATAAATAAATAAATAAATAAATAAATAAATAAATAAATAAATAAATAAATAAATAAATAAATAAATAAATAAATAAATAAATAAATAAATAAATAAATAAATAAATAAATAAATAAATAAAAAAATAAAAAATTTTACCACGCCCACTTTTATGCCCACTGTTTTTTTTTCACAGTAAATACTCAACCGATTTTCCTGAAATTTTCAGGGAATGTACAATGATGGTCCCCTGTGAAAATAGGCTACAAATTCGGTTGATTTGAATTGAGGGCGGTGAACTTCCCCTATACCCTATTTTTTTAAAAGTGCTACATTTTTATAAATAAAAATTAAACTTCGTTCGTTGGCAATTGCATCACTTGAAAACGGCTGGACCAAATAGGATATTTTTTTAAATGTTCGTCATAGCCCAAACCGATTGGTAATTATAAAATACGGAAAATAATACCTTAGGTTTCCAGTAATGACGGCGTGTATTTGTATGTATATCCTACATCTCTGGTATGTTACCATACATAAATATGTCGCAATAATATAAAAGAAATTCCTTGGAAAATAGTGCCCAGGTTTAGTGGAGTAGTGTAACACATGGTCGGTTTTGTCCGACTATATCACTCCATTACTTGTTTAAATATGTTATAACTCCAAAACTACTTAACCGATTTCCATGAAATGTGCAGGAAATGCTCAAGGTTTGCCGTGGTAATGTATATTTTATGAATTTCGGAGGAGGTGGGGTACCTTCCCCACGTCTTGCATTTAAACGCTATACGTATGTATATGCCAAACATATAATTATATCGGTTTTAGCATTAATTTTGGGAGACAATGGGGTTGTGTCTCAGATCCTAGGTACATATTTGGAGCTAAAATACCGGACCACGCCTTTTAAATATATTATATCTTGAAAACTGATAACCACGCCCACTCTTTTCAAGATATTATTTCTCAAAACTACTGAACATAATTTTATGAAATGTTCAGAAAATGTCCCGTCGACCAAAATGCTATATACTTGTTGACGAATTTCGGAGGCCTGTTGTTTTATAATCGCTATATCTGCTAAACTTATGGGTGCATTAGCTTGGAAATTAATTATTTAAATTAATTTTCGAGACAATGGTGCTTGCGCCTCCGATCAAATGTTCTTTCATGGTGTCTGAAGTACCGAACAATTTTAAAGTACGTTATATGAAACGATTTTCATGAAATTTTATGGAAGGTGCTGCAGTACATGTAGGCTTGAATTACGGGTGTGGCACGTAACCTCCACCATAATATGGAGTGTATAATTAAATTTGTCATTCCGTTTGTAACACGTCGAAATGTTCGTTGGAAACCCTGTAAAGTATATATATATATTCTTGATCAGAGTAAAATTCTAAGTCGATATAACCATGTCCGTCAGTCCGTCCGTCCATCTGTTGAAATCAAGATACAGCTCGCAAATGTTAAGATAGAACTTTGTAATTTTGTATAGAAGTTTATATTACTCCTACGTTGTTTGGTACTGCAAATGGTCTATATCAGTCCACGTTTTGATATAGCCCTCATAGAGCGGTACTTCCCGATTTTCGGTAATTTAAAGCTTATGGCCACACTAACCCATCGAAAGGGCTGAAATTTGGTAATTAGTCTTCGCTGGGGATTTTCAACTTTCCCCTCTTAATTTGTCGGTGCAGGTCTACGATTTAATATAGCCACCATAGAGCGGTACTTCCCGATTTTCGGTATTTTAAAGCTTATGGCCACACTAACCCATCGAAATGGCTGAAATTTGGTATTTAGTCTTCGCTGGGAATTTACAAGTTTCTCCCCTAAATTTGTCGGTTTGGGTTTACGCCTTCTATAGCCCCCAATTTTTGGTATTTTGAAGGTTTTGGCCACAATATTCCACCGAAATATCGGAAATGCGGTATCTAGTTTTTTTTGGTTCTAAAAATTTTTAGCCAGAAATTTGTCGGTATAGATCGACGTTTTGATATAGTAGAACGGCAGCTCCCGAATTTCGGTATTTTGAAGGTTAGCCACATTATTTTACCGGAATTGCTGAAATTTGGTATTCCGTATTTTTCATAAATGAAAGGAAACTAATTGTTTCATTTTACTTCAATACAATACGAACTTAACGCCTTCTTACTTTTTTAAATACAATTCGCGGTGGAGCTTAACGCCTTTTTTACTTGGTCTATAACCTTAACCAAAGGCAGTGAGTTTCAATATTATGCGCTATACTTCGCAAAATTAAACAGAATGTTTTGTTAATTGATACAGGCCTTTGGATTTGGATTGGTACAAAAAATGGGTCATGTCGGTCCACTTTTTGGTATAGCCCCCATATAATGGTATAGCCCGACTTCCAGTATTTTTTAAGTTTTATCCATATTTTCCAACGAAATACGCCAAATATTGGTATTTTGAGTTCTTAGGTAATACAAACTATCTATGCAAAATATCATCAATATAGGACCACGTTTTGGTATAGCCCTCATATATAGGTGCCCTCCGATTTTAGCTGTTTAAAGTGTCTTGACCATATTTTCCAATTGATGAAGCTGTAAGTTGGAATTGGTTTAGCGGTTTAGAAGATATGAGCCTGACAAAATTGTCCTTTTTGACATCAAGGCCTCAGGTTTTTGGGGGCCCATAACCGCGAAATTCGAAGTAACAGGGAAAAACGCCGAGACACGTGTCTTCTTATTTTTCGTCTTCCATTACGCTGCGGTGTCAGAATATGGTTAATTTTCCATGACACAAAAAATTACACACAGTGTAACCTTAACCAAAGACAGTGGGTCCCCAATATTATGCGCTATACTTCGCAAAATTAAACATAATGCTTTGAAAAATTATACAGGCCTTTGGATTAGGCCCCAGTGGCACGAGTTAACATATCCCTATTGTGCCCAAATATACAGCTTATATCTTTTCAATATACAGCTTATATCTTTATTCTTGGAAGACATATTCCGGGTAAGTAAGCTATACTTGGAAAAAAACATTTGGTAATTATAAAATACGGAAAATAATACCTTAGGTTTCCAGTAATGACGGCGTGTATTTGTATGTATATCCTACATCTCTGGTATGTTACCATACATAAATATGTCGCAATAATATAAAAGAAATTCCTTGGAAAATAGTGCCCAGGTTTAGTGGAGTAGTGTAACACATGGTCGGTTTTGTCCGACTATATCACTCCATTACTTGTTTAAATATGTTATAACTCCAAAACTACTTAACCGATTTCCATGAAATGTGCAGGAAATGCTCAAGGTTTGCCGTGGTAATGTATATTTTATGAATTTCGGAGGAGGTGGGGTACCTTCCCCACGTCTTGCATTTAAACGCTATACGTATGTATATGCCAAACATATAATTATATCGGTTTTAGCATTAATTTTGGGAGACAATGGGGTTGTGTCTCAGATCCTAGGTACATATTTGGAGCTAAAATACCGGACCACGCCTTTTAAATATATTATATCTTGAAAACTGATAACCACGCCCACTCTTTTCAAGATATTATTTCTCAAAACTACTGAACATAATTTTATGAAATGTTCAGAAAATGTCCCGTCGACCAAAATGCTATATACTTGTTGACGAATTTCGGAGGCCTGTTGTTTTATAATCGCTATATCTGCTAAACTTATGGGTGCATTAGCTTGGAAATTAATTATTTAAATTAATTTTCGAGACAATGGTGCTTGCGCCTCCGATCAAATGTTCTTTCATGGTGTCTGAAGTACCGAACAATTTTAAAGTACGTTATATGAAACGATTTTCATGAAATTTTATGGAAGGTGCTGCAGTACATGTAGGCTTGAATTACGGGTGTGGCACGTAACCTCCACCATAATATGGAGTGTATAATTAAATTTGTCATTCCGTTTGTAACACGTCGAAATGTTCGTTGGAAACCCTGTAAAGTATATATATATATTCTTGATCAGAGTAAAATTCTAAGTCGATATAACCATGTCCGTCAGTCCGTCCGTCCATCTGTTGAAATCAAGATACAGCTCGCAAATGTTAAGATAGAACTTTGTAATTTTGTATAGAAGTTTATATTACTCCTACGTTGTTTGGTACTGCAAATGGTCTATATCAGTCCACGTTTTGATATAGCCCTCATAGAGCGGTACTTCCCGATTTTCGGTAATTTAAAGCTTATGGCCACACTAACCCATCGAAAGGGCTGAAATTTGGTAATTAGTCTTCGCTGGGGATTTTCAACTTTCCCCTCTTAATTTGTCGGTGCAGGTCTACGATTTAATATAGCCACCATAGAGCGGTACTTCCCGATTTTCGGTATTTTAAAGCTTATGGCCACACTAACCCATCGAAATGGCTGAAATTTGGTATTTAGTCTTCGCTGGGAATTTACAAGTTTCTCCCCTAAATTTGTCGGTTTGGGTTTACGCCTTCTATAGCCCCCAATTTTTGGTATTTTGAAGGTTTTGGCCACAATATTCCACCGAAATATCGGAAATGCGGTATCTAGTTTTTTTTGGTTCTAAAAATTTTTAGCCAGAAATTTGTCGGTATAGATCGACGTTTTGATATAGTAGAACGGCAGCTCCCGAATTTCGGTATTTTGAAGGTTAGCCACATTATTTTACCGGAATTGCTGAAATTTGGTATTCCGTATTTTTCATAAATGAAAGGAAACTAATTGTTTCATTTTACTTCAATACAATACGAACTTAACGCCTTCTTACTTTTTTAAATACAATTCGCGGTGGAGCTTAACGCCTTTTTTACTTGGTCTATAACCTTAACCAAAGGCAGTGAGTTTCAATATTATGCGCTATACTTCGCAAAATTAAACAGAATGTTTTGTTAATTGATACAGGCCTTTGGATTTGGATTGGTACAAAAAATGGGTCATGTCGGTCCACTTTTTGGTATAGCCCCCATATAATGGTATAGCCCGACTTCCAGTATTTTTTAAGTTTTATCCATATTTTCCAACGAAATACGCCAAATATTGGTATTTTGAGTTCTTAGGTAATACAAACTATCTATGCAAAATATCATCAATATAGGACCACGTTTTGGTATAGCCCTCATATATAGGTGCCCTCCGATTTTAGCTGTTTAAAGTGTCTTGACCATATTTTCCAATTGATGAAGCTGTAAGTTGGAATTGGTTTAGCGGTTTAGAAGATATGAGCCTGACAAAATTGTCCTTTTTGACATCAAGGCCTCAGGTTTTTGGGGGCCCATAACCGCGAAATTCGAAGTAACAGGGAAAAACGCCGAGACACGTGTCTTCTTATTTTTCGTCTTCCATTACGCTGCGGTGTCAGAATATGGTTAATTTTCCATGACACAAAAAATTACACACAGTGTAACCTTAACCAAAGACAGTGGGTCCCCAATATTATGCGCTATACTTCGCAAAATTAAACATAATGCTTTGAAAAATTATACAGGCCTTTGGATTAGGCCCCAGTGGCACGAGTTAACATATCCCTATTGTGCCCAAATATACAGCTTATATCTTTTCAATATACAGCTTATATCTTTATTCTTGGAAGACATATTCCGGGTAAGTAAGCTATACTTG
The DNA here is from genome assembly GCF_047663935.1 of Musca autumnalis. NCBI lineage: Eukaryota > Metazoa > Arthropoda > Insecta > Diptera > Muscidae > Musca > Musca autumnalis. The sequence continues at coordinate 116,225,914 of NW_027411977.1, read as the reverse complement.
GAAAAAAACATTTGACCTTTCTATTGATGCCAATTGTGTTGGTGTACATGATAAGATAACATAGTTAAATCCTTATATATCCAATTATTTGTTTGTAGTGTAATAATAAACACGCTGGAGGTCGCAATTATAACTCAATAGTCATGAAATTTTTCACGAGGTAAGACTTTAGGTCGAAGAAGATGCCTACAATCTTGGATGATGATGTGATATTATTTAGCGGGTGAAATGGACCATTACTTTTGTATGAAAAATATAAACATTTTATATTTGGTCCATATTTTAATTTCTGTAGGCCATATACCGCCCAAGTAGCCTACATATGGAAAAAGAACGACTGACCTTTCCACTGATACAAATTGCAATAATGAGTTTGGTAGATAACGGGGCTACTGCCTAATATAAAGTGGGTTTTCTGTAGAGAACCACATTTTCCTCCCATGCTATAATTGTCTCTATCATGACCGAGAAATTCCCAGTTTGTGCATTATTGCGAATTACGTGGAGCCCAGGCGTATTAATTGTCCAATTGGACTTTTTTATACATATCGCACCTGTTCAACAGAAGGGTAGTAACTAAAAATTTTAAAATTTTTATTAAGAAAATTAATTACCCTACCCACTGTAAAAATCTGTCATTTCTTTGTCTATTCTTTCGTCAAAAATACCGGTATTTCACTTTTCATACTTCTACTTATGTACCAACAGTTTTTGTCTCTACTGAAAAATAGAAAAGTTTGAGTTGCTACATTTTTGTTGAACAGGTGCGATATATTGCAGCATGGGTTCGCTTCGCCACGTTTTTTCAAAATGTACTCGGTGTCGCTACCGTTAAAGTTTTTCCCACTGACCTCCTCCTGGCGTATAATTTTGGGATTTATACATACAACAATTTACCGCCAAGTCCGAACGGCGTACCTTAAGACACCACTTGTAGAGAAGTTTTTTCCTGGCTTAAATACTCAGGAAATGTCGTCCACATTACTAAGAGGTATTTTGACACCGATGATCGAATCCCCGGCCAGGTAACTTTAAACGGTGGGAAAGTACCCCACAGTAATGTTAGCGACATGTTCTGAGTATTTCAGTCATGTAAAACTTCTCTAGAAGTGGTGTCTTAGGGCACGCCGTTCGGAATTGGCGGTAAACTGTAGGTCCCCATATCAGGAAATATGAATCGGGGTGTACTCATTGATATGAGATAAGTCTCCTTTGTCCCTTATGGGATATTTGTGGAACAATTATTATATTATTATTATTATTATTATTTAAGCTTGATGTGATAAGGAGGCGGAATCCACAAAGTTATTTCTAACAATGAGAAATTTTGTATGGTTTGCTAAAAGCTAATTTCCAGGGGTAGTGGTGTAGGGTATCACATGGCCGGCCCCGTCCGACTATAGTCTTTGCTTACTTGTTTTTACATAAAGTCGAGAATATTATGTCGTTTGAGCCATTTCTATGGCATTTTCCATCACTTTAGCCAAAACTTCCGGCGATAGGTCCTCACATTCTTGACGGATATTGTCTTTAAGAGCTGAAAGAGTCTGAGGCTTGTTGACATAAACCCGCGACTTCAAAAAGCTCCATAAACAGAAGTGCCAAAGTCACCGACCGATTATTGGTCAAATAAATAGTCACCAATATTCCGCGTTCTGGAGCAGTGTAGCGTTACATTGTTTATTAACGTGTATTTGGCATGTGTTTACTACACAAATGTCAACACAGAACTGACATTAGGGGCCAATCGCAAAATTTATAGCATTTTCTGATAGGAGGATTACTTTTGCGCCACCTTGTACAAAAGTGTAATTACCTTTTGCTTACAAAAGAGTGTAATAACATGGAGGTATCGAGGTCAAAAATGGTATTTTGATAAATTTTCAGGAAACAAAAGGAGCTTTCACCTAGATAAAATAAGTTGGCACCTTTATATGAGATTTATATAATAGTTTGACCTGCGAAATCAGAACCCATTTGGGGGTTGCTCTGCAGGTGTAATAGCACTGGGAGTATGTGCAGTGGCGGCCGGCTAATTAGGTACAACAAATTCAGTTTAATAGGTGTTTGAATATTTCAAACATGTTTAGGTTAATGTAGTCATTATGTAGTCTAATGAATATATATTTCTGATTTTAAACATACAAATTTTCGAAAATTCATAACTAGGTTAAGTTACAGTCCACTGATGAGAACATATTAATTACTATTTTTAATGCCGGCCGCGAGAATGTACAAATTACTTTTGTACATACTTTTGGCTGGTGTCGAGGCGCTGGAAATTCTGATAATAAAGAATAAATTTTCCACTCGAGTTTCCAGCAGCCTAAATCAATAAATAATAGGTTACTCGATTTCATTTAAAAATGTGACGATTTTTATGAAATAATTTTGTATATAATGTATTGGTATATGGTAAAAACCAAAATTCCTTTGCAATTCCATTTAAAAAAAAAATAAAAAAATTGTTTGCGAGCACATCTACAATTTTTGGTACAGAGCTTAAGGAAATTCTGGTTTCAAATCTGTTCGCGTTCACAAAACTTGCCGATGCGCGCAAAAGTTGTAGCCATTTTTATTCTCATATAAAGAAAAAATATTAAAAAATGTCTTATTTGTTGTTTTGAGAAAATTTATGGGTAAATCGTTAACAGCATTCCATATTTATTCGTACGTGTTTAAATATTTACTGAATTTATTATTATTTTCGCGGAAAATCAACAAATAATAAATAACTATTGAAGTAAATCCAAATTATCCTGCCCCAGAGTCCGTACAAACCCTCAGAAAATAAATTAAAAAATATGTGCGGAATCTAGACAATACGTAGAAAAATATGAAACCCAATTCTTTAAGAACCACGGATGTGCCCACACATTCTATTTTGCGTAAAAAACTCATATTACTCGCGTATCTCTGTAATTTATGCCACGCGTTTTTCGAAAATATTATAATCGCGTATACAGTATTCTATTTATGTAAAATTTTTTAAAGAAAATCGCGTTTAGTATGCTGTTTTGTCAAAATATATTTTTGCCGATTTTCCTATTTTCAAGGTATCTACATATATGCGCCGTTTTAGTGGATGGATTCGATCGCGGATGGGCTCATTAAATCCGTCGCTAAAAAAAAAAACTAAATTGACGCGGGGTTCAAAAGAAATTGAATGACAGTTGTAAATTTTACACGTAAAAAATAGGTTTCTTATAAAAATTCACGCAACAAATTTTGCCTTTTAGACTCCAATTACTAGGATACTGTAAGGAGCACACTCATGAGATATACCTTAAACGATGTAAAATCACGAGTTCTATAATCTTATTATGAGTTTGGAACATTATCTTGTTGCGCGTCCGGATTATTAAATAAATTCAAAAAACCTCGAAATTCCGGCTTCAAAATGTCAGCATCAATTTTAGGTGGATCGAAAAATCATACACCAGTGCCATGTTGCCCATGGAGTATTCTGTAATTCATTTTTTGGGCATAGGTCTATTAAATGTAAGGTTAAGCCAGAAATCGGAAGGGAAAATAAAAAAAACTTGTTGGCTTCAACCCATTTTTACACATTTTTCTACATTCATGCAAACACAGCTTCCACGAAAATTAATTTTAATGGTCGACATTATGGGATTCCTCCTAAAACACTTCACTTCATACTATATGGAATATGTTAACAGTTCGCGAATTCTGAATGGGTGAAACTCGGATTCATCGATTGTAAAACATTTTTGGTTTTTACCATATGCACTATCAAATGATGTCGAAAGGTACTGAGGGGATGTGTGGACTAATATGGACTTTTCCAAAAATGGTCCATATTAGCCTGGTCAGCTAATTAGGGACACTAATAGTAAAATCAACTTTAACGTTAATTTATGCACACTTTTATACAAGAATTGTCTGCATTCGGTTAGTGTATGCAACTGATTCCACGCTTTACCCCACCGCAAGTCCTTTAATGTGCCGAAGTATTACAATAATGTGCTATAGGCCTTATTTTCAATTAATGCTTAAAAAATATTCATATTTATTTGGCTCTTTATAACAAAAATTATATCCGTTGTAACCCCAGACAACATTCCGAACCAAACGCTGCAAGTAACGCTGCGTGTAAATTTAAAAAGTAAATTTAAATTACTTATTAACCACTTTGGAAGTGTCATTAGAGTGAAAATCCTATTTTAAGGATGAGTTATTAGGCAATTTTAAGTCAACAAAATACGGTAATCTGGTCATTAGCATGCTGAAATAATTAAAAAAAAAATATATTTTGCCTCTACCTATAAAATTGAGCAAAATTTAGATGAGAGATCATTTACATACACCATTTTTAGAAAGGCTGAAAAGCACCATACATAGATGGAAGGTCTAAGAAACCTTTGCTAGCTTTTGTATGGAACAACATATATTTTCACATTGAACTCAATCGATATTACTTATTTTTGGGTAAAAGAAGTTTATACTACTGGAAAAAATATCCGGCGCATATAAACAAAAAGTTCGTTCAATTTTATAGTTTTAAAATGTTACACACGAATTGTTATTCATCCGGAAAAGCTTCAGTTGTTGAGATAAATGTAAAATATTTTTAACACATTATGCCAGCATGGTAATGACCAGATTACAGTATTTTGTTGCCTTAAAATTGTCTCATAACTAGACAGCGGAATCCTATGCAAATACATATGTATATGGTTAGGATGGTCGTAGAGAAAATCTGATTTATTACAAAATAAAACGAATTAGGCCCAGAAATTTTTGCATATTTCGCATATTCTGCATATCGTGCATATTTTGACATATTTGTACATATCTGCATAAAATGAGCATATGCAAAAATATATTCAAGGATTTGTGGTCTAAATATCCCACCAAAATGGCTGAAATTTGGTATTAAGTCTTCGTTAGGGGTATGCAACTTTACAACTGAAATCTGTCCGCATAGGTCCACGTCTTCATATAGCCCCCATAGAACGGTACCTACCGATATTCGGTATTGTGAAAGTTGTAGCCTCAATATCCCACCGAAATGACTGAAATTTGGTATTTAGATTTCGTTGGGGGTATAAAACACTCCTCCTGAAATTAGTCGGCATAGGTCTTCATATAGCCCCCATAGAACGGTACCTCCGGATTTCTGGTATTTTGAAGGTTGTGGCCTCAAAATCCCCCCGAAATGGCTGAAATTTGGTGTTAAGTCTTCCTTGGGGGTAGAAAACTTTCCACCTGAAATTTCTCGATATAGGTCCACGTTTTCATATAGCCCCCATAGAATGGTACCTCCCGATTTTTGGTATTTTGAAGGTTGTGGCCTCAATATCACACCAAAATGACTGAAATTTGACATTTTGTCTTCGCTGTGGGTACAAAACTTTCCACCTGCAATTTGTCGGTAGAGGTCCACGTCTTCATATAGCCCCCATAGAACGGTACCTCCGGATTTTTGGTATTTTGAAGGTTGTGCCCTCAATATCCCCCCGAAATTGCTGAAATTTGGTATTAAGTCTTCGTTGGGCGTATAAAACTTTCCACCTGAAATTTATTGGTATAGGTCCACGTCTTCAAATAGCCCTCATAGAATGGTACCTCCCGATTTTCGGTATTTTGAAGGTTGTGGCCTCAATATCCCACCGAAATGACTGAAATTTGGCATTTTGTCTTCGATGTGGGTATAAAACTTTCCACCTGCAATTTGTCGGTATAGGTCAACGTCTTCGTATAGCCCCCATAGAACGGTACCTCCGGATTTCTGGTATTTTGAAGGTTGTGGCCTCAATATCCCTCCGAAATGGCTGAAATTTGGTGTTAAGTCTTCCTTGGGGGTATAAAACTTTCCACCTGAAATTTCTCGATATAGGTCCACGTTTTCATATAGCCCCCATTGAATGGTACTTCCCGATTTTTGGTATTTTGAAGGTTGTGGCCTCAATATCACACCGAAATGACTGAAATTTGGCATTTGTCTTCGCTGAAATTTGTCGGTATAGGCCCACGTCTTCATATAGCCCTATAGAACAGTACCTCCGGATTTCTGGTATTTTGAAGGTTGTGCCCTCAATATCCCTCCGAAATTGCTGAAATTTGGTATTAAGTCTTCGTTGGGGGTATAAAACTTTCCACCTGAAATTTATCGGTATAGGTCCACGTCTTATCCCACCGAAATGACTGAAATTTGGCATTTTGTCTTCGATGTGGGTATAAAACTTTCCACCTGAAATTTGTCGGTATAGGTCCACGTCTTCGTATAGCCCCCATAGAACGGTACCTCCGGATTTTCGGTATTTTGAAGGTTGTGGCCTCAATATCCCTCCGAAATGGCTGAAATTTGGTATTAAGTCTTCCTTGGGGGTAAAAAACTTTCCACCTAAAATTTGTCGGTTTATGTTCAGGTCTTCATATAGCCCCCATAGAGCGATACCTCCCGATTTTCGGTATTTTGAAGGTTGTGGCTGTGGTTATACATTTCTCTATTTTATTGACTTGCCTGAAGAGAATTTTAAACAGAAAAATTGTACACACAAACATTTTTGTACCTATTATTGAAATATTTGTTGCATAATTTTGCATATGTCATATGTTTCGATTGCGACGTAATCAGAAGACAAAAATATGCCCAGTCCCAAAATTTGACATGAATCGGACCAAAAATGGGGGTTGCATAAAATTCCGCTGTCTACTCATAACTTATCCTTCAAATAGGATTTTAATCTCAATGACTCATCCAAAGTGGTTAATAAGTAATGTAAGGATAAATTTACACCCAGTATGCGGTACATGCAGCGTTTGGTTCGGATTGTTGTCTGGGGTTACCAAAGATATCATTTTTGTTATAAAGAGCCAAATAAATGTAAATATTTTTGCTGCAATTATGGAAAATAAGGCCTACATCACATTATTCGGTATAATTGTAATTTTTCGGCACCTTAAAGGACTTGCGGTATAGCATGGAATCAGTTGAATACACTATAAACTATCCAAATGTAGACAATTCTTGCATAAAATATAAATTCACGTTAAAGTTGATTTTACTATTAGCGTCCCTAATTAGGTGGACGGACATTCTTAAAAAAATGTGGGATGTCCTTCCCGCACATATGGGGAATCTCAGTATGTTTTGACATCATTCGATAGTGCATATACCAATACAATATATGAGGAAAAGTCAACATTTTTTAATATTCCATTTGAATAAAATATAATTTAACAAAATTAAGTTTCAGTGTTTTATTTAGAAATGCACATAAAACTAGGAAATAATTTGTCGCTTAGCCTCAATAAATATATTCTTTCTCATGATGGAATCTCTCAAATAAAATGCTTGCATTTAAATTATAAATGGTGGCAAAATTAAACGGCAAGCGTTTTATTTGAGAGATTCCATCATGAGAAAGAATATATTTATTGAAGCTAAGCGACAAATTATTTCCTAGTTTTAAGTGCATTTCTAAATAAAACACTGAAACTTAATTTTTTTAAATTATATTTTATTTTTAAATTTTTGGTAAATAAATTTTTTTGACCACTAAGAACAAAATTATAGTCAATTTAGGCCGAAAATTTACATAAAAACTTTAAAATGCCTGAAATCGTGTAGTACCGTTATATAAAGCCTATACCAAAACCTGGACCTATGTCAACAATTTTTGGTGGAGAAGTTTCTGTACCATTGCGGACTCAAAATGACAAGTTACAGCCAATTCGGCCTCAAAATGAAAATAAAATCCTTAAAGCACTTGAAATCGGGTGGTACCGCTATAAGGGGGCTATACCAAAACCTGGACCTATGTTCACAATTTTTCGTGGGGAAATGTCTGTATCATTGGAAATGCTAAATGACAGCTAATTCGGGCAAAAATGAAGATAAAATCCTCATCCGCTATATGGAAGCTGTAGGAAAAATTGGGCCCATATTCATATATTGTCATCCAAATCTGAAAAGTGTGCAAAGTTTCAGTTCGATGGGTCAACTGCAACTGTGTGGAAAATGAATTACCAGAGTTGAAATGCAAGTTAAATAAAACACCGTTAAAGCACTGTAAAATGGACCAATCTTTGTTTTAATTTCATATTCATGTATTGTCATTCTAATCTGAAAACTGTGCAAAGTCTTAGTCTGATTGGTCAATTGCAACTGTGTCAAAATTGAGTTACCAGATTTTAAATGCAATTTAAATTAAACACCGTTAAACACTGTAAAATGGACCAATCTTTGTTTTAATTTCATATTCATGTATTGTCATCCAAGTCTGAAAAGTGTGCAAAGTTTTAGTCCGATTGGTCAACTGAAAGTGTGTCAAAATTGAGTTACCAGATTTGAAATGCAATTTAAATAAAACACAGTAAAAACACTGTAAAAATGATAAAAATGCACCAATATTGGTTTTGATTTCATATTCATTTATTGTCATCCAAATCTGAAAAGTGTGCAAAGTTTTAGTCCGATTGGTCAACTGCAACTGTGTCAAATTGAGTTACCAGATTTGAAATGCAATTTAAATAAAACACATTAAAACACTGTGAAATGGACCAATCATTGTTTTAATTTCATATTCATGTATTGTCATCCAAATCTGAAAAGTGTGCAAAGTTTTAGTCCGAATGGTCAACTGCAACTGTGTCAAAATTGAGTTACCAGATTTGAAATGCAATTTAAATAAAACACCGTTAAAACACTATAAAATGGACCAATATTGGTTTTGATTCCATATTCATGTATTGTCATCTAAATCTGAAAAGCAACCGTGTTAAAAATGAGTTACCAGATTTGAACTAAACGGACCAAAGCAAGTTAAATAAAACACTGTAATAAAAAAATTAAAAAAATTTTTGAATCTACATAAAAGATTTTTGGTACATGGATTGGGAAAAAAATTCCCATTCTCAAATCTGTTCAAGAAACTAATTTCGGTTATTGCGCGCAAAAGTTATGGCGGTTTCAATTCTGATTATAAGAAAAAATCTTATAAAAAAGCTATTCATTATATTGAGAAACAGTGTTAATTTATGGCTTCCTACATAATACATGTTTACTGAGGTACCATAACTTCAGTGAAAAAGTTGAAAATTTTCGCGGAAATCAAGAAAGAACTCAAAAAAATTGCTGGCTTGCAACTTGTTTTAATAAAATTTAAGCTGTTTATGCGCCGGAAAAATATTTTAAAATAAACATCGCGAAGATTCAAATGAAACAAAAATGCACAAATCTGTTTAGTGGTTTGTATATTATAGCAAAAACAGAAAAAAAACAAGTAAGAAAAGTCTATAGTCGGACGGGGCCGACCATGGGATACCCTATACCACTATCTCTGGACAATCGCTGTCCACGATTTAAATATCAAATATCAGAGATATTATACATTAATACTTATGACCAAAACCAAAAAGTTATCTAGCATGACAAAGACATTTTTGTAGCAGGAAAGGAAAATTTAGTTCACACAAACTAAAATGTAATGAAACCCACTTATTTAGTACTACTACTTCCGTTGTTTAACCGCTACGTTATTGAAATTTTTACCAATTTCACACAAAAGTTTCAGTCCATTTAACCCGCTAAGTATTATCTGATCTTCACGTTGGTTTGTACGCTTCTTCTTCATCAAAAACTCAAACTTTGTTTAAAATTTTGCGGGTTATTATTTTGACTTACAGAGCCGCTACAAAATTGTTTAAAATTTTGTTTTTGGTCCATTTTATCCCCTGAACATTTCACGATCATCACCAAAAACTAATCATTTCTATTCTGGCCCGAACTCAACCTCCTTAAAAAATTCGTTACAATCGGTCCATAATTGCGGCCTTAAGCTTGTTTACTATTTTTAATGGACGGTCACACATCGCTAAATCGCTTTATCTCGTTGAGATATGAATTTCGGCATACCAAATAAGGGGTCTACGACGAATATTTCGTGGTGTTACATAAACTTTTGGAGAGACAATAAGTAGCATGGGATAAAAATGTGGTTCTCTACACTGAACCCATTATATATTAGGCAGTAGGCCCGTAATCTAGCAAACTCTTTATTGCAATTTACATCAGAGGAAAGGTCAGTAGTTTTTTTCCATATGTAGGCTACTTTGCGAAATATATATGTCCTCAAGGAATTAAAATATCGACCAAAAATAAAATTTTTATATTTTTCATACAAAAGTAATGGTCTATTTCACCCGCTAAAGAATATCAGATCATCATTCAAAATTGTAGGCATCTCTTTCGAACTATTCTTTTACCCGGTGCAAAATTTCGTGACTATTGATGTATAATTGCGACTTCTAGCGAGTTTATTATTAGACTACAAACAAATAACGGAATATATTAGGCTGTAACTCTTTTATCTGATCATGCACACCAACATAATTGACATCAATTGAAAGGTCAAGCGTTCGACTTTCAAGTATATATCACTTGTCCGGAATGTCACTTCCTGGAATTAAGATATAAGCTGTATATTAAAAATTTTCACACAAAAGTTTTGGTCCATTTAACCCTCTAAATATTATCCGATCGCCATCTCAAATTGCAAGCTTCTCCTTTGTAATATACTCTTACCTTATTTAAAATTACGCGTTGATCGGACTATTATTGAGACCTAGAGAGCCGCTAGATATTTCACGATCATCACCAATAAGAATAGGGATCTATTCTGATCTGAACCGGACCTCCGTACAAAATTTCGTGACGATCGGTCCATAATTGCGGCCTGGAGCGTGTTTACAATTTATAATGGACAGACGGATGGACGGACACACATCTCAAAATCGCTTTATCTCGTCGAGATATGAAGATTGGTATACCACATTCGGGGTCTCCGACGAATATTTCGCGGAATTATATGAATTTTTACCAAAACAAACTTAAAATACCCTCCGGACTGTCAACAAAACTAAAATATCTTGGGGTCCCAGCACAATCAAAAGGATATTGTAAATACTGTACCACTGTACGCACTAAATTTTGGCCTTTGGCAGTGGATTACTGTGATGCTGTGTGGGCTACATACGAGGGCAGTTCATAAACTTCTTAGCCTAGCACAAAAAGCGCGGTATAAACAGAAAAAAGTTAAGTGTTTTGGAAACTTCCATCTCTGTTATGAACACATGTTAACTTTTGTTTCGATCTGGCAACTCGTTCATATAGAAACAGGTGTTAAAAAAAGGCGCATCCGCAATTTTTTGACAATGGAAAAATTAGAAATGCGTGCTGTCATTAAATATTTACATAAAAAAGGTTTATCGGGACAAGAAATTCATAATGATATGGCGAATGTGTTAGGTGAAAGTGCTCCTTCATATGCAACAGTAAAAAATTGGGTTGCTGAATTTAAACGTGGTCGTACAAGCATTGAAGATGAACCACGTAGTGGACGTCCAAAAACAGCAACAACAAGAGAAATTGTAGCTAAAGTGCATGATATGGTATTAAATGATCGACGAATAAAAGTGCGTGAAATTGCTAATATCATGGGTATCTCAAATGATCGAGTCCATTTAATTTTGCATGAAGAACTACAGATGAAAAAGCTTTCTGCAAGATGGGTGCCGCATTTGTTAACAGTCGATCAAAAACGCATAAGAATGAACATTTCTCAAGCTTGTTTGGATTGTTTTAAGCGAAATAAAATGGATTTTAAGAGTCGTTTCATAACTGTTGATGAGACATGGATCATAGTGGTGGATCCAGAGACAAAAGAACAATCCAAACAATGGACTGAAGCTGGAGGAAGTGCCCCAAAGAAGGCATAAACAATTCAATCGGCTGGTAAGGTTATGGCAACGGTTTTTTGGGACTTCAAAGGTATTTTATTGATTGACTATCTCCAAAAGGGTAAAACAATAAATTCAGAGTACTGTTGCAACCTTTTGGATCAAATTCGAGAAAAACGTCCTGGCTTACAACACAAAAAAATAATTTTTCATCAAGACAACGCACCAGCGCACAAGAGTGTTTTAACAATGGCTAAAATCAACGAATTAAAGTACGAGTTGCTTGACCACCCACCTTATTCTCCTTGTTCTTGTTCTTACTTGTTCCCAAATCTAAAAAATTCCTTGCTGGCAAGCCTTTTACCTCAAATGAAGATGCAATTACAGTTGTAAACCACTATTTTGAAGACCTTGGGGAAAACTATTTTAATCAAGGGATAGAATTGCTAGAAAAGCGTTGGACTAACCCCTAGTTTATGTATTTCGAAACGAAAATGTGTGTGCATGAAAGACACCCAAACTTTAGTTTTTGAAATATTATTTCATTTGCTTTTGCTTCGAAACAAGAAACAAATTTGAAATACACACTCAAATTTGGTAGTTTTTCTTGCGCATTCGTTTTCTTATCGACATACATAAACAGGCCCTAAGTGTATTGAAGTTTCAGGAGATTATATTGAAAAATAAAAATATTTTTGAAAAACTAACTATTCTCTTTCATTGATAGGCTAAGAAGTTTTCGAACCGCCCTCGTAGTCAATATACATATCAAATTATGCGTAATCGCGAGTACTTTAATCCTATTAATGGTTCTTAGAAAAAGCTGAATGCGCGCCCGGTGTTTTTACTTATTTTTATTCATTTACGCAGTCATAGGCTCCGCGTAAATAACCTTTTTTAGCCACATTTGTGAGCTTCGATTAAAAACACCTAATTTGGTCCATCCATGGTCATATTTTGTGGTACACTTAAATAGTTCGCGTATTATAATAGTGCAAACCTTGGCTTCATCAATGTTAATTTTTTTTGACTTTCTTTAATATACAAAATTTATTTTATAAAAATCTTCAAATTTTTTAATGAAATCCAGTAATCTATTAAATTGAATTTATTGTCCCTAATTAGCTGAACGCCACTGTATATTGGGATTTTATTATAAAATGAAAAATTGGCCTGAGAATTCAAAATCCTTTTGGGGGTTTGCTCTTCTGACCTAATACCATCACCTCCAGTTGAATTGACCACACCCCATACCAAATCGGTTCGGAATATGGACTTGGAATTTACCGTTATAAGGAGCCTATACCAAAATCTATACCTAAATTGAAAACCTTTTGCAGGAAGGTGTTTTACTCCCAATGAAACCAAAATACAATTTTTCAGCCAAATCGTTTGGGAAATGTGGCCAAGAGCCTCGAAATACTTAAAATCAGGAGATATTTATATATGGGCGATACTCAGAAACACGGACCTACATTGAATATTTTTTTCGGATAGGTGTGCTACCCCTTGAAAAAAAGATCCCAACTTAGAGCTTCATCAATTGGAAAATATGGTCAAGACCCTCGAAATAGCTAAAATCAGGGGTACCTATATATGAGAGCTATACCAAAACGTGGACCTACATTGATGATTTTTTTGCATAGATGGTTTGTATTAACTAAGAACTCAAAATACTAACATTTGATGAAATTCGTTGGAAAATATGGGTAAAACGTAAAAAATACTAGAAATAGGGGTATACCCTTATATGGGGGCTATACTAAAAAGTGGACCGAAATTAACCATTTTTTGTTCCAATGAATCTATATGTAATCCAAAGGCCTGTATCAATTTTCAAAGCATTATCTTTAATTTTGCGAAGTATAGCGCATAATATTGGGGACCCATTGCCTTTGCTTAAGGTTATATATAAGGGGCTCTAAAAAACACTTTTGGGGTTTTGATATACTAACCGAATACTATCACATCCACTTGGAATTTTCCACTTGTTAGAAAATTTTTGCACTGTGTAATGTGTAACATTTCATCCGTAAAATGATCTGTTACGACATGGTGGACTGTAAGGGCAGTTGTCTGCTCCTGGTGTTTGTCAGTAAACTTTTGGTCTGATCTGTGTCCTGATACTCTGGTCTTAATCTTACTTTTGTTGGTGCCAACATATACATTCTGGCATACAGATTCATCATCGTGCCTCACCCACATCCGGCAATAGCATATTATTCTGATATACTTCCGTTCCATATTGTACTACCATCACAGCTTAAATATGTTAGCTGTTACTTTTATAATAATACGAGATTATAACAAATGAATACATTGGGGAGCCGTCATAATTGAAAAACTTTTTAATTTATTCTCTACTTATTTGTTGTAATATCCATTTTTGGCACGCTTGCAAAGTGTTCATTAATATAATTACCTTTTGTCGTATTTAATATTACAAAATGTATGTAAGTAAGTTCGCATTTACGTGTACGCCACGTTTGTGCGTCTTTCTAAGTACTGTCTGTTTCGCATTCATTAATTTTCAATTAAAATCCATAAAAAGTTAATAAGCCATCATTCAATATAACTTTTACAATATGCAAATCTACGAGCACTCGTCGATGGCATGGATGGAACGAACCTTTTCGGACAGCAATTAAATAAAGAATGTTTACCAAACACTTTAACGTTTCAAATTTATGGATTTGCATGTTAAATATATTTTAGGATATTGCGTTACGGTACAGAACAGAAAGTCTCTCCTGCTCAATTGATATTCATTGTTCCTTTTCGATGGGCAAGAAAGGGCAGACAGGTCGTTGGACGGTCGAAACGAATTTTCAATGTGGAATGAAGTTATTTATTAGCGATAAATATGTTGATGTTAATTAATGAAATAACCTTTAGTTGACTCGTTTTGTCGGTGGCGTTCATTAATTGGAAATAAAAATAGACTACGTGAAATTCTTTTGACATCATAAGCAACTGTAGGATAAAATATTTTATTCGCATATTAAATTATGTTAATAATTTCTGTTGCTGTGGGTGGATGTCATTAAAAATTTCAGTCAGCTGTGTAAGGAGTAAACAAGTCATTATTACATAAAACGTCGAATTTACATGACGTCCATGAAAAAACGAAAGCAAATTTGTCTTCGACTAAATTACATCAATAATCGATATTGTTTATTCTCGGTTTAATGGTATTTGTTTAAAATTTTCAAATAATTATACAGTATAATTTCGATAATCGTAACACCAAATATTAAATTGCCCGAATTCCACAAATGTTGCAAAACCATTTAATTTGAATGCTCAAATCTATTGGGGATAAGCATTACGCAAATTAGAAGTCTTTTCAGGAAATGTAGTCATTTTTTCAAAAAACGGAAATTCTACTCTCAGTTGGACTAAATTTTCAACCACTATATCTTAGATCCTTAGAAACATTAATACATCTACTATGTAATTTTTGTTTGAATGTGTGTGTATTATAAAGTTCAGGCGGTCTTCTGTAATGATCCTATTAATAATTTGACGTAACACTCATGTCGAAAAACGTACATCCAACTATGACAATAAGAAAACAAGTAAGAAAAGTCTATAGTCGGACGGAGCCGACCATGGGATACCCTATACCACTATCCCTGGACAATCGCTCTCCACGGAACTTTTTTTCAATGATTGTGAAAATTTAATTATCAAATATCAGAGATGTAATGTATAATACTTATGACCAAAACCAAAAAGTTATCTAGCATGACAAAAACATTTTTGTAGCAGGAAAGGAAAATTTAGTTCACGTAAAATGTAATCAAACCCACTTATGTAGTACTACTACTTCCGTTGTTTAACCGCTACGTTATTGAAATTTTTACCAATTTCACACAAAAGTTTCAGTCCATTTAACCCGCTAAGTATTATCTGATCTTCACGTTGGTTTGTACGCTTCTTCTTCATCATAAACTCAAACTTTGTTTAAAATTTTGCGGGTTATTATTTTGACCAACAGAGCCGCTACAAAATTGGTTAACATTTTGTTTTTGGTCCATTTCATCACCTGAACATTTCACGACCATCACCAAAAACTAATCATTTCTATTCTGGCCCGAACCCAACCTCCTTAAAAAATTCGAACGGACGGACGGACACACATCGCTAAATCGCTTTATCTCGTCGAGATATGAATTTTGGACTACCAAATAAGTGGTCTAGGACGAAATTTGGAGAGACAATATGTAGCATGGGATAAAATGTAGTTCTCTACACAGAACCCATTATATATTGGGCAGTAGGCCCGTTATCTAGCAAACACTTTATTGCAATTTACATCAGAGGAAAGGTCAGTATTTTTTTCCATATGTAGGCTACATTGCGAAATATATATGTCCTCAAGGAATTAAAATATCGACCAAAAATAAAATGTTTATATTTTTCATACAAAATTAATGGTCCATTTCACCCGCTAAAGAATATCAGATCATCATTCAAAATTATAGGCATCTTTTTCGACCTATACTCTTACCCGGTGCAAAATTTCGTGACTATTGATGTATAATTGCTACTTCTAGCGAGTTTATTATTACACTACAAACAAATAACGGAATATATTTGGCTGTAACTCTGTTATCTGATCATGCACACCAACATAATTGGCATCAATTAAAAGGTCAAGCGTTCCACTTTCAAGTATATCTCACTTGTCCGGAATGTCACTTCCAGGAATTAGGATATAAGCTGTATATTAAAAATTTTCACAATTTTCACACAAAAGTTTTGGTCCAATTAACCCTCTAAATATTATCCGATCGCCATCTCAAGTTGCAAGCTTCTCCTTTGTGATATACTCGTACCATATTTAACATTACGCGTGGATCGGACTATTATTGAGACCTACAGAGCCGCTAGAAAATTGGATAAATATCATGTTTTTGGTCCATTTCACCCGCTAAATATTTCACGATCATCACCAATAGGAATAGGGATCTATTCTGATCTGAACCCGACCTCCATACAAAATTTCGGGACGATCGGTCCATAATTGCGGCCTGGAGCGTGTTTGCAATTTATAATGGACAGACGGACGGACGGACGGACGGACGGACAGACACACATCTCAAAATTGCTTTATCTCGTCGAGATATGAAGATTGGTATACCACATTGGGGGTCTCCGACGAATATTTCGCGGTGTTACATGAATTTTTACCAAAACAAACTTATAATACCCTTTTCCACATTGTGGTATAGGGTATAATTAAATTGAACGAAAACAAGTAAGAAAGTATCACTCAGTTGTGCCGACAGAGATATACATTAAATCTCTGACGACAAAAGAAGCAAACACAATGCCGTATATAAAATATATTGATTTTGCAATAGCGCTGGAAAACTATCGATATTCCCAACATTAGATATTTTCGATATTTCATTTCAAAAAATCAATAGCTATCGATGTTATCGTTAATTTGTAATCACCATTAACTTGGAAATAAAAATGACGGAAATATCTTCAAACTTCTGATTCAAAGCGAAAATATTAAATTGCGTTTGAACCATTATCTCAGGAACACTCCAAAACAATAAAAACAAATTTTGTTTGTACTAAATTTGCATTTACCATTAAACGAGAAGTTGTCAAAATTGAGATTTATTTACAGTGTTTTTAATAGAGCTCTACGTACATTATTTCGTAATAATTTCGGTAGTAATAACATCACAAGAAGAAAAGAAGAAAAAAAAAACTCCTATTTGGTTAAGATAGATAAAAGTATGTATTTAGTTTTAATTTCCGAAAAGTTCGGAAGAAAAATTCGATATAACAACGATGTTATCAACACATTACTGGAAAAACCATAAATTATTTAATTTCAAAAATTGTTTTGGACCGAAATAATTTTGAGTGAGAGTGAGCGGTGTTTAAAAAAAATCAAAATTAGTTTGATGTGTGTACTTTAACAAAAGGTGCATAAGTATATAAAATCCAGAACTATTTGATATCTGGGTGGTACAATTTTCAACCGATTTTCCTGATAATTTGCAATTTGTACCTTGAGTGACCAGAACACGTCTCTACCAAATACAATCGACATAGGTCCACGTTTGGATATTAAAGGTATTTTGAAGGTTTTTTTGCCACATTTTTAATCCAATTCCGCTGAAATTTTACATTTTGTGGTAGAAACCATTCGTAGCAAATATTATCAACATAGCTCAGGGTTTCAGCTTACACCACATACAATGGGATCACGCTGTTATATGTATTTTGACGATTTTTTGAAATTTGGCAGAAAATAATTCAGAATCAATATTTTGTTGAAGTTATTATGAATAATAAATTTCAATACAAAAATTCCATAGTAGGGGACCGCAAGAACAGCCTGTATAAAAAATTGAAAACGATTTGGAATAAGCTTTTACATTGCACTTCTACCGAATTTTGTGTGGGAGGTACAAGAAGGAGTGGACCGATATGGTCCATCCTCGAACTTAAACTAAGTTTGGGCAAAATAATACAAAGTGAAATATCCAAAAAATGTTTATGCTACATCAATGATTTTTGGTACCTATATAAAGAAAAAAGTCGTCATTCCAAATATTTTTTTTAACAAATCTTGACCGTTGCGCACAAAAGATATGGCCGTTTTAATTTTAATATTTAGAAATAATTCCAAAAAACGTCTCAATGGATTCGCAAAAATAAAATTTATTACAAAATTTTACTTAATAAATCCACACCTTGAAGGGCCAAGTAAAAATATTCTTTAATAAAACCACGCCTTGAAGGACCAAGTAAAAATATTCTGTAATAAATCCACACCTTGAAACGCCAAGAATAAATATTCTTTAATAAATCCACACCTTGAAACGCCAGAAATAAATATTCTTTAGAAATCCACACCTTAAAACGTCAGGAAAAATATTCTTTAATAAATCCACACCTTAAAACGCCAGGAGAAATATTCTTTAATAAATCCACACCTTAAAACGCCAAGAATAAATATTCTTTAATAAATCCACGCCTTGAAGGACCAAGTAAAAATATTCTTTAATAAATCCACACCTTGAAACGCCAAGAATAAATATTCTTTAATTAATCCACACCTTAAAACGCCAAGAAAAATATTCTTTAATAAATCCACACTTTAAAACGCCAAGAAAAAATATTCTTTAAAGGACCATGTAAAAATATCCTTTAATACATCCACGCCTTGAAGGGCCAAGTGATATGATTTTGGTTTTCATATGATATTAGCCTATTATACAAATTTTTTCATTTCTAAGTAAATTTTTATTTTATTTTTTTTAATTTGTAAAAAAATATGTAAATTATTGGAGAAGGTATTTCAGAGCATATAAGTTAACTACATCTGTATATTGTCCAAAATATTTGAAAATATAAAAACTGCGAACAATTTATACTTTCTAAATATTTTTCCATTGTTTATAACAAACTTAAAGTTGGTTTGAATGAATAACAGTAATTTTAGACTGACAGTAGTGTTTCTGACTAAAAGCCATACGTCTATTTGTGTTTATTGGACGTTTTTGGCAGATACCGTGCAACACTATGGCTTATGAATAACATCTAGAAGAAACATTCTTATACCCTCCATCATAATATGGAGGGTATAATTAAATTTGTCATTCCGTTTGTAACACATCGAAATATTCATCGGAGACCCTATAAAGTATATATTACACTGGTCAACACGACTTTGGTTTCAACCGAAGTTGTTGTTGTTTCTAAATGAAATCGGCGAGCTATTTTCAAATCTGGTCACGGTTTTTCTCCATCAGCTCTTGTTCTTGACATATAGCTCAAAATCGGTTTTTACTAGTTTTACCCAGAATTTCGTTATTTTCGGATACAAACAAATATTTTTTGCAGATTTTTCGACACTAATATATTAAGAAGATGTTATACGCTCGATACAAAACGTTTTTTGAAATAATTATGGCGAATATATATCAAAAAATATAGAAAATATACGAAGAATTTTGTAAAAATTGCATATTTTGAGTACTTTAAGCTGTAATTACGTCATCGGGGGAAGTCATAGGAACTTCATATGGCATTCCGGGTATGCTCAGGGTGTCTACTATATAGTCCTGTATTCAAATATATAATATAAAGTTCATAGCGCCCACGATTCGCCCATAACCTAAAAATCGTCATGAAGACTGCCATTGAAAAGTAAATGGCATATTTGGTAATGATATCACAGGTAAATGATTTCCCTTTAGCAGTCTCATAATGATCCCAAGTGCTGTGGAGGAGTTACATGTAGAAATTGGCCGGATCGACGTAGTCCACTTCAGAAGTTGAACTTATTTGGCGAATTATTGCTTTCAATAGATATTGCGCCCACCAGTCATTTCAGTTGGTCACCGTATAATTTAGAGCTTTTGGACCATAATGTCAGGAAATATGGACTTGCCCACGAAAACATAATATAGCTGTAAACAGGGCCAGAAGGAGTACCTTCGGTAAAAATTCCCAAGGGATCCTCTAACAGACATCAAACAACACATAACCAAAAATGTTGACCCTTTGTGAGGTAGGTACCCTAAGCTGAAAACACATCCAACGTTTGGGTAAAGTTTTGTGTCGTTTTGACCGTTTTTACACTGTTGCGCATGATGCCGAAAAATTCAAATTCATTTGAAATACATGCCGGCAAACAGATCAACGCTGGACTTTGGTGTCGGCGTCGCCCTGTTATTGTTGTTTTTTTCTCAACGCCCAACACAAAACTTTACTCAAACGTTGGATATGTTTTTAGCTTAAGGAGCTTAAATTAAATTTGGGGAAAATATTATTTAATACAAAGTTTGGTCCAAATCATTTTAGCGAATATTTTTGAACTTTTAATCACCATCTTTGGTTGTCAAAGTTTTGAAATTTAGGAGAAGATCCCCGATAGGAAACCAGAAGTTCTCCAAGAGAAGGCCTCGTTTGTCTAGAACGCCAAAGTCTACTGCAGATGCACGATTGGGCGACAAAATTTTTCATTAACAAACCCACGATTGTGTGCCAGAATTTCATGAAGGATTGACTTACGATTGCTCGCGATTAGTTCTCTATCAATAAAAGCACTAGTGACCTTCAGAATTTTTTTTTATCAAAATGTCATTGTGATAATATCAAGGATTGGGCATCAAAATATCTTTAGGGAAATAACTACGATTGTTTTTTTATGAGAAAATAACGCGTTTGGGCGCTAGAATTTGTCTGTTTAATAAAACACGATTGGATGCAACAATTCTTCTATAAACGTATGCACATTAGGGTTATGACTTTTTGACATTTTTCCTCAAAAATGATTTCCTGTAGCAAAGTTGAATGAAGTTTTGCCTATTAATTACTATGCTATCGTTTATTCCATTGAAATATAAAAAAAGTTCACGCACAAATCGATTTTAAAAAACTAATTTTTGAAAAAATATATGAAATGAAAAAAAAAATTTTAAAAAAAAATTATTTTTTGTTGCACGAATGAATAAATATAGGCCTACTAATAACTATAATAACGTTTATTTCATTCAAATTTTAAAAAAGTCGCGAAAAAAGTCACTTTAAAAAAATTTTAATTTTTTTGTTTTTTGTTTAAAAATTATATTTTTGAATAAAAGCGTTTACGACATTTTAACGATTCTCAGAATTAAAGAAAAATAGTGAGAAATAAATGTTATGTAATTTTAATTATCTCATGTGGCTCTAAAGTTTATTTTCAATTATATATCTGTTTTCAGTGACTTCAAAAAATTGTCCATAATTTTGATAAATTCAAATTTTAAAATCATTTTGTGTGTGAGGTTTTTTCACCGAATCACCTTATAATTAAGATTTTATGTAATCTTATGGCAAAACTCATCACGCTATGATACAGGGATATGAGGTTGTAAAAAAGTCATAACCCTAATGCACATTTGGTTGCCAGAATATTTAAAACACACAGTTTAGAAGCCAAAATATTAACATACCGACGGTTGGCTCCAGAATGGGTTTATTAACAACCCACGTTTTGCCGCTAGATTTTTTTATTTACAGGATCTCGTGTGGAAACCATAATAATACAGCGTTAATTGTTGGGTCATGGAAAATTGAACATATTTTGACACCGAAGACACCGACAGAAATCTCGTTTTTCCCATCACGTTTATAAGTCCTGAATTCTACATATCAATACAAAAAACAAGTGAGCAATGGCTATAGTCGGGACGGGACCGACCATGTGATACCCTACACCACTACCTCTTGCATAAGCTTTTCACTGGTAAACATTTCTTTTAGGGAATATAATCCGACTACCACCAAACATAAGAACCAAAATTTTCGTGACCATCCGATCGAAATTGCGACCTGTAGCGTTGACCACCTTCGCCAACCTACTTTACACCAATGTAAAGGCAATATTTTCTTCTTCCATTAACAGGCTTTGCCGTTGGAATACCCCTACTAGAAGCCGATATATTGACAAAGAATAGCACTTTGAATTTGTCTCCACATGAGTTTTTCCCCATTCCGACCCCTAAATATTATCCGACTATCACCAAAATCAATAGGCTTCTTCCTCTGTGGGGCCCCCATCAACCCCCAAAATTTCGACTATCCGATGAAAATTCCAACCAGTAGCGTGATTACAAATATGGGAAAAATTGGATATATTACAGTCTTTTGTGATATCTCGGTTGTTTGCCCACTTACGCCAACATACTTTACATCAATATAAAGGAGATCTTTTCTTCTTCCATTGACGGGCTTTCCTTTTGGAATACTCCTACCAGAAGCGGAGAAACAAACGTTGACTTTCCTCCACATAAGCTTTTTGCTTATTCCGACACCTGAATATTATCCGACCATCACCAAACTTAATGGGCTTCTTCCCCTGTGGGACCCGCATCAACTCCCAAAAAATTCGTGACGATTTATCAAAATTGCGACATGTAGCGTGATTACAGAAAAATCAGAAAATGGGATGCATTACCGACCATTGCGATATCTCTGTTGTTTGACCTACTTTACATCATTGTAAAGGTGATATTTTCTACATTCCTTGCCAGGTTTTCCTTTTGATATACCTCTTAAAAAACAGAGATATTGGCTTTTCCCCAAAAAAAGTTTTTGCCCATTCCAACCCCTGAATATTATCCGACCATCATCAAAATCAATGGGCTTCTTTCTCTGTGGGGCCCCCATTAACCCCCATTGTGACGATCCGATCAAAACTGCGACCTGTAGCGCGATTTCGAAAAAAAAATAAAAATGGGATGTATTACCGACTATTGCTACATCTCCGTTATTTGGCCACCTACGCCAACCTACTTTGATTACAAGGTTTAGATGGACAGACAGACGGACTGACGGACGGCGGACGGACGGACACACATAGCCAGATCGACTCAGCTCGTCGAGACATTCATTTTGGTATGAAATGAAATCACTGAAATGAATTATACGTATGTATATACTCTAGTTGTGTGTTATAGCTATCTTCTGAAATATTCTGACGAGGGTCTCCAATTGATCAATGATACGCCCAAAAATATTTGCAATCTATATATATAAAAAAGGATGATGTTAGTTACTACGCTTATAACTCAAGAACGGCTGAACAGATTTTGACAATTTGCGCCAATTCGGAATCGTCTCATGACAGAAAAGGATAAAACCTAAAAAAAATTAAGAAAAACGCGAAAAAAACATGAAGATATTTTGTAATTTGTGTGTTTCTTTTTTTTGTCAATTTTGAACGTTGTATGTATGTATATAAAATATTTTTTCCAATTTGACTAACGATATTGAATTGATTGTTTGTACCAACCAAACACCAATTTAAAAGAGAAACCTGATTCTTAAAAGCGCGTTGAAAATTAATTCGAAAATTGTGCGTAGCAATATACAGAATAAAGACGTGCATACATATGTATGTATATGTGTTGTTTATTTGATTATGATTTGGAGAAAAATCAGAAATTATTCGTTATTTATTTCAGTACTATTAATGAATTTGGTGGAAAATCATAATTTATCCGAGCTTCCTGTCATTCTGAGTGTTTCATTTGGTGGAAAACTTAAGTCTTTTTCCCGGTTCATTGTAGTGTGATTTATAAGTTTGGTCAAGGCTTCTTCGTGTTTTATTGTAGTGCGATTTGTAAGTTTGGTCAAGACATTTTCGTGGTTCGTTTCAATTTGAATAATTCATTTTGTGGAAAACTTACATATTCGCGAAAACGACTTATTTGCTGTTCATTTTATTGTTATTGTTTAATTTGCTGAATTAGAATTCCATCTTTGATCGTAAGTAACCACACATATGTTTTATTATGAGGCTGCTGGATATTTTTGTTCATTTACCAGTGTTAATCACAATGCCGCGAACCAGAAGATCAAATGTTTCACGTCGGACTCGAAATGCAACTCGAGTTAGGAATATCGCATATGAATTAAATAGGGCTGATCAAGAAACTGCACGGGAACAGCGCCGCGCAAGTATGGCCAGGCTTCGTGAATCCCAAACCCAAGACCAAAGACAAGCAAACAATGAAATTACCAACATTGCGATGAGAAATCGTCGAGCTTACCAACCAACACAACAATGCCAAAATTTGAATCAACGCGCAAGAAGAAATGCTGTTAGTGCGGATTTGAATCGCGTAGCGTTTCATTACGATTGTTCCATAGACTACAGCTCACATCCATCTATTCAAATTGGGCCGATGAATATTGTATACATCCATTGTGGTGCTTTGAAGTTCTCTGGAGAAACAAACGGTGGTAAGGTAAAATTACCACAATTGTCCATACCCCCAGAGCCATTGTATTACTTGCTACGTGGTGGAACACCGGAATCGCGTCATTTTCTTTCCAACACGTAGCAATACAATGCATGTTTCCAAATGACTTCGTTTGGTGCCGAAATCATTGAAGAAAACGGATTCAACCCTACATTTAAGGTATTAATTCGCTGTTGTTATAATAAGGCATATCATTTTTTGTTTTAAAAGCCGTCGTTAGTTCGGTTTTAAAACTTGCAAGAATCCACTATATAAAGCAGAATAATGTTTGTATAGTAGTTCGTACCTTATGCACTCAAAAAACACTGAACGAATTTAGCTGAAATTTTAAGAGTATGTTGCAGCATACATATATATTACAACAGTGAATATCTTTAGAATGGGAACAGATATATTCTCCAAATTTAGAATGTGCTACTATTTGACCCAGAAATTTATTTGCGAAATTATATTGAAATCTCTTCTCATCTGGATATAGCTCCTATCGGCCGAATACATATGACCGATTTTATGTATTTTATGCACCAAATATACTGTTTATGCCCAATTTCAATTAAATTTGGAATATGTGGGGGAATTTTGTCCATAAATAAATTTGCGAAATTATATTGAAATCTGTTCACATCTGGATATAGCTTCCAAATATATTTTTTGGGCATATTTTCATGAAATTAGGATATAGCTCTCATATATATGTATATTCGGCCGATTTTATCCATTTCACCAAATACGCAATGTATCCACAATGTCAATCAAATTTGGAATGTGTGACTGAATGTGATCTAGAAATAAATTTACGAGATTATATGTATATAAATCGGTTCAGATCTAGATATACCTCCCATATATATTTTTGACAGATTTTGATGCACCAAAAACTCTATGTATGTCCAATTTTAATGGAATTTGGAATGTGTGATGGAATTAAAATAAATTTGCGATATTATATGTATGTGTATGCAAAACTTTAAAATTTTAAAATCCACAAAATATTAATATTAAATGAATAAAAATCTTAAGTGGTGTAGCAAAGCACACGGGGTTCAACTATACCTTTAAAAATGTTAGCTTTTACAAAGCTGCGAAAAAATTCCAAAAAATATTTTTTGAAGAAAGACAATTTTTCCACATATTTCTATCGAGCTTCGCGTTTGGAGTATACCGTGACACTTTTTGGATAGTTTTTTGGCGAAAATTATATTTGGGGATATTTCGCGCAAAAAATGTTGACAGCAAATGAAGACTACGGACTACTTTTGCCCGTATGATTAGTAGAAGTTTCGGTGACATTCTGATTGAAAAGATGATCATAATACTGTCGAAAGTGGTTTGCACAGTTTGGAGGAAATAGTATACAACCCACAAAATTGGTGGGTTATTTGAAAAATCAAGAGCTCGAAAGAAAATTCATTGGAAGTGAGATTAGGCAATATACATATGTATATTTTTAAACTGTAAGTAAAAACATCTTCAAAAGATCAACTTCCGATTTATATCGTATACAATTTGAGCAGTACCGGATATATTGTTACTGTCTAGGTCCTGCCATGATACTAAATTAGTTTAGGTCCCGCAGAGCTGTAAGGCAACTACAAATGGCCAAATACATTAAACATTGGAAAGAATAAAGCAAGAAACCGAAGGTATTGACGATTTTTTGGTCGAATTATGTGACAAATATTCTGTATCAGGCCATTAGTAATGAAGCAATAATAAATTATCAAAAGATAAGAAGTCATCAAAGGACTTAAATTGGAGAACGTATTGCAAATTATCATTGACTCAATCCGAAATTTAACATAAACAACATCAATTTAGTTCGGCATCGCCTTTCGATTATAGAAAATCTCTGATTCATAAATGGCTCAATATAAGACCATATTTTTCCAATGCAACCCGTTCGCTCATTCGCCATTGAAATTCAAGTACTTGACATTAAATTAAAATCCTTACGATCTATATCTTCCTTCGAATTCAATTGCTTGATTGAAATCTCACGATCAGTGGTGAAAATAAGGATTTCAGAAAATCATCGATTTTGAAACGATAGGTGCATTATTATATTACTTTGCTTAAACTATTTTACCGAATATTTTTATTTACATCGCAAAATGTGTTATTTTCATAAATAAATATCATAGTCCCGATTAACAATTACCTAATTTTCTAGCAGCAATTGTCTGTGTATAGCAGAGAGAGAGAGAGAGAGAGAGAGAGTCGAGGAAAATGAAACACATTGCCTCTCAGCACCCTTTCTTCGACGAAACGGACAATTGACGAAAGTACAATTGTCTAATGTGTATCTGCTTCAAAGATTATTCTAAACAGTTCAAAACAAAGAAATATTTGCAATCGAATGCTACAAGGTGATAGCAATAACAGTAATATATGCAGGTTTGAACCAAAGCCATAAAGTTCAGTACCTAACAGACTGCGAGACGAAGTTCGCCGGGTCCCCTAGTATGTATATAAATCGGTTCAGATCTAGATATACCTCCCATATATATTTTTGACAGATTTTGATGCACCAAAAACTCTATGTATGTCCAATTTTAATGGAATTTGGAATGTGTGATGGAATTAAAATAAATTTGCGATATTATATGTATGTGTATGCAAAACTTTAAAATTTTAAAATCCACAAAATATTAATATTAAATGAATAAAAATCTTAAGTGGTGTAGCAAAGCACACGGGGTTCAACTATACCTTTAAAAATGTTAGCTTTTACAAAGCTGCGAAAAAATTCCAAAAAATATTTTTTGAAGAAAGACAATTTTTCCACATATTTCTATCGAGCTTCGCGTTTGGAGTATACCGTGACACTTTTTGGATAGTTTTTTGGCGAAAATTATATTTGGGGATATTTCGCGCAAAAAATGTTGACAGCAAATGAAGACTACGGACTACTTTTGCCCGTATGATTAGTAGAAGTTTCGGTGACATTCTGATTGAAAAGATGATCATAATACTGTCGAAAGTGGTTTGCACAGTTTGGAGGAAATAGTATACAACCCACAAAATTGGTGGGTTATTTGAAAAATCAAGAGCTCGAAAGAAAATTCATTGGAAGTGAGATTAGGCAATATACATATGTATATTTTTAAACTGTAAGTAAAAACATCTTCAAAAGATCAACTTCCGATTTATATCGTATACAATTTGAGCAGTACCGGATATATTGTTACTGTCTAGGTCCTGCCATGATACTAAATTAGTTTAGGTCCCGCAGAGCTGTAAGGCAACTACAAATGGCCAAATACATTAAACATTGGAAAGAATAAAGCAAGAAACCGAAGGTATTGACGATTTTTTGGTCGAATTATGTGACAAATATTCTGTATCAGGCCATTAGTAATGAAGCAATAATAAATTATCAAAAGATAAGAAGTCATCAAAGGACTTAAATTGGAGAACGTATTGCAAATTATCATTGACTCAATCCGAAATTTAACATAAACAACATCAATTTAGTTCGGCATCGCCTTTCGATTATAGAAAATCTCTGATTCATAAATGGCTCAATATAAGACCATATTTTTCCAATGCAACCCGTTCGCTCATTCGCCATTGAAATTCAAGTACTTGACATTAAATTAAAATCCTTACGATCTATATCTTCCTTCGAATTCAATTGCTTGATTGAAATCTCACGATCAGTGGTGAAAATAAGGATTTCAGAAAATCATCGATTTTGAAACGATAGGTGCATTATTATATTACTTTGCTTAAACTATTTTACCGAATATTTTTATTTACATCGCAAAATGTGTTATTTTCATAAATAAATATCATAGTCCCGATTAACAATTACCTAATTTTCTAGCAGCAATTGTCTGTGTATAGCAGAGAGAGAGAGAGAGAGAGAGTCGAGGAAAATGAAACACATTGCCTCTCAGCACCCTTTCTTCGACGAAACGGACAATTGACGAAAGTACAATTGTCTAATGTGTATCTGCTTCAAAGATTATTCTAAACAGTTCAAAACAAAGAAATATTTGCAATCGAATGCTACAAGGTGATAGCAATAACAGTAATATATGCAGGTTTGAACCAAAGCCATAAAGTTCAGTACCTAACAGACTGCGAGACGAAGTTCGCCGGGTCCCCTAGTTATTTATAGATACATTGTTTTAAAACATATACTCCGTTTCATTTCAATAGCACATTTCAAATGTTTATTTGTTACTTCATTTTAGTTGACATTAGTCGAATATCTTGGGATATGTTTGTATATCTTGACCATCAATTCCATTCCATGATCGTCTTATGGAATGGAAAGGTACAAAATATTGCACGATGCGCCCTAACTAATTTTAAATGGAAAGTGCTTACACCTGGGAAGTTTTTGCAGATTCTGAAACTACAATGCTCATAGATGAGAAATATCTAGAAACAAAAAAATCGCCGGAGGGATTTTCAAATAAATCGCGATTTAAGTTCACATTTTTAGGGGTTCTTTAGGTTTTCACGATTTTTCTTCGAAGCCGCGAGTCCTATGTAAATGGGCCTAAAAAAATGTTGTAGCTGTGAAAATTCTCCACAAGATTGACCTTTATGATACTTACGTAGGTTTCACCGTTTTTAAGATATAGAAGTTCAAATTGAGACAATGCACTGACTGTATCGCCTCCTTATAAAACAATGTCATTACTGCAATTTCCCAAATAAAACCTATATATCTTGAAAATGGTACAACCTAGGAAAAAATAAATTATCCAGTCGTGTAGAGAATTTTCACAGCTTCAACATTTTCTTTAGTCCCATTTTGATATGACTTGCGGTTTCCAAGCAAAATCTTGAAGACTTAAGATAAAAACCTAAAAATTTGAACTGAACCTCTATATCTCAAAAATGGTAAAACCTAAGAGAAAACCTAAAGGTCAGTCTTGTAGAAAATTTTCACAGCTACAACATTTTATTTAAACTCATTTCGATATGACTTGCGGTTTCCAAGCAAAATCGTGAAAACCTAAAAAAATCCTAAAATTGCGAATTTTGATCGCGATTTATTTAAAAATCCCTCCGGCGTTTTTTTCTGTTTTCTTTATTATTCTTATCTATGAACATTGCTGTTTCAGAATCCGCGAAATCTTCCCATGTGTAAGCGGTTTTCATCAAAAGTTGGTTAAGGCGCACTGAGCATGATATTGTTTTAAAAGGAGGCGATACAGTCAGTGCATTGTCTCAATTTGAACTTCTATATCTCAAAAACGGTAAAACCTACAAAAATATCATAAAGAGCAAGTTTGTGGAGAATTTTCACAGCTACAACATTTTCATAAGGCCCATTTACATAGGACTAGTGGTTTCCAAGAAAAATTGTGAAAATCTAAAGTTCCCCTAAAAATGTGAATTTAAATCGCGATTTATTTGAAAATCCCTCCGGCGATTTT
This sequence comes from Musca autumnalis, assembly GCF_047663935.1. NCBI lineage: Eukaryota > Metazoa > Arthropoda > Insecta > Diptera > Muscidae > Musca > Musca autumnalis. The sequence continues at coordinate 116,196,024 of NW_027411977.1, read as the reverse complement.
TTTTTTTGTTTCTTAATATTTCTCATCTATGAGCATTGTAGTTTCAGAATCTGCAAAAACTTCCCAGGTGTAAGCACCTTCCATTTAAATTTGTTTAAGGCACACCGTGATTGCTGTACTAAATTTACGAATATTTCCAGTTTATGTCTGCTCCATAAATGCAAACTATTTTCATTCTGTGTATAGGAAGGATCTGGTTTTTTCTTTATAGTATGTTGGCTCAGACCCACAGCAATAAAAATCACCTGATATTTTAACGATCAACTTATCTTAATGTCAACATTGCACTGTGGTCGAACTTGTATGGGAAGAGCGGCCAAAAATACTTCCTGAGCAGATAACAATACGAACATTTCAGTAAAGGCTAGTTTAGCAACACAAATAAAAAGAAGCAAAAAAAATTTAATATAGGTCCAAGGTTAGGTATAGCCCCCATAGAACGTTACCCCCTGATTTCAGGCATTTTGGGGGTCTTGACCACATCTTTCAGTGAAATTGGCTAAAATTTGGCTATCGGTATTCCCTAGTGTTAGAAAACCTTCTAGCAAAATTTTTTTGAACTGGGTCCACGTTTTGATATGGTCCCCATTTTGAGGGTTTCATATAAGTTATTAAATCGCAATGGCCGAAATGCCACTTAATCTTTCGTGGATGTAGGCTACCCCCAGAAAATTGTCGATTATGGAGGTCCACCCTCTGATTTTGTCCCCATAAATAGGTACCGCCCAATATTCGGTATTTTTAGGGTTCTAACCGTAATAATCAATCAAAATGGCTGAATTTTCCAATTTTACATTGAGGACCACATTTTAACGTTTCCTTCATATAACTGAACCTCACAATGTCTCTTCTATATATTTAAAAAGCTGAAATGTATCACATGCTCATTTGAAAAAATTACAAAAACACCGTGAAATGTACCCTTAATATTTTGGGAACCAGTTCCAAAGATGCGGAAAGATGCAGATGAAAGTTTGAAAATTATAATCCTTAGACTACTACTGATCTTTTAAAAAAAATTTCGTTAGGGGGAAAGAGGGGGAACATAATTAAAACTTTACATGAAATTGAATTATATTGAAGAAATGACATTATAAAAGTCCTTTAGTCAGCACACATATTCAATAATGAATCCTAAAAATGAACAAACACAAAACTGCATAAAAATTAAGTTAATACATTGTTTTTCAACATTCGAATTAAGTTTGGTCAATATAGAGTCCATTTAGTTTGATATTGATATTTTACTTTCACCTAACTTTTGCACTGAATCACCTAGAAATCCAACCTGTTAAATTTTCTCTTTTTTGGTGCCATTCTCAAAGAGTACAGTAAGAAGTAATCCATAACAAATTTATTTTAGGGAAATTTAATATGTTAGGAGTAGATATGAACACATTTGGTACCAAAAATTAGACTTTCATTTTTTAATTTTGGCCAATGGCAGCGACCACTGTGCATTGGACCCCATTATGGAATAGGAGTCATAGGAATTTGACGTTTCACGTAGAACTGTACCCAAACTTCAGTAGAAGTTCAACTTTATTTTGCAACATCTCTCTTCTATCATCCGTTTTTCATTAGTTCTTTATAAAAAAAAAGAACTGTCAGCTTATGCCAAATTTTTAACGTACTATAGACAATTAAAGGCCACAACCTTCAAAACGTCTTATTTCCCCAGTATTAAAGACATCGTTTGACCAATTTTAGCGTTTTAAATTTGAAATGGCTTTTTTTCGTTCCAATTTTAAAAAATCGTAACAGTAGTATTCAAAATTTGCAGTCATACTCAAATTGCTTGGAAAAACTCATATAGTAATATTGTATTTTGACCGACGAAAAGAGATCCAGTTGTCAAGTCTAAATCGGGAAGCTCGATTTTCACCGTAGACATATGGTCAGTACAATCCCAGCAAAATTTTAAGGAAGTGGTTCCATGAGATGCCATGATTTCACTGGATCTTTTGCATTGGTTCAAATGAAGTCGTGAAAGATCCGATCTTTTCATCAGCATTTGAACCCATTCAAAGGAAGTCGTGATAGATCCGATCTTTTCATCAGCATTTGAACCCATTCCATCGATCCAATAGATATGAATTTTGTGTTTTTATTTATACACATGTATATATTTTTTCTTTTACTTATCTAAGATTTATTTAAGCTATGTAAAATTTATTACGCTAGGAAGTCCCAATCATTTTGCAAAAAATAGAGTCGGACTGCAATCTTTGGTATTATAAAATTTTTCTTGTCTGCTCTAGAGAGCCCTGCTCTACAAGTCGAGTTGTAGATCCCTACATTTCCAAAATGTTCGTAAAATAAAATTCACGAACTGTACGAACTGGGAACTGTAAAACCTTTTGTAAGATGAATCAATCAATCAGTTGCGGAGGAATTAAACTATGTTGCGAGTAGCGGCGGTGCTTAAACTGCAACAGCTGGACGGGCGAATGTCAAGTATCTCAATAAAGTTCTCAACCTGTCGCTAGCCACACACATCGTTCCCGAAGTCTGGAAAATATACCAGCTACTGAAGCCAAGCAAGTATGCCAGCAAAGGTAAATCGTGCAGACCAATTTCGCTTTAGTCGCTCGTAATAAAGACCCCAGCATCAGAAATAACTGTCTAGTTGCCGATCAATAACATGAGATCCGCAAGCAGCACAACAACTGCGCTACATGCCATCTCTACTCATATTAGTCGAGGACTCAATCAAAGTAAGCCGTTCGATAGAACAGTGATAGTAACCCTTTGAGATTGTCAAGCACTCCACGCTGTTTGAGTTCATCGAGCAGACTACGCTCCGGCCAAGTTTGAAACGTTGGATAATAAATTATATGTTTGGACGCCTGTCGTGCGTAGAATTTAGGATTAAGATGTCCGAGACCCGTAGAGTGAAACTTGGAGTTGTCCGAGGTGATATTGCAGGAACTATCTAACCTATAACGTATGCGGATGATTGTACGATCTTGGTGTCAGGTGGCTTCCCTGATGAAATTTGTGAAGGGCTGAACTCATTTTTGTCTGATCTTACCACCCTTTTCCACGCGAGGAATATACAAATATCAGCCAATAAATCTACGGCCACTTTGTTCACCACCTGGCAGAGTTGAGAACAATAGAGTTTAATGTCATGGTCGCTGGGAGCAGAACCAGGATCAACAAGCCTATCAAGCAGGTTTAAGAAGTATTCACATGAATGCAGTCGCAGATTCAATAAACAACTATCTATCGTCTCAGCTGAGGAGCGTCAGCTGTAAGGACAAAGCAGAGTATTTTTGGCTCAATACGCTCGGGATGGTACTGCTGTTTAAATTTCTATAGAGGAAGGTTTCATGACACAAAAGATCTGCTCAGCATCAAATCTACTAACAAACTTCAATATGTAGCCACATTCATTAAGCAGAAAAATTAACATGTAAACTACTGTTACAACAACAAACTGCAATTATAATTAAGTTATAGTTATTTCATAAATTGCTTTGAATAAATATAAAAGCCATAAAAATCATATTTCAATACAGCATTTTCCGAAAAAGACGTGAAAAATACATGCCAAAGGGTTGGTGAAAATGACATGCCAAAGATTAGCGAAAATGATGCTATTCTAGGGAATTAATTCAGATGACATGCCAAAGAATTGGTATAGATGCCATGCCAAAGATTTGGTATAGATGCCATGCCAAAGAATTGTTGAAGATGCCATTCCACCGAGTTAGTGGAGATGACATGCTTAGGATCTGAAAATGAATTGCATCTTTTGGTGGTCACGCTCTTGTAAAAAGAGTGAGTGAAGATACTAAAAAAATGACATTCCTTTTCACTTGCACCCATTCTTGAATAGCACCTTTGGCATCGAACATTTTGCTGGGATCCCAAGAATCAGAAACGCGATGTACGCATTAAGATTTTTTCCTTCCATACAAATCGCACCACCATACTGTATACTCCTAATAACCTTTTGATTAAAAGTTATACCTTTAAACCAGTCACAGTTAAACAATGAAGAAAATGCACAAAAATAGATTTATTTTTCATTTTTTGTTTATATTTGTCTGACATCTACTTGCGTTGAAATCTCGTTTTTACATACATTCATCAAAAAGTACGATTATAACCTTACACTTATCTTGCTAATAAAAAACGTTAAACTGATACAAAAGAAATTTTCAAAACATTCTATTAACAAAATATATAACGCACTACCTGAAACATACGAAAATATCAAACATGGTAGTGTGTTGGTACATGAAATGAATTTCGGATAATATGCATTATACCTTTAATTTAATAATTTCTTTGTCTCCAAAATTCTTTGTCATCTTGCTTCGTTACATATTTTAATTTATCCACTTTTCTGTCTTTCTCCCCCTACTACAATTGTGATGCTCAGAATCTTTTTTGATTAGGCTTGTTTTCCGGATTACGACCTAATGTAATTTCCGTTTTCATTGTTAGTATCCTTTTTTGCCTTTTCGATGAAAAGAAATACCTTTAACGTCCTATACACGGAAAACCAAAGGAAACAAAAAGGAAATAACCAACATTTCTCTTTATTTAGTGCTGTGTAAAGGTAAGCAAAAAAAAAAATACACGAAAAAAAGAAAACTAGGTTAAAAATGCTTTATTTTTTCTCTCTCGAAGGCTTCTAAATTTTTCTTCAGTTCTTAACAAAATTTAAACAAAATTTTATTACATTGGTAAGCCAGTTTAGCCAGAACATTGTCGTGACCCACAGGATGGATGGTGTTCTCCTTCTTTTCCTCTGTTTCGCTATGTGTTCAAGGGCTGGCATTTGGGTGGATGTATATCAGCATTTATTGTACACTAGAAGGCACTAAGTACCTGAAAGACCTATTTTTTGTGTTTGGGTATTCCGGCTGCTGTTGCCGCTGCTTCGGTCGTACACTTGTATTTAACAAACTTTATTTATTCTTATGACTTTACCCCAGAGCTAAGGAGTAACGGAAGAAGGCGTGAAAGAACACATTGAACGTAATATTTACAACATACTAGTAGGCCTTAAGATGTGGTTGGGCAATCACATATTTTTACGAGGCTGCATTAACAATTTGATTGTAATTGTATCATTATCACAATTTTTTGTGTTCAAACTTTAATTCCAAAATAAGTAAACAAATAAATAATCTATACATATGTATAAAAGAGCTTAGTGAGTGAGTGACAGAGTGACTGACATATCATCGCCCAGACGAAACCGCTGAAGCTAGAAAGCTGAAATTTTGACTGTGGGTTGCTGTCGGTGCGTAGGGTGAGATAAGGCTGGCTTTTTGGAAATTCGACCTAGAAGGGTATGAAAAGTACTAAATATGTTACCCTCTGTATTAGGCAAACGGGAAGAGCTAGAATTCTGAAATTTGGAATGAAGGTCGCTGATAGAGGGTTAGAAGGATGTACTAAAGGGTTTTTTTGAAATTCCACTTATAAGTGTACGAAAAGTACTAAAAGTTACTAAATTTTGTACCAATTGTATATTTTGAACGATTATATCTATAATCTTGAAATTTGGTATGGGAATCAAGTTTGTGAAGTGGTGTTATTATAAGGAAATAGTTTTGGAAGTTCGTACTATGCTTACGAGAAATTCTAAATGGTACTAAATTTGGTACAATTTGGATTTGGGTGAACGGTTAGAGCTGAAATCCTGAAACTTGGCATTTAGATTACAGTTGAAGTGTAGGATTGAGATATGGGGGTAGTTTTGGAAATTCATACTTACATCTACGAAAAGTACTAAATGGTACTAAACTTGATACAATTTGAAATGTGGATTGTTGTTAGTGTGTAGGGGTGAGATAGGCAAACGGGAAGAGCTAGAATTCTGCAATTTGGAATAAAGGTAACTAATGGATAGTTGAAAAGATGTACCAAAGGATTTTTGGAAATTCGAATAACAAGTGTACAAATAGTACTAAAAGTTACTAAATTTTGTATCAATTGTGTATTTTTAATGGATATAGCTAGAATCTTGATATTTGGTATGTGGTGTATATAAAAGGATATGGTTTGGGAAATTCGAACTCATGGGTACGAAAAGTACTAAATGGTACTAAATTTAGTACAATTTGGATTTGTGTGAAGGATAGGGCTGGAAACTTGAAATTTGGAATTAAGATTTATGTTGAAGTGTAGGATTGAGATTAGGGTGTCAAAAAAAAACCGGGGTTTCCAAACAAAACTGTTTTCGGTTAACCGAAATGTTAAATTTTTTCTAAAACCGCTTTCGGTTTTCAAAAATTTTCAAAACCGGTTAAACGGTTTAAACCGGTTTTGTAAAATAGATACAAAATTGCTCAAAATTGATAAATAAATATTCGATTAAAAATGTGTGAAAAGGGGTAAATTAAATAAAACGGCTTCGTTATTATATAATTATTTCATAATATCCCTGTTATTTGAGATTCAACCTCGAAGTAGGGACAGTCAAATTGAGACTGAAATTGTGCTCTAAAAATTGTAAAAACCCTTACATATATAAAACTGTGTACCAAAACAATTAAGTTAATTAAGTTTGCATTTTATTAAGTCTGGATTCTCCCTCATGTGTTGAGAACCTCAAATTACACTGTGCAACACTGGAAATGCAAACAACTTCTAATGGACATTTTGAGAAAGTACATATTGAGACTACAAAAACCTTAATTGGGTTTTGCGTTCTTAGATCGGGTTTAGATTTTATGGCCTCATCTAAACCGACCTAAAATGAGCCTTTTTTCCAGTGATCGGACTTTTATCTCCGAAACTAATAAGAATTTTGATTTGCAGTCTTCAGCAATATTGTAGCTCTAAAGTAGTAGAACTTATGTGTCAAACAGATGAACTAGGAAAAGCTGCATCTAGCGCATCAAAATCGTTAAAATATAGAAAAGTTTACATAATTTCTGAAATTCTGGTCAGTAACAACTAAACTGTTGGGAGTTGAAACAAGTAACCATTCTAAAAATTTTCCAAATAATGTGACCATCAATTCATCAGAACATTCTGAAACTCTAAAACGGTTATTTCACGTTGTTTAAGAGGTATTTCATAACATACCTTTTACAAAACTTATTTCAAACAATGTTCACACAGGCTGTTTATTCTCATGTTGGGGATTTCAATGAATTATTGAAATATATACCAAATTGTTGTTGAATAATTTGCTATAAACAAGGCGATAGAGGCATTTTACAACAATATAATCTTCTGAAGAGTTGTGTATTACATTTCAGAGAATATTTTCCCGAAAGGTAACATTAAGAAGAATTTAACATTTTGGGAGATACGCTTCGAAATATACACAAATTATAGAATTTTTAGATATATTATAAAATTTGAGGCAATAAATGCAGTTTTTCGAGTTCACTATTCCTCCAAATATTTTCTTCTTGCTCTTATCTACAAGTTTGCTGCAGATCCCAAAACAAGATTCGTATTGGTTTCAGAGATACAGCCCCGATTTGTTTTAAAAATTCGATCTTTAACCATGTTTAGATGAGGCCATAAAAACCGAACCCGATCTAAGAAAACAAAACCCAAATATGGTTTTTGCCTATTGGTCCTCTACTTTCATAAACTTCTGGACAGAAGTTGTTTGCACGCGATTGGCTCAAAAATGTTGCATAGTGTTATCGTACCGGAATCAAAAAAGTATTTTGTTATCGTTACCCTTTACAACCTTTAATTCGACAAGTTCTTAGTTTACTGTACTAATTCAAAGACGAATGAGTAACGTCATTTAAACTACCTTGTGATATTAAGTATACGCAGTTTTTTTCATAGATCGTTCAATTGAACTAGATTAGCACAATTATATATTTTAGACAAAGTATTTTTCAAATTTAAAGGTATCTGATATTTACAATTCTGCCCGTACCTTGTGGTAGTTAAGTTTAGTTTACTTTCAAGAATACAATTTTAATTTAATATTAAAAATATTACTATGTCTTTAAAACCGGTTAACCGACACAATTAACCGGTTTTTTCGGTTAACCGAAAATTACGTTTTTGTCGAAAACCGGTTTCGGTTTTGTAACTGAAAACCGGGTAACCGGTTAACCGGTTTCGGTTTTGGACACCCTAATTGTGGAAATTCGTACTTATGTGTACGAAAAGAACTAAATGGTACTAAATTTGGTACAATTTGGATTCTGGTGACCAGAAAGAGCTAGAAAAGTGAAATTTGGAATAGTGATTATTGTTGGATTATGGGATATTCGAGTATTGGAAATTCGTACCAATATACACGAAGAGCTCTAAATGGTACTAAATTTGGTACAATTTGGATTTTAGAGAACGGATGGAGCTGGAATTCTGGAATTTGAAATGAAGATTATTGTTGCAGTATAGGATTGATTTAGTTTTGGAAATTCGTACTGAAGTGTACGAAAAGTATACTAAATTTGGTACTATTTGGATAAGGGTGAACGGATAAGGCTAGAATCCTGAAATATGGAATATGAATACAGTGGGAGTGTATTGGAAATTCGTACTTATATACGATTGGTACTTTTCGTATATAAGTACGAATTTCTAAATTTGGTACAATTTGGATTTGGATGAAGGGATAGAGCTGGAAACATGAAATTTGGAATTAAGATTGCTGTTGAAGTCTAGGATTGGAATATAAATATGGTTTTGGAAATTCGAACTTATTTGTACCAAAAGTACTAAATGGTTCTAAATTTGGTACGATGGAGTCGAAATCCTCACATTTGTTGGAGTGTGGGGATTGAGATATGGAGGTATTTTTGGAAATTCGTATTAAAAAGGTACTAAATTTGGTACTATTTGGATTTGATTGAAGGATTTGATTCTGAAATTTGGAAATAAGATTACCGTTGGCGTACAGGATTGGGGTAGTTTTCGAAATTCGTACTTATTGCGTACAAAAAGTACTTAATGGTACTACATTTGGTACAGTTTGGATGTGGTGCACGCATCGAGCTAAAATTCTAAAATATAGAATTAAGATTACTGTTGGAATGGAGGAATGAAATAGTTATTGAAATTCGTACGAAAAGTATTAAATGGTTCTAAATTTGGTATATGAATAGAGGTGGAATTCGGAAATTTGGTATTATAGTCGCTGTTGGTGTGTAGGGTTGAGATATGGATGTGGTTGTTGATGTACGTACCATAAGTGTTCCAATATTACAGAATGGCAGAGAATTTTGTTCAAATTGTTATTGTGTAAAGGGGTAGAGCTCAAATTGTGAAATTCGGTATAAGGATATCAGTTGACGTCTAGAGTGGAGATAAGGATGAGGTTTTAGAAATTTGTACTTATGTATACGAAAAGTACTAAATACTACTATAATTGGTTTTGGGAGAATACATAGAGCTGTAAATGAATATCGCGGTTGGGATATAGATTTGGATATAGAGGTGTAATTTTTGAAACATACAACTATTATATGCATACAAATTCTGGAATAAGGTATGGAGGTCGCTGAGGGCTGAGTTATTCAGGTCATGTTAGAAATACGAAAAGTACAAAATAGTACTAAATTTGGTATTGGGTGTAGCAATGAAGCTGGATTTATATAATTAGTATGCGAAAAGTTCTAGAAGTGGAATTCTGATTTATTATTTATTTGTCAGGTTCAATGATAGATGTGGTCGTACAATAAATAGTCTAGAGGTATTAAATAATACTATATATTGAAGCACTGGTATTGAGTGAACCGACAAATGAAATTTGTTATTAAAATCCGCCTTTATAACCAATGAAATGTTTCTACATGTAATACCATTGGCATAGGGTGAACAAGTAGAGCTAAAACAGTAAAATTTGAGGTAAGGTCCTGTATTTTACAAATTCTACTGAATAGTGTACTGTTGGTTTTATGTTAACGAGAAGGCGGTTTCTAAATAACGCACTGAAATCAAAAAGTCAAGCGTATATTTTCAACAAAATTATTTTTTATTCTGGATGTTTTAGTAAGCTAATTTGAAAACATAGATAAATGCGACTATTGTTTTACAAGAAGTGAATAAAAAGGCCTAAATTAAAAGGTCTCAAAAAATTAACTGCTGTATAGGGGCCATGTCAAAGAGTAACATTTTAAGTAACTTTTTTTGAATAAAGATGTTCTACATGCTGATATCACAAATTCCGAAATTAGAGCAACTTCGTTTGGAAAATGTGGAAAAAATGTTCAAAATACCCGTACCGGGGACTGAAATTAAGAATGAGGGTCGCTGTTGATGTTACACGATAAGGTTTTTTTTTTGGAAATTCGAACCAAAGGCGTACGAACATTACTTAAATGAATTTATAATATATAATTGTTCCACAATAATCCCGGAAGGACAAGGGAGACTTCTCTCATATCAATGAGTGCACTCCGATTCATATCAGCTAAGTGCTATGGGACCTACTATTTATAGCCGAGTCCGAACGACGTGTCTTAAGACACCACTTGTAGAGAAGTTGTAAATGGCTGAAATACTCAGGAAATGTTGTCAATATTACTGAGGGGTATTTCCCACGGTTGAAACTTTGATGTTGCTTGGCCTGAAAATCGAACCGCAGATCGTCTGGGTGCAAAGCGGGTGTGCATACCCTCAATTAAATTAAGTATTATTAGTACATCAAAATGTACAGTGTTCACCATTTTCATATTATACATTGATAACTTGTATATTATTCCTTTTCCGCATACGAAGTAGCGGGCATTTTGCTAGTTAAATATATAAATAAATAAATAGGTCAATAAATAAATATATATAACTAGCTGAACCCGGTGCGCTTCGCTACCCCTTTAGATTGATATGCATTTGAAATTTTACGGATTTTTTAAAATAAGAAAGAAATCAAATTGAAAAATTTAGAGTAAAGTATTCATTGTAATACTTTAGGATATACAATGTTTTTTGTTTTTCCTTCAGGAGCATAAACAAACAAATCGGCCGGTCTACCAACACGTGAACATGCAACGTAGAGCTGACCATTAGAAATGCAAGAACATGCTAAATTTAGGCCGCATACACGAAGAGTCTGTCCTTGGGATTTATTTATAGTCATTGCAAATGCCAAACGTACAGGAAACTGCAATCTTTTAAAATTGAAGGGTGTTTCTGTTGCTATTAGAGGGATTCGAGGTAGAAGTACATCTGAACCTATATACTTCCCAGTAATAATCGTTGCCTCAATTAAATAATTATGTAGTTTTTTTACTGTTAACCTTGTACCATTGCAAAGGCGAGGTGGGTCTATGTTTCTTAATAAAATAAAAGGAACACCAACTTTTAGCACTAAATTATGTGGTGAAAAGCCTGGAAGGTCCAACGAATTTAGGAATTCAGCTGGATAGTTAACCGCATCGTCATCAGTTGCCACAGTATCAATGGATTTGTACGTTCGTGCATTTCCTGAAATTCTGTTGACTGAAATTCTTTCAATATAATTTACCAATTTGTTTTGTAGACCAATTCCCGCCACATATTCCAAATTTCATTGAAATTGGGCTTACATAGCGTGTTTGGTGCATCAAATACATGAAATCGGCCGAAAATATATATGGGAGCTATATGTAAATCTAAACCGATTTCAATATAATTTGACAAATTTTTTTGTAGATCAATTTCCGCCACATATTTCAAATTTCATTGAAATTGGACAAACATAAGGTGTTTATTGCATAAAATACATAAAATCGGCCAAAAATATATATTGGAGGTATATCCAAATCTCATCCGATTTCAATATAATTTGGCAAACTAATTTCAAGGATCAATTCCGTCAAAGATTTCAAATTTCGTCAAAATTGAACATACATGGCGTGTTTGGTGTAGAAAATACATGAAATCTGCCGAAAATATATATGAGAACTATATCCCAATCTGAACCGATTTCAAAATAGTTTGGAACATTTATTCCTCCAATAAATTCCGTCACACATTCCAAATTTCATTGGAATTGGGCATACAAAACGTGTTTTATGCATCAAATGTATTAAATCGGCCGAAAATATATATCCAAATCTGAGCCGATTTCAAATTACTTTGGCAAATTTATTTTTAGAACAAATTCCGTCACACGTACTAAATTTGAAAACTGTATCGATAATCTTTTATTTTTAAGTTTTTGCCTTTTTAGGGGCGAAGGCCATTATTTGTGAGATTTAATTAATTTAATTAATCGAGCTTTTTATGACCTAAGGAGATTACATTGAAAAATTGATATCTAGCGAAGTCCTACACACACACATCAACCACTATGCGACGATCGTTTCGTTAGCTGGTTAGGCTAACATCATCAGGCATATTAGATGTTGTTGTTGTTGCTAGACAATTTTCGCCATTTGGAGCTCCTATTTATACATCCAAGATTGCAATTTTGCATTTGTGAAGTTCAAATTGAAGCTTTTTATTTCCAAAGACGACTCATTTGTCCCCCTTCTATTCCAGAAATCAATTTTTCAATGTTGCATTCATATTACAGTCGATGGCTTTTTTCCAACGTAGGCTGTATATATGTCTTTCACATCGAAAGATTTTTTAAGTGGATTGTGGTTTAGAACGCTAAGACGTCAGCAACATTGTCTGTTAGTTGGCGACGACCCAGGTTCGAATCCCAGCCGGGCTCAGCTGAATGTTTTATTTTTAAGTTTTTGCCTTTTTAGGGGCGAAGGCCATTATTTGTGAGATTTAATTAATTTAATTAATCGAGCTTTTTATGACCTAAGGAGATTACATTGAAAAATTGATATCTAGCGAAGTCCTACACACACACATCAACCACTATGCGACGATCGTTTCGTTAGCTGGTTAGGCTAACATCATCAGGCATATTAGATGTTGTTGTTGTTGCTAGACAATTTTCGCCATTTGGAGCTCCTATTTATACATCCAAGATTGCAATTTTGCATTTGTGAAGTTCAAATTGAAGCTTTTTATTTCCAAAGACGACTCATTTGTCCCCCTTCTATTCCAGAAATCAATTTTTCAATGTTGCATTCATATTACAGTCGATGGCTTTTTTCCAACGTAGGCTGTATATATGTCTTTCACATCGAAAGATTTTTCGTTAGATATCAGCATACAAAGTCTACAGTTTCTGGAGGTACTTCCGATCCTGAGGCTATATCTCCAGATCGGGGCGGAATTTTTAAGATTTATATAGCCTGTGCCATGTGGTAATATATTCTGAAAGTTTCAGGAAGATCGGTTCAGCGGTTTTTAAGTCCATAAACTTCAAACAAACAAACGTACAAACATTTTCCTCCGTTATAGATATACTCGTAGATACCGCACAAATTTCATTGAAATAAATATATCAACACCGATTTCAATACTTATTTCTACTCCAAATTTAGTTACACATTGGACATACATAGTGTGTTTGGGGCATCAAATACATGAAATCGGCCGAAAATATATATAGGAGCTATATCCAAATCTGAACCGATTTCAATATAATTTTGCATACTCATTTCTAAAACAAATTAAGTTACACATTTCAAATTTCATTGAAATTGGACATACATAGTGGGTTGGGTGCATCAAATACATGAAATCGGCTGTAAATATATAAGGAGCTATATCCAAATCTGAACCGATTTCAATATAATTCGGCATACACATTTCTACAACAAATTTAGTCACACATTCCCAATTTCATTGAAATTGGTCATACATAGTGGGTTGGGTGCATCAAATACATGAAATCGGCCGAAAATATATATAGGAGCTATATCCAAATCTGAACGGATTTCAATATAATTCGGCATACACATTTCTACAACAAATTTAGTCACACATTCCCAATTTCATTGAAATTGGTCATACATAGTGGGTTGGGTGCATCAAATACATGAAATCGGCCGAAAATATATATAGGAGCTATATCCAAATCTGAAGCGATTTCAACATAATTTGGCATGCTCATTTCTGCAAAAAAAATTAGCCACACATTTCAAATTTCATTGAAATTGGACATACATAGTGGGTTGGGTGCATCAAATACATGAAATCGGCTGTAAATATATAAGGAGCTATATCCAAATCTGAACCGATTTCAATATAATTCGGCATACTCATTTCTACAACAAATTTAGTCACACATTCCAAATTTTATTGAAATTGGACATACATAGTGGGTTGGGTGCATCAAATACATGAAATCGGCCGAAAATATATATAGGAGCTATATCCAAATCTGAACCGATTTCAACATAATTTGGCATGCTCATTTCTGCAAAAAAATTAGCCACACATTCCAAATTTCATTGAAATTGGACATACATAGTGGGTTGGGTGCATCAAATACATGAAATCGGCCGAAAATATATATAGGAGCTATATCCAAATCTGAACGGATTTCAATATATTTCGGCATACACATTTCTACAATAAATTTAGTCACACATTCCCAATTTCATTGAAATTGGTCATACATAGTGGGTTGGGTGCATCAAATACATGAAATCGGCCGAAAATATATATAGGAGCTATATCCAAATCTGAAGCGATTTCAACATAATTTGGCATGCTCATTTCTGCAAAAAAATTAGCCACACATTCCAAATTTCATTGAAATTGGACATACATAGTGGGTTGGGTGCATGAAATACATGAAATCGGCCGAAAATAAATATAGGAGCTATATCCAAATCTGAACCGATTTCAATATAATTCGGCATACTCATTTCTACAACAAATTTAGTCACACATTCCAAATTTCATTGAAATTTGTCATACATAGTGGGTTGGGTGCATCATATACATGAAATCGGCCGAAAATATATATAGGAGCTATATCCAAATCTGAACCGATTTCGATATATTTTGGCACATTTATTTTTAGGCTAAAATCCATCACACATTTCAAATTTGGAGTCTGTATCTGTAACCGTTCTATAGATATTTGCATACAAAGTTTAAATTTTTTTTGGAGGTTCCTCCGATTCTGATGCTATATCTCCGGATCAGAGCGGAATTTCGAAACTTTTTATAGCCTATATTACTTTCAGGCGTTGTAGTAATATACCCTGAAAATTTCAGCAAGATCGGTTCAGCGGTTTTTGAGTCTATAAATTTCAAACAAACAAACAAACAAACAAACAAACATACAAACATTTTTCTATTTTATATATATAGATATATAAATAAACAGTTTGGGGCGGGCCGACTATCTGATACCCTACACCACTTCCCCTGTATATAAGATTTTCACTGATCAAATGACGTATGGCTAATTGAATCAAAATAATAAATAAAGTTCCAGAAATTGGAAATTGGGATACCTGTGTGTCTTTTTCTATATTTCTAGTATTTTACCACTTTTGGCAGCGCAATTTAAAGCAATTTTGTTGAAATGCACCCAACCAAACCTGGAATATTCGAAAATACATTTCAAATCAAACAAAAAAGTGGGATGTACGCCAACCTATCTTTTCTATTCCATTGATGTTGAATGTTGATATTTTTCCACATTAGTTTTTGCCAATTCCGACCCCTGAATATTATCCGACCATCACTAAACGCAGTAGACATCTTCTTCTCTGGGGCCCCATTAAGCACGAATATTTCGCGACGCTCCCAGCACAGTTGACTGATACTTTCTTACTTGTTTCTTCTTCCATTGACGGACTTTCCTTTTGAGATACTCCTACTAGAAGCAGAGACATTCACAAAATAATTAAACATTGAATTTTCTGTGCATAAGTTTTTGCTCATTTCGCTATGAATATTTTCCGACCATCACCAAAATCAATAGGCTTCTTCCTCTCTGGGATCCCCATTAACCACATTTTGTTCCTATCAAAATTACGATCTGTAAAGGTGGGATTTTCTACTATCATTGCCAGGGTTTGGATTAGCGATTATTCCGATATCTCCGTTGTTTGACCACCTACGCCAACTTACCTAACATCGCTACACGGCACCGACGTAGTATTCCTGGAAGTGACATTCCGGACAAGTTAGATATACTTGAAAGTGGAACGCTTGACCTTTCAATTGATGCCAATTATGTTGGTGTGCATGATCAGATAACAGAGTTACAGCCTAGTATATTCCGTTATTTGTTTGTAGTGTAATAATAAACTCGCTAGAAGTCGCAATTATACATCAATAGTCACGAAATTTTGCACCGGGTAAGAGTATAGGTCGAAAAAGATGCCTACAATTTTGAATGATGATCTGATATTCTTTAGCGGGTGAAATGGACCATTACTTTTGTATGAAAAATATAAAATTTTATTTATGGTCGATATTTTAATTCCTTGAGGACATATATATTTCGCAAAGTAGCCTACATATGGGAAAAACTACTGACCTTTCCTCTGATGTAAATTGCAATAAAGTGTTTGCTAGATAACGGGCCTACTGCCTAATATATAATGGGTTCTGTGTAGAGAACCACATTTTTATCCCATGCTACATATTGTCTCTCCAAAAGTTTGTGTAACACCACGAAATATTTGTCCTAGACCTCTCATTTGGTATGCCAAAATTCATATCTCGACGAGATAAAGCGATTTAGCGATGTGTGTCCGTCCATTACAAATTGTAAACAAGCTTAAGGCCGCAATTAGGGACCGATTGTAACAAATTTTTTAAGGAGGTTGGGTTCGGGCTAGAATAGAAATTATTAGTTTTTGTTGATGATCGTGAAATGTTCAGGGGATGAAATGGACCAAAAACAAAATGTTAACCAATTTTGTAGCGGCTCTGTAGGTCAAAATAAGAAGTAGAGTACAAACCAACGTGAAGATCAGATAATACTTAGGGGTTAAATGGACTGAAACTTTTGTGTGAAATTGGTAAAAATTTCAATAACATAGCGGTTAAACAGCGGAAGTAGTAGTACTATATAAGTGGGTTTCATTACATTTTAGTTTGTGGGAACTAAATTTTCCTTTCCTGCTACAAAAATGTCTTTGTAATGCTAGATAACTTTGTGGTTTTGGTCATAAGTATTATACATTACATCTCTGACATTTGATAATTAAATTTTCACAATCAATGAAAAGAAGTTCCGTGGAGAGCGATTGTCCAGGGATAGTGGTATAGGGTATCCCATGGTCGGCTCCGTCCGACTATAGACTTTTCTTACTTGTTTTTTATTTATTTTTTTGTTTTTCAACTAATAAATTAGTTGTTTTAAAATAATAAAACAACAATAATGGGATTAAGCCAGACTATTTTGAAAAAACAATATTGATTTATATTGAAATAAATGTATCTCCAATATTGAAATAAATGTATTTCCAATATTTCAAAATTATAATGAATTTCATCTTCATGGATTTTTCTGTCGATTACTCTTTGAATAAAACCAGAAGAAACCGTCATATAAACCCACAGCAATTGTATTTTGGGAAGTACTGTCAATGGATGCACATTTCTAGAAATGTTAATTTTTCCTCCTTCGGTAAAGGACCTTGTGACGACAAACGAAATCCAAAAACTGATCGGAAACAGGTTCTTATTTGTCAAAATCTTAACAAGTACCACTCGACTTTGCGGATAGGAATATACGCTGAGCCAGTGTGAATTGCAAATTTCATGTATAGACAGATCGAATAGCGGCTACACAGCCAAAATCCTTACACCCAAAAACTATGCATTAGGAGATTTTCAGAAATTTTTAACCTTTTTCGGACGAATGAACTTGCAAACAAAATATGGATTTGTATCATTGATCACAAGTTTTGCGGAGGAGGTATGGAGAAATGGACCGGACCGACATAGTTCATTTTGGTAATAGATCTTATTTTGGGAGTCATTCCTTTTAAAAGATATTGCGCCCACCAGTCATTTCAGTTCGTCACAGTATAATTTTCACCTTTTGACACTTATGTCAGAAAATATGGACTTGCCCACGAAAAACATAATACCGCTCTAACCGCAAGGAATGCCTTCACTACAAATTTTTAAAGATCATCAAATAGACCTTAAACTGCACTTAAACAACTATTTTGAAGGTTTGTGAGGGAGGTACCCTGGTATGGCGCATTTTCGAGCAAAAACTAAGTTTGGAAAAAATATTTCTAAATCCAAAGTTTGGACCGAATCTGTTGCTCCGTTCCAGAAAACTCGCGCATACCACTTTAGCTAAAATTCTTGAAATTTGGGGGGAAAAATACCAGTAGAAGTAGACCGAAAAGCACCATCTTGGAATTTTGTATATATAATGCTCGCTGAAATATTGCGATAAAATTGCCTTAGGTGTTCTTTACAGCTTTCGGGCCATTTTCTCTGGAAGTATAGACTTGCCTCTGAAAAACTTGTACGGTAGTAATAGGGGCCCCGAGAACACTTGTTGCAAAAAAAAAAAGCGTTTCCAGAGAGTTTTTTTATTTATTAATTTATTTATTTCATATTTTTACTTATAACTAAATTATTAGAATAAAGGAGGTGAAGCCATGTCCATTGAGGTCTTAAGCATACATAGCTTATCCAGAGAGGTCTTAGACTACACTTCGCTGAAAATTTTTGAAATACTCTGCGGAAGATTACCGAAAGAGTAGATCGATATGGCCCATCTTCGAAGCTGATCAAAATATCACGAAGGCCTAATTTTGGACCGAATTGGTTGATCTGTTTGAGAATAATCGTGCTCTCCAGGTGGCTACCCAGAAACGGACATAGCTAAGTCGACTAAGTTTTCTGGCCCTAAAGCCATTATTTCGATGAGGCACATTTTGGCTAAAAAATGAAAATTGGGAAAATAGTGTTTAGGGATTTTTGCTAAAAGAATGTATACATGTATAGACCTTGGATTGGGCGACATAATTTCATTTTAAAAGATGTTAAGACTGAATTCCAGAGTTTCCCTTATTCCTGATCAATTTATGAGAAGATCCAGAATTTCTATAGGTGAAGTCCGACGATTGGACGCTAAAATTAGTCTATTGACAGATGCATGATATGGCCACAGAATTTGTCATTTACATAACCGCGATTAGGTGCTAGAATTTCTTGATGGATAGACTAACTATTGCTCAGCATTAGTTCTCGGCATTCAGAAATTCTTTGTGATAAGTAGGCATCGGATTTTTGCATATTTTTGAAAATTATAATGTTAAGATATTTGAAAAAATTAAATGTTATGATATTTCTAAGGTTTTCCGTTGTATTCGCTTACCGAAGTGATATCACTGAATTTCATAACATTCACTGTAGTTGTGAATTATTTAATATATGATACGCCCAAAAATATATGGGATTATTAATATATTCATTGTTTTGACCATATATTAACTGTGACATATTGCCAAAAAAGTTCTAAAAACAAAATAAAATTGACCAAGAAGTCTTATTAATAAAAATAGCATTTGAATTAAAAAATAGTAATGAAAATTATTTCATAAGTAGAATAAGTCTAAAATAAGGTTTACATCTTTGCTAAATAAAACATTTTCGCTAACATGAACTTTCAAAATTTTGGTCAGGTGGGCCCCCCCGGAAATGAAATTCTGGCTACGTCCCTGCTACACGGTGATATTTTCTACTCGTATTTCTAGGTTTTTTTTTGAGATGCCCCTTATAGAAGCTTAGATTCACTTTGGAATAAAAGGTTGATTTTTTTCCGAAATAAGTTTTTTGTCCATTCCGACTCCTGAATATCATCCGATCATCACCAAAATCTTTTTGGACAAAACCATCTAATAATACCCTCCCCACATAGTGGTTTAGGTTATAATAATAGGATAAGGAGGCTAAACCCTTCAAAATACCTAAAATCGTGACGTACTGTTTTATGAGGAAAATATTAATACTTGGTGATCTATGCATAAATTTCTGGGGGGAATGTTTTGTAGCATCAAGGAAGACTAAATACCAAATTTAAGCCATTTCGGTGTGATAACACTGGAGGTATCTTTCAATAATGGCTATATCAAAACGTGAACCGATATGCTAAACATCCTAGGAGTAATAGAAACTTCCGTAACAAACCTCTATATTGAATATTGATTAGAAAAGACAGCCAGACGGCCTGACTTATATCGACCTATAACACTGTACAACACAAAAAATAATTACAAGATAATTCGGCCAGATTATGAAAGAGGACCGAAAAAAAGAAGACACGTGTATCGGCGTTTTGAAAGTTTACGTCGAGAAGTAACCTAAATAGGCGTGGCAAGTTCCGCCCGATGTTTGGAAATATTCGTTCGTTATTTTTTTTACCTAAATTTTCCTCCCAAATTGGCTCCAATTTGGCACTTGGAGTTTCAAGAGATCAAAAAACTTGTGCCCCAAAAATGGTGAAGATAGGTCCACGTTTTGGTATAGGTCCCATATAACGGTATCTCCCTATTTAAGGTATTTTTAGGCTTTTAGCTCCATTTTTTGACCGAATTAACTGAAATTTGACATTTGAGGTTCCCAATGATCCAACAACCTCTCCACTAAAAATTGCTAATATAGGTCCACGTTTTGGTATAGCCCCCATATAAGGGTACCGCCCGATTTCAAGTATACTTTGACGTTTGTAGGAGACCGAATTAGCTATAATTTGTCATTTACGTTTCCCAGTGATCAAGAAACTTCTCCAATGACATAAAAAGTTCGGCCCGGCCGAACTTATCTCTTTTTTACGTGTTTTTTATGCTGCTCTTCAGCAAAATATTTCTGTGTATTTTCAGATTTTTTTTTTTTTGACTAACGATTCCATAGATATCGTGCCTTTACAAAGTTAAATTCTGTAAAAACGATATGCAGAGAAGAACTCATAACTTCTTAAGTATTGGTCTTTTTATACCCTCCACCGTAATATGGAGGGTATAATTAAGTTCTTCATTGCGTTTGTAACACGAAATATTCATCGAAGACCCTATAAAGTATATATATTCTTGATCAGGGTAAAATTCGTTATAACCATGTCCGTCTGTCCGTCAGTACGTCCGTCCGTTCAAATCAAGATACAGCTCGCCACTTTTAGGATAGAGCTTTGTTATTTGTTACAGAAGTTTCTATTACTCCTGGGTGTTTGGTCTTGCAAATGGGCTATATCGGTCCACGTTTTGATATAGCCCCCATATAACGGCATCACCCGATTTTCGGTATTTTGAAGGTAGTGGCCTCATTATCACGCCGAAATGGCTGAAATTTGATACTTAGTCTTTGTCAGGGGTATAAAACTTTCCCCAGAAATTTGTCGGTATGAGTCCACACGGGTATTTTGAAGGTTGTGGACACAATAATCCACCGAAATGGCTGAAATTTGGTATTTGGTCATCATTTGGGTATTAAACGTTCCATATGAAATTTCTCGGTATATGTCCACGTTTCGATAGTACGTACCTTCCGATTTTCGGTGTTTTGAAGGTTGTGGCCTCAATATTCCTCAGAAATGGCTGAAACTTGGTATTTGGTCTTTTTTGGGGGTATAAAACTTTCCCCTAGAAAGTTGTCGGTACTGGTGCACGCCTTAGTATAGCTCCCATAGGACGGTACCTCCCTATTTCAAGTTTTTGTTCAGTTTTTCAGCATTAAATTGTTCTTCATATCAGAAGAAAACAGTCACAATTAGTTTTTGTACCTTATAACGGTGGCCCACTTTTGTTAGCGTTCGTGAAAGGAATATCCCATATTTTAGCAAGACAAAACAATTGCAACTAACCCCGTCGCTATATAAATAAGGCTCAAAATAATGACTTTTTAAATTATTTTTGTGCCACATCCAGATTTTTATTAGTTACTCCTATTACTCCTATGATGTTTGGTATTGCAAATGGGCTATATCGGTCCACGCTTTGATATAACCCTCATATAACGGTATCACCCGATTTTCGGTATTTTTAAGATATTTTAGCCTCTCTATCACACCGAAATGGCTGAAATTGGTACTTAGTCTTCGATTAGGGGTATAAAACTTTCTCCCAAAAATTTGAAGGTATAGGTCCACGCCGTCATATAGCCCCCATAGAACGGTACTTCCCGATTTGCGGTATTTTTAAAGTTGTGGCCACAGTACACCGAAAAAAAAGTCACCCAGAAAATTTTGATTAAAAGCTTTATCAACATATTTTTGTCGAATGGCGATAAAATATTACGAATATATAGGGAAAATGTTTATCAAACATGAAAAAGTTTCAAAAAAGCGAGCAATAAACTATTTCAAACAAATTATTTATTGAAATTTGTTTATGGTTATTAATAAATTTCTGTGGTTAAAATGGTTTTCAACGTTTGTCGCATGTTCTCGCTCTCAAGAGCGAGAGAAACAACATTTTTAGGGCATAAAGAGAGCGCTACAACAATGTGCTGTGTTTTTTTTCTTGAGATGTGAGTGCCGTTGCTATGTATATTTCAAAGCATGGTCATGGAATTTTTGCGGCATGAAGGGATGGAGCGTTTGTGTGGCATTTGGCTTGTTTATTTATTTGTGCTCGGGTGAAGGCTTGTATGTAAGTTTGTTACTGTTTTTTGTTGCTGATTTTTATGAACCTAACAAACGAAGAGGGAAAGAAAAAAACGGTACGAGTTCTCATGTTTTTTTCTGCTTGGTGGTTTAGGAAGGCAGATAACATTTTTTAACCATCAGTTTGGTTTATTTTGGCAGTTCCTTTAAAGCAGTCGCTGTATGTGGCTCGGTAGTGCATAAACCTGTGTTTGTGTGTTTTCTTAAAGTAAAGGTGCTTTTCAAGTAAATTAAATTCACGAATATGAAAAAGGATAATAAGAATATTTTATTGGACAAAGAAGCAACCGCATGTGATATTGGTAATAACATCAAAACATTTTATATATTTGAAATATATATGGATGTACTATTTCTCACATTACAGATACCCATTTTCCACTGATGATTTTCAATGTGGCAGAAGAATGTGTTTTATTTCACAACGTTTAATGATGTTCCCTGTATTTTATATTTAAAAGTGATTTATTTGTTTTCTTATATTAAAATTAATGTGTGGCACTAAATAATTATTTACTTCTGTTATTAATTATTTCACTCCGTTTTTCTTTCTTTCATCTGTTATTTTTTATGTACCTATGCGTCTGGTGTTGCTTTTGTTCTTGGCATTTCAAATAATAAATCAATAACCACCACCATTTATAAATGTGTGTATGTATCTTTTTTTGTGGCGTTTGGGTTTGTATTTAACAAAAAACAACAAAATAATTGTAAATATGAATATTTTTTTATTGATTGGAAAAAATGCATTCAACAATTTTTTAATCACGAAAATATTTTGTTTTTATCAAGCAAAATGTGGAATATTTTGATAAATATTTTTGTAAATATGCGAAATGTTTTATCAGTTGAAAATAAAAAAAAATCCATAAATATTTTAATCAATATTACAATTTTATTTTATCAACATGTATTTTTACTTTGTGATCACAAAATTTTATCGAATTTTGTCAATACGACAATTTTTTTTATTGCCGGAAAATCGATAAATTTTTGGTTGAATATTTGAATTTCTTTATCAAATGGCTACAATTTTTTTTCTGTGTAACCTACTGAAATTTGGTATTAAGTCTTTGTTGGAGGCAAAAGCCTTTCTGACTGAAATTCGTCGGTATAGGTCAACGTTTCGATAACCCCCATAGAACGGCACTTCCCGATTTTCGTAATTCTGAAGGTTCACAACCTCCAATATCAACCGTCAATATCCCACCGAAAGACTGAAATTTGCTTTTTAGGTTATGGGGTTATCAACTGACTCCAGAAGAGTCAGAATAGGTCCGCTTTATCCTCCATACAAGCGTAGCTCTTAATTATACCCTCAGCATTTATGCTAACGAGGGTATATGCACTTTCATACGGGCAAAATGTGCCTCATCGAAATAATGGTTTTAGACCCCAAGTATGTTTGGACGAAATCCATTTCAGACAATTTGGAGTTGATTTAGCAATGTCCGTCCGTCTGGCTGGATCGCACGACAACTCTCGAATGGATCAACCGATTCGGTCCAAAATTTGGCTTTCGTAATGCTATGCCCAAACTTAGTTTAAGTTCGAAGATGGGCTATATCGGTTCACTCCTTCCGGTACCTCCCCCACAAAAGTTCGAAAATGTTCGAAAAATTTGTGAGCACGATAACTCTTGAAAGAAGTAACCGATTTGATCCATACCTTGCACATCGTGAAATTTCTACCAGACTCAGATGAGGCTCCAATACGGACTCAATCGGTCCACTCCTTCGTGTACCTCCCACACAAAATTTCGGATAAGTTCAGATTAGGACCTGCTCTCGAATCGATTTGATTTTTGTTGCAATAACTTGTATTCGCTGCCCCCCCCATACGACGGTACAAGTTTCATCCGGGGCAAGTCCATACTTCCTGAGAGAATAGCCGGAAAGATGCAAAAAGCCCCTATGGCACCGTGTGTAGTGGATGGAGCGCAAGATAACTCTCGAACGGATCTGCCGTTTCGGTCCAAAATTTGGCGTTCGTAATATTTTGTCCAAACATAGTTTAGGTTCGAAGATAAGCCATATCGGTCCACTCCTTCAGGTACCTCCCCCACAAAAGTTCAAAAATGTTCGGAAAAATTGCGTGCACGATAACTCTTGAAGGGAGTGACCGATGTAATCCATACTTTGCACATGCTAATATATCTACCAGATATAGATCAGGTTCGAATATGTACTATATTTGTCTACTCCTTCTGGTACCTCTCACACAAAATTTCGGAAAAGTTCACTTTAAGACCTGCTCTCGAATCACTTTGATTTTTGTTGAAGCGATTTGCATTCGCTACCTCCATTACGACGGTATAAGTTTTTCCAGAGACAAATCCATATTTCTTGGGAAACAGCCCGAAAGGAGTAAAAAATGCCTATGTCACCATATGTGGCGGTCCAACATTTGGTCTTCGTCACATTATATCCAAACTTAATTTCATGGGGCAATACCGCTCCACAACTTCCGGTGCTTCTCCCCAATATTTAAAAAATGTCACTAAAAGGCTAGGACGATATCACTTGAATGGGGCAACCAATATGGTCCAAACTGTGGATCTCCTAATGTTTTGTCAAAATTTAGTTTAACTTCTAAAATGGCCCATATCGGTACTCCCTGAGGGTACCTCCGCCACAAAAGTTCAACATATGTGTCTTAGTGCAGTTAATTCCTAATCCACATTTTTGTCGGCAAGTTCAAATGTCCAAAAAGGGCCACAAAATTCTGAAGAGACCTTAAATACATTCGATCTGTCCGTAGGTGAAAGTTTCACTTCACATTGGCTGAGGGTATATCACCAATATTTTTGAAAATTTAACATAGCTGAAGCCAAGGTTTACCCTTTTAGAACACGCCACTCGTGATTGTATATTATAAAAATTAAATACTTTTGGATAAATGGAAATGTTTTAGGACGTGGCAAAAAATATTTGTCTCAAAAGATAATTTGCGTGGAAGCTGTGGCTATATTTATCTTAAAAAATTGGTGAAAATGGGTTGAAGCCACCATGTCTTTCTTTGTTATCTTTCGATTTGTGAGTAAACCACACTTCTCTCCAGTTTCCTGTCAAAGTAAAAGCAGAAGCAAACTAAATAGGGATCATCTCACTAATGTATTACTTTTCAAAAATTCTTCTGCTTCTACCATAAACTGATGCTGACATTTTGAAGCCAGATTTACAGTGTTTTTTGAAATTTTCTTCTAATTTCATTCCGCAAACAGGTTTTTATAAAAAACATATATAGGGTTGTAATACTTGCGATTCTGAGTTATTTGATACGAATATTGTGAATGTAGTCTGCACAGCTTCATAGAAATCTGCATCCAAATACGAAAATTCTGTGGGAACATTTTTCTAAAAATCATATTTTTCGGACCTAATTTTAACAATTGTCATTCGATTTCTTTTTACTTGATTGCACATTTTAGTTTTATACGTTCATTATCCAATAAATCATTCCCGGTGAAAATCCATCTACTAAAACGCGAGTTACAAGAAATTCCAAAGTAGAAAAATTATCAAAAATTGTTTTTGGAAATATCGCGTATTTTATCGCGTTTTCTGCGGTTCGTTTCCACTGCAATGAAACAACTAGTACAGCATCTTCGTTTTAGCGGAAACAGAGATTTTAAAACTTCACTTATAAGGGAGCTACATTCATTTTATCCCAAAAAATAGTGTGTGATGCTACATCCACGGTTCTTGATTGATCACCTTGAAATAGATATATATCGATATAGATTTTCATGGTGAACACTGAAATCGGATGCGGACAAAAATTGTATGCACTTTGCGCAAATTAGAGATATTTTATAGGTTTTTTAATGCTAGGATGCAACCGATGCTACATCTTAGCCGCCAATGTAAATTTCGAAAAATATATATAAATTAAACGATATAGTCTTGCTGTACATGAAAATCACATGCGGGCAAAATGGTTTTGATAATTACGCGATTTACACGAATTTTAAAATGCATATAAATTAAAATGGGTTATTTGACCTCTGTTTCCATTTCAGAAGCTTTGGGATATATCCTCTTCAACATAATTACCTTCCCTAATGGGAAAGCTTTAATATGAATGTCAATAAAGCTAAATCCGTCTATTTTATTGGGAGATTTAAGCAAAATGAAGGAAGTATTCCTGTAGATTTTTCCAATATTTTCTGCTACATAATGCATGAGAAAAACTATTTTTTTAAACAAAAAATTCTTTTTTGACAAAAAAAATATGTGCTTATTTTGGCTGTAACATCAAAACTATAACACCAATCTGAACGATTGTAGTCTCATTTGATTCGCCGTGAAGTTTTGATCCACAACAAGTTTTAATGTAATTTTATGACCACTAAATGGGCCTTAAATTTGAAAAAAGTTGACTTATATTCAATAATTTATCAATTTTATGTACATTCCGCGAATTTAACAGGTGTGTAACATTTCGTTCTGGGAATTTTTTTTCTTAACCTACATATCAAAAATCGTTGGTGCACCGCGAAAAAAATTATCCTTTTTTTCTGAAATGGAATATGAAATAATTGACAATATTGGTGATATATCTGTCGGCAAAACCGACGGACACTTTTTTACTTGTTTTTTTGAAGGTTTTACCGAAATATGGGAAATTTGGTATTTATTCTTCGTTGAATCTAAAAACTTTCCGCCAGAAATTTGTAGGTATAGATCGACGTTTTGATATAGCCCCAGTGAACGGTACCTCTCGAATTTCGGTATTTAGTCTTCTTCATAAACGAAAGGAAACTAATTGTTCCATTTTACTTCAATACAACTCGTGGTGGAGGGTATAACATGTTCGGCCTAGCCGAACTAAACGGCGTTCTTATTTTGCTTTAATTAATTCTCTTTTGATATGAGCTGACCTAATAGGTAAATTGAAAAATTAGGAGTCCACCATAGTCTAACACATCCAACCCTTATGCTACGTTTCAACGACCGATCATCAGGCAAATTAGAATGTTATTTTAGTGGGTAGACCAAGGCTACGCTTGGAAACTAGCGAATCAACAAACTTTTCATATAGTCAGACTCGGCTGGTAACCCTATTTTTCAATGCTTTATTACAAACACTTTGGCAGCCTTTTTCCACCTTTAAGCTGGGTACACATTGTCAGTTTTGAATGACAGCTTTGTTGTTGCTTGTGGCCGTTCATTTTTGTCATTCATCATGCAACCACAAAATGTTTTGGAAATAGTTGGAAAGAAGTAAATTGAGTAGTTATGTTCTTCTGTCAAGCCATAATAGGTGCTTGCCGAAATTAAAAAGAATAATGAGATCTTTGTTTTATAAAATCTGATACATAAAGTAAAAGTTGTATAGCTAACCTAGTATTTAATTTGTTTACTTTTACAGTTTTAAAGTTTACACATAGTTCATTAAACAGTATATTACATTGCTCGCCATTTTCGCATTTATTAACAAAAGAATTTCTTTTCATTAGTTATGCACCCTCGTAACAGTCAGTCTCATATCTTGAAATACATTTCTTTTCATTGTTTTCTTTGTACCATAATGGACAACGTCATGCCGGAGATCTTTTTGCGGAGTGGGGGTAAAGAAATGTTTAGGTATATTTCTGTGGCAGGACATTCAAGGATGTGTGCATGTTGTATAACCAGCTAGCCGGCAGCTATTCGTTAGTATGCATGAGGATTATGAGATTTTTTTTCATGGCTATTTTATTATTGTTACTGTTCTTGGTTATTGTTTTTATTGTTGTAGCTGACTTTCTTGCCATTGTTGTCGGTTGACTAAGATGATGATGATGATGACGGTGGTGCTGTTGTGGACCCATTTTATGCGTTTAATTGTAATGTTTGCAAATAGGTTGAACGACACAACAGCTACGACAACAACAACAGCAAAACAATGAAGGGAAAATGTGCCTTAAACCACCAAAAAGGCGGCTAATAAGAACATCCCATTCAAAGGGCGAAAAGTGAAATAAACTTTGCTCTGCATAAACCGTAAAGTCGTCAACATAACAATCATGTGATGTGAAATGCCCTGTGGTGTTGTAATGCCCTTCTTAAAAATTCCGACCACGGCTTTTTTGTTTGAATTAAGTTCAAGGATTTCACTTTTTCAATTGTTTGTGGAAATTTGTTTGAAAAATTTGGTTTTATATGTTGTTGAATATTTCTTTGAATGAAAGCATTTGAACTGAAGCCTGAAGTGAAGGCCATAATTTGTATATCGTACGCCATATACGGATGTATAAGAAATATTTAAAATAAAAATTGTGCAGCACCATTTGTATTGATAGACATATGTATGCAACTTTAAAAGTTCATGGAAATTACTTAAAGTTGGTTTGTGCTCTTACATAACATAGCATTATGTGGATCTATTTAAGATTTACAACTCGAAAAGTAATACGGTTGCAAATAAAATACAGTCGGACCTCGATTATCCGTGATGGTCGGGACCGGAGGCATTACGGATAATCGATTTTCCCGGATAATCGAGGCAATGCTTTTATGCAGTTTCTGAACATATTTTTAAGTAAAAGTGGCATAATATTGTACAATTATATGAAAATCTGCAGTTTTTTATTAAATCCACCAAATTTTAGAAGGATACATAATATCATCATTACCATATTCATCTGAATTGACTTTGTCCCATGTTTTTGTGATACCATAAATACACAAATTGTGTAATACGAAAGAATTTCAAGTTTTCGTTTGTTTATCCTTTGTTTGCTTAATCAAATTAATTGGAAAGTATGTTTTTCTATTTGTATTTTTCGTTATAAACTTCATTACCCGGGAAGTTGATAACGAAAAATAGAAGAAATGAAAAAAAGTCCAACATTTCTTTTCTATCACGGATAATGGAGGTTCCCGGATAATCGATTCACGGATAATCGAGGTTCACCTGTACTTGATATTAGTTATACCCTACAGCACTATGTGGAAAAGGGCATTATAAGTTTGTTTTGGTAAAAATTCATGTAACACCGCGAAATATTCGTCAGAGACCCCCAATGTGGTATACCAATCTTCATATCTCGACGAGATAAAGCGATTTTGAGATGTGTCCGTCCGTCCGTCTGTCCATTATAAATTGTAATCAAACACCATCCCGCAATTATGGACCGATCGTCACCAAATTTTGCATGGAGGTCGGGTTCAGACCAGAATAGATCCCTACTTTTGTTGGAGATGATCGTGAAATATTTAGCGGATGAAATGGACCAAAAACATAATTTTTATCCAATTTTGTAGCGGCTCTGTAAGTCGCAATAATGGTCCGATCAACGCCAATATGGTAAGAGTATACGACAAAGAAGTAGCTTGCAATTTGAGATGCCGATCAGATAATATTTAGAGGCTTAAATGGACCAGAACTTTTGTGTAAAAACTGTGACAATTTTTAATATACAGATTATACCTTTGTTCCTGAAAGACACATTCTTCCCTCGTGAGTTATATTTAGAAGACGATCACTTGACCTTTGCACTGATGTCGATTACGTTGATGTACGTGATCAGATAACAGAGCTACAGCCTTTTATATCCAGTTTTTGTTTGTAGTGTAGTAATTAACACCCTAGAGGTCGCATTATAGCTCAATAGTCATGAAATTTTGCACTAGGTAAGAGTTTAGGTAGAAGAAAATGCCTATATTTTTGCATGATGATCTGATATTACTTAGGGGGTGACATAGACCATTACTTTTGTATGAAAAATATACAAATTTTATTTTTGATGCATATTTTAATTCCTGGAGGGCATATACCGGCAAAGTAGCCTACATATGAAATAGTAACTACTGACCTTTCCCCTGATGCAAATTGCAATAATGTGTCTGCTAGATAACGGCCCTACTGTCTAATATATAATGGGTTTTGTGTAGAGAACCACAATTTCCTCCCATGCTACAAATTGTCTCTATTATGACAGATAATTTTTCAGTTCAGTTGTCAAATTGGATTTTTTATACAAATATTACAACATGGGGTCGCTTACTTATTTTATACCTCAGGATTTAGGGTAAAGGGGATACAAAGAAAATACGACCAAAGATGTGTCTCATCGAAATATTGGTTTTAGAGTCTAAAATTTAGACCCCAAGTATGTTTGGACGAAATTCGTTTCAGACAATTTGGAGTCTATTTAGCCCAAACCCGTTCGTTGGTATTGATATGGTTACGAAGTTTTTCGGCAAATCACACACACGCGACCCGAACGCAAAGTAAGAGAGCAAATGTTTTGATTTTTTTACTTCAGTTTTGTACTGAATGTCATGCAAGCAGGTTGATGCCGCTTTATTTGTTTTTTTTTTTTTGGGTACACTGAAAAGATTTTGCAGTTGTACAGCAAATATGTGGAGGGAAGAATTTGAAAATGATTTTTTGTTTTGTATTAATATTTTTAATGACGCAGAATGCCTCGTCTGCAATGCAACAATAAAAAATGTATATTCATCTTACCTTAGGCGTCATTATAATAAAAAAAATAATATGAGTGGATAATTTTCACTGTGAGGTAGAAATCGATGTTGTTTAACAATTTTTATTTTTTTATATAAATTTACCCGAATTTCGTTAATTTTATTTTATTATATTTAAGACCCTAATGTACAAATATAAAAAAGAACGAAATCGCTATCATTAATCAACTCTTAGCAATCGCAGTTTTAATAAAAGAAACTGAAGTGGATACTTTTGACTGTGATTCACTGTATATTATTTTTAATTTTAGTCATACAAAGCGAACGCCCAACAATATACATATTTTTTCTATTTGAAAATTTTGCCTTTTTAGGCGAAGATCATTTTTAGTATTAATTTTTTTTTTTAATTTATTAATCGAGCTTTTTTATGATCTATAATGCAAATGAAAAAGGAAAGCCAACGATTCGAACCCACACACCCACCACTATGTTTGGCTCTGAACGCTAACACGCCGTGACAACTTTTTTCCTGTTTTTCATTTCATACTCAATATGAAAATCATCACCACCCTGTAGGAAGTGTGGGGCCATGTGTTGACATGTCGCCACTTTGTCTACTAATATGGTGACAAAGTCGCCACTTTGTCTACTAATATGGTGACAAAGTCAACACTTTGTCACCAGGTTGTCAACTATTGATACCTTTACCTTAATAAGAAGAAGCATTGTGTATATTGACAGATGATAGCCGAACGAAGCATCTTTTTTTTTAATTTTCTTAATCGTTTGGCGTAAAATAATTTTTGCGGTTGGTGAAAAAAGTGTTTTTGTAAAAATCAATAAAATACCGTGAAAACTTAAAGCATATAATTCCAATAACAAGTATGAGCAAAAGAAAATATAAAAGACATGTGAAAAATAAACAATTCTATAGGAAAGTACGAATTCTGAGGCGACTAACAACATTTGTGGTGAAATTTCGACAATTAGACATTAGGTGGAACCTTTAGAGAAGATTGGGGAGCCTGATGTATATATTGTCCCGTCTCGCTGGAAATGCTGAATGCAACTAAACATAATAATGAATTACAATGTTGAAGAATTATTTGGCAAAAATCGATTGTGAGATTTTTCCAATGTTATACAGCTGTAATAGGCAAGCAAATTTGAGGACATATTTTTTATTTATGTTTATTTATACACGTTTATTATTTTCAATTCCTAGATGTTATATCAACATTCAGCGAATCGCTTGATAAAACGTTAAGTGCAACAGAAGAAGAACTATTTTAAGCAGACAAGTCATTGGTGCGACTTGGCCAAGAAAATAAAACGAAAACGTTTTTTATTATTTATATGTTAAAATGTTTAAGCAGCCTTGAAAACATTGTCTCTATTTACTATTTTTTACTTATGTGGAATCTTTGGCTTAGCCATTTAAAAAGATAAAAATACTGTAATACGCAATTTGTACATTTTTAGCATTTTCAATATTATTTGTTTTATTCTTTAATGAAATATAGTATTTAAACAAATGTGTAGCTTCATCTTCTTATTAAACGTACTATATAGCTGTTTTATCTATGAAAAGTTCCAAATAAGCTAAAAAATTTAGTATTGAAAATCTGGTACTATTGACTCACTACCGCCAATGTCCATACTGACTCACTACCTCCAATGTCTATACTGACTCACTACCTCCAATGTCAACACATGGTTCCTCAGGAACTACTGACTTACTATTGACATACTAGTTCCATTGTCAGTACTGACTTTCGAATGACACGTTCATACAAAATGTCTATAGGAAATTACATTAGTTGTCTACAGTTTGTCAGTAGTACTGTTGACAATGTCAGTAGTAAGTCAGTATAGATTCACTATTGACATTTCCTACAGGGCATGTTCTGTTCTGTCAGTGTAATTTTACCCACACATAAACAATTTAAGCGCTCGCTCTTCTTGGTCGGCTATGATCATAGATGGGCTTTCTTGCACGCCAGCGTTGCTATGTTTTGTTTCTCTTTTTCGTTGTTACAACATAAATAAACATTTACGGGTAATTTTGCACATTTTTTTTAATATAACAGTTTTTTGGACTTGTTAAGATACCGTCTGTGTTTAAAAAATATTAAAAAAGCAAACAAATTTTAACAAAAACTCAGTTCTAATTTTCCCTTAAATTCTATTTAAGAGACATTTTGCCCATCTATGGCTATGATTTAGCCATGTCCGTTCATCTGTCTCTCTTAATGTCTAGACCAATGGTGAGCAAAATAGGAAAAGAGAAAATTTAAGAGAGAATTAATATTTAATTTTTCTTGATGTTTCATTACTTATTTCAAAAATTTTTAAACATTAATGTTGTCTAAAATCGTCGACAATGCAAATTATTAAAAAATATAATTAAAAAATTGCGTAAACTTTTAATTGTTTATGGTTCACAAAAAACTAAGAGTATGTTTTCACAATTTACCTGTGTGCTAGCACACAGGCTTGCTCACCCCTAGTCTAGACTCTAGAACGTTGGTGCTCAAAATATTTTGTGCATTAGCTTCTCTGAGCGAGTCTTTCCTTTGCTAAACCACGACAAATGAGAATGAAGAGAACACATGTTGTTGTTGCAGTCACGTTAACGTATATGGGTGATCTTGGCTGCTCTAGAACAGCCAAGATCATCCATATACGCTAACGTATATGAGAAAAACAATCAGTCGTTGTTGAACAGCCGACAAGTAAACATAGATGGGCAAAATGTCTCTTAAATAGAATTTAAGGGAAAATTAGAACTGGGTTTTTGTTAAAATTTGTTTGCTTTTTTAATATTTTTTAAACACAGACGGTATCTTAACAAGTCCAAAAAACTGTTATATTAAAAAAAATGTGCAAAATTACCCGTAAATGTTTATTTATGTTGTAACAACGAAAAAGAGAAACAAAACATAGCAACGCTGGCGTGCAAGAAAGCCCATCTATGCAAGTAAACCAATGGTGGGCAAATTGCGAGAGACTCATGTATTTTTTACACTTTTGTGTGTGAGACAGAGCATTTCTGCCCATCAGCGAAGTAAACATATGCATGGATGTATGCATAATTTTTGTGGGGACACTGAACAAAACCGCACACACCCGCCACATGTTTACTGGTCGAAGTGCTAACAACCACTGAATGCTGATACAAACTTTCTTGTGATTCTCTCACTACTTTACTCTCTTTTTTATTTTGAGCATCAATGGTCTAGAACAGGGGTGAGCACGCCTGTGTGCTAGCACACAGGAAAATTGAGAAAACGTACTCTTAGTTTTTTGTGAACCATAAACAATTAAAAGTTTATGCAATTTTTTATTTATATTTTTTAATCATTTACATTGTGGACGATTTCTGACAACATTAATGTTTAAAAAATGTTGAAATAAGTAATGAAACATCAAGAAAAATTAAATATTAATTCTCCCTTAAATGGGCCTCTCTCTCGATTTTGCTCAGCTCTGGTCTAGAATCAAATTTTATACTTCGTAATATTTTGTCCAAGCTTTGTTTTGTTTGTTTGTCCTCTCCCAAAAAAGTTCAAAATTGTGTGAACGATAACTGGCGAAGTGAGCAATCGATTTGCTCCAAACCCTCCATATATTATTATTCCTTCAAGATATAGATC
Organism: Musca autumnalis; assembly: GCF_047663935.1. Lineage (NCBI taxonomy): Eukaryota > Metazoa > Arthropoda > Insecta > Diptera > Muscidae > Musca > Musca autumnalis. The sequence goes on along the minus strand of NW_027411977.1, from coordinate 116,161,567 downwards.
GGAAAAGACTAGATCGGTCCACAGCTTAGGGTACCACCCACACAAAATTCGGAAAAGAGAAATTTAAGAGTCCTCTCGAATCGTTTTGAATTTTTTCAGCAGATTATACTTGCGCCTCAAATTCCCAAGATAACTCTCAAGGGGATTTCTGATTGGTTGAAACTTTCCACATCATGTTATTTCATCCAGTCATGTATCAGGTTGGAATATGGACTATATCGGTCCGTCCTTCGAGTACCTCCCACACGAAGTTTGGGAAAAGGGCAGCTTGAAGACCCGTATCGGATCTATTTGATTATTGATTTTTTTGAAGAAGGTTTTTTCACTGTCCCTATTCTGGTCCCGGGATAAGTCAGACTTCCTGACTTCCAAAAACCACTGCCTGCTCCAACTAAAATTACAAATCTGAAAAAATAATTCTCAAACTTTTCCAAAACTCAGAAGTTAGCTTACTAAAATTGATTTGGTATAGCCCCATATTATGATACCTTCAGATTCCACGTATTTTGAAGCAAACTCGTGTTACAAAATAAATATATTTTTATACGGCAGAGGCTGAGGATATATCACCGTTAGCGCAGCTGACTTATACTATCTTCTTTGGTGTGTAATTGAATATGAATAATTTTGGGATTTATAAATTTGTTTGTATGCAAAATTTTTGAATTTCTATTCATTGTTACTTATTTGTACAGGTATAAGTGATATTTTTGATATCACAATATATGCCCACAATGAACTATTTTCGAAGCATATGTGAGGTACAAGTGCAAAATTTTTGGACGATAGATCTTCAATAAACTCACAATTTTCCCAATTATCAAATATACCAAATTGAATGGTATATATATTTATTTATTATTGGTGTATTCAAAAAAGGAACCTTATATTCAAAGACAATTTGAAGATGTAGCAGGAGGGGCTAATCAATGTGAATTTTCGAATATTTTTTAGAAATGTATAATTTATATATTTTTCCACAAACATCACAGTAAAGACAAGGGAGGCTTCTCTTATATCAATGGATTCATATTAAGTTATTGATATGTGACCTAGTTTTTATAGCCAAGTCCGAACGGCGCACAATGGTGCCTCAGTGGACAATAATCGAAAAATGTGTTGTCGACTTTTTATAGTTTTACGGTTTTATTTTATTGAGGACATTTCAAATAGGACAATCGTGAAAGAATTTTGTCAATATATAGTGTTATTATAAAGTTATATCCCCTCAAACATAGACAATTTTTCGTAGGTATAAGCTAAGAAATTTATATAAAAAAGGATCACATGTTCAAGGAATTGTATTTAAATACTCGTAAGTTATTACAAATATTAAAACTTTTGAATAGGGAATTAAAGACTGACCAATAGACATCCTTTTTGTGAACAAAAAAGTTTACATAAAATGTTTATACATAAAGTACCGTTATGTTCATTGAAGTAATAGCATTTTGGACATTACTCACGAATTTCGCATTTTTCCTGGAGTGTATCTAAAAATTGCAGCTTCAGCCATTTAGTACATGAAACAGACATCCCTTTCGAAGAAAATTATGCAATAATAAATAACATCCGACAAAATCCGATTCTTTGAGACACAACCACATTTCCATAAACAGGGTGTACGAAAAATGCAAGATTCCTGATTTTGCTTCAGTTTACCAATTCACTTTGTTTGCCTCCTATTATGTTTGTTAATACGTTATCAAAAAAGCTTAAAAAGCTCGAATCTGAAATAATTTTGCCGATAGGTAATGCCATAAATATAAATCGAGATAGAAAACCGTTAGTATAAACATGACTATAGTTTCAATTATTTTATTTCAAAATTCAAACCAACTACGTGGCGACTCCAGGTTGTTAAAGAGGGAATATTAAAAACAAAAGTACCATTATATACTACACATCCAAATCTGAACTATTTTTTTGTTTAAATCGATCAAATTGAAGAGAGACCTTAGAAAACATCGCATATTAAATTTGAAGGATATTAAATTAAAATTGACTGAGTTGTAGCAAAATCGGAGAATGATAGGGACTATATCAAAATCTGAATCGATTTTTATCAAAATCGATAAAACTGATCAACAACCTAAAAAACATCGCATATTAAATTTGAAGGATATTCAAATAAACTTGGCCGATTTTTTGCAAAATGGGGAAAATATATATATGGGGGCTATATCCAAATCTGAACCGATTTTTGTAAAATTTGGTAAAATTGCTTAGCGGCATAAGAAAATATCAGTAATTTAATTTGAAGGCTATTCTCCTAAAATTTACCGAGTAATAGCAAAATCGGGGAAAGATATATATGGGGGCTATATCCAAATCTGAACCGATATGGACCAAAGCACAGTGGATCCACCCATTGGCCAAAAATAAAAATGAATATCAAATTTTTGGTACAACATCTGGCAAATCTGACAGCTATGACATGGACCTCTTTAAAAATATATTAGTTTTTGTTTCATTCGAACGCGATCTTCTTAAGAATAGCTTCAAAAGTCGGAACATTTGACTAATATTTTTTGTTGTGAGTACAACATATATTTTAAGTGCAAGTAAGTATATTCAAAATATCGCGAAACTAATACGTATAGACAAATATTATATTGGATTTTGAAGGAGGAGGTAATAGCTTAATTTTCATTAAAAAATAGTGTTGTGGAATTCTAGATAGCTGCATATTTTCTTAGTGTATTTTGTAATGCCAATTGGATCATATATTTAAATTGGCCTAAGCTTTTAGTCATGATGCCCACCTCGGGAATAATTTTCCAAAGTGAGTCATGAGTTTAAGATTATTTAGTAATAAAATCAGCTGCCATCTAGTGCCAGACTATAAATGGTGGGTCGCTGACTAAAGCTGCCCTAGAATAGGGTTTCTATGGATATATTAGCGTATAACTCTGTTATCTGACCACATACATTAATATAATTGGCATCAGTGGAAAGATGAAGAATTCTTCTTCCAAGTTTGTCTTACGTTGGCGGTACATGCCTTCCAGAAAGAGCGCTATAAGATCTATATTAAACATTTTATTTTTTGAGCTAAAATTTTTAGACAAAAATGTTGATTTTTTTAATCCGGATTTTTGGTTGGATTTTATGTTGTTTTGAAGATTGTTTTGTTTCCCCAAGCCTATTTTTGCATCATAAGATAATCGGGACCTTTGTTCATGTCATTTTGTATTAACAGCATAAAACAATTCTTATCGCTCGTGGTCTCTTAAAACACTCTTCGCAGCAGCACAAAGCTGTAACCTGTAATTAACCTGTAATTGGCTTGATTTTTACACTCTAAATATTTTTGGCCACTTTCTCCATACAAGTGGATCCACTGTGCAAAGTTGGTATTTTTCATTACTATGCACTCATAAGTACTGGTACAAAAATTCATCATCCTAGGTCAACGCCTTCTATTTTTGTCCACGTTTACAAAGAAGCGGCACCACTGTGCGGCGTGTACTAAGTTGCCACTTGTAGGGACGTTTTTCATTGCAGAAATACTCAGGAAATATCGCCAACATTACTAAGGGGTATTTCGCCACCGTAGACAATTTGATGGGAATAGAACACGGACATTCAACGTGCAAGGCGGTTTCACATAGCTAATTCCTATAGGTTGTGGTGTAGGGTATCACATGGTCGGCCCGTCCGACTATAGCCTTTGCTTACTTGTCTTTATTTTATTATATTGACAAGATTCTTACCTACAGAGACTTCCTGTAGTAAAAACAAGTAAGAACGGTGTTAGTTCAGCCGAGCCGAACTTTTTATACCCTCCACTACGAACTGCATTGAGTAAAATGGAACTAAGCTAACTGAAGAATATCGTTTTCTTTTAAATTAATAGAATTCGGAGGTACCTTCATATTGGGAATGTAGCATAATATGAATCAAAACTTATCCTTTTCCTTATTTACTTAGAAGGGTCATTACAGAACATTTGTTCCATAACCCGAACTAAGAAAACATCTCCATTTCTGTCTCTCTATTGCTTTGCTTTTGTTTGCTCCATCGAAGCCTTGCGCTGCCAGTTCTGCGTGTACCGCCATTTGACCAGTATTTATACGCCTTTTTGACGCTCATTCGTATGATATGGCCCATTCGAAGCAATTGTTGCATCTCGATACGATTATCTATACTGATGTCGTTGTATAGCATATACAATTCGTGGTTCATACGACCTCGATATTCACCGTCAACGGTGCCGGGCCTCCTGGCCCCCCTGCGTACGTCCCTGCACCCGATTTCAGGTATTTGAAGGATTTTATCTTCATTTTTGTCCGAATTAGCTGTCGTTTGGCATTTGGTATTTCCATTGATACATAACATAGGTCCAGGTTTTGGTATAGCTCCCTTTTATCCCTTTTATCTTCATTTTTAGGCCGAATTGGCTGTAACTTGGCAATGGGACCCTCCCATTAGTACAGAAACTTCCTCACTAAAAATTATGGACATAGGTACAAGTTTTGGTATAGCCCCCATATAGCGGTACCACCTGATTTCAAACGCTTGCATTTAAATTATAAATGGTGGCAAAATTAAACGGCAAGCGCTTTATTTGAGAGATTCCATCATGAGAAAGAATATACTTATTGAGGTTAAGCGACAAATGATTTCATAGTTTTATGTGCATTTCTAAATAAAACACTGAAACTTAATTTTTTTAAATTATATTTTATTAAACTGCTTACTTGAAAAAAGTAGCGTCTGTTGGCCAATACAATTCATCTTCTTATATCACAACTGATGTTTTTTGTTGCTTACGCAATTTTGGAAAATACATCATTTTTGCAAATTTCTGGATAAAGAAATAGCTATTTCTCGGAAACTATAGCAGATATTGGGTTCATTTTTTTGTTTTTTAAACCCTCCACCATAGTATATTATTAAGTTTGTTTTTCTGTTTGTATCTCATTGAAATATACATTTGCGACCCTATAAAGTATACATATTCTTGCTCAGGACAAAATTCTGAATCGATACCCATGTCCGTCTTAAGCTGTACACATTGTCAGTTTTGAATGACAGCTTTGTTGTTGCTTGCTAGTGTGGCCGTTCATTTTTGTCATTCATCATGCAACCACAAAATATTTTGTGGTTGCTGGACGGTTGGACAGCTATCGAAATTGCAAAAAATCGTCATTCAAAACTGACAATAAGTCTGTCTGGTTACTTTCCCAGCAAGAATTGTCCAGCAAGAACTTTCTCAGAGAGTAAGGGGTTTTTATTCTCTTTTGCTAGAAAATTGTAAAAAGTAAACAGACACCTTCCCAGCAAAAACCAGCAAGCAATCAGCTGACTTGCCAAAACGTAACAATTTGTCCGCCAACAAAGGAAGCAAACACGTTGTATTTCATTAAAAATAAAAAAAGAAAATGAAACAAAAAAGTATTTTTCCACTTTACAAATTTGTTCTCCATAAAACAATACAATTAGGGTCATTATTATATGTGTTCTTTTACTATCTGATGGATTTGAAAACGCAAAATAAACCAATTTGGATGCATTAAAAATATAATTTTTACATTGAAAGTTAATGCCAAGAAGCTCCTCCTTGAAATTCAATCATCACTTTTAACTTTATGTTAGGCGGAACGCTATAAATCTGTTCGGTAAATCCAAAATATAACAGAAGAGGACTTGTAATAATGGGGGTATGACTATGTTATTTCCACAATAAAATAGTTTTTAATGTTCACAAACATAAATCAACAAAAAACTAAAAACAGCTGATTGATTGTTTTCAGGAAGAAGAAGAGCTTGCAAGTGCTTGCTAGAAGAAATTTGTCTAGCAAGAATTTGCAAGTTCTCAGTGAAAGAACTGTCAAAATGTCTCTCTCGAATCGCTCTCTTTTGCTGGTTTTTTGTGTTAACAGACGACTTCCAGCAACAATTGGTACAAATTGTTACAAATTTTAGGGTAACCAGACACAGCTAATGTTTACTGTACTTTAGGGATACGCAAGTCGATTTTTGAGTAATCGATTCCTCGATTTTTTGATTTGAAGAATCTAAAGTGGGGTACACACGATCAGTTTTGACTGTCAGTTTTGCTCAAATAATCGGTTGCTTGCCAGTGTGGCCGTTCACTTTTGTCAGTCATCAGGCAACCACAAAATATTTTGAGGTTGCTGGACGGTTGGACAGTTATCGATAATTCCGAAAAATCGACAGTCAAAACTGATCGTGTGTACCCCGCTTAAAAATCGAAGTCGACTTTTGACTTCATAGAAAATCGAAAGGTCGATTTTCTACTATGATTCTTAGATTCTTGCAGTGGAAATCGAAACATCAATTCTGTTTTGACTTTTTGATGTACTACTAATGAAATATACAGATTACATTGATAAGAGCAAAACAACAATATATTATTTGTTGTACAAATGAACAATGTTAACCTAATGCTCGGTTTACATTTACGAAATCCACTCGATTTCAACTGTCAATTCCTTTGCGAATACGTCAAATGAAAACCCTTCCGAAATCCATTGGATTCCATTTGTCGTTTAAGCAATGGAATTGATAGTTGAAATCGAGTGGATATCGTAAATGTAAACCGAGCATTAGGTTAACTTTGTTCATTTGTATATGTATACACTGTATACTATAGAGATAGCCAGTCAGTTCTTACTGAGAGCAAGTGAGCACACATTTCAAAGTGTTTTACATTGAATTTTACGCTCCCTTGCTCTCAGTAAGCGCCCACTTGTGCATGTATTTGTTTTTTTTTTGTGCCTTTTGTGTTTGTATTTTTTTGCACCCAAACATATAAAATGTTTGCACCGAAACATAAAATTGTTTCCACCAATCATATCTTTGTTTGCACCCAAACATAAATATCTTTGCACCCAAACATATATTTGTTTGCAGTCCCAACAGTCCCAAACATATATTATGTTTGGGACTGTTGCAAACATATATATGTTTGCTGCAAAATATGTTTGGGACATATGTTAGAGAGTCCGTTTTTTTTTTTTTGCATGTATATATTCTTGATCTAAGTCGATATAACCATATCCGTACGTCCGTCTGTTGAAATCAAGATACAGCTCGCAATTTTTATGATAGAGTATTGTATTTTGGCGTAAAAGTTTCTATTACTCCTAGGGTGTTTGGTATTGAAAATGGGCTATATTGGTCCACGTTTTGATATAGCCCCCATAGAACGGTACCGCCCGATGTTCTTCGGTATTTTTAGGGTTTTAGCCTCATTATCACACCTAAATGGATGAAATTTAGTTTATAGTCTTCGTTGGGGGTATTAAACTTTCCACCGTAAATTTGTTGGTATAGGTACTCGCCTTCATATAGCGCCCATAGAACGGTACCTCCCGATTTTCGGTATTTTGAAGGCTTTAGCCTCATTATAACATCGAAATGGCTGAAATTTGGTATTTAGTTTTTATTAGAGGTATACAACTTTCCACCTGAAATTTGTCGGTATAGATCTACGTCTTCATATAGCCCCCATAGAAGTTTGTGACCTTAATGTCCCACCGAACTGACTGAAATTTGGTAGTTAGTTTTCGTTGGGGTATAAAACTTTCCACCTGAAATTTGTAGGTATAGGTCTACGTCTTCATATAGCCCCCATAGAACGGTACCTCCCGATTTTCGGTATTTTGAAGGTTTTAGCCTCATTATAACACCAAAATGGCTGAAATTTGGTATTTCGTCTTTGTTAGAGATATAAAACTTTCCAGCTAAATTTTGTCAGTATGGGTCTACGTATTCATATACCCCCATAAAACGGTACCTTCCGATTTTCGATATTTTAAAGGTTGTAACTTCAAAGTCCCACCGAAATGACTGCAATTTGGTAGTTACAATTTGATAGTTTTGTGGGCACAAAACTTTCCACCTGAAATTTGTCGGTATTGGTCTACGCCTTCATATAGCCCCCATAGAACGGGACCTCCCGATTTTCGGCATTTTCATCCACAGAAGTGGATGAACTTTGGTATTTAGTCTTTATTAGAGGTATAAACCTTTGCACATAATATTTTTCGGTATAGGTCATTATCTGCTTATAGCCCCCATAGAACGGTAAACTCGAATTTTCGGTGTTTTGAAAAATTTATCCACATTATTCAACTTGAATAACTGAAATTTTGTATTTAGTGTTCGCTAAATGTACAAGACATTTATACAGGTACAAAACATCGCTTGGAAAAAATCAGACAGTTTAGGTTCACATTTTTAAGGTTTTGGTCACTTTTTTACCGTAGATAGAAAACTAACTCGCAAACAAACGGTCCATATACATACGTGTATTTAGGTTTAAATCTTGCCCAATTTTATGTATTTCGAGAGTTTTTTTGTCAAATGTTCGAACCGAGATTGCAGTAATTTAAAATTGTGTGTTGCCAGGAAGGAACTACGATGACGCCCCATATGAGCTATTTTGAAGGGAGTATTATCCTGCAATAAGAGATAGAGCTTAGTACGTTCATAAACGAAAGGAAACTAATTGTTCTTATTCACTTCAATACAGTTAGTGGTGGAGGGTAGTAAAAGTTCGGTCCGGCAAAACTTAATGCCGTTCGTAGTTGTTACTTGTTCTACTTCATTTGTTAGCTATATGTACTTGCTCTTACAATCCTGAAAATCATTCGTTGTCAGAAAATATCAGCGATTAGTTATGATAAGTTGTTTACTCTAAAATTTTGCTGAATATATCAAACTGTAAAATAATTCTGAATATACGACTTTCAACTTTTAATAAATGTGTTGGCGACATATTATGAATAAATTAATAATACGGTAACAGCATACAATTTGCATATTTTAAGAGGAAGCTTGTAAAATAAAATCAAGAAAATGTCACCACGTCAATATATGAATAGTAATTTTGAATATTTATTTAACAGCACAGATTGAAATTATCAGGAAAAAAACATGGGAAACAACTTTGAACATTGAAATAAAATCATTAAGAAATTTGTCAAAACATTAGCAGTGTTAAAACAATGGGTGAAGGCGGAAAAAGCTAAGTTTAGATTTGAACATTTGAATAAGAATACAATACTTGTTACTGACTCGATGAGGTGAACATTTTTAAAGTCTGCTTATGCCTTACTAAAGTGTGAAATCAATACAGTATATAGAAAGGATGTGGTTTTTTCTTTATAGTATATTAGCTCAGACCTAGAGCAATAAAAATCGCCCAATATTTTAACCGTTAAGTTATCTTAAGGCCAGCATTGAACCCTATTATGCAATAGGATTCATAGGAATTTGAAGTTTCAGGGAGAAATGTACCCAAATTTCAGTAGAAGCTCAAGTTTATTTTGCACCATTTGTATTCTACCATTCATTTTTCATTAAATCTTTATAAATCTGATAAGAAACTGCCAACTTTTTCCAAATTTTTAAGGTATTATAGACACTTAAGGTCCACAGCTTTCATAAGGTCTTATTTTCCCGGTATTAAAGTCATAGTTCGACCAATTTTAGCGTTTCAAACCTAAAATAGCTTTTATTTGTTCCAATTTTAATGAATCCTAACATAAGCATTCGAAATTTGTATTGTATTTTTACCCAAGTTATTAAAGAATGTGCTATTCCGATGAAACACTTTAAACCGTGCAAATTTTGGACTTTTTGAAAGAAAATTAAAAAAAATATATAACGGTACGTTATAGAAGCCAAACATTTTGTTGAAAGATACGTCATAAGATTACAAATCAAGATATATAAACATTCCCGAGGTTATTCCACGGATATCGACTAAAATGAAGTAACAAAAAGCAATTTGAAATGTGCTATTGACTTGAAACGGAGTGTATCTACCTGACTGAATTAATTTAAGAATAGAACCAGGTTTAAAAACCCTAAGTTTGAGGATAATTTTAATTTCTTTTATATCAGTGTTAATCACCACTGGGCTCGCGAGCCGTGTCTGTGTGAACACACACAATCTCAATTGTGGTGAGTTTGAACGTTACTCTCACCACCGATCATCTTCTTTGTTTTAGCAATGAATTATGGCACACGATGTTTATCTAGAGAGGGATAGATAATCTCGTGTGTGTACCCAACACAAACGGAGCGGTTGCATTTGTAGTTGTTGGTGAACACTGTTTTATATGCACAGGGGACTTATTTTTTTCAGGATAACTCCCAATTTTATGTATAACTTTTACTCAAATAATGATTTAGATATATCATAATAAAAAATTATTCTTAAGAAGTCTCTCAAATATATGATATTTAATAGCTGTAGACATGGTCTATTCCTTCCCAACTATATGTACTTCTGTATATAATAATGACTTCAACTGACTTCTGAGCTTCTTCAAAATTTCATTGAAATTGGACATACGTATCAAAAACATGAAATCAACCGAAAATATATGTATATGAGAGCCATATTCAGATATGAACCGATCTTGATATAACTTGGCACATTTCCTTTTAGACGAAATCCCGTCTTACATTCCAAATTTTATTGAAATTGAACATACATACATAGCGTGTTTGGTGCATAAAATACAGGAAATCGTCCGTAATTATACATGAGAGCTATATTCAAATCTTAACCGATTTCGATATAATTTGGCACATTTATTTCTGGAACAAATTCCTAATTTCAGCGAAATTAGCCATATATAGCGTGTTTGGTGCATCAAATACCTCAAATCGGTCGAAAATATATATGGGATCTATATTCAAATCTGAACCGATTTCGATATAATTTGGTACATTTATGTCTAGGCCAAATTCCGTCACACATCCCAAAATTCAGCGAAATTGGACATACATAGCTTGTTTGGTGCATAAAATACAGGAAATCGTCCGTAATTATATATGAGAGCTATATTCAAATCTTAACCGATTTCAATATAATGTGGCACATTTATTTCTGGAACAAATTTCTTAACACATTCCAATTTTCAGCGAAATTAGTCATATATAGCGTGTTTGGTGCATCGCTTTCGACATAATTGGAACATTTATTTCTCGAACAAATTCCGTCACACATTCCAAATTTCATTTAAATGGGACATACATAGCGAATTTGGTGCATGAAATAAATAAGTCGGAAATCTGATATGGAAATCTGAACCGATTTGAAAATCATTTAGTAAATTTATTTCTACATAAATTTCCGTCACATATACCAAATTTGGAGATTGTATCTGTAACAGTTCTGAAGATATTTGCATACAAATTCTAAATTTTTTGGAGGTACCTCCGGTTTTGATGCTATACCTCCAGATCAACGATGAATTTAAAAAAAAACTGATATAGCCTATTTTCATTCCAGGCGATGTAGCAATACCCTAAAAATTTCAGGGAGATTGGTTCAGCGGCTTTTTAATCTATAAGGCACAAACAAAGAGAAGGCCTTGAATTGCCTTGTAATATTGTGTGATACAATCCTTGGGCCTCAATTGAATCAGAAATATGAAATATACTGTTACAAACCTGCTGCCAAAGCATCAAAATATAAACTCTACATGAAATTTATACTGCGAACAACGACACGTTGTTTTGGTATTATGATCATTGCCGTCACTATTGGGGCGAAACGTTTCGGATAATTGTACGTTTCTAATTCAATTGAGGCCCAAGGATTGTATAAGACCATATTACAAGGCAATTCAAGGCCTTCTGTATGTATTTTGCGCCAAGAATTCCGCGGAATCTATTAACTTCCTGATAAATCTGAAGAAAAATGTGAATTTATCGAAAGAACAACTTCAAAGCTCTCTAGGGTCTCAAGAGTATCAATCTGACACTAATTTTGTGCTTTTTATAAAGTACAATACCAAAAAACGCAAAGAATTAAGCAAGGATCAGCTTTAACGAGCTATACAAGAAGTTTGACCTTTAATAACGGCATTTAACCCCCAACAATTATTTTCTTTTCTCTAAAATATATATCAGACACCCAGAGACATTCGCCAAAACAATAAAATGTATAAATTTCGCTGTTAATTCTATACATTGTACGGTATAACACATATGTATATCCTTGTGGTGTATGTAAACTTTTGTCCCTATCATTTTTTGGTTTTTGTAAAATTTACAGTTATTTATATTACGGAATATACTTTTGTTGTATGAAATATTGTCTAGTAGTGAGAAGAAATAAAACTGCATAATTAGAATTTCATAAAAATAATTTCTTACCCTAAAACCCGAGATTTATGGGGTGCATGTAAACTTTTGTCCCAAACAGTATATAGAAAGAAGTTGGTTTTCGTTCAATAATTTGTAATAAACAAAAATAGTTGTCATAGTGAGTTCTCAATGCCTGATGGAACTAAAAATAGTTTTTTATACCTCCACCATAATATGGAGGGTATAATTAAATTTGTCATTCCGTTTGTAACACATCGACATACTTTATAGGGTTTCCTATGAAAGTCCTTTCGGCGGGGGTAAACCATGAAATCAGTTGAATACACTATAAACTAACTAATACGAGCAAATATTGTATAAAAATATGCATCAATTGATCTTTAAGTTAATTTAACTACTAATGTCCCTAATTAGCTGGCCAGGCTAATAAGGACCATTTTTAGAAAAGTGGGTTGTACTTCCTCCACATATGGGGAATCTCAAAACGTTTTGACATTATTCGATAGTGCTTGTACCAATATATTTAATGCAAAATTTATTTCATCAAAATCTACACATTTTTAAATGAAATCGAATAATCTATTAAACTGAATTTACTGTCCCTAATTAGCTGGCCGCCACTGTATGTATGTTAAATTTCAATGAAAATTGGAATGTGAGACGGGATTTGGTCTAAAAGGAAATGTGCCAAATTATATCGTAATCGGTTCAGATTTGAATATAGCTCCGACATATATTTTCGGCCGATTTCCTGTATGCACCAAACACGCTATATAAGTCCAATATCGCTGTATTTTGAAATGTGTGACGGAATTTAGCCTAGACATAAATGTGCCAAAATATATCGAAATCAGTTCAGATTTGAATATAGCTCCCATATATATTTTCGGCCGATTTCCTGTATGCACCAAACACGCTATATACACTCTGTTTCATGTCAATAGCACATTTCAAATTGCTTTTTGTTACTTCAGTTTAGTCGATATCCGTGGAATAACCTCGGGAAAGTTTATATATCTTGGTTTGTAATACCGTTATATTTTTTTATAATCTTCTTTAAAAAATCCCAAAAGGTGTACGGTTTAAATTGTTTCATCGGAATAGCACATTTTTTAATAACTTGAGTAAAAATGTAAATTTTGAATGCTACTGTTACGATTCTTTAAAATTGGAATAAATAAAAGCTATTTCAAGTTTAAAACGCTAAAATAGATCGAACTATGACTTTAATACCGGGGAAATAAGACCTTATGAAAGCTGTGGACTTTAATTTCTTCTTAGTTTTATAAAAAAAAAAAAAAAAACTAAAGCAAAACGAAGGAATGAAGAGAGATGGTGCAAAAAAACTTGAAAATCTACTGAAAATTGGGTATTTTTGATCGAGAAACTTTAAATTCCTACGACTTCTATTCAATATTACGGGTCAATGATGGCATTAAGATAAGTTAATCATTAAAATATCAGGTGATTGTTATTGCTCTGAGTCTGAGCCAACATACTATAAAGAGATTCTTCCCATACACAGAAAGAAAATAGGTTAGATTTCTTACACAGACATAAACTGGAGATATCCTTAAATTTTGTACTTTCCGATTCCATGAGGCGGTCACCTCGGCAATGCAGATGGTCTATTAAGTTCTTCTCTTCCAGGAGAACCAAGAAGTGAAAGTTTCTGCCATCGAGAACCTGATGGAACTAAAAATAGTTTTTTATACCTCCACCATAATATGGTGGATATATAACCATGTCCGTCCGTCCGACTGTTGAAATCGAGATACAGCTCTCAATTTTTAATATAAAGCTTTGTAATTTGGTATGGAAGTTTATATTATTCCTTGGATGTTTGGTATTGCAAATGGGCTATATCGGTCCACGTTTTGGTATAGCCCCCATAGAACGGTACCACCCGATTTTCGGTATTTTTAAGGTTTCAGCTACGTTATCATACCGAAATGACTGAAATTTGGTACTTAGTCTTTGTTGAAATGTGTCGGTACAGTTCCACACCTTAATGTAGCCCCCATAGAACATTACAACCCGAATTCCGGTATTTTAAACACAATAATCCATCGAAATGGTTGATTTTTTTTTTTTTGGGACATATTTGTATTATGGAATATACTTTTGTTGTATGGAATATTGTTTATTAGTGAGAAGAAACAAAAATAATAATAATAAAATAATAAATAAACATCACATCTTACCCTAAAACCCGAGATTTATGGGGTGTATGTAAACTTTTGTCCCTAACAGTATATAGAAGTTGGTTTTGGTTCAATAGTTTGTAATAAGGTTTCGTTGGCTGACAAAATTGTTCACCAGAAATTTTTCGGTATAGGCCTTTATTTCTGTGAGTGCCGTTCTATGGGGCTATATACAACGGCTCTCATGGATTTTCGATATTTTGAAAGTTTTCGCCAAGACTCTATAGTTAATTTGGCCAGTACAATTCGGATATAGCGAACATTGGTAATAAGAAACTACGTTTATAACAATATAGATTTTAATATAATAATATAGACTTTAAAATAATATAGATTTTAATATTTTTGTGGTTGCCGAATTCAAATAAAACACGCACACAGTTCTTTTCTCTTTGACAGATTTATTTCAAGCGATTTCTTATTTTATTACACATTAGACTATGTTTACATTTACGAAATCCACTCGATTTCAACTGTCAACTCCTTTGCGTATACGTCAAATGAAAACTCATCTGAAATCGAGTGGATTTCATTTGACGTTTGAGCAATGGAATTGACAGTTAAAATCGAGTGGATTTCGTAAATGTAAACATAGTGTTACACAAGTACCCTTAAATCTAAGAACGAATCTATTTACAATCTTGTGTGTGTTCACACAATGCGAACTCATCGCATGTGCCATCACGTGTGTTGTACGATCACATCGTGGAGATGCTGATATTACAACACTTACAATTTGCGTTTAAATTCTGCTCTGATTTTTAATATTTTTATACCCTTAACATTTGTGCTAACGAGGGTGTATCACCAGTATTTTTGAAAATTTAACATACTCGTAGTTAAAGCCAAGGTTTACCCTTTTAGAACACGCGACTTGTGATTGTATATTATACAAATTAAATGTTTTGGCTAAAATGAGATGTTTTTGGACGTGGCAAAAAATATTGGCATCAGAGGTCCGCAAAATGCCACTCGCTTTTAATGCATATTCACGATTTCGTGCTTTTTTCATTGCTTGCTATTGCCATCTCTGTTTAATGCTATTGCTTGCTTTGCCTTTACTTTCATGAGTGTGTGTCAATTGCACACACACAACACACTACAAGAGCTCGTTGCCTTTTTTTTTGCACGCTGCCTTCGAAAAAGCACGTTGCATTACAAAAAGCAGTATATATTTCTGGTCAAATTTACATGTTAATAAACATAAAAAAATTAATGTTAATGTTAAAAATTAATAGTTTATCCTATTATTAAAGAAACTCAAAGAAAAAGCGAAATTTGGCAAATGTATTCATTTATTCAAACAGAAGATGGTACGATACTGTGTGGTGGTATGCAGTATTGTGCATACTGCATTTGCGAATCGTGTGAATACAAATGTAAAAGCAAGCAAGCATGCACTAAAGCAGTGAATCATTTTTTGGGGTGAATCTGCTTTTTGCACATTCATATTTTTTATATGCAAGGCACTGCACTATTCGCTTTTGGGAAAAGGCAATAGAGTGTGCCTTTTATATGCATTTTGCGGACCTCTGATTGGCATCAAAAGTTAATTTGCGTGGAAGCTGTGGCTATATTTATGTTAAAAATAGGTAAAAATGGGTTGAAGCCAATGTGTCTTTTTTTTGTTTTCTCTTGATTTGTGAATAAACCAAACTTTTCCCGATTTTCCTGTCAAAGTAAAAGTAGAAGTAAACTAAAGAAGGATCATCTCACTAATGTAAAACTTTTCAAAATTTGATCTGCGTCTACCATTAAATGATGCTGACATTTTGAAGCTAGATTTACAGCGTTTTTTGATATTTTCCTCTAGTCACGTTCAGCAAACAGATTTGATACGTATATCGTGAATATAGTCCCCACAGCTTCAGAGAAATCTGCATCGAAATGCGGAAATTTTGTGCGAAAATTTTTGTAAAAATCATATTTTTCGGGTCTAATATTTACAATTGTCATTCGATTACCTCGTACCCCATTAAACATTTTAGTTTTTTTACGTTCCGGATCTAATAAATCAATCCCCTTGAATATCCATCTACTAAAACGCGAGTTACGAGAAATTCCAAAGTAGGAAAATCACCTAAAATTGTTTCTGAAACTATCGCGTATTTAATTGCGTTTTCTGCAGGTCACTTCCACAGCAATGACAAACACTGGTACTGCATTATTGGTTTTAGCGGAAACAGAGATTTAAAAACTTCACTGATAATTGAGCTGTATTCATTTTATCCCAAAAATTGTGTGTGATGCTACATTCACGGTTCTTTACCGACCGCCAAGGAATGGATATACATCGATGTAGATTTCTATGGTGGACACAGAAATCGGATGCGGACAAAAATTGTATGCACTCTGCTCAAATTAGCGAAGTTTTTTACAGCCGATGCTAGATCTTTTAGTCTCATTTGATTCGCCGTGAAGTTTTGATCCACAGCAAATTTTGATGTAATTTTATGACCGCTAAATGGGCCTTTATTTTGAAAAAAGTTGACTTAAATTCAATAATTTACCAATTTTTTGTAAATTCCGCGAATTCTGAGTAAAATTTTACATGTATTATGCAATCTAACAATTGTGCTTATTAAACCAATTAGCGTTTTTATAATATTTTTTTCTTAAAAGACGAAATAAAACCGCAGTTACTTTTGTCCGCAACCACCAAAAATTGGCTTGCGAGCAGATTCGTATTGGGGAATTTTTTCTTGACCTATGTACCAAAAATCTTTGATGTAGCGCGAAAAAAATTTAACATTTTTTTTTAATGGAATATGAAATATTTGACAACATTCGTGATATACACTTTCTTACGTGCAAAATGTGCCTCATCGAAACAATGGCTTTAGAAATAACGATGTTGTTATTATTTAAAAAAAAACAACTTTATTTATTTTATGAGTAACACTTTATTAAATTGCGGTAATGCGCAATTATGGTCAAGATGATAACTGATAACTGAAAAAGTACATGTTTTATGTGCCTTATTTATACCAATAATTACAGAATGAAAAAGAGGAAATGGACTAATTTGGCCAGACAAAATACCGGGAATTATTTATTTATTAAAGAGCTTATAGTTCAATATTCACATTGCACAGTGGGTCCACCCATTGGCCAAAAATAAAAAAATTAATGTCGAAATTTTGGTACAACATCTGGCACCTCAGACAGCTATGACATGGACCTTTTTAAATATATATTAGTTTTTGTTTCATTCGAACGCGAACTTCTCAAGGAAGCTTCAAAAGTCAGAACATTTGAGTAATATTTTTTTGTTGTGAATACAACCTAAATTTTAAGTCCAAGTGAATATATTCAAAATATCGCGAAACTAATACGTATAGCAAAATATTATAGTGGATTTTGAAGGAGGAGGTAATAGCTTAATTTTCATTAAAAAATAGTGTTATAGCGTGTTGTGAAATTCTAGTTAGCTGCATATCTTCTTAGTGTATTTTGTAATTCCAATTCGATCATATACTTAAATTTGACCTAAGGTTTTAGTCATGATGCCCACCAGTGCCCACCACGGGAATAATTTTCCAAAGTAGGTCATGGGTTTAAGATTATTCAGTATTAAAATCAGCTGCCATCTAGTGCCAGACTATAAATGGTGGGTCGCTCACTAAAGCTGCCCTAGAATAGGGTCTCTATGGATATATCAGCGTACAACTGTGTTATCTGACCACGTACATTAAAATAATTGGCATCAGTGGCAAGATGAAGAAATCTTCTTCCAAACTTGTCTTACGTTGGCGGTACGTGCCTTCCAGGAAGAACGCTATCAGATCTAAATTAAACATTTTACCAGTTTTCAGACAAAAATTTTGATTTTTTTAATCCACTAAATTGGTTGGATTTTATGTTGTTTTGGAGACGGTTTTGTTTCCCCAAGCCTATTTTTGCATCAAAAGATAATCGGGACCTTTGTTTATGTCATTTTGTATTAACAGCACAAAACAATTCTTACCGTATAC
The DNA here is from genome assembly GCF_047663935.1 of Musca autumnalis. Classification (NCBI taxonomy): domain Eukaryota; kingdom Metazoa; phylum Arthropoda; class Insecta; order Diptera; family Muscidae; genus Musca; species Musca autumnalis. Next base: position 116,143,287 of record NW_027411977.1, on the reverse strand, counting down.
CCCCTCCAGAGGGTAAAGGGGGGAGAATGCTACGCTCGTGGTTTCTTAAAACACTCTTTGCAGCAGCACAAAGCTGTAACTGGCGCATTGGCTTGATTTTTACACTCTAAATATTTTTGGCCACTTTCTCCATACAAGTGGATCCACTGTGCATTGGCACATTATAGCCAACCACGATGAAAGTGATACCAAGTAATTATTATAATGAATTATATTGGATCAACTTGGATTGGGGAAAAGAGCTGCATTTGCATATTAAGAATTTTAAATGTGAATATTGGACTATTACAAAAAGTAAAATTATGCATTAATATTTGGTAAATTTTCATTGCTGCAAAAGTTGTCGTTTGGACAATGACTGACAATAAGTGGCCTGATATAATTCTGGGTAATTATTGGAAGACTGACTCGGATTGTGGCGGAAGTGTTACACGTGCCGATATACAAAAGAACTTACATACATACATATGTTAATGTGTTCATTATATTGTGAATATTGGCGTTACCGTAACTTTTAGACTCCAAGTTTCTTGGACAAAATCCGTTTCAGATAATTTGTAGTTGATTAAGTCATATCCGGCTCGAGAACACGATAACATTCGGTCTAAAATTTGGCTTTCGTAATATGTTGTCCAAACTTAGTTTAAGTTCGGAGATGGACAATACCGATCCACAACTGCTAGTACATATGTCATCCAACATAAGATCCACTTCCATAATGGTCTATGTCGGTCCATTCCTTTAAGTACCTCCTCCGCAACACTTTTGGACTTTAATCCTAATCCACAGTTTTGTTGGCAAGTCCAAAAAGGGCACACAATTCTGAAAATACCCTAAATACATTCGATCTGTCCGTAGATGAACGTTTCAATTCACATAGGCTGAGGGTATTTTTCTTGTTAATTCTGTTTTCCACATTTTGATTTTAACTTCGAATTATACCTCGAGTTTTGAATATTTTTGGAAACAAAGTGCACATCCATATAATTTGACATGTTCTTTCTTCGAATCAGATTAAAAAACTCGTGTTATTAAAGGTGCAAAAATCGACTTATTACCTAAAAACCTGTCCAAATTACCTATAGTGCAAGGGTACAAAACATTACAATGGGTAAAAAACATTATTTTTAAAAAATCGGACAGCATACGTAAACCTGTACACGTAAACCAGTACATAGACCTGTAGTGCGATTCTCTATCTCATTTTCTGAGTTACCGACAAAAATCGGTAAGTCGGTAACACTCTCGCTATCGGTAGAACTTTACGACTCCTTTTTATTCGTCGCTAACTTACCGAAAAACATCCCATTTGCAAATTACATAGCTCTATCTTAAAAATTGCGAGCTGTATCTTGATTTTAACAGACGGACGATCAAACGAGCATGTTTATATCGACTTAGAATTTTGCACATATCAAGAATATATATACGTTATAGGGTCACCGATTAATGTATCGATGTGCTACAAACGGAATGACAAATTTAATTATACCCTCCATATTGTGGTGGAGGATATAAAAATGACCTTCGCCCTAATAGGGACAATTTTGAAATAAAATGAACAACTTTTGAAAATAAACCAATATGGAAAATATCAAAGTCGGGCGGTGTCGACTGCATGATACCTTACGCCACTCTGAATATCTGTAAAACGTGGAATAAATAGATAGTTTTCCTCCAGTAATGAAAGTACTTAGCTCCACCTTCACGCCTTATTACTCGGAGGAGTAATGCAGTGGATACATTGGCTACCTTTTATGTTTCAGGTTCATCTTACGGTTACGACTTTTAGTGACAACTTATTTAATTTTTTATTTTAGTGGTCGAAAAATAACCAATTATTTCGCGACATGTCCTTGTTAAAATAATGGATTAGTAAGGGGTTTTGAAATGAGTATTTTTGCTCGGATCCTACATTGTATTCAAAGAGCTTTATGGTTACTTAAACAGTAATCACACAACTTACCAACATAATGTAATATGCAAACCTTTATAATGTTCGAGAATATGCAAGTTCTAAAAATTTTACAAAAGTTATTATATGAAAATAAGATCGATAAGTACGTATATTAGGCCGGGGCGATTTGAAAACCTTAATGGGCCCTTCGTGTTTCTGATTCCTGGGATTGAAGTGAGGAAAAAAGTCCACTAGACCATAGGGCAAAGGTGACTTTAAGTTTTTTATCCACAATTTTTGGACAGTATAGCATATAACGGCCAAACCATTCAGATTTTCGATCCAAAACACAGACAAGAATTTTAGCCAAGACAGCAATTTAGAACTCTCTAATACATCTCAAAAGCATTGGAACGCTCCTTCAGGCAGTATTGGCCTTGAGAAGGTGCAAACTTTTCGGAAAATGTCGATAAATGGCACTTTACTACAAAATTTGACTAGAAAAATATTCAAGTGTTCTGATGCAAAATTCTATCGTGTTGGTATCCATGGACAACGAAAATGCCGTAAGTTCGTGTGGGTCACGTCGTTTCGTTTTTTTATAACGGTAAAAGTAGTGAACATTTAGGTTCTTACATTTTCAAATGTAAACGGGCATATCTTCTTTTTTCACAACGGATTTTTATTGATCCTTCTTCCTTTTAAAGGGGTGAATAATACCTTTCGAAAAAGTTATTATTTTTTTAAATCGGTCAACATATGGCTAAGTTATAGTGGTTTATGTCTGAAAAAAAAACACAAAAAACTGAAACTGAATTTCTCATATTCTTCAAAAAAAATAATGTTTTTTTGTTTTGTTCAATATTTATTTTGAAAATTGTGAGGAATTCAGTTATAGTTTTTTTGTGGGGATTTTTAGACTTATACCACTATAACTTAGCCATTTGTTAACCGATTAAAAAAATAATAACTTGTTCGAACAATATTATTCACCCCTTTAAAGAAGGATCAATAGAAATCCGTTGTGAAAAAAAGAAGATATGCCCGTTTAAATCTGAAAATGTAAGAAACCCAATTTTTCACTACTTTTACCGAACTAAAATGGAATAATTAGTTTTCATTCCTGTCCCCAACTTTTAGTGGTTACGTTAAAATGTCAGATAATGTACATAAAATGCTTGCTTCGGGAGGCCCTTTTTATGGTGCCTATATCGAACTATGTAAAAAATAAAACGACGTGACCCACACGAACTAAAGGCATTTCCGTGGTCCATGGATCCCAACACGATAGAATTTTGCATCAGAACGCTTGAATATTTTGCTGGTCAACTTTTGTAGCACAGTGCCATTTATCGACATTTTCCGAAAAGTTTGCACCTTCTCAAGGCCAAAACTGCCTGAATGAGCTTAGCAATGCTTTTGCGATGTATTAGAGAGTTCTTAATTGCTGTCTTGGGTACAATTTTTGTCTTTGTGTTGGATCGAAAATTTGAATGGTTTGGCCGTTATATGCTAAAATGTCAAAAAAACGTGGATAAAAAACTTAAAGTCAAAATCGGGAGGCTCCATTTTCACCTTTGACCTATGGTCTAGTGGACTTTTTCCTCAGTTCAATCCCAGGAATCAGAAACGCGAAGAGCCCATTAAGGTTTTTTTCCTTCCATAGAAATCGCCCCTGCCTAACGTATATCAGGAAAAATGTCTAAAATTGTTTTTTCCATTTCAAAAAAATCAAACAAATATTTGATACTACATCAATGATTTTTGGTACATAGATTAAGAAAAAAATCAGCATTCCAAATCTGTTTTCGTTAATAACTTTGATCGTTGCGCGCAAAAGATATGACCGTTTTAATTATGATAATTAGAAAAAATTCTAAAAAAATCGCAGCTTAATATAGTTAGCTGTTATATCCTATTATCGTTAACTGAATTCGTAACCTTTGCGATGAAGCAAAAAATAATCGCAAAGTCTCAATAGATTCGCGAAAAATCAAATTTGTTAAATAATTTCACGTATTTACAAACATATTTTTGAAACAATAGCGCTCATACTTACGAAAAATATATAAAAAAATTATAACAGCATCCACACATTTTGCGGAATAAAATGAAACCTAAGTTGTGAAGGTTAGAGCTATAGTATTCATGTTATTTGCAAAAATACGAAGAAAATATTACGAAAAAAATTAAAATCATATTATTCTAATTTTATTTTTTTGTGGTTTTATAGGAAAAGTTGGAGAAAAAATGTTTGAGTTCTTCGGCATTTTCGTCAAAATTTCACGCAATAATGATGATATTCCGTTGTAAAAAATTTGTCGCTTATAGTTTTCCTATTGGATAATATTATTAGAACCTTATATTAAATCAGAAGGAATTCCAACTGTGGCATAACGTTAAAATAATGTTATATTGAATATTACAACATTTGAGACGCATATAAACCGCGTAATTATGAAAATGACATGATGCGCATCCGATTTTACAACACAGCGAATCAATCCCTTTTATTTGATGTACAGTTTGTCAAATTCTATTTGGCGGCCACGATGTAGCATCTGCTGCATATAAGGGTGCAAAATACAGTAAAGTGGTCATAATTTCCGCGAAGTTCATTTACATTTTATGCGCATCCGATTTCAATAATCACCATTAAAAAATACATCATTCTATGCCGTTTCAATGCGATCCATCAAGAACCGTGGATGTAGCATCGCACTCAATTTTTAGAAAAAATCTATTATATCTCTGGATTTACGAGAGTTTTTAAATATCTGTTTTCGCGCAGTTTAAACACGCGTATAGATCTATTTATTTAAGTAGCACCGACATATCCATAGCTCGTTTTAATATGCGATATTTTTAAAACAATTTTTTGCAAATTTTCGAAATTTGAGGGGTATGATATCCGCCGATCTAGTGGGTGGATATTTACGCGTCGTGGCTTGTTAGGTTCAGAACGTAAAAAAACAGAAGTTTGACCTATGACAAAACTGTTCTTCCGAGTTCATCATATTATCTTCAACGAAATTCATCGCCAAAAAGAATTATTCACCCCCCAGCCCTTGATCTCCATATTTGCGCGTACTGATATTTTTCCTTAAAAACGGTTTAAGAAAACGTTTTTTTTTTGTTCTATAACTGCAACTAGCAAAGTTTTCATAAGCGAATTAATTTAATTTGATTGACAACTCTTTAAGCTTTTTAATGGTATACATATAAGTTTAATCGGTTACTTAAAACCGGTTCAAAAATCGGTTTTAATGTCGGAATATCCGGTTCAAAAACTGAGATAACCGGATCTATCCTCCAAGAAAATTTGTTATTAGCATGTTCATCAATACAAGAGCTATTTGTGGTAAATATTTCAGAAGCACCCCAGATGTCTGTCCATTGGTAATGTCTACATACCTATGCATAACCAATAACGAATATACAGAGAAACAAAACATAGTTTAATTCTTAACCAAGTCCGAATAAATGTCAACAAGTAAAAAAGCGTTAAGTTCGGCCGGGCCGAACTTTTCATACCCTCCACCATAAAATATTCTAAATTGAATAATTAGTTTTCATTCCTGTCCCCAACTTTAAGTGTCAGATAATGTACATAAAATGCTTCATTCGGGAGGCCCTTTTTATGGTGCCTATATCTAACTATGTATGCTGACAATTTTTGGTGGGCTAGGTACCGTTATATATGGGTTATAATAAAACATGGACCTATGTTGACAGTTTTTGATGGGAGCCTGTAATGTGAAATAACTCCTAATTCGGTTAAAAATTGCAGCTAGAATCCTCAAAATACCGAAAATCGGTACATAACGTGGGAACTTTAAATGCCATTAACAGCTAGTTCGGAGGTATGTGGGCTATACGAAAATATGAACTTAAATGAACAATTTTTGTTGCAGAATTTTTGTTGGCTTTTAAATTTCAATTACAGAAAGTTCATCCAAAAAATAAAGCTAAATGTCAAATGTGGTGACCACTAGGAATTTCAAATGTCAAATGTTCAAATTACAGATAATTCGGTTAAAACATGTAGGTAAAAGTCTCAAAATGCCGAAAATCGGGAGGTACCGTTATATAGGGCTATATCAAAACATGGACCTATGTTCATAATTTTTTCAAATATAAGTTTTTTGGTCAGTAAGAACCCTAAATATCAAATTATAGCTAATTCGGTCTAGAAATGTGACTTAAAACTTCAAAATACCTGAAATCAGGCGGTAACGTTATATGGGGCTATTCCAAAACATGGACCTATGTCCACTAGTTATATAAATTTATGGACATTTAAGCACCCTAAGTGTCAATTTATAGCTAAATCGGTCTGAAAATGTAGCTAAACACATCAAAATGCCGTAAATCGGGGGTACCGTTATATGGGGGCTATATCAAAACGTGGACCTATGACCACAACTTTTGTTATAAAAGTTTATTTACACCTAAGAACCCTAAATGTCATTTTATAGCTAAATCGGTCTGAAAATGTATCTAAAAACGTCAAAATACCGTAAATCGAGGGGCACCGTTATATGGGGGCTATACCAAAAGAGGACCTATGTCCACTAGTTTTGTTATATAAGTTTATGGACATTTAAGAACCCTAAATGTCAAATTATAGCCACATCGGTCTGAAAATGTAGCTAAAAACATCAAAATACCGTAAATCGGGGGTACCGTTATATGGGGGCTATACCAAAACGTGGACCGATATAGCCCATCATCGAACTTGACCTACCTGCAAACAAAAGACGCATTTTCCCAAAATTTCAGAGAATTTTGGTGGAGAGGTGTGGTGACCATTAAGAACTTCAAATGTCAAATGTTCAAATTACAGCTAATTCGGTTAAAACTTTTAGGTAAAAATATCAAAATACCGAAAATCGGGAGGTACCGTTATATGGGGCTATACCAAAACATGGACTTATGTTCATAATTTTTTCGAATGTAAGTTTTTTGGTCACTAAGAACCCTAAATATCAAATTATAGCTTATTCGGTCTAGAAATGTGACTTAAAACGTCAAAATACCTGAAATCGGCCGTTAACGTCATATGGGGGCTATTCCAAAACATGAACCTATGTCCACTAGTTTTGTTATATAAGTTTATTGACACTTAAGAACCTTAAATGTCAATTTATACCTTAATTGGTCTGAAAATGTAGCTAAAAACGTCAAAATACCGTAAATCGGGGGTACCGTTATATGGGAGTTATACCAAAACGTGGACCTACGTCCGCAACTTTAGTTATATAAGTTTATTGACACTTAAGAACCCTTAATGTCAAATTATAGCTAAATCGGTCTGAAAATGTAGCTAAAAACGTCAAAATACCGTAAATCGGGGGTACCGTTATATGGGGGCTATACCAAAACCTGGACCTATGTCCACAAGTTTTCTTATATAAGTTTATTGGCACTTAAGAACCCTAAATGGCAAATTATCGCTAAATCGGTCTGAAAATGTAGCTAAAAACGTCAAAATACCGTAAATCGGGGGGTACCGTTATATGGGGGCTATACCAAAACGTGGACCTATGTCCACAACTTTTGTTATATAAGTTTATTGACACTTAAGAACCCTAAATGTCAAATTATAGCTACATCGGTCTGAAAATGTAGCTAAAAACGTCAAAATACCGTAAATCGGGGGGTACCGTTATATGGGGGCTATTCCAAAACGTGGACCTATGTCCACAACTTTTGTTATATAAGTTTATTGACACTTAAGAACCCTAAATGTCAAATTATAGCTACATCGGTCTGAAAATGTAGCTAAAAACGTCAAAATACCGTAAATCGGAGGGTACCGTTATATGGGGGCTATACCAAAACGTGGACCGATATAGCCCATCATCGAACTTGACCTGCCTACAAACAAAAGACGCATTTTCCCAAAATTTCAGCGTCCTATCTCCATTTTTGTGGATGCTAGAGTGATTACCACAGACGGACGGACGGACGGACGTGCACAGATCGATCTTAGAATTTTACCCTGATCAAGAATATATATACTTTATAGGGTCGCAAATGAGTATTTCAATGCGTTACAAACGGAAAAACAAACTTAATATACCCTCCATACTATGGTGGAGGGTATAAAAATGACAATGAAAGCGGGACAAAATCGATTAGTTGTCAAAGAGAACCGTACCTAAAATCTTATGAGCAACATTTTTGTAGAATATTTGGATGCTGAAAAATCGCATCTTGTGGCACTTTCACTACGGTTCAAGAAATAAAGGACGAAAAGGACATGAAGGCATCGAGTTAGAAGAATGAAATGTTCTACAAAAAGATTCGCCAATCGATTCGACTGAAGACATGTCACCTCAAAACGATGCTACAACAACGCCAAACAGACATATTGAGCTATTTTCCCAAGTATTATGGGGAAAACATCAAAAACTTCATCGCGCGATATCTCAGAAACTTGACCTATGGCGAAAATTTCCTTTTGGGTTCTTAGTATACTCATCAAGACTTTGAGTTCCATTTTGTGTCACAGTGTAATTAAATTGTTCATGAAAATTTTTGAATGAGAAACTACCTATTTGTTAAAATACGAGAATGTATGTATTTACTACCCTGCTGAGTGAATTATCATTTGGGTAATGTCTTTATTATGAATGCACATTAGGTTTATGACTTTTTACAACCTCGTATCCCTATATGATATTTTGATAAGTTAAAGTGATTCAATAAAATAGCTCCGCACAAAAAGCTTTTAAAGTTTTTATTTATCAGAACTTTTGACAATTTTTTGAAGTCACTATATGCTGATATTTTACTGAAAACTATGTATGGGGGACACACGACATAACCAGAATGACACAACCGTTTGTTTCTCAGTAATCTTATCATCGTTTTATAACATATATATCATGGTTTGTGCGGGACATTCTTATACCCTCCACCATAATATAGAGGGTATAATTAAATTTGTCATTCCGTTTGTAACACATCGAAATATTCATCGGAGACACTATAAAGTATATATACATATTCTTGATCAGGGGAAAACTATAAGTCGATATGACCATGTTCGTCTGTCCGTCCTTCCAAGATATAGCTCCCAATTTTAAAGATAGAGGTTTGGTACAGAAGTTTTTATTATTCCTAGGAAGTTTGGTATTGCAAATGGGCTATAGCGGTCCCCGTGTTGATATAGCCCCCATAGAATGGTACCTCCATAGAACCGGTACCTCCCGGTTTTCGGTACTTTGAAGGTTGTGGCCACAACAACAAACCGAAATGGCTGATCTTTCCTATTTAGTCTATGTTGAAGGTAAAATGCTTTCCGCCTGAACGTTGTGAATATAGTTTTTTGTTTCGATATAGCCCCTATAGAACGGTACCTCCCGATTTTCGTAATTCTGAAGGTTGTGACGTCAATATCCTGCCGAAATGAATGACATTTGTTATTTTGTCTTCCGTGGGGTTATAAAATATCCCAGAAGAAAATTATCGGTATAGGTCCACGCCTTTATAGAAGCGTACCTCTTGATTTTCGGTATTTTGAAGGTTTTAGCCACAATAATAATACAATAATTAACTAATTGTTCCATTTTACTTCAATACAACTCGTGGTGGAGGGTATATTAAGTTCGGTCCGGCCGAACTTAACGCCGTTCTTACTTGTTTAAAATTAAATTCAAAAAGTTATTTTAGTCATTAATAGGCAAACGGCCATTTATTCGTGCAATAGGAAAACATTTTTTGAGAAACAAATTTTTACATTTCATAGAAATTTTTCAAAAAAACCTTTTTGTTTATAATAAAATGGACATTAATAGGACAAAGTTCAATCATTCTCACTATAGGAAATCAATTGTGAGAAAAAATGTCAAAAAATCATAACCCTAATGCACATTCAGCTGCCTTAAGTGTTATCACCACATTTATAGTTGGGCTACATTGATATTTACCCAGCAAAATGTTCGATGCCAAAGATGCTATTCAATCATGGGTGCAAGTGATCTGGCATGTCATCTTTTTAGCATTTTCACTCATGAATTTTATATGAGCGTGACCTCCCAAAGATGACATTCATTTTCGGATCTTAAGATGACATTCATTTTCGGATCCTAAGCATGTCATTTTGACCAATGCTTTGGCATGTCATTTTCACCAACCCGTTGTGAGAAAAATGTCAAAAAGTCATAACCCTAATGCACATTCAGCTGCCTTAAGTCTTATCACCACATTTATAGTTGGGCTACATTGATATTTACCCAGCAAAATGTTCGATGCCAAAGATGCTATTCAATCATGGGTGCAAGTGATCTGGCATGTCATCTTTTTAGCATTTTCACTCATGAATTTTATATGAGCGTGACCTCCCAAAGATGACATTCATTTTCGGATCTTAAGATGACATTCATTTTCGGATCATAAGCATGTCATTTTGGCCAATGCTTTGGCATGTCATTTTCACCAACCCGTTGCAATGACATTATCATTACGACGAGAGTTTTAACAACGTTGGTTGTGATTTCGAGTCTCTGAATTGTAAATAATTAATCTTATATATTTAGAAAAATGTGTATAAATAAAAACACGAAATTCAACTCTATTGGATCAATGGAATGGGTTCAAATGCTGATGAAAAGATCGGATCTTTCATGACTTCCTTTGCATGGGTTTAAATGCTGATGAAAACATCCGATCTTTCACGACTTCCTTTGCATTGCTTCAAGTGCAAATGAAAAGATCGGATCTTTCACGACATCGTTTGAACCAATGCAAAAGATGCCCTGAAATCACGTCATCGCATGGAACACCTTCCTTCAAATTTTGCTGGGTTGTTGCACTTATAAAAGCTCGCATCAATCTACCACCAGTTTCTATTACTTATTGAATAGAAGATAAGAGTCGCTAGATTGTACTTAGGTTAAGAAATATTTTGTAAACTAGCAAGTAAGTTGCAAATATTTTGAATAAATCAGTGCCTTACAACCACTCAACCGAAGCAGACCGACTGCTTCATCTTATTAATTCATATACAGACTAGCTGCGGCAGTCTGTTGGATGCACCGAGCATCCCGTCAAAGTTTATAATTGTACATGGGCAATATGATACTAGGGTATCATTTTTGGATATATCCACTGCATCCACTTAAAATTGATGCTGACATTTTGAAGCCGGAATTTCGGGGTTTTTAAATTTTTTTAATAGTTCTGACGCGCAACAAGATAATATTCAAAATTCATAATAGGATTGTAGAACTCGTGATTTTACGTCGTATAATGCATATCTCATGAGTGTGCTCCTTACAGCATCCTAGAAATTGGAGTCTAAAGGCCAATATTTGATGCGTGAATTTAAAAAAAAAAACAATTTTTTGTGTTTAAAATTTACAAGTGCCATTCAAGTTCAATTGTACCACGCTTGAATTTAGTTTTTTTACGCGACGGATCTAATAAGATCTTCCGCGATCGAATCCATCCACTAAAACTGCGGATATAGATTCCTTGGAAATACGAAAATCGTCAAACTAATATTTTGACAAATCGGCATATTAAACCGCGATTTTCTTTAAAATTTTTTACATAAATGGAATCCTTTATACGCGATTATAATATATGCGAAAACGCGTGTCATAAATTACAGAGATTCCCAAGCAATATGGGTTTTTTACCAAAAATAGAATGTGGAGGCACATCCGCGGTTCTTGAAGAATCTATTCCCAGCAAAATTTGAAGGAAGGGGTTCTATGCGATGACGTGATTTCATGGCATATTTTGCATTGGTTCAAAGCAAGTCGTGAAAGATCCGATCTTTTCATTAGCATTTCAACCCATACAAAGGAAGTCGTGAAAGATCCGATCTTTTCATCAGCATTTGAATCTTTTGTACAGATCACTATACAAACAAGCAAACAAACAAGTCGATTTGTACATCCCTACAAGTAGCGACATCAATACAAAAGAGTATACATTTCCAAAATCTTTGTTATAAAATTACAAATTAAATGCCGGTTCACGAACTAGAAATTCTTAAAGGAGTGCTGTTGGAGTCCATGTCGAAATCTGAACTGGTGATGAGAAGATAATAGAAAAGCTTTTGTAAGATGAAACAAAATCAGTGGCTGAGAGTGGATGAAGTAAACTCTGTTGCGGTGCAGCGGCGATGATTAAATTGAAATTTTGGGTGTAAATTTTATGCTGATAAATTAGTTCTAGTTATTTCATGAATTAGTTTGAATTAGTAAAGAGTTTAGTTTGTCATGAAAATCATATTTCAATACAGAATTTTCCATTTTCCAAACAAGACATGAAAATGTCATGCCAAAGGGTTGGTAAAAATGACATGTCAAAACATTGGTCAAAATGACATGCTTAGGATCCGACAATGAATGTCATCTTAAGATCCGAAAATGAATGTCATCTTATGGTGGTCACGCTCAGATAAAATTCATGAGTCAAAATGCTAAAAAGTTGACATGCCAGATCACTTGCACCCATGATTCAATAGCATCCTTGGCATCGAACATTTTGCTGGGTCCTGATCTGATAAAATTGACTGATTTAATTTTAATTTTTCTCATAAAAAGATACCCCACATTGTTGCTAGTAATATTACCAAAGGCACTTTGTACGTAAAATGCAAGGATTCCAAGGAATCTGATGTCGAATATTTCAAAACCTGTAGAAATGGGCGGAACTTGCCACGCCTATTTAGGTTAAGCAAATAAGCTTTCACGATGGTAAACCATATTTCATGATGAAGTTTTAGCAGTACATATTAATTATTGTATGGCATTTTAGCGAAATACTTGGAGAACTCCCAAATATTTTGTTCTAATTTTTCGAATCAAACCAAAAAAATAGGTAAAAAAACTTTTTAAGTTAAACGGTTTTATGTTAAACATACATTGCAATGTTTAAGATAAATGTACTAAAAACCAAAAAATAATAAAATAGATACAGTCGTGGGAATTATAAACATATGCATAGACTAGACTAAAATAAAACCGTGGGGCACGTCAATTGTCTACAATCGTTGATTAAAATGTTTGTTTTGTAATGTTACACTATAATTAGGCAGTTGTTCAACCGACAACGATGGACGTGTGATAAGTAGGGCTAGAATGTGGAAACAAGCTAGCAATCTCGATTATAAGCGAGTTTTAGGGTTTTGGTTTTTAGTACATTTATCTTAAACATTGCAATGTATGTTTAACATAAAACCGTTTAACTTAAAAAGTTTTTTGCCTATTTTTATTTTCTAGTTTTTAGTTTTTATTTCGCATTCTGTTTAATTCATTTAGTGCTTCATTATTACAAGGTTTCTTGTCCGTTAGTTTATTGCAGTCCAACTCCTCTATACGTAGTCCCTGCAAAGATCTTACTCTACTAAGAGCCACGTAGGCTTGACCTTCTTCAAACAGTTTCGCACCTAAGTATACGACTGCGTGATCCACAGTGCTGCCCTGCATTTTATGTATTGTAGAAGCCCAGTATTAAAGGCAACACACATCTGTGTGTTTCGCTCCCGTTGTTTTGTTAACCTGGCTTCATATTCTCCAGGCGTTTCTGACGCTATCATCTGTGTGTATCGCTCACGTTGCTTTGTTAACCTGGCTTCATATTCTTCAGGCGTTTCTGACGCCGTCATTTGTGTATATCGCTGACGTTGCTTTTTTAACCTGGCCTCATATTGCTCAGGCGTTTTTGACGCTAATTGTTCCCGTCGTTTCTGTAATCGACTATTTCTATCACGTTCACTTTCTTCAGCTCGTTTTGCTTTATACTTTTCTTTCGCTTTTTGAAGCCTTCGTTTACGTTGTGTTGCAGTTTCTGTTTTATTTGTGTTTGTATTTTTTATATTTCTTTTACCATTTTGTTCCCACGAGTAATGGACATTTAAACGGTCGACCCCCCAGAGGTCCAATAAAGGGGCAAGGCTATGTATAACAAGATGCGCCTTAGTCTTGAGGGGAAAACGCTAACGACATATAATTTTTATCCACCCTAATGCCATACAGTTCTCGGCGCGTTTAAACCTTTCACCTTAACTTGGGTGGTGTACCGCTAACGACGTATCATTTTTAGCCACCCTAACGCCACACAGTCCTCAACACGATAAAAAATCTTGAATTGGGTGGTGGATTCAGGCTGGATTAATCAGATACCTAAATTATAGATTCAATTTCTAAATTTAAATCTTAATTATACGCCATTTATTGGCTGCGCCCATCTTAAATATTGAGATTGTATAGTGCACTGTATTCTTCTTGTCAAGCCCTTTTATTTGATACCCATATTGGTGGGATTGATAAAAAATTGTTATCAGCCATTTTGTAGAGGTCGCCATCTTGGATTTTAATTTTATATAGTACACTAGGGGACCCGGCGAACTTCGTCTCGCAGTTTGTTAGGTACAGAACTTTATGGCTTTGGTTCAAACCTATAATACTATTATTGCTATCACCTTGTTCAATGGCAAATATTTCTTTGTTTTGAACTGTTTAGGACGATCTTTGAAGCAGATGCACATTAGACAATTGTACTTTCGACAATTGTCAGTTTGACGAAGAGAGAAGGTACTGAGAGGCAAAGTGTTTCTATTTTCCTCGACTCTCTCTTCTATAAACTGACAATAGCAGCGGGAAAAATTAGGTAACTCTAAATCGGGACTAAGATATATTTTTTAAGCAAATAACACGTTTTGCGATGTAAATAAAAATATTTGGTAGCGCAGTTGAAGCAAAATAATATCATAACGCCCTACTCGTTTCATAATCGATGGTTTTCTGCAATTTTTGTTTCCACCACTGAACACTATATTTCACTAAAGCAATTGAATATGAATTTGAATTTAATGCTGAATATAGTGCTTATTAAAATTTGCGTTTTAATCAATTAACCCATTTTAACCTATTTACCCATTTTGATCCGATCGTTATCAGGTAACCACCTTCGCCTGTTTTTATACCCTCCACAATAGTATGGAGGGTATATTTAGTTTGTTTTTCTGTTTGTAACACATCGAACTAATCATTTGCACATATATTCTTGATCAGGATAAAATTCTAAGACGATCTAGCCATGACCGTCTGTCTGTCTGTCCGTCTCTTGTAATAACTCTAGCGTTCGCAATAATTGAGCTAGAGAGCTATATTTTTGCACCCGAGCGTCTTTTTTCAGGCAGGTCAAGTTCGAAGATGGGTTATATCGGAACACTTTTTGGTATAGCCCCCATATAACGCTACCTCCCGATTTTCGGTATTTTGAAGATTTTAACTACATTTTTTGACCGAACTACCTGTAATTTCACGTTTGGGGTTCCCAGTGGTCACAAAACATCTCCACCAAAAACCGTCAACATAGGTCCATGTTTTGGTAGAGCCCCTATATAACGGTACCTCCCGATTTTCTGTATTTTGTGGATTTTAATTACATTTCTTGACCGAACTATCTGTAATTTTGAAGATTTTAACTACATTTTTTGACCAAACTACCTGTAATTTTACGTTTGGGGTTCCCAGTGGTCACAAAACATCTCCACCAAAAACCGTCAACATGTTTTGGTATAGCCTCCATATAGCGGTACCACCTGATTATCGGTATTTTGCTAAAATTTTTAACCGAACTACCTGTAATTTGACAGTTGAGGTTCTTAGTAATCACAAAACATCTCCACCAAAAACTGTCAAAACTGGTAGAGCTCCTATATAACGGTACCTCCCGATTTTCTGTATTTTGTGGATTTTAATTACATTTCTTGACCGAACTATCTGTAATTTTGAAGATTTTAACTACATTTTTTGACCGAACTACCTGTAATTTCACGTTTGGGGTTCCTAGTGGTCACAAAACATCTCCACCAAAAACCGTCAACATGTTTTGGTATAGCCTCCATATAGCGGTACCTCCCGATTATCGGTATTTTGCTAAAATTTTTAACCGAACTACCTGTAATTTGACAGTTGAGGTTCCTAGTAATCACAAAACATCTCCACCAAAAACTGTCAACATAGGTCCATGTTTTGGTAGAGCCCCTATATAACGGTACCTCCCGATTTTCTGTATTTTGTGGATTTTAATTACATTTCTTGACCGAACTATCTGTAATTTCAGGTTTTAGGTTCCCAGTGGTTCCCAAAGTATATCCACTAAAACAGTCAAGTTCCATGTTTTGGTATAGCCCCCATATAGCGGTACCTCCCGATTTTTGGTATTTTGAGTATTTTAGCTAAAATTTTTTATCGAACTACCTGTAATTTGACCGTTGAGGTTTCTAGTAATCACAAAATATCTCCACCAAAAACTGTCAACATAGGTCCATGTTTAGGTATAGCCCCCTATATAACTGTACCTCCCGATTTTCACTTTGATATAGCCCCATTTAAGGTTCCTTACCGATTGAATACATTTTTTATGTTTTTTACCTTATTCAGGTATCAGAGGTCACCAAATATCTTCGTCTAAAATTGTGGACAGGAAAGAATATAATTATTCCGTTTTAGTTCAGAATATTTTATAGTGGTTTTTTGTTTTTTGTTAAAAAATTATATTTTTGAATAAAAGCGTTTACGACACTTTTACGATTCTCAGAATTGAAGAAAAATAGTGAGAAATAAATTTTATGTAATTTTAATTATCTCATGTGGCTCTAAAGTTTATTTTCAATTATATATCTGTTTTCAGTGACTTCAAAAAATTTTCCATAATTTTGATAAATTCAAATTTTAAAATCATTTTGTGCGTGAGGTTTTTTTCACCGAATCACCTTATAATTAAGATTTTATGTAATCTTATGGCAAAACTCATCACGCTATGATACAGGGATATGAGGTTGTAAAAAAGTCATAACCCTAATGTACATATGTATGTTTGTATGTATGTATTTGGCCGTTTGTAATTGCCTTCCAGCTCTGCGGGAACTAAATTGATTGAATTCATACTCCTTTTACAGTGGGGGCATCATTTTTTTTTTTAAGCAGTATCAAAATATATCTGGTACAGCTTAAATATTATACCGCATACATCGGAAGCTTATCTTTCATAGATGTTTTTACCTACGGTTTAAAAGTATACATATATGCCAGAACTTCACTTCCAATGAAATTACCTCGGAGCTATTGATGTTTCAATTAACCCACCAATTTTGTGGATTTGTACCTTTTTCCTCAAAACTGTGGAAACCACTTTTAGCATTATCATCTTAGTCTTTTCAATCGGTATCTCACCGAAACCACCACTAATCTTTACAAACTCTAAACTAAGCCCTTTTTAACCATTTTTCGCTGTTAATTTCCTAAAAAGACGCTTGAAAATAAATGAAAATCGATTTGATTGTGAATAAAAAATTCTATACAACTTTCAAAAATTGACGAAACAGTACAATGGACCCTCACAGTAGGTGCAAATACAATTTTCGCCAAAAACTGTCCAAATAAGTGCCATTGATAAAACCTACGTTATCCGCCATTTTGTAGCGGCCGCCATCTTGGATTTCAAT
Source organism: Musca autumnalis (assembly GCF_047663935.1). Classification (NCBI taxonomy): domain Eukaryota; kingdom Metazoa; phylum Arthropoda; class Insecta; order Diptera; family Muscidae; genus Musca; species Musca autumnalis. The sequence continues at coordinate 116,125,912 of NW_027411977.1, read as the reverse complement.
TTTTTATAGTATATTGTATTCTGCTTGTTGAGCCCTTTCATTTGATACCCGTATTGATGGGATTGATAAAACCTACGTTATCCTCCATTTTGTAGCGGCGGCCATCTTGAATTTATAATGATAATGAATAAACATAATTGTATTGTCACCAAAATCCAAAGTGTATACAAAATTTCAGATTAATCTGTTGACAGGAAGAGGGTGAAATTTGAATTACTAATTTTGACCCAAGAATAAATAATAAATAAAACAAACGGGGTGAGCTAAATAAAACCATTTAAAAATATATTTGCAACAATATTTTCCAACAATAAGTTTTTCTCTTTGGTTGTTTCTATAATGTGCAATTTATTTACCCAATCTCTATCTATCTCAATCTCTGTCTATCAGATGCGATATATCTTAATTCATTAAAAGTTTTCCCGGTTTCTGTAAAAACTGTGCGTCTCCACGTTTTCCTGGGCCTTCCGCGGTCTTTCTTTCCTTGGGGGTTCCATTCGAGAGTTGCGTGGGTATTTCGTCGTATGGTCTTCTAAGGGTATGCCCCACAGCCAGCAGTATTTCCTTCTTTTGATTTGCTGATTGATGTCTTCCTGTTCAGCCATTTCTAGAAGGTTTTCATTTCTTCGTTTACCGTCCATGTTTCTGAACCGTAAAGCAATACGGACTTTATGCAGGCATTGTATATGTTTATCTTTGTTTTTGGTGTTATAGCACTGGATTTCCATAAATTTTTTAGGTTGTAATAGGCTACTCTCGCCTTAGCCACGCGAGATGTTACGTCGTTTGTTGCAGCTCCATCACTAGTTATAATACTGCCAAGGTAGCTAAACTCGGTGACGTTTTGTATTGGAAGGTTGCTGTGGTGGAATGCAGTTTGATTGCTATTCCCCATTATAACCATAGATTTGGTTTTGTTTGCGTTGATTCGAAGTCCACATTCTGCAGCCCGTTTAGAGAGTTCATTTATTTTATTACGCATCTTTTCTTTTGTCGTGGCTAGTAGAACAATATCGTCTGCGTACTCTGTGTACACTGAAGACTTTTGTTTGGATTGTTGGTGTATGTAAGTATTTCGTCAAGGGTACAGATGAAAAGTAGTAGTATGCCGCTGTGGGTTTTGAAGGAGTCGCTGATTTTACCGAGGTGGGACAATCTCATTGTAGCGTCCGAGTATTGTGCTTTAATAAGACTAATTATTTTTTGGCACACATTTCAGTTAGTTTACCGCACGATTTATTGCGTCAAAGGCCTTTTCAAAATCGATAAATGTTAGGTACAACGTTGAGTTGAATTCGTTGCATTGGTCGATTATTAAACGTATGCTTTTGATCTGGTCTACGCAGGATCGGTTTGGTCGAAAACCAGCTTGTTCTTTTCGCACTGGCGGGTATTTATGGTGCCGGCTGAGATTTGGGTGGTGTAATTTCAGCTTTGGTATGATTGAGGTATATGTATACCAACAATTTTTAAAAAGCCAACTTCTGCTGAAAAAAAAAATTAAAAGGATCCGAGGGGAGCTCCCAAACTTCACTTTCTCCAAATTTTGTGTGGAAGGTCCTGAAGGAGTGGATCGATATAGTCCATATTCGACCCGATATATATCTAGAAGGAATATTATGATGTGCTACTTTTGGACGAAATCAGTTGCTCCCTCTGAGAGTTATCGTTCACACCATTTTATAGAAAATTTTGATGTTTTATGGGGTAAAACTAAGTTTGCGCAAAATATTGCAAAGTTCAAAATTTGGTTCGAATCGGTTGAACCGTTCGAGAGGTGAGAAGTGCGCACCAACCAACCAGACAAACGGACAGGGGCTAAATCGATTGCAAATTGTCTGAAACTAAATTCATCCACACATACTTGCAGTCTGAAACCGTTGATCAGGCACATACTTGGTCGTATAAACGTGTATAAACTATTGTTAGCCTAAAGGCTGAGTTATAAACTTTATTCATTATTTTCGGTATTTTGCAGGTTTTAGCCTCATTACCACATCGAAATTGAAATTTGGTACTTAGTTTTCGTTGGGGGTATACTTTCTCCCAAAAATTTGTCGGTTTAGGTCCACGTCTTCATATAGCCTCCATAGAACGGTACCTCCCGATTTTCGGTACTTTGAAGGTTGTGGCCATAACAACCCACCGAAATGGCAGAAATTTGGTATTTAGTCTTTGGTTTTGGCTTTCTGACTGAAATTCGTCGGTACAGGTCCACGTTTCTACATAGTCCGCATAGAACGTTACCTCCCGCTTTTTGTAATTCTAAAAGTTGTGACGTCAATATTCCATCGAAAAATTTAAATTTGTTATTTAGTCTTCCATGAGGTTATAAAATATTCCAGAAGAGAATTATCAGCAAAGATCCGCGGGTTCCTATATCCCCCATAGAAGCGCATAAACGAAAGGAAACTATTTGTTTCATTTACTTCCAATTTTCACGATTGGACAACTTTAAACATTGTCTGCAAATTTGAGAAGAATTGTAGATATCTATACTTATAAAAGAGTTCAGTAATGATGACTCACTGACTCACTGATTCACTGACTCACTGACTGACTGACTGATAATCAACGCGCAGACTAAACGGCTAAAGCTAGAATCTTGAATTTTTGGGTGAGGGTCACTCTTGGTCCGAAGGTGTCAGATAAGGCTGGATTTTTGGAAATTCGAACTAGAACTGTACTAAAAGTACTAAAAGGTACTAAATATGGTACCCTTTGTATTAGGCAAACGCGAAGAGCTAGAATTCTGAAATTTGGAATGAGGTTCACTGATGGTGAGTTAGAAAGGTGTACCAAATGGTTTTTAGAAACTATAAGTGTACGAAAAGTACTAAAAGTGAACGGATAGAGCTAAAATCTTGAAATTTGGAATGCAAATCAAGGTTAGAAAGATGAGTTGATACAAGGAGGTGGTTTTGAAAATGTGCACTCATGTGTACGAATAGTACTAAATGGTACTAAATTTGGTACAATTTGAATTAGGGCGAACCGATAAAGTTGGAATTCTGAAATTTGTGAATTACTATTACTGTTGGAGTGTAGGTTAGAGATATAGAGGTAGTTTTCGAAGTTCGTACATATGGGTACGAAAGGTACTAAATAGTACCAAATAAGGTGCAATTTGGATTTGGGGGAACGGATGGAGCTGGAATCCTGAAATTTAGAATTAGGATTACTGTCGGGGTGTAGGATAGAAGTATTTTGGAAATTCGTACTTTTGGGTACGAAAAGTACTAAATGGTACCAAATTTGGTACAATATGAATTTAAGTGATCGGATAGAGCTGGAATAGTGAAATTTGGAATTAAGATTACTATTGGAGTGTGGGATTGGGATACTTTTGGAAATTTGTACTTATGGCAACGAAAAATACTAAATGGTACCAAATTTTGTACAGTTTGGATTTGGGTGATCAGATACATTTGGAATCCTGAAATTCGAAAGTAAGATTACTTTTGGAGTGTTGGATAGAAGTAGGTTTGGAAATTCGGACCTATGGGAACAAAAAGTACTAAATGGTACTAAATTTGGTACAATTTGGAATACGGTGATCTGATGCAGCTCTAATTCTGAAATTTGGAATTAAGATTACTGTTCGCGTGTAGGATTGAGGTAGTTGTGGATATTGGTACTCTTGGGTACGAATAGCACTAAATAGTACCAAATTTGGTACAATTTGGATTTGGCTGAACGGATATAGCTGAAATTCCGAGATTTGGAATAAGGAGTACTATTGGAGTGTGGATAGATAAAGTTTTGGAAATTTTTAGTTATGGGTAGGAAAAGTACTAAATAGTACTAAATTTGGTACAATTTAGATTTCAATGATGGGATACATTTGGAATCGTGAAATTCGGAATTAAAATTGTTGTTGGAGTGTTGATAGAGGTAGGTTTGGAAATTCGTACTTTGGATACGAATAGTACTAAATGGTACCAAATTTGGATTTGAGTTATCGGATGTATCTGGAATTCTGAAATTCGGAATTAAGCTTATTGTTTGAACATAGCACTGAGGTAGTTTTGAAAATTTGTACTTATGTGTACGAAAAGTACTAAATGGTACCAAATCCAGTACAATTTGGATTTGGGTGAACGGTGAACTGGAATCCAGAGATTCGGAATAAGGATTACTGTTGGTGTGTAGGATTGATGAAGTTTTTGAAATTTTTAGTTTTATGGGTACGAAAAGTACTAAATGGTACCAAATTTTAATTTATGTGATCGGATACATTTGGAATCCTGAAATTCGGAATTACGATTACTGATGGAGTGTTGAAAGAGGAAGGTTTGGAAGTACGTACTTTGGATACGAAAAGTACTAAATGGTATCAAATTTGGTACAATTTGGATTACTGTGATCGGATGCAGCTGTAATCCTGAAATTTGGAATTAAGATTACTGTTGGCGTGTAGGATTGAGGTAGTTGTAGAAATTCGTACTCATGGGTACGAAAGTACTAAATGGTACCAAATTTGGTACAGTTTGCATTTGGGTGAACGGATATAGCTGGAAACCCGAGATTTGGAATAAGGAGTACTGTTTGAGTGTAGGATTGATAAAGTTTTGGAAATTTTTAGTTATGGGTAGGAAAAGTACTAAATAGTACTAAATTTGGTACAATTTGGATTTCAGTGATAGGATACATTTGGAATCGTGAAATTCGGAATTAAAATTGATGTTGAAGTGTTGATAGAGGTAGGTTTAGAAATTCGTACTATGGATACGAATAGACCTAAATGGAACCAAATTTGGATTTGAGTTAGCGTTTGAACATAGCACTGAGGTAGTTTTGAAAATTTGTACTTATGGGTACGAAAAGTACTAAATGGTACTAAATTTGGTACAATTTGGATTTTGGTGATCTGATGTAGCTGCCATCCCCAATTTTGAATTTAAAATACCTGTTGAATTGTAGGATTGATAAAATTTTGGAAATTTTTAGTTATGGGTAGGAAAAGTACTAAATAGTACTAAATTTGGTACAATTTGGATTTGAGCGAACGGATAGAGTTGGAATCAAGAATATAGATATAGAAGATATAGAAGTAGTTTTTGAAATTCGTACTTATGAGTGCGAAAAGTACTAAATTTGGTACAATTTGGATTTGAGCAAACGGCTAGAGCTGGAATCTTGAAGTTTGGAATTAAGATTACTGTTGGGGTGTAGGATTGATGAAGTTTTGGAAATTCGTACTTATATGTACGAAAAGTACTAAACGGTACTAAATTTGGTACAACTTGGATTTGAGCGAACGGGTAGAGCTGGAATCTTGAATTTTGTAGTTAATATTACTGTTGGGGTTAGTTTTTAGAAATGCGTACTTAGTTTTAGAAATGCGTACTTATGCTTACAAAAAGTACTACATTTTGTACAATTAGGATTTAGGTGAAATTATAGCGCTCGAATCCTAAAATGTGGAATTAGGTACACTTAGGGGTACGAAATGGTTCCATGTATGGTACAATTTTGTATTGGATGAACGGATAGATCTGGATTCGTGAGATTTGGAATTAAGATTATTGTTATCATTTGCCTATAACGTCCGATTTAAGAAATATGTGCCATAAATATACGTAAAAAGTTGTAAATGGCACAGGATTTGGTACAATTTGTTATTGTGTAATGGGAATTTTGAAATAATAGGAGGAGGTTCGTTCTATAATTGGGGGAACAGATAGAGCTAGAAATGAGGATGGCGGTTGTTGGGTTTAGGCCGTATTTGCGCTGAGAACCTCAATTAAAATATCTCAAAAAATGTGGATTGCTCTTGATGTGTAGGCGTGACAATAGTAATATAATATACTAGCAAAGTGCCCGCTACTTCGTATGCGTTAAATATATAAAACAAATGAACAATATATAATATAGAATGGTGGAAACATTTTGTGTACTAATACGTACCACTTTAGTTCGATTTTTGTCACGCCTACACATCAAGAGCAATCCACATTTTTTGAGATATTTTAATTGAGGTTCTCAACGCAAATACGGCCTAACCCAACAACCGCCATCCTCATTTCTAGCTCTATCTGTTCCCCCAATTATAGAACTATTTAGTACTTTACATGTAAATATATACATACGAACCTCCTATTATTTCAAAATTCCCATTACACAATAACAAATTGTACCATATCCTGTGCTATTTACAACTTTTTACGTATATTTATGGCACATATTTCTTAAATCGGACGTTATAAGCAAATGATAACAGAATCACGAATCCAGATCTATCCGTTCATCCAATACAAAATTGTACCATACATGGAACCATTTCGTACCCCTAAGTGTACTTAATTCCACATTTTAGGATTCGAGCGCTATAATTTCACCTAAATCCTAATTGTACAAAATGTAGTACTTTTTGTAAGCATAAGTACGCATTTCTAAAACTAAGTACGCATTTCCAAAACTAACCCCAACAGTACTATTAACTCCAAAATTCAAGATTCCAGCTCTAACCGTTCGCTCAAATCCAAGTTGTAGCATATCTCAATCCTACACTCCAACAGTAACATTAATTCCAAATTTCTTGATTCCAGCTCTACCCGTTCGCTCAAATCCAAGTTGTACCAAATTTAGTACTATTTAGTACTTTTCCTACCCATAACTAAAAATTTTCAAAATTTTATCAATCCTACAATTCAACAGGTATTTTAAATTCAAAATTGGGGATGACAGCTACAACAGATCACCAAATTCCAAATTGTACCAAATTTAGTACCATTTAGTACTTTTCGTACCCATAAGTACAAATTTTCAAAACTACCTCAGTGCTATGTTCAAACGATAACTCAAATCCAAATTTGGTTCCATTTAGTACTATTCGTATCCATAGTACGAATTTCTAAACCTACCTCTATCAACACTTCAACATCAATTTTAATTCCAAATTTCACGATTCCAAATGTATCCTATCACTGAAATCCAAACTGTACCAAATTTAGTACTATTTAGTACTTTTTCTACCCATAACTACAAATTTCCAAAACTTTATCAATCCTACACTCAAACAGTACTCCTTATTCCAAATCTTGGGTTTCCAGCTATATCCGTTCACCCAAATGCAAACTGTACCAAATTTGGTACCATTTAGTGCTATTCGTACCCAAGAGCACCAATATCCACAACTACCTCAATCCTACACGCGAACAGTAATCTTAATTCCAAATTTCAGAATTACAGCTGCATCAGATCACCGTATTCCAAATTGTACCAAATTTAGTACCATTTAGTACTTTTTGTTCCCATAGGTCCGAATTTCCAAACCTACTTCTATCCAACACTCCAAAAGTAATCTTACTTTCGAATTTCAGGATTCCAAATGTATCTGATCACCCAAATCCAAACTGTACAAAATTTGGTACCATTTAGTATTTTTCGTTGCCATAAGTACGAATTTCCAAAAGTATCCCAATCCCACACTCCAATAGTAATCTTAATTCCAAATTTCACTATTCCAGCTCTATCCGATCACTTAAATTCATATTGTACCAAATTTGGTACCATTTAGTACTTTTCGTACCCAAAAGTACGAATTTCCAAAATACTTCTATCCTACACCCCGACAGTAATCCTAATTCTAAATTTCAGGATTCCAGCTCCATCCGTTCCCCCAAATCCAAATTGCACCTTATTTGGTACTATTTAGTACCTTTCGTACCCATATGTACGAACTTCGAAAACTACCTCCATATCTCTAACCTACACTCCAACAGTAATAGTAATTCACAAATTTCAGAATTCCAACTTTATCGGTTCGCCCTAATTCAAATTGTACCAAATTTAGTACCATTTAGTACTATTCGTACACATGAGTGCACATTTTCAAAACCACCTCCTTGTATCAACTCATCTTTCTAACCTTGATTTGCATTCCAAATTTCAAGATTTTAGCTCTATCCGTTCACGTAATACCAAATAGTACTAAATTTAGTAACTTTTAGTTCTTTTCGTACACTTATAGTTCGAATTTCCAAAAACCATTTGGTACACCTTTCTAACTCACCATCAGTGAACCTCATTCCAAATTTCAGAATTCTAGCTCTTCGCGTTTGCCTAATACAAAGGGTACCATATTTAGTACCTTTTAGTACTTTTAGTACAGTTCTAGTTCGAATTTCCAAAAATCCAGCCTTATCTGACACCTTCGGACCAAGAGTGACCCTCACCCAAAATTTCAAGATTCTAGCTTTAGCCGTTTAGTCTGGGCGTTGATTATCAGTCAGTCAGTCAGTCAGTGAGTCATCATTACTGAACTCTTTTATAAGTATAGATAATTGTTCCACAAACATCCCATAAGGGACAAGGGGACTTCTCTCATATCAATGAGTGCACCCCGATTCATATTAGCTCAGTGATATGGGACCTACAGTTTATCGCCCAGTCCTCAGGAAATGTCGCCAACATTACTGAGGGGTATTTTGCCATCGTTGAAAAGTGTTTTGATGTTGCCTGCCCGGGGAATCAAATCCACGACCTTATGTGTGCAAGGCGGGTGTGCATACCTATGGTGTGCATACCCTATATGTTAAATATATAACATACTTAAAAAGTGGGCGTAATCGGATCTTTAGGCCCTAAATAAGTGCGTACTTTCGGAGAGACAACATTCATTGTCTCGCAGATAAAATTTCAAATTGATTTATTCGAAACTTTTGCATACATAGCGTCTTTAAAAAAAAAATTGGGCATAGGGGAGGTACCAAACCCTACCCCAAAATCAACAAAATTTGTAGCCTATTTTCACCGGGGACCATATCAGTAAATTTCATGAAAATCGGATGAATAGTTTTGTAGATATGACACATTTAAAAAAGAGGGCGTGGTCATTTCTGTTTTGTTTTTTTTATAAAAACCGAAGTTCCTTTTTTACAATTCGGTCCAGCCGTTCTCAACTATAATTACAACGACCGACATTTGATTTTTATTTAAGAAAAAGATTTTAAAGTTTTGATGTAAAATGTTGGCCCATTTTGGGCTTAAAGTGGTCAAAAAACTTCTCCACATTTTGGAATATCCCCCATAATTCTAGGTATTTTGACATTTTCGGTCCAAAGTGGATGTTGTTTGGTACTTAGGGTTCAAAATGGCCAAAAAAACTACTCCCCCAAAAATTGCTGACATCGGTCCGAGTTTTGGAATAGCTTTTTTTTTATTTATCATGCTCCTCGAAATGATCGAATTTGGAATTTTTCAATATAGTCTTATCAAGTTGCTCTAAACTTAATGGACACCAAAGTAAAATATAATTTTTTTCCTATGGTATAATTTGTCCTAGAGTTTTCTTTCGTTTTTGTTTATTTTTTTTTTTAATTTGTACCCAGAAGTTGCATTGTTTAACGGATTCCATTATTATATAACACAGTGTTAAGAGCATTTCTCTCTGTGGTTGTTTGTTCTTTTGTTTGTCAACCATTTTGGCATTTCCTTGAGAAAAAATTCTAAACGTTTCAACATAATGTTCATAATTAAGCATTGTGTTTATAATACGTCCTTCCTTGGAATTAATTCTTATTTTTTGTTGTTGTAGACTATGATGAATCATCTGAACATTTTACATTGCATTACAATTTAGCCTTTTTGTTTTATTTGTCGGAGAAGACTGGGGTTTGAGTCATCTGGTTGACTTACAGTATACATCGGACATACTTACATACATACAATATATATGTAAATAAGAAAAGTAGTTACAGTAGGGACGAAAAGCAAAAGCTTCAACAACTGTTAATTCATTGAATATGTATGACATTTTGTGTTGTCATTGTTCATTTGACATTGTGCTTACGTATTATTGTCAAGTACACTAGAAGGATTTACACACTTGGAAAATGCCAAACAACACCAAAAATTATGTGAAAATATTGACGGTAGGTGGTGAAAATACCAAACAACGATTCTGTTCGGCTCTGTGTTCTTGACTTATCTTGATGGCAAAGTTCTGGACTTATCTTGGCTCATCTTTCTTTTCAAGTGGACAAAGATTTCCTATTCGTATCACATAGGACAAACAAATTTTTAAATTAGCTACCTAACATATGCCAGGCGTTGTCTTATAAGAGCGATAAAAGACTTAGGGCGTCGGGCCAATAGCGTATTCCTAAAAACACTTACAATAATAAGAATGGAAATGAATATGGGAATTGTTACGTTGTTTTTTATGCAACTTTAAGCTGTTGCCAATTTAGTAAAGTCGTGTACCTATTCGTATAGATAAATAAACACCATAGTATGGAGAGTATATTAAGTTCGTTTTTCTGTTTCTAATTCATCGACATAATTGTTTCTACCTCACAAATTTTATATATTCCTCATTAGGGTAAAATTCTAAGTCCACGTAGGCATGTTCGTCTGTCGTAATCACTCAAGCGTCCGCAAAAAATTAGCTAGAACGCTATATTTTTGCACCTGAGTGTATTTTCTTATGTTTTTAGGCCGGCCTAGTTACAATATCGGTCCACGTTTTGGTATATCCCCTATATTATAGTACCTCCGGAGTTAATTAATTTTTTAGGATATTACTTGCATTTTTCTCCAAGAAAATTGTCAACATAGGTCCATGTTTTTGTATAGCTCCCACATAATGGTACGCCCCATTTTAGGTATTTTGAGAATTTTGGCAACATTTGATGGAACTACTGACCAGTTTCTCCATCAAAAATTGTCACAAAACTTCACCAGCAATAACTGTCAGCATAGGTCCATATTTTGCTATAGCTCCCATAAATCGTTACCTAGGGATTTTAGATATTTTTAAGGATTTTTGCTGAATTTCGGTGCGAATTAGCTGTAATTTAACCGATGGGGTTCCCAGTGGTCACAACATTTCTCCACCACCCTGTTTGGTACCTCCGGATTTTAGGTATTTTTCAAGATTATAGCTGATTTTTTTGGCGAAAATTGCTATAATACGATATTTTAGTCCCCAGGGGTTCCCAGTAGTCACAAAACTTCTTCACCAAAAATGGTGAACACAGGTCCATGTTTTCGTATAGCACCCATATAACGGTTCCTCCCGATCATAAGTATTCTGAGCATTTTGGACATATTTTTTGAACGAACTACCGGTACTTTTACACTTGAAGTTTCGAAATTTTAATTTTTTTTTTTTTTTCACAGAATAATAAAAACACATCAAGTCATTTGAAAATAATTAGTTTTTGTAATTAACGTTAGTATTCGTTGATTGGCGCAGTACCAAAGTTGACACTTTCTTATGTAAAAATAAAACAGACTTTGTGCTGTAAAATATACAATTTTTGTTGTATTGCGTCGCTGCATAAATATACAGAAGTGAGACCAAAGTTATTATGAATCGGGAAGCTGTTAATGAGTACTTTTATAATTTTACAAACAGAACGATGAAATTTGTAAAATTAGCGTAATAAAATCAATGTTTTTATATATATTAAAAATTATTTTTTACAAATATTTTTTAAATATACTTAAACTTTTAAAAATTGTCCAAATATGTCCACCTCCAAATCGAATTTGAAAGATAGCAGGGGTCTGTACTAATAAATTCAGAAGTCAAATCGTGCTCAAATTTGCCACAGTTAAAATAAAGTGGATTTTTTATTTTAAGATGGGCGATTTTTTTTTTAAATAATAACTAAGTATTTCTATGTTTTGTTCGACCTTTTGAATTGTAATAAAAACCAAGATAATTGAGCTTGAGGTCAATGTTTATATTTTTATTTATTTCCAATATTTCGAGATTCCTTGAGTCTCATCTTCAGGGAGATTTGTAAATAATTAGAATAATAAACTTAAAAACTAGCGTAGTGTGACTACCACCGTCAATTGTGCAATAATAACAATTATCAATTATCTTGGTTTTTATTATAAATAATAATTCATTTCAATACAAAATGGACGTTGAAATAGTTTTGGCCAGAAAATTTGGATTTGAGACCATTGTGCATTGGCAACAAAACTTCTCCCCCAAAAATTGTAAAATTATACAACGGTATGTCCTGATTTTAAGTATTTTGAAGATATTAGCCACATTTTGTGACCGAACTAGGTGTTTTTTAACATTTTAAGTTCCCAGTAGTCACAAAACTTCTCGACGAAAATTTTAAACACAGGTCCATGTTTTGGCATTTTAGAGGATTTTATATGCATTTTCTTGTCTAAACTAACTGTAATATGACAGATTAGGCTCCCAGTGGTTACAAAATTTCTCCACCAAAAATGTTCAACATATGTTTTCGTATAGCCCCCATATAACGTTGCTTCCCGATCATAAGTATTCTGAGAATTGCGGCCATATTTTTTGTACAAACTACCCGTACTTTGGCATTTGCGGTTCCCAGTGGTAATAAAACTTCTCCCTCAAAAATTGTGAACATAGGTTTATGTGTTGGTATAGCCCCCATGTAACGGTGCCTCGGGGTTTTAGGTACTTTTGAAGACTATTGCTATTTTTTTAACCGAACTGCATATTATTTACCGATTGAAATTCCCAGTGGTCACAAAATTTCTCCACTAAAAATAGTCCACATATGTCTATGTTGCTCCACCGAAAATATTACAGTACCTCCCGATTTTCGGTATTTTGAGGATTTTAAAAACAATTTTTAACCGATTTAGCTGAAATTTGACAGATGAATTTCGCAGTGGATACAAAATTTTCTCCACCAAAAATGTCATGATAGGTCCATGTTTCGGTATAGCCGCCATATAACGGTATCTCCCGATTTTATATATTTTGAGGATTTTTGCTGCATTTTTTGACCGAACCCAGTGGTCACAAAGCTTTTTTTCCTCTAATAATTGTCAGCATATGAGCATGTTATGGTATAGCCCCCATTTAACGATACCTCGGAATTTTAGGTATTTTGTCCATTTTTTACGAACTACCTGTAACGTAACATTCGAAATTCCCAGTGATCACATTTATTTACCAAAAGTAGGGCCACATAACGGTACATCGCAATTTTAGTTATTTTGAGAGTTCGGTTACCTTCTTTGGACGGTCTAAATAGTATTTCACATTTGAAGTTCCAAGTTGTCACAAAACTTCTCCACTAAAATTGTTACGGTGTGCCTTAATCAAATTTAGATGGAAGGTGCTTACACCTGGGAAGTTTTTGCAGATTCTGAAACTACAATGCTCATAGATGAGAAATATCAAGAAACAAAAAAAAATCGCCGGAGGGATTTTCAAATAAATCGCGGTTTAATTCACATTTTTAGGGGTTCTTTAGGTTTTCACAATTTTGCTTGGAATACGCGAGTCCTATGTAAATGGGCCTAAAGAAAATGTTGTAGCTGTGATCATTTTCCACAAGATTGACCTTTATGATGTCTTTGTAGGGTTTACCGTTTTTGAGATATAGAAGTTTAAATTAGAAAAATGCACTGACTGTATCGCCTCCTTATAAAACAATATCATGTTCAGTCCGCCTTAACAAACTTTTGATGAAAACCGCTTACACATGGGAAGATTTCGCGGATTCTGAAACAGCAATGTTCATAGATAAGAAAAATAAAAAAAAAACAGAAAAAATCGCCGGAGGGATTTTTAAATAAATCGCCATCAAACTTCACAATTTTAGGTTTTTTAGGTTTTCACGATTTTGTTTGGAAACCGCAAGTCGTATCAAAATGAGTCTTAAGAAAATATTGTAGCTGTAAAAATTCTGTACAAGAATGACCTTTAGGTTTTTTTCGTAGGTTTTACCATTTTTGAGATATAGAGGTTCAGTTCAAATGGTTAGGGTTTTATCTTAAGTCTTCAAGATTTTGCTCGAAAACCGCACGTCGTATCAAAATGGGACTAAAGAAAATGTTGAAGATGTGAAAATTCTATACAAGATTGGATGATTTTTTCCTGGGTTGTACCATTTTCAAGATATATAAGTTTAATTTGACATTACATTGTAATGACATTGTTTTATAAAGAAGCGATACAGTCAGTCAGCGCATTGTCTAAATTTGAATTTCTATATCACAAAAACGGTAAAACCTACGAAAATGTTATAAAGGTCAATCTTGTGGAGAATTTTCACAGCTACAACATATTTTAAGACCCATTTACATAAGACTCGCGGTTTCCCAGCAAAATCGTGAAAACCTAAAGAACCCCTAAAAATGTGAAATTAAATCGCGATTTATTTGAAAATCCCTCCGGCGATTTTATTTGTTATTGATATTTCTCATCTATGAGCATTGTAGATTCAGAATCTGCAACAACTTCCCAGGTGTAAGCACCCTCTATTTAAAATTAGTTAAGGCGCACCGTGATAGGTTCATGTTTTGATATAGAGCCTCGGGAGTTTAGGTATTTTTGAGACTTTTACCTATAAAATTTTACCCCATATAATATCTCCCGATTTTTTGGAATTTTACAAGTTTAAGCACAACAAAATGACTGAAATCTGTTATGGTGGAGCGTATAAAATGTTCGGCTCGACCGAACATAGCCCATTTCGTACCGAGACAATTGATTATTTATTTTTTAAGAAAAAAAAACTTTTTAGGGTAATTGGGACCCACTGATGTCAAAAATCCACTAAAAAAATTTTCGATTCTTCGTTTTCTCGCAAAATGATGTTTGAAATTTCGAGCAAAAATTTGATTTATTTGCTGTTATATTGATTTAATTTCTCATTTTTCATTTAAAAATTGGTTGAAGTGTGGTATTGAGTCTTCTTCGGGCCTACAAAACTTTTCCACGGAAATGTGTCAGTACTGTGCGCGTATTGGATTACCCCCCATAGAACGGTACCACCCGCTTTTCGAGGTTTTCAGCCATTAAGCCGCATTAACTTACAGAAATTGCACATCTTCGAACAGCAACTAAGTTTGGACAAAATATGACGAAGGCCAAATTTTGGACAAAATCGGTTCCTCAAAGTGATTTGAGAGCAGGCATTAAAGTGAACTTATCCGAAATTTAGTGTGGGAGGTACCCGAAGGAGTGGACATACATATATAGTCCGTATTCCAACCTGATATATATCTAGTAGATGCATTAGGATGTGTAAAGTATTGACCAAATCGGTCATTCCCATCAAGAGTTATCGTGCGCTCAAACACTTTCGAACTTTTGTGGGGGAGGTACCGGAAGGAGTGGACAGATATAACCCATCTTCGAACTTAAACTAAGTTTGGACAAAATATTACGAAAGCCAAATTTTGCAATCGGTTGATCCGTTCGAGAGTTATCATGCGCTCCAGCCAGCCAGACAGACGGATATGGCTAAATCAACTCCAAATTGTCTGAAACGTATTTCGTCCAAACATACTTGGGATCTAAAACCATTATTTCGATGAGGCATATTTTTCCCGTATGAAAGTGTATATTCCCTCGTTAGCATAAATGCTGATAGTATAAACATTTTCAAAAAACCGAACACCAAATGAAATCTGATTTCGCTTAATCAGTTTTCACTTGTTTTGATACAAATCGAATCGGGGAATGAACTAACGTGTACATAGAGTTATGTTAAAAAGAATGCCGCAACTCAATTAAACTCTTGAGTCTTTAGACGATATGTTGATATATCCACCTACAAATAATAGCACAATAAATATCCACCAAACCAGATTCTAGGTAATTATTTGCAACCACTAGATTTCTGTTTCAATATGAAACATAATTTTGTTAAGTGCAGCTGTATAGGATACACCCACTTGTACATTCGCCAACAGAAGAAAACGTACACAACAATATTTGTCACAATAACACTGGCAACTGTCATAACAATTCCTTTGTTTTATGACGACAAGATTTAACATTATTTCTTTTTATGTTTAACAATACGATGTTGGTTGTTGGTCTTGGCATGACGATGAGAGGACACTTGTTGATAATACTGGTCTGACAATGAAATGGTAGTTTTTATGTATAAACATAGATAGTAACGCTTAGTTCTAAATGTAAATTTTTGGTAGAATAGAAAATAAACGATTTGCTTGCCAAGAATGTTTTGTTTTTGTTTTCAATTTGCTCTTGAAAAAGTTTTATGGAAATTAAAATTTTTTGTATTTATTTTATTACAATAAATGATACAATTATGAAAAGTTTATTTGTATAAAACCGACTTTAGATATTATATAATATTGTGCAACAGTTTAAATTGTAATTGATTGCAAATAGTGCAATATCCTTTAAACTTATGAGCTGAACGATGAAGAGATTACCACCCCTTTCCATCGTTCGCCTTCTCTTCCTGCAAATTGCAAAAAGTCGAAAATAAATAAAATTCATTTATTGTTTATGTAAAACAATACTGTTAAGAACTTACAATCTACATACCGTCGGTGTCATGCTTAAGTGTTCCATACGCCATTTTTGACATTTTGAGATAAAGGTACCTTACAAGGGTTTGAACCATGCTCTTTCAGATGTTTTGGTCGGTTTTTCTCTATCTCTTATAGTTTCTGAGATATTCAGATGCCAGTATGTTCCATATCCGCTTTGTGACCCAAAAAATCTTGTCGTTTTGTTCCATATCCCTAAAGCCCGGCGTATGGAACAAAACTACTTTAAACTTTTTAGTTCCATATCCATGTTGTTTGGCGTATGGAACAAAAAGAGACAAAAACGAATTGTTCCGCACCAAAAATGATGGCGTTTGGAACAAAAAATTGCCCATTTTTGCCAAGTTACGAATAATGTGGCGTATGGAACAAATTGTTTTAAAGGACTTGGTTTAAAAACTGAAGAATAATAGTTTCTAAATCATGGCACAATTACCCAGGTAGTGGCATCGTAAAATTTCGAATATGTTATGTCAAAACTTTCTTTATGTTGTTGGGGAAATTACAACAAAAATATTTTTTTTATAAGGGGATTTGACTTTTCATATTCGATCAGCTGGTGTGATACCACTGCCTGGTAGCTCTGCCATGTTCTAAATCCAAATATTTTTGAATATTGTATGGTTATATGAAAACGAAAAAAATCCTAAGTTTAAAGACAAAATTTTGATTGTAAGTCCACAAAAATATACGCAAAAAAGTTCATTCGACTTGAAGCTAGTGTGGACACCGACTTAAAAAATGGTACTATGAGGAAAACGCGTTTATATGTTTTATGTTACCTTATAAATGCAAAATATCAATACGTTTTGTCCGATTTTACCCCAAAAAATAGTGATAAGTGGGGGCAATTCCTTAAATAAATTTAAGGAATCCTGTAATGACGGTCCTTATTGTATTTATATGAGAAAAATAAATGTTTCATTTAAAGTCCTGATTTTTCAACTCCACAGTAGGACTTCATATAAGGGAGGTGGAACACGATTGATAAAAAGTGTTTTGGTTGAAATGTGACAAAACGTGTTCCATGTGACACAAACTGTCAAAAACATGAAAAAAAGATTCCATGGAACAATTCAGCAACTTTTTGCAATTATAAAAATTGGCCATAACTTCTAGACTATTACAGATATCTGACTAAAATAAACTACTCATATATTCTATGAGTTTAGTTAAGTAGAACTGAGCTCTTAAAGTATTGGATTATTGCACAATTTTTATCCTTTATGGCCTTAAACATTAACTTGAGTTTTTCTCGAATCAGGCAAATGGCGTATGGAACACTTAAGCATGACACCGACGATACACTGTGTGTGAGCCACAGTCGTCACAATGCATTAAACGTTTCTAAAACACTTCCGCAAAGTGTGTTATACCGGATTTTGCATTTTTTTAATAAAATAGTACCCCATAAATAAAGTTCAATCGACATTTGTCCAATTTTGGGTTCGATGTTGTATTGGACAGGGCATTGATATGGTTGTGCCTATAAGAAGGTGTGAAAAATAATAGAGCGAACATAAATTAAGAAGATTTCTTAAGAATATTGTAGTTTGACCATTGGAATCATAGCAGAAAAGTTAGTTAGCCTTCCTAACATTATTTTTCAGGATATATTCCCCAGCGCTAATTACAATTTAGACTCCAGAAGAGGATGAGAATCAGTGCGGGTCCAGAAATAAAGATAATACCCTATAAGGACATAGACTATACCGTAAATATGGTAACAATATTTGTAGTTGTGAATGGAAGTGGCTAATCTACTAGCAAATATAAGGGAATTACTAAACCTGAACAAAAAATGTATTATTTTGAAGATTTCCGTGCAAAAAATGACGGGTCTCGTAAGGAATATCATAAGTTTGTGCTCCGTTGCTTCCAAAAATGAAGTAATACTTGTTTGATATTACCTTTAATAGAACCTACGTGATGTTTAAACAGAGTATAAAAGTATTTAATGGAAGAAAAATCACGAGATTTTGAAGAAAAGACAGAATATGTTTATTCATGTACACGGAGGAAACTCATTTGCGCCCAGAACTAAATTGCTCAGCACTTAAGACCTTTCAAAACATTGAGGATGACTGCAGTTGATAGAGTTGAATGAAAATCGTGTCAATTTGTTATAAAATATTCCTTTCTTCAAGTTAAACAACATTTTTACAATCTCTCAAGGAAATGTTCAGCCATAGGGCAAACCCAATGTTCCTCTTGGGACATGCTTAAATATATCCAGTTTTTATTTCAAAATCTCTTGATTTTTCATCCAATAAATACATTTAGACTATATTTAAAGAACACGTACGTTCTACTAGAGTTGATATCAACCAAATTTTACTTCATTTTTTGGAGCAAAGCTTATGATATTCCTTACGATACCCGCTATTTTTTGCAAGGAAATCTTCAAAATACCAAATTCTTTCAACGGGTTTTTAGTGCTTCCTTATTTTAGTTAGAAGTTTAGTCAATTCCATTCAAATTACAACTATTGTTATGATATTGCGGTATATTCGAGGTCCGTATTGGGTATTATCATTATTTTTGGGCCCGCATGCAGTTTCGGTCCCTTCCTGGGTCTAAATTGTAATAAGCGGCGCGGAATTTATTCTGGAAAATAATGCTAGGAAGGATACCTAACTTTTCTTCTATGTCTTTAATGGTCAAATTACAATTTTCTGTAAAAATATTCTTGTTAACTTATGTTGGCTCTATTATTTTTCACACCTCCTTATAAGCCCAATCATATCACTGCCCTGCCCAATACAACATCGAACCCCAAATTTAACAAATATTGATTAAATTTAATTTATGGGGTACTATTTTATTATAAAAATGTTGTTTGTGTTTTAGCAACGTTTAATACATTGTGACTACTGTGGCTCTATTATTTCGCACACCAGTGTATATAAAAGAAAGTCATGTTATTTACCACCTGTATAACTCAAGAACGACTGAGCTGATTTTAATAATTCGCACCAATTGGGAATCGCGTCGTGGCAGAAAAGGATAAAACCTAAAAAATCGCGAAAAATCATCAAAAATATGCTAAACATATTTAGAAGAAAGTTAGTTTTTCCACAAATGTTTGAATCATTTCAAAAATTATTTTATTTACTACAATAAATTTGTTGTACATTGAAATTATTTGAAAGAAACACTGTGTGTAATTTTGGGTCATCGTTTATTAACCACATTCTGACACCATAGCGTGATAGAAGACCAAAAATAAGAAGACACGTGTTCCAGCGTTTTTCCCTATCACTTAAACTCTCGCGGTTATGGGCACACAGAGACCTGAGGCTTTGATGCCAAAAGGATCTTTTGTCAGGCACATATCATCTAAACCGCTTGGAATTTGGGATTACTCGAGGAGCCAATGTTGTAGCTCTCGTCCTAAAGAACAATAATTGTGAACACATAAAATCCATTCGTCTTCGTATTCGTGTTCAAAATCCTTAAGGTCCAATTCATCCATCATGGCTTTTTCTCGGATTTTAGTCTGTAGATATCAAACCGATCAAAATTAACGCAAACAAGAAAATGTTCGTTAGATCTTAAAAAACAACTCAAAATTCAAGAAAGCAATCAACTACAAACTTTGTTGATATCAGCAAACAACTTTCAGGAACATACGAAATGTCTATGAACGGTTCTAAAATGCGAAACTGGTTATTTTCTTTCGAAAATATTAGATTTTTATACTTTATACTTTACTTTTTATACTCAGCCAGTTTAATTTGAAACACTTTATTCCAAAAAATACTTCATACGCAAAAAGATGTGGATTAGGATTAATGTTCAAAAGGATTGCGGAGGAGGTACTTAAAGGAATGGACCGACATAGTCCATTATGGAAGTGGATTTTATTTTGGGAGTCATATATTTTCGATAGATATCGCGCTCACTAGACATTTCAGTTGGTCATCGTATAGCTTTTGCACCAGTATTCCAGGAGGCATAGACTTGTCCACGGAAAACATAATAACCCTAAGGAGAAAAAAATTTAGACATAATATTGGGATATCCAAATTGGTTGCTCCGTCCAAGAGATATCGTGCATACCATTTTAGTGACATTCTTTAAATATTAGGGGGAAGTACCGGAAGTTGTGACCGGTATTACTCATCTTCCAACTGAAACTAAGTACAAAATATGACGAAGGCCAAATTTTGGACCAAATCGGTCTATCAGTTTGAGAGTTATTGTGTTCTCCAACTATTACATATGGTGCCATAACGTTTTTTTACAACTTTCGGGCTGTTTTCCCAAGAAGTATCGACTTGCCACTGAAAAAACTTTTACCGTTGTAATTGAGACAGCGATTGCAAGTTGCTTCAACAGAAATCAAAGCTAGTCAAGAGCAGGTCTTAAAGTGAACTTATCCGAAATTTTGTGTGGGAGGTACCCGAAGAAATGGGCAAATATAGTTCCATATTTATATTAGGATGCGTAAAGTATGGACTAAATCGTCCCGTCCTTCAAGATTTATCGTGCGCACAATTTTTCCGAACATTTTTGAACTTTTGTGGGGGAGGTACCTGAAGGAGTGAACCGATATGGCTTATCTTCGAACTTAAACTAAGTTTGGACAAAATATTATGAAGGCCAAATTTTGGATCGAACCGGCAGATCCGTTCGAGAGTTATCTTGCGCTCCAACTACTACACACGTTGTCATTGGGGTTTTTGAACCTTCAGGCTATTTTCTCATGAAGTAGGTTTTTGCCCTTGATGAAACTTGTACCGCCGTATGGGGGGCCGTGAATACAAGAAGCTACAACAAAAATCAAAACGATTCGACAGCAGGTACTAAACTGAACTTTTCCGAAATTTTGTGTGTGAGGTACCCGAAGGGTTGGACCGCTTGAGTCCATATTTGAACCTCATCTAATTTTGATAGAAATTTCACGATATGCAAACTTACTCCCTTCAAGAGTTATCGTGAGCACAAATTTTCCGAACACTTTCTAACTTTTGTGGGGGAGGTACCGGAAGGAGTGGACCGATATAACCCATCTTCGAACTTAAACTAAGTTTGGTCAAAATATCGTGCGCACCAGTCAGCTAGACAGACAGTCGGACGGACATTGCTAAATCGACACCAAATTTTCTGAAACACATTTCGTCCACACATACTTGGGGTCTAAAACCATTATTTCGATGAGGCACATTTTACCCGTATGAAAGTGTATATACTAGGGTTATGACTTTTTTACAACCCCAAATCCCTGTATCATAGCGTGATGAGTTTTGCCATAAGATTACATAAAATCTTAATTATAAGGTGATTCGGTGAAAAAACCTCACGCACAAAATGATTTTAAAATTTGAATTTATCAAAATTATGGACAATTTTTTGAAGTCACTGAAAACAGATATATAATTGAAAATAAACTTTAGAGCCACATGAGATAATTAAATTGACATAAAATTTATTTCTTACTATTTTTCTTCAATATGAGAATCGTAAAAATGTCGTAAACTTTTTTATTCAAAAATATAATTTTTTAACAAAAAAAATTTAAATTTTTTTCAAAGTGATTTTTTTCGCGACTTTTTTAATATTTGAATGAAATAAACGTTATTATAGTTATTAGTAGGCTTATATTTATTCATTCGTGCAACAAAAAATAATTTTTTGAAAAAAAAAATTTTTTTCATCTATATATATAAAATTGAAATTTGTTTGTTTGTTTGTGCCTTATAGACTCGAAAACCGTTGAACAGATCTTACTGAAATGTTAAGGGTACATTGCTACATGGCCTGGAATGAAAATAGGCTATATCATTTTTTGAAATTTCGCGTTGATCTGGAGATATAGCATCAAAACCGGAGGTACCTCCAAAAAATTTAGATTTTGTATGCAAATATCTTTAGAACTATTACAGATACAATCTCCAAATTTTGTATGTGTGACGGAATTTGGTGTAGAAATAAATTTACTAAATTTTATTCAAATCGGTTCAGATTTGGATATAGCTCCCACATACATATATTTTCGGCCGATTTCCTGAACAGATCTTACTGAAATGTTAAGGGTACATTGCTACATGGCCTGGAATGAAAATAGGCTATATCATTTTTTGAAATTTCGCGTTGATCTGGAGATATAGCATCAAAACCGGAGGTACCTCCAAAAAATTTAGATTTTGTATGCAAATATCTTTAGAACTATTACAGATACAATCTCCAAATTTTGTATGTGTGACGGAATTTGGTGTAGAAATAAATTTACTAAATTTTATTCAAATCGGTTCAGATTTGGATATAGCTCCCACATACATATATTTTCGGCCGATTTCCTGAACAGATCTTACTGAAATGTTAAGGGTACATTGCTACATGGCCTGGAATGAAAATAGGCTATATCATTTTTTGAAATTTCGCGTTGATCTGGAGATATAGCATCAAAACCGGAGGTACCTCCAAAAAATTTAGATTTTGTATGCAAATATCTTTAGAACTATTACAGATACAATCTCCAAATTTTGTATGTGTGAAGGAATTTGGTGTAGAAATAAATTTACTAAATTTTATTAAAATCGGTTCAGATTTGGATATAGCTCCCACATACATATATTTTCGGCCGATTTCCTTATTTTATGTACCAAAGATGCTATTTATGTCCAATTTCAATGAAATTTGGAATGTGTGGCGGAATTTGTTTTAGAAATCAATGTGCCAAATTATATCGAGTTTGGTTCAGATTTGGATATAGCTCCCATCTACATATATTTTCGGCCGATTTCTTTTTATGCACCAAACACGCTATATATGTTCAATTTCGCTGAAATTTAGAATGTGTGATGGATATTGGCCTAGAAATATACGTGCAAATTTATTTTGAAATCGGTTCAGATTTGGATATAGCTCCTATATATATTTTTTGCCGATTTCATGTATTTGATGCACCAAACACACTATATATGTCCAAATTCACTGAAATTTGGAATGTGTTACAGAACTTGGTCTGGAAATAAATGTGCCAAAATATATTGAAATCGGTTCAGATTTGGATATAGCTCCCATATATATTTTCGGCAGATTTTCTGCATTTGATGCACCAAACACGCTATATATGTCCAATTTCGCTGAAATTTGGAATGTGTAACGGCATTTGGTCTAGACATAAATGTGCCGAATTATATCGAAATCGGTTCAGATTTGGATATAGCTTCAATATATATTTTCGGCCGATTTTCCACATTTGATGCACCAAACATGCTATATATGCCCAATTTCGCTGAAATTTGGAGGGTCTGACGGAATTTGTTCTAGAAATAAATGTGCTAAATTATATCGAGATCGGTTCAGATTTGAATATAGCTCCCATATATTTTCGGCCGATTTCCTGTATATTATGCGCCAAGCACGCTATGTATATCTAATTGCGCTGAAATTTGAAATGTGTGATGGATATTGGCCTAGAAATATATGTGCCAATTTATATCGAAATCGGTTCAGATTTGGATATAGCTCCTATATATATTTTCTGCCGATTTCATGTATTTGAGGCACCAAACACGGTACTTATGTCCAATTTCAATAAAATTTGGAACGTTTGACTGAACTTGGTCTAGAAATACATGTGCCAAATTTTATCGAAATCGGTTCAGATTTGGATGTAGGTAGCTCCCATATATATTTTCGGCCGATTTTCCTCATTTGATGCACCAAACACGCTATATGTCCAATTTCGCTGAAATTTGGAGGGTCTGACGGAATTTGTTCTAGAAATAAATGTGCTAAATTATATCGAGATCGGTTTGAATATAGATAGCTCCCATATATATTCAGCCGATTTCCTGTTTTTTATGCACCAAGCACGCTATATATGTCCAATTTATATCGAAATCGGTTCAGATTTGGATATAGCGCTTATATATATTTTCGGCCGATTTCATGTATTTGATGCTCCAAACACGCTATATATGTCGGATTTCAATGAAATTTTTAACGTGTGACGGATGTTAGCCTAGAAATATATGTGCCGAAGGATATCGAAATCGGTTTAGATTAAGGTATAGCTCCCATATATATTTTCGTCCGATTTGATGAACTTAATGCACCAAAAACGCTGTATATGTACGATTTCAATGACATTTGGAATTTATGACGAATATTGGCCTAGAAATAGATGTTCAAAATTATATCGAAATCGGTTCAGATTTGGATATAGCGCCCATATATATTTTCGGCCGATTTCATTTATTTGATGCACCAATCACGCTGTATATGTCCGATTTCAATGACATTCGTAATGTGCGACGGAATTTGGCCTAGAAATAATTGTGCCAAAATATTTCGAAATCGGTTCAGATTTAGATATAGCTCCCATGTATATTTTCGGCCCATTTCATGTATTTGATTTGATATATACGTCCCATTTGAATGAAATTTTTATCATTATTGACATATCTCTATCAATATTGGAGTAAAAATTATTAATAACAGAAGCAGTTATCCTAAGAATAATTTAAGATGTCCCAATAGGCTGAATAAATTACAAGTATCCTCAAACTTAAGGTACTCAATTTTAGTGTTGTTCCTAATTTAATTATCTTCTTTAAAGGAGAGAGTGGACTCAGGAGTGTTAGAGTATATAAAATTTGTAAATGTGACCTACGTAGGACTCATTCATGTATTTTTCACTTAGTCGGGGTAGCGAAGCGCACCGGGTTAAGCTAGTTTCATATATTTTTTCAAAAAATTATTTTTTTAAAATCGATTTGTGCGTGAACTTTTTTTATATTTCAATGGAATAAACGATAGCATAGTGATTAATAGGCAAAAGTTCATTCATCCCTGCTACAGGAAATCATTTTTGAGGAAAAATGTCAAAAAGTCATAACCCTAGTATATACCCTCGTTAACATAAATGCTGAGGGTATAATTAAGGATACAGTTAACTACAGAAATGTACCTAAGACTTCAAAATTTGCAAACAATAATATTTGCAAACAAAACTTAAGAAAATTTTAAAGGACCTGAAAAGGAAAGAATAATTTAAAATAATCGAATTTTGAGCTTGACGAAGCGTTCCTAGAATCTTTATATGTTCTAGAAAGTTGAAATCTTAGGTACATTTTTGTAGTTGACTGTATCCTTAATTATTGGGAGTGGACCAAAATAGGAGAGAAAAAAGGATAAAAATCTAAGATTTTCAAATCTTTTTTTTGCAATTTTCGTATTTTAGAACCGTTCATAGACATTTCGCATGTTCCAGAAAGTTGTTTATTGATGCTTTTGCTACATTATTGTTAACTGTTTTTTTTGAATTTTGAACGGTTTAGTATCTATGGAGCGGAAACCGAGAAAAGAGGACAAAAATCGCATTTGTTTAGCCATTTGGCCATTAAGAATCGTTTCTACAGAGATCGAATGTTCTAGAAAGTTGTTTATTGAGATCTAAGGAACATTTTACTTGTTGGTTGTTTGCTTCAATTTTGATCGGTTTGATATCTGCAGACTAAAAGCCGAGAAAAACATATAATGGAAATTTGATATTGACGATTCTGAATGAATGGATGTTATGTGTTCACAACTATTATTCTTTAGGACGAGAGCTACAACTTTGCCTCCACGAGTAATCCCAAATTATATGCGGTTTAAAAGATATGTGACTGACAAAATGATCCCTTTTCACATCAAAGCCTTAGGTATTTTGGGTCCCATAACCGCGAAAGTTGAAGTGATAACGAAAAACGCCGTGACACGTCTCTTCTTATTTTTGGTCTTCTATCACACTGAGGTGTCAACATATGGTTAATAATTTTCGTGTCGCATAGTGAAATGAAAAAAAAAATCAAATTGTAAACGATTATTAGCGGCGTCGAGTGAAATCATTTTTGGAGGACTATTTGGGGAAATAGAATCATTTAGTGATTGATGCCATATTTTGTAACCGTGAATAACGACAAAAATGCGTTTTATGTGATTGTGATGCCTCGAGAAGATTCGGATCCAAGAATATGTAACCACCAATACGCACAGCGCTGTGTGCAATAGCCAGACTTTAAGCATTAAAACATGCAAAAATTGAAGAAGCCAATTTTTTTTAGTGGAAAAACCTATAAAGATAATGAATATCGGGCCGATCTATCGGTCCTTTATCGAAAGGTGCAAGAAAGACTTGTACCTCCACCGAAGACCAAGTATCAATTTTTATCCGTTTTTATTGTATAACGTGGCTTACGCTTAAAAAAGTAGAAACGTCGTTAATTTCGACTGGACCGAATTTTTATACCCTCCACCATAAATTATATTGAAATCAGATTTCAGCCAGTACGGTTGGATAAAATTACCAATGCTTTAAAAATGCCGAAAAGCGGGTGTTTCCGTTCAATTTTAGTTATATTTTAGTTATATGCCGAAACGTGGATTGGTACAAACAATTCTTTGTAGGAATATTGTATATCCTAGCAGTAATAGAAACTTTTGTTCCAAATTGTAAAGGTCTATCTTAAATATTGCCTTTGCATCTTGATTCCAACAGACAATTTTATCCTGTAATGCGATTCTCTAACATATTTTGTGAGTTAGCGAAAAAATCTGTTAAATTAAAACCCAAAATTATGAATGAAAATTCAAATATAAGTTCACAACATATTACAGCCGATAGCTTTTTTCCATCGTAGACTGTAGTATGTCTTTCACATCGATAGATTTAAGTGAATTGTGGCTTACAACGCTTAGGTCATATAGCTCGATTAATTAAATTTTTTAAAAACCTCACAAATAATGGCCTTCGCCCTAAAAAGGCAAAACTTAAAAATAAAAAATTCAACTGAGCCCGGCAGTGATTCGAACCTGGGTGGACGCGAACTTACAGACAATGTTGCTGACGTCTCAGCGTTCTGAACCACAATTCATGACATGTAATGTATAATGTAATGTAATGTATACAAAAATAACTACTTATATTACTCATTACTTAGTAAGTGGCACAGAGCTTGTGTCTCCGACTACAAATCCGATGGTTGTATGTTCAACGCTCACCGCCGCCCGGTTAATTTTTTTTTTTTAACAAAGAACAGTTGCTTGTGCACATGTAAACACATGTACGCGCTTAAACAACCATTAATTGCCGTGGGTGTAGTGTGTTAGGCTAAAAAGCAGAAGTTCGTGTGTTCAAATCGGGGAGAGGGCGAAATAAAAAAAATAAAATATAAAGTTGAAATTGAAAACAAATTCCACCTCAACGGTTCTAAAAATAGAAAATATAATTTTTTAACTTATAGCTTATTTTTCAATAGTCCATTTGCGGACTAAGCACGAATTTTGACCTTACTGAAAATTTTTTGGAAGAGAATTGTATACCCATATTGGTTCTACATTAAAACGTAGACCGTTATAATGGATTCATACCAAATATCCTAGGAGTTCATTAATAGGTTTTACATTATAAAGGGTACGAACTCTATTTTCATTCAAAATAAGCACGCGGTGTGATATAAAAGAACAATATTTTCTTCAGACACAAGAAATGTATAAACTTCGCTCCCAAAAAGTGTTAATAATTTCATTTCAACGACAAAGTAACCCATCAGCGTACTTCCGAACATAACTGCTACTCACAGTACCTACGATTGCTTGAGTTTAATATGAAAGATATTACAAATATGAGGATGAGAAGATAATACCATAAATTTATACTGCACGGTTTACTGGAAATATCTCTTATTGTTCATTCTACATCGTCTTAAATATTTAAAATCACAGCATCAATTGCCAAGTGCTATTGACCTCTGCAACGTGATCTCGTGAATTATTTCGTATGCGGAAAATGAATAATAAAATACGAATAAACAATAATTATTATGAAAATGTTGAACATTAGCAATACCTATTATAATATCTATTTAATTGTCTTTTAATTACTGCTCGTATTCCCTTAGTTCAAATTAGCAAAAAATCGCCCATATCTCACCTCTTTACTTTAACAGTGACTCACATTTTAAATTTCGGAATTCTAGCCTTATTCTTATAGTACTTTTCTTACCATTCAGTACACGCAGAAAATATATGTTTGGATCCAAACAAATAAAAGTTGGGACTGATTTCAACAAATATATGTTTGGATCCAAACATAATTTGTTTGTGTCCAAACAAATATATGTTTGCATATGTTTGTAACATATCTCACCTTTATATATTTTATGTTAGAAAATATTTGTTATTAGTGGAGAGAGGATTTTTGTCAAAGAGAGTAACAACAGGGCTCTCGCGGCTGCGGAATGCAGTTTTATAATAAAGAGCTGTGTGTACGGTGTAATCGGTGTGACCATTTAAGCACTTTTGCAGCTAAATTTAGCAATATTTTTTTTTGCATTTAGCCGCAAATTTTTCATTTAGCATTTTTCTTAGCATTTGCCAATTATTAATTTAGCATTTTTAGCATTATTCGAAATCTCATATATTTGAGTATTAAAAAAAAATTGACAAAGTTTTGTTGACCGTTGTTTAAAATATAAAATATAGCTCAAAAGTCGATTTAGTCATGCTGTTGCCATTCCGCTATCTTTCGAGTAAATTGAGATTTAGCGCTGAAATGTGCATATTTGTATTTCGTCCGAACTTAGACCAAGTTTGGTAATGCAATATATCGGTACACGTTTTCCTATTTCCCCCATATAACAGTACCTTCCGAGTTTTGGTATTTTTAAGTTTTTAGATATAGTTTCGTACTAAATTAGATGTATTTATACCCTACACCATCCTGTGGTAAGGGGTATTATGTCTTTGTGTATTTGTAACATGTATAAGAAAAATTGATAGACCCATAGTTCTTTTTTGTGATATATGTATGTATGTACATAGAATCACTTTCGCAACGTACAGGTCGCCTTTTTTGTCCGATTTTGCTGAAAATTGGGAAATAGAAATGTTTTAGCCATAGATTTTGGTGAAAATCGGTTCAGATTTGGATATAGCACCCATATATATGTATATCCGATTTAAATGAAAATTTTCGATCGATTTCACATACTTGCTGCACCAAACATGATATATTTGTGCGTTTTCAATGAAATTTGGAGTGAATGACTGACATGGTCTAGAAATAAGATTGCCAAAAAACATTGAATTAGGTTGAGATCTGGACATAGCTTCTTTTTTTATTTGATGCACCAAACACGCAATGGAATTTAGAATGTGTGATGAAATGTTGTCTACTAATAAACCAGATATATCTAACCAATTTTGATGAAATTCGAAATGTGTTACGGAAATCTGATTAGAAGTAAGTTTGGAAAGTTTTATTAAAATCGGTCTATATAGCTCCCATACATCCAAATATATTTTACATATTTAAAAATGTGTAGGGTATCATATAGTCGACCCCGCGCGACATTAATCCCTTCCTTACTGGTTTTACGTTTAGGGTTTCCAGTGGACAAAAAACTTCTTCACCAAAAATTATGGTTTCGTATAGCCACATAAACCGGTACCACCACGATTTCAGGTATTTTCGAGTTTTTAGCTGACCGAATTAGCTAAAATTAGGTATTTGGCGACAATTGGTATTTCGTAACAGAAATAAAACTAATTATTCCATATTAGTTCAGCATATTTCACTTTGATGAGTATGGAAATTTCGGCCTGGCCAACCTTAATTTTTTGATATTGTTATACCCTCAGCATTTATTCTAACGAGGGTATATACACTTTCATACGGGCAAAATGTGCCCCATCGAAATAATGGTTTTAAACCCCAAGTATGTTTGGATGAAATGTGTTTCAGACAATTTGGAGTCGATTTAGCAATGTCCGTCCGTCTGTCTGGCTGGTGCGCGATAACTCTCGAACGGATGAAACGATTTGGTCCAAAAATTAAGTTCGAAGATGGGTTATATCGGTCCACTCCTTCCGATACCTCCCCCCCCAAAAGTTCGAAAATGCTCGGAAAAATTGTGCGCACGATAACTCTTGAAGGGAGTAACCGATTTGGTCCAAAGTTTGCACATCGTGAAATTTCTAAGTAGATGAGGTTCCAATATGGAATCAATCGGTCCACGCCTTCGGGTACCTCCCACACAAAATTTCGGAAAAGTTCTGTTTAGGACCTGCTCTCAAATCGTTTTGTTGTAATTGATTTGTTGTTGATTTTTGTTGTTTTGTTGTTTAGCATCTTGTATTCAGGGGCAAAGCCCTACTTCCTGAGAAAATGGCCTGAAAGGTTCAAAAAACCCCTATGACACCCTGTGTAGTGGTTGGAGCGCATGATAACTCTCGAACGGATCTGCCGATTCGATCCAAAATTTGGCCTTCGTAATACTTTGTCCAAACTTAGTTTAAACAAAAGTTAAAAATGATAACTCTTGAAGGGACGGAACGATTTGGTACATACTTTACGCATCCTAATATATCTAAAATATATAGATCAGGTTTGAATATGGACTATATTTGCCCATTCCTTAGGGTACCTCCCACACAAAATTGTGGATAAATTCACTTTAAAACCTACTCTCGAATCACTTTGATTTTTGTTGAAGCAACTTGCAATCGCAGTCTCAAATACAACGGTAAAAGTTTTTTCAGTGGCAAGTCCATACTTCTTGGGAAAACAGCCCGAAAGTTGTAAAAATCCCCTATGACACCATATGTAGTGGCTGGAGAGCACGATAACTCTCTAACTGATAGACCGATTTGGTTCAAAATTTGGCATTCGTCATATTTTGTCCAAACTTAGTTTAAATTCTAAAATGGTCCATATCGGTCCTCTCCTTAGGATCCTCCCCCACAAAAGTTCAACCTTTGTGTCCAAGGGCAGTTTAGGGTCTGTTCGGAGATCCTTTGGAAATTTATACCAATGATGTACAGCAATATTATGTTTTCCGAGGACAAGTCCATGATTTCTGGTATACTGGTGCAACAGGTGTACGATAACCCACTGAAATAACTAGAGGGCGCGATATCTATCGAAAAGATATGACTCTCAAAATAAGATCCAATTCCGTAATGCACTATGTCGGTCCATTCCCTCCTCCGCAAAACTTTTGAACTTTAATCCTAATCCACATTTTTGTCGGCAAGTTCAAATGTCCAAAAAGTGCCACAAAATTCTGAAAAGACCCTAAATACATTCGATCTGTCCGTAGATGAAAGTTCCAATTCACATAGACTGAGGGTATATTTCTGTCGGCAAAGTCGACTGTCGACTGATACTTTTTTTTTGTTTTATTGTAATGAACTACATTTCTTAAGGGGCGTTTGTATTATATCCTTTTTTTCTTTATAAGGACTTATTTGACGTATACTCAGTGGAATTGATGTTTGAAACTCAGTGGGTTTAAAACTATTAATTGCAATTTACCTTTAACGTGAATTATAAAACATTTGTCATTTAAATTGTCAATTCCGTAGAACACCAGTCAAATAAATGTCGAATTTGTCCTAAAAACGTGTTTTAAATGCAAGTGTAGGGTGAACCTGAATCAACATTAAATACAAAATTTTAAAAAATAAACGGGGTTTAGCGATCACTTTTTTAAAAAAAGTGTTTAAATTTAGCATTATTTTTTGGCATTTTAATTTCTTTTTTAGCATTATTTTAATGCTGATTTAGCTGTAACATCTTTTTAGATCTGGTCACACTGGGTGTAATAGCCCAACAAACCAAATGTCGGATGTCCGACATATCGAAACAATTTCGGAAGCAAAATCGTTCAGATTTCGTATCGATTTCTATACGATTTTTCTTAGGGGAATTTGTTCAGATTTCGTCCCGATTTCGGAGAAAATGTCGGAAGTAAATTTCCCTTCGAATTTGCTAATGTTTTTCTTCCGATTTCGTTACGAATTCGGATCGATATGTCGGAAACAATTTTCCCTTCGCACAACAACCACCTTTTGTATATATCTAACAAGCAACATTTTAGTTTGTTGTCGAAAAACAAAATGGTTGGTTATAATATTCGCATATACATTTTTTAAATATTTTAAATATAAATGCAACATATAATAATTCAAGCTAGTGCTGATAGACTCAACATATTCGTACACAAAGTTTACATTGTTCTACTATAACTTCAAAATGATAACAACTGTGAAAATCATTAGATATCTTTGAAATTATAATCTTCCAATAAAAAACATAACAAAGAAAATTTATCAATAAAAAAGAGAGGCAACAGAGAAAAATTTTTTCCTTCGATAATCATACGAAATTATTCCAAAATTGTTCAGAAACCTTTACGAAAGTTCGGAAGGTACCTCAGATTTTCATACGACATTATTCCGAAATCGTTCAGAAATCTGTACGAAAATTCGGAGGAAGAAATTCGAATTCCGAATTTCCCAAGGATTTTCTTCCGATTTCGTTGCGAATTCTGACCGAAATCGATCCGATTTCGCTCCGACATTTCGTTCCGAAATTATGTCAACCACTTCATACAACTTTCGTTAAGATATCGTTATGATTTCGGATCAGATATCGGACGTAACGTCCGAAATTTGTTCCGATTTCGTTACGATATCGGTACGATTGGTTTGCTGGGAGGAGACGCAGAAGCTTTGGTGGTGTGTATGCGGTAAAACACGCGTGTTTCGTGCTTATTGTTGTTAACCAACGTAACAAGCGAAGAGGAAAAGAAAAAAACAATTTTAATTATGTTGTTCTTTTTTTCAGTTTTCTAAATACAATCGTTGAGTAAAGACGGTAAAGTGAGTGAATAAATCCGTGTTTTGTCTTTTCTTAAAGAAATTGTGCTTTTTAGTAAATTAAACGCCCAATACATTTTATAATTGAATCAACAAGTCGAATGGAAACTTTTTGTTGGACAAGGAAGTAATCGCATTTAATATTGGTAATTACATCAACACATTTTTCATATACATACATACATATGTATATTTGAAATATGGATGTACCTATTTATTACATTATATAATCATTTGATTTCAGATGCCGATTTCCCGCTGATGATTTCAACTTTGACGAAAATGTGTTTTATTTCACAACTAAGGAGAAGCGCTCAACTATGTTTCTATATAATTTTTTTAAGTGCGACTTTTTGTAAATTGTTTCATTAGGATTTTCTTGTATTAAAGTCTGTTACATATGTATTTCTTTGGAATTTTTTATGTACCTATGTGTCTGTTGTTGTTTTTTTCTATGCCTTTCAATAAACTACCACAATTTATAAATGTGTGTATATGTTTGAGATAGCCAGTGAGCGCTTACTGAGAGCAAGTGAACATACATTTCAATGTGTATTTGTTTTTTTTTTTGGGCTTTTGGTTTGTATTTGTTTGCACCCTAACATATAATTTGTTTGCACCCGAACATATAAATTTGTTTGCACCCAATCATATTTTGTTTGCAGGACCCAAACATATGTTATGTTTGGGACTGATTGCAAACAAATATATGTTTGCTGCAAAATATCTATGGGACATATGTTAGAGAGGCGTTTTTTTACTCCGTGTTTATAAATGCCCAATAAATACATTTTATAATTGGAAATTTGATAATTGAATCAAATAGGTGAATGGAAATATTTTATTGGACAAAGAAGAAATCGCATTTGATATTGATAATACATTTTTCATAAACATGCATATATATTTAAAGGATAACAACGACATCAAAAATGTCCTTGAAACATTAAATATTAAAAAAATCCTGCATTTTTTTTAATGTATGTTAATATCCTATAAGTAGAGCAACACTTCCCGAAATTTCAATATCCTTGCTTTGTAAGTTATCTATATATGTATATATAAAATTGAAATTTGTTTGTACGTTTGTTTGTTTGTGCCTTATAGACTCAAAATCGATGAACCGATCTTCTTGAAATGATTAGGGTACATTGCTACATGGCCTGGAATGAAAATAGGCTATATCATTTTTTAAAATTTCGCGTTGATCTGGAGATATAGCATCAAAACCAGAGGTACCTCCAAAAAATTTAGATTTTTTATGCAAATATCTTTAGAACTATTACAGATACAATCTCCAAATTTTGTATATGTGACGGAATTTGATGTAGAAATAAATGCACTAAGTTATATTTAAATCGGTTGAGATTTGGATATAGCTCACACATACATATTTTTTCGGCCGATTTCCTTATTTTATGTACCAAACATGCTATTTATGACCAATTTCAATAAAATTTGGAATGTGTGACGGAACTTGATCTGGAAATAAACGTGCCAAATTATATCAAAATCGGTTCAGATTTGGATATAGCTCCCATATATATTCGGATGACTTTCTGTATTTTATGCACAAAACACTCAGTGTATGTTCAATTTCAATGAAATTTGGAATGTGAGACGGCATTTGGTCTAAAAATAAATTTGACAAATTATATCGAGATCGGTTCATATAGGAACATAGCTCCCATATATATTTTCGGTCGATTTCATGTTTTTGTTACGTATGTTCAATTTCATTGAAATTTTGAAGACTTAGCAGTCAGTAGAAGTCATCATTATTTACACAAGTAGTTATGTTGGGAAGGAATTAACCAAGGCTACAGCTATTAAGTATCATATCTTTGAGAGATTTCATATCTTTGAGAGACTTCTGGAAAAAATAATTCCCATGTATAAAATAAATTACAACTATCATCAAACCTGGTTGTATTCTTAATTGAATTCACTTAGGTAGATCTAAATCCAATCTGTAGAAAGAGAAATTAATAGGGTAAGAGAATATAACCTACGTAGGAATTCTTATAGTCGAAAAGGCTTTAGGAGGAGTGTTACTTTTATATAATTATAGCGCACCGGGTTCAGCTAGTCTATATATAAAATTGAAATTTGTTTGTACGTTTGTTTGTTTGTGCCTTATAGACTCAAAAACCGCCGAACCGATCTTCTTGAAATTATTAGGGTATATTGCTACATGGCCTGGAATGAAAATAGGCTATATAATTTTTGAAATTTCGCGTTGATCTGGAGATATAGCATCAAAAACTGAGGTACCTCCAAAAAATTTAGATTTTGTATGCAAATATCTTTAGAACAATTACAGATACAATCTCCAAATTTTGTATGTGTGACGGAATTTGATGTAGAAATAGATTAACCAAATTATATTCAAATCGGATTAGATTTGGATACAGCTCCCACATACAAATATTTTCGGCCGATTTCCTTATTTTATGTACCAAACATGCTATTTATGTCCAATTTCAATTAAATTTGGAATGCGCGACGGAACTTGGTCTGGAAATAAACGTGCCAAATTATATCAAAATCGGTTCAGATTTGTATATAGCTCCCATACACATATATTTTCGGCCGACTTCCTTATTTTATGCACCAAACACGCTTTATATGCCCAATTTCGCTGAAATTTTGAATGTCTGACCGAATTTGTTCTAGAAATAAATGTGCCAAATTATATCGAAATCGGTTCAGATTTGGATATAGCTCCCATATACATATATTTTCGGCCGATTTCCTTATTTTATGTACCAAACACGCTATATATGTCCAATTTCGGTGAAATTAAAAATGTGTGATGGATATTGGCCTAGAAACATATGTGCCAATTTATATCGAAATTGGTTCAGATTTGGATATAGCTCCCATATACATATATTTTCTGCCGGTTTCATGTATTTGAGGCAGCAAACACGCTATTTATATCCAATTTCATTAAAATTTGGAACGTGTGACTGAACTTGGTGTAGAAATACATGTGCCAAATTATATCGAAATCGGTGCAGATTTGGATGTACCCGGGAAACCAAATGTCTGATGTCCGACACGTCTGAACAAATTCGGAAGCAAAGTCGTTCAGATTTCGTTCCGATTTCTAAACGATTTTTCGCAGAGGAAATAGTTCAGATTTTGTACCGATTTCGTTTCGATTTCGGAACGAATGTCGGAAAGAAATTTCCTTTCCGAATTTCCCAAGGATTTTCTTCAGATTTCGTTACGAAATCGGACCGAAATCGAACCGATGTCGCTCCGACATTTCGTTCCGAAATTATGTCAACCACTTCATACAACTTTCGTTAAGATATCGTTACGATTTAGGATGAGATATCGGACGTATCGTCCGAATTTTGTTCCGATTTCGTTACGATGTCGGTACGATTGGTTTGATGGGTAGCTACCATATATATTTTCGGCCGATTTTCTGTATTTGATGCATCAAACACGCTATATGTGCCCAATGTCGCTGATATTTGGAATGTCTGACGGAATGTGTTCCAAAAATAAATGTACCAAATTATATCGAGACCGGTTCAGATTTGCACACACTATATGTGTCCAATTTCACTGAAATTTGGAAAGCGTGACAGAATTCGTTCTAGAAATAAATGGGACAAATTATATCGAAATCAGTTCAGATTTGAATATAGCTCCCATATATGTACATTTTCGGCTGATTTTCTGTATTTTATGCACAAAGCACGATAAGTATGTTCAATTTCAATGAAATTTGGAATGTGAAACGGGATTTGGTCTAAAGATAAATTTGATCGAGATCGGTTCATATAGGAATATAGCTCCCATATATATTTTCGGTCCATTTCATGTTTTTGTTACGTATGTTCAATTTCAATGAAATTTGAAGAAGTCATCATTATTTACACAAGTACTTATAGTTGGGAAGGAATTGACCAAGGCTACAGCTATTAAGTATCATATCTTTGAGAGACTTCTTAAGATTTATTTTTATTATGATATATCTAAATCATTAGGAATACTTATAGGCGAAAAGGCTTTCGGAGGAGCGTTACCTCCTGAAACATACAAAATAATTATGGCATTCCATTATATTTTATCGGGGCAGCAAAGCGCACCGGGTTCAGCTAGTTTTTAATAAATATTTACATGAATTTCTTCAAAGAAAACACAAAATTTTTTCTATATAACTGTACGACACGAATAAAATTAAAAAGAAATACGAACAAACCATATTCTGATACTGCAGCATGATAGAAAACCAAAAATAAGAATACACATGTCCCGGCGTTTTCCCCATCACATCCACTTTTGCGGTTATGGGCCCCCAAAGGTTCGAGGTCTTGTTGTCAAAGGGGTTCACTTTTCCAATTTTCTAAACCTCTAAGAATTTTAATTTGCTCTCGGAGGCAAAATTGTTGCTCTTGTCTTAAAGAACTAATTCTAAACACATAAATATGCAGCCTATTTCAGAGATATAACATATTAAAAAAAGGACGTTGTCCGGTATTTTGGCTCCAAATATGTACTTAGTGTCAGAGCCACAACCTCATTGTCTCCCAAAATGTATACTGAAACCGATATGGTCATAAGTTTGGTATATACATTTAGCGTTAAAAAACGTGGGAAAGATACCCCACCTCTTCCTGTTGGGGAGCAACATAATCTTTTGAACCAAAGAATTCAAGACAAAGAAAAAGATTGGGTTAATACAAAAAATCACAAACGATAGGGATTTTTTTAGATGTAGGAAGTAGGTGTTAATTTGTTTAAGTATTATATAGTAAAACCTCAATGAAGAAAAAAAGGACTATAAAGGAATTCCAAAATCCAACGATAACTATAACGTTTATTCACAAATACATACCTATATGAGTATATTTGCTTCAATTACATCACATTGTGTTAGCCTTTTAATTTTAAACAACCAAAAATCAATATTTTTATTTGAAAATTTTGCCTATTAGGCGAAGGTCATTTTTTATTAATTTTTTAATTAATTTCTCGTTAGAGACGAGCTTACTGACCAAGATGCTTTTTGAAAAAGGAAAGCCGACGATACGAACCCACACAATCACCACTGTGTGACATGCGTGTTTCGCCTTTGGTTTAGGAAGGCTGCTCAGACACATCGACTGTGGGCGGCTTCGCTATCCTCTAACTTATTTCCTCTTTGTTTGTCATGAAAGCCATTTCCGTTTGTCATGAAAGCCATACAAAGATTTGAACAAAAAATTCAACTTTGCAAAAAAACAATTTGCATTTGAAAGAGGAAATAAGTTAGAGGATAGCGAAGCCGCCCCACAGTCGATGTGTCTGAGGAGCCTTCCTAAACCAAAGGCGAAACATGCATGTCACACAGTGGTGATTGTGTGGGTTCGTATCGTCGGCTTTCCTTTTTCAAAAAGCATCTTGGTCAGTAAGCTCGTCTCTAACGAGAAATTAATTAAAAATCAATATTCTTTCATGTTTCTTTTAATAAAAAATAAAGGCTTCATTTAGTTTGGAAAAAGTTTCATTTCTGCTGGAAAAGGTTTTATTAATTTGGAAAAAGTTTCATTTCAATTAGAAAATGTTTCATTTCAATTGAAAAAGGTTTCATTTCTGTTGGAAAAGGTTTCATTTAATCTGGAAATGCTATATTAACAAGTAAGCAAAGGCTATAGGGAATCCGGGTTCGATTCCCAAGCCTGGCCACATCAAATTTTCAACGGTGGCATAATACCCCTTATTTATGTTGGCGATATTTCCGGACTATTTCAGCCATGAAAAACTTCTCTACAAGTGGCAACTTAGGACACGCCTTTCGGATTCGGCGATAAAAACTACGTCACATATCAATGACATAACATGAATCCATTGATATAAGATAAGCCTCACTTATCCCTACTTGGATATTTGTGGAACAATTATATAAATTATACATTTCTAAATAATGTGCCAAAATTGTGAATTTTCACATTGATTAGCATCTTCCGCTACATCTTTAAATTGTCTTTAAATATCAGGTTCCTTTTTGAAATGCACCTAAAATAAATAAATATATATACAATGCAATTTGACATATCTCTAATATTTGTCAGTAAGAGAGCCAGATGAACGGACAGGGTTAAATCGACTCCATATTGTCTGAAACGAATTTCGTCCAACCATACTTTGGTCGTATTTTGTATATATTCCCTTTATCCTAAAGGCTGAGGGTATAAAAGAGATGGCGAAGCGACCCTATGCTGCAATATTTGTATAAAAATCCAATTGGACAACTGAACTGAAAATTTCTCTGTAATGATAGAGACAATTTTTAGTATGGGAGGTAATTGTGGTTCTCTACACAAAACCCATTATATATTAGGCAGTAGGCCCGTTATCTGGCAGACACATTATTGCAATTTTCATCAGGGGAAATGCCAGTAGTTATTTTTCCATACGTAGGCTACTTTGCCGGTATGCCATCAAGGAATAAAAATATGGACCAAACATAAAATTTGTATATTTTTCATACAAAAGTAATGGTCCATTTAACCCACTAGATAATATGGGAGCATCATTCAAAATTGTAGGCATGTTCTTCGACCTAAACTCCTACATCGTGCAACATTTCGTGACTATTGAGCAATAATTGCGACCTTTAGCGTGTTTATGATAACACTACAAACAAAAACTGGATATATTAGGCTGTAACTCTGTTATCTGATAACGTACATCAACATAATTAACATCAATGGAAATGTCAAGAGATCGTCTTGCCCGGAATGTCCCTTCTAGGATTAAAGATATAAGCTGTATATTAAAAATTTTCACAAATTTCACACAAAAGTTCTGATCCATTTAGCCCTCTAAATATTATCTGATCGCCATCTCATATTGCAAGCTTCTTCTTTGTCATATACTCTTACCTTATTTATTTAAATTTCGCATTGATCAGACCATTATTGCGACCTACAGAGCCGCTACAAAATTGGATAATAAATATGTTTTTGGTCCATTTCACCCGCTAAATATTTCACGATCATCACCAATTACAATAGGTGTCTATTCTGGTCTAAGCCCGACCTCCATAATTGCGGCCTGGAGTTTGACTACAATTTATAATGGACAGACGGACGGACGAACACACATCTCAAAATCTCTTTATCTCGTCGAGATATGAAGATTGGAATACCACATTGGTGGTCTCCGACGATTATTTCTACATAGTGATGTAGGGTATAAAAATACATATAAACTTCATAAGAATTATTATGTACTAGCTTAACCCGGTGCGCTTCGCTACCCCGACTAAGATAAAATATAGTGGAATGCTAATTATGTTAACTTTTTTATATTTTAACGTATAAATATCGGAGGCTGTCATGGAGCTACTATGGTAGTTATGTATGTTTCAGTGGGTAGCACTCCTCCTAAAGCCGTATAATCTTACACTATTAATTTCTCTTTATTTCTACAGATTGGATTTAGATCTACCTGACTGAATTAATTTAAGATTAGAACCATGTTTGAAAACCTTAAGTTTGAGGATAGTTTTAATTTCTTTTATATGTACAGGGGACTTATTTTTCCCAGGTCATATACATATTAATATATTGTTATACCTTATATTACACTTAGGATAACTCCCACTTTTATGTATAATAGCTGAACCCGTATATAAACTTTTTAATATTTTAACGTCTAAATATAGACTATATGAAGGCGTTCTCTACCCATTCAGGGATATTTGGAGCTACTATGGTATTTTTGTATGTTTCAGGACTATAAGTATTCCTACGTAGGTTATATACTCTTACACTATTAATTTCTCTTTAATTCGACAGATTGGATTTAGATCTACCTAATTGAATTAAAGTAAGAATAGAACCAGTTTGAGAACCTTAAATTTGAAGATAGTTGTAATTTATTTTATACATGGGATTTATTTTTTCCAAGTCATATACAAATTAACCTATTGTGATACCTTAAATTACACTTGTATTTACAATTTTTAATCCAATAATGCTTTAGATATATCATAATAAAATATCCCTCATAAGAAATCTCTCAAAGATATGATATTTCATAGCTGTAGCCCTGGTCAATTCCTTCCCAAATATAAGTACTTGTGTATATAATGATGACTTCTACTGACTACTTCAAAATTTCATTGAAATTGGACATACGTAACAAAAACATGAAATCGACCGAAAATATATATGGGAGATATATTTCGATATGAACCGATCTCAATATAATTTGGCACATTTATTTGTAGACCAAATTCCGTTACACATATCAAATTTCATTGAAATTGGACATACATGGCATGTTTCGTGCATAATATACAGGAAATCAGTCGAAAATATATGTATATGGGAGCTATATACAAATCTGCACCGATCGCGATATAATTTGCCACATTTATTTTCAGAACAAATTCCGTCAGACATTCCAAAGCGAAATTGGACATATATAGAGCGTTTGATGCATCAAATACAGAAAATCGGCCGAAAATATATATAGGAGCAATATCCAAATCTGAACCGGTTTCGATATAATTTGGCACATTTTTGTCTAGGCCAAAATTCGTTACACATTCCAATTTCAGCGAAATTGGACATATATAGCATGTTTGGTGCATCAAATACGGGAAATCGGCCGACAATATATATGGGAGCTATATTCAAATCTGAACCGATCTCGATATAATCTGGCACATTTATTTCTAGAACAAATTCCGTCAGACATTCCAAATTTCAGCGAATTTGGACATATATAGCGTGTTTCGTACATTAAATGCGAAAAATCGGCCGAAAATATATATGGGAGCTACATCCAAATCTGAACCGATTTCGATATTATTTGGCACATGTATTTCTAGACCAAGTTCAGTCACACGTTCCAAATTTTATTGAAATTGGATATACATAAATAGCGTGTTTGTTGCCTCAAATACATGAAATCGGCAGAAAATAAATATAGGAGCTATATCCAAATCTGAACCGATTTCGATATAAATTGGCACATATATTTCTAGGCCAATATCCATCACACATTCTAAATTTCAGTGAAATTGGACATATATAGCGTGTTTCGTACATTAAATGCGGAAAATCGGCCGAATATATATATGTATATGGGAGCTATATCCAAATCTGAACCAGTCTCGATATAATTTTGCACATTTATTTCTAGAACAAATTCCGTTAGACATTCAAAATTTCAGCGAAATTGGACATATATAGCGTGTATGGTACATAAAATAAGGAAGTCGGCCGAAAATATATGTGTATGGGAGCTATATCCAAATCTGAACCGATTTCGATATAATTTGGCACGTTTATTTCCAGACCAAGTTCCGCCACACATTCCAAATTTTATTGAAATTGGAGTTTTGAATATAATTTATTGAATTTAATTCTACATCAAATTCCGTTACACATACAAAATTTGGAGATTGTATCTGTTATAGTTCTAAAGATATTTGCATACAAAATCTAAATTTTTTGGAGGTACCTCCGGTTTTGATGCTATATCTCCAGATCAACGCGAAATTTCAAAAAATGATATAGCCTATTTTCATTCCAGGCCATGTAGCAATGTACCCTAAAAATTTCAGTAAGATCTGTTCAGCGGTTTTCGAGTCTATAAGGCACAAACAAACAAACCAACAAACGTACAAACAAATTTCAATTTTATATACATACTAGCTGAACCCGGTGCGCTTTGGTGCCCCGACTACGATAAAATATAATGGAATGCCATAATTATTTTAACGTTTTTAATATTTTAACGAATAAATATAGGAGATATGAAGGCGTTATATACCTATTCAGGGTTGTTATGGAGCTACTATGGTATTTTTGTATGTTTCAGGAGGTAACACTCCTCCGAAAGCCGTTCCGCCTATAAGTATTCCTAATATATAAATCTTAAGAAGTCTCTCAAAGACATGATACTTAATAGATGTAGCCTTGATCAATTCCTTCCCGATTATAAGTACTTCTGTAAATAATGATGACTTTTACAGACTGCTAAGTCTTCAAAATTTCATTGAAATTGAACATACGTAACAAAAACATGAAATCAACCGAAAATATATATGGGTAGCTATATTCCTATATGAAATAATGAAAATAATGAAAAATAATGAAAATCAGCCAAAAATATATATGGGAGCAATATTCAAATCTGAACCGATTTCGATATAATTTGTCACCTTTATTTCTAGAACGAATTGCGTCACGCTTTCCAAATTTCAGTGAAATTGGACATATATAGCGTGTTTGGTGCATCAAATCCGGAAAATCGGCCGAAAATATATATGGGAGCTATATCCAAATCTGAACCGATTTCGATATATTTTGGCACATTTATTTCTAAACCAAGTATTGTAACACATTCCAAATTTCAGCGAAATTGGACATATATAGCGTGCTTGGTGCATAAAATAAGGAAATCGGCTATATGTAGTGTGTCTGAACCGGTCTTGATATAATTTGGCACATTTATTTTTGGAACAAATTCCGTCAGACATCCCAAATTTCAGCGACATTGGACACATATAGCGTGTTTATAGCATCAAATACAGACAATCGACCTAAAATATAGATAGGAGCAATATCCAAATCTGAACCGATTTCGATATGATTTAGCACATTTATGTCTAGGCCAAATCCCGTTACGCATTCCAAATTTCACCGAAATTGGACATAAATAGCGAGTTTGGTGCATAAAATACAGGAAATCGGCCGAAAATATATACAGGAGCTATATCCAAATCTGAACCGATTTCGATATAATTTGGCACATTTATTTCTAGACCAAGTTCTGTAGCACATTCCAAATTTCAGCGAAATTGGACATATATAGCGTGCTTGGTGCATAAAATGCGGAAAATCGGCCGAAAATATATATGGGAGCTATATCCAAATCTGAACCGATTTCGATATAATTTGGCACATTTATTTCTAGACCAAGTTCTGTAGCACATTCCAAATTTCAGCGAAATTGGACATATATAG
This sequence comes from Musca autumnalis, assembly GCF_047663935.1. Lineage (NCBI taxonomy): Eukaryota > Metazoa > Arthropoda > Insecta > Diptera > Muscidae > Musca > Musca autumnalis. The sequence goes on along the minus strand of NW_027411977.1, from coordinate 116,081,984 downwards.
CGTGCTTGGTGCATAATATGCGGAAAATCGGCCGAAAATATATATGGGAGCTATATTCAAATCTGAACCGATCTCTATATAATTTAGCACATTTATTTCTAGAACAAATTCCGTCAGATCCTCCAAATTTCAGCGAAATTGAACATATACAGTGTTGGTCACAGAATTAGCACACCCCTTTTGTGCAAAATGATTTCAGTCAGCTAAGAGTTTTGATAGGACAAATTGAAATATTTTCGTAAACAAAATCCTTTTCTATAATGTATTTAACAGATTTAATGGTATAAGTGAATAGTATTATCAGTGGTTTTATGAAAATAAAAGTTTTGTGAAGACTCCCAAATTTTCAAGGGGAAATTTAATTAGCACACCATAAGATTTTTTATTTTAATTCAGTTAATATACAAAAATTAATTTATATTGATGTTAATTCATATTCAAAACGTATTGAACAAATCATTTTTTGAAAGAAAAAATAATTTATCACCCCGGAATCTCAAAATATATCCCAATAGCGGACCATTTTTTGTAATGTACACTTAAACGTCAGAAAGTCGCCAAAACTTTAAAAACAAATGTACAATTGGATCAGAAATTATTGGAATTGTTAACCGATTACCGAAATTTAAATATAAAGTGCAAAAACTTTTCAAAAAGTGTTTAAGGTAGATGATTCATTCAAGAAAATTTTCTATTTGGAAGGGGTTTATAGAAAGAAGATCAATAAAATGCACACTTATGTGAAGAAAAATCAACTTATAACACCATTTGTAATTCAAAATTACACGTCTGAATAACACCAAGGACCTATCATTACAAAACTGTCAATTAAGCACTAGATGAACACGTGGCACGTGGGTATGTTTAAAGCTATAACCCGTTTCTGACCATAAGGGTTTTTGAGGTTTGCTGAAATTGGTTAAAATCCATGAAAGTAGGCATATACTATTGAAGATAAATGTTTTCTGGATTATTGATTTAATTTTTAATTATTAATTTAATCGTTTTAAGCTCCGGGAAACATATTACCTTGCGTTCTCACTAGACTATCTTCCATTTGCCTTATGTTTAGAAAATTATTAAAATTTTTGTAGGTCCCATAGAGATGAACATAGGTTTATCGTGACATACATCACGACATATCGGTAAAATTCAGTCCAGATGGATAAGTATTTATAAAATCAATAGCTCAACGCATCATATTACAGTTTTTTAATGACAATTTTTGTGTCAAACGGACTTTACAGATGCACACTGCTGGTGGGTACATCCCACTATTCGCAAGTTTACAAAGATGAACAAGAATATGATGTTTTATTTGATGTTTCTATGAACTACTTGCCTCAATGAGTTTGTTACATGTGAAAAAATCGATAAAAAACACTAAAAAAAACTGACATTTCCATCAGTCCTTGGGACCCAAGGTGTACCCCATATAATTCCCTTCTGACACTAAAATTTCGGAGATTGGAGGAGAGTATAACTAGCAGACTGGAACTTATTCCCAAACGAAAGAGATTTAAAACCGAATATGGACGAAAATATTGAAACTATTCACAATATTAGTGATTCTTTTAAGGTGTGCTAATTACGTGTCCATTGAATTTAGGACATTTTTTGAGGTTATTCAAATTTACAATTATGTTTCAGTTTCTGTATTGCGTTGTATTCTTTAAGCATACTACTGAGAATATATAAGTACAAATACTTTATTAAATACAACTACTTTTGAAGGTCTTTTTAGGCAAAATAAATGTTGGTAGTGTGGTGTGCTAATTGTGTGACCGACACTGTATAGCGTGTTTGGTGCATCAAATGTGGAAAATCGGCCGAAAATATATGTTGGAGCTATATCCAAATCTGAACCGTTTTTGATATAATTCGGCACATTAATGCCTAGACCAAATTCCGTTACACATTCAAAATTTCAGCGAAATTGCACATATATAGCGTGTTTGGTGCATCAAATGCGGAAAATCGGCCGAAAATATATATGGGAGCTATATCCAAATCTAAATATATATAATTTGGCACATTTATTCCTAGACCAAGTATTGTAACACATTCCAAATTTCAGCGAAATTGAACATATATAGCGTGCTTGGTGCATAAAATAAGGAAATCGGACGAAAATATATGTGTATGGGAACTACATCTAAATCTGAACCAATCTCAATATAATTTGGCACATTTATTTCTAGAACAAATTCCGTGAGAAACTCAAAATTTCAGCGAAATTGGACATATATAGCGTGTTTGGTGCATAAAATAATGAAGTCGGCCGAAAATATATATGTATGGGAGCTATATCCAAATCTGAACCGATTTTGATATAATTTTGCACGTTTATTTCCAGACCAAGTTCCGTCACACATTCCAAATTTCATTGAAATTGGACGTAAATAGCATGTTTGGTACATAAAATAAGGAAATCGGCCGAAAATATATGTATGTGGGAGCTATATCCAAATCTGAACCGATTTGAATATAATTTGGTAAATTTATTTCTACATCAAATTCCGTCACACGTACAAAATTTGGAGATTGTATCTGTAGTAGTTCTAAAGATATTTGCATACAAAATTTAAATTTTTTTGAGGTACCTCCGGTTTTGATGCTATATCTCCAGATCAACCCGAAATTTCAAAAAATCATATAGCCTATTTTCATTCCAGGTCATGTAGCAATATACCCTAAAAATTTCAGTAAGCTCTGTTCAGCAGTTTTCGAGTCTATAAGGCACAAACAAACAAACAAACAGACAAACAAATTTCAATTTTATATATATAGATGTATGTATGTACATATATAGATTAAAAATTTTTTGAAAATGACGTTTATTGAATTAAAAATTGGATTGAAATGCCGTTTTTGAAAGAAATCCAAAAACGTCAAAAAACCTAAAATATAAACGAAAACAAGTAAGAACGGCGTTAAGTTCGGCCAGGCCGTGATTGTTATCCTCTCCACGAGTTGTGTTGAAGTAAAATGGAACAACTAGTTTCCTTTCATTAACCCTTCTACACTCCTTGGATTTGTGCCCTTCTTATAATCCTTTGGGTCAATTTGACCCAACATAGATATTAAACACAAAATCTCATAGTTAACGAAGGAAATTCATATTATATGTTTATTTTTATTTAGTATTATAACAAAAATAATGAAAAATAAAATAAATAGGCTTATTCTGAGCAATTAATAAATATAAAAAACAATAAAATTTAATTTTAAATTCAGTCTTTTTTCCATTATGAAATAGTAATTATATTTTTAATAATAATGTCTAAAATGTTAAGAACTTGGATGACAATCTAAGCACAATGATACTATGTGCTTTTTGCATATAAAGTTTGCACAGAAATCACATTTAGTGGAATGCTTACTGGAGTTCCTTCCATTTTGACAGAGAAAACAACGCTCCCTTTTATTTGATAAATTACTCGGCAATGTACTATTTTGTTTAGAATATTTTGAATCATCTATCAGATCATTTTGTGTCTGAATACTTTTAACAATATTTCTTGCTGATGGCCTATGTGGCAAAACTTTTCTTCGCAAAATGTGCTGGTCTACTAGCTGATCTGCCTGCGTCTAAAATTTTTGTTAGAATTCCAGGTAACCTGCCGGTTCGAAGTGTTGGCTCTCCACACTACGCATTGGTCCTTAGACAAATCTGTTATTGAATTGCTGTCATCAATTTCCACTGCATCGTCTACTTCTATACTTTCAATGCTATTATTTGATGAAGAATACGATTCATCTACTTCATCGCCGTCGTTTGAGCAAATTTCACCTTCATCATGTCATCAAAAATGTCATCGTCTTCGTCATTCATTATTTGATCCAACTGAAGATCACTTAGAACCTGAGGAATTTTCTTATGAAAACACCTGTTTTACACATTTTGTTTTGCAATAATTACTTTTCTTCTTTGTGCCATTATGTAGAAATATTCAGCAAGAATATGTCTGCACGTTTACCACCAAAAAATAAACTGAACTTATGAAAGAAAATATAAATGGTCTGTTCCTTCACTTTTGAAAATGGTAAAACCGGCAAAAGTAGTAAAAGTTGTAAACTGTTCCCATATGAATTGTATTGTGTCTGAAGTAAAGGAACGCTTTTCGAATAAAAAGTGGTAAAAATTGAAAATTCTTGCACGTAAAGGAACAGAGCGTATAATGCAACAGGGCGTTTGTTTAAATTTTTTTTCTCATAAAGTAGTGATTATTTCTGCAGCAAGTTTGAGATCATTTATCTTGTTTACTTTTTATCTGGTTGAGAGAAAAAAAAGATACTCTCGCTCTCTCTCTGATCATACTCGTATGGGACAAAGTTTCGTTCTCATGTACAAAACGGGGAATCACCTAATATGCATCTTGTAATTCGGTGATTCCCCGTTTTGTGTCAAAATGTTACCATATCATATCAAGTATCATTGCGTTACCATACCATCATAAAACAAATTTCAAGATATACCTTTGCGGAACTCTCATATTTACCAACCTGTGGAAAATAATATTTTGAATAAAAAAGTATCCAATAAAAACGATTTTATTGATTATATGACTGGAAAAATTATGGATTGAAGATTCTACGTGAATTATATTATATTTAATAGGAATCAATTATATTTAATAGGAAAAAACACTTATTAATTGCAATTAAGCTTGCAATACCGCATGTTGGGTCATATTGACCCAAGGGATACTAAACGTCAGTAAATTGTGTTTTTGGCTGTGGGGGAGGGAGGAGAATTTCAAGTTTTTTATTTTCTTGTAAAAATATAATTTTTGACCCTGTAATGAATAAATAAAAGTTTCAAGTATATATCTTATTGTTAGAAAGGCAAATTTTGTGTTTGAAAAACAAAATTGGGTCAAATTGACCCAAGGAGAGTAGAAGGGTTAATGAAAGAGACTAAATACCACATTTCAGCAAGTTCTGTAAAACAATGTGGCTAACCTTCAAAATACCGAAATTCGGGAGGTACCGTTCCATGGGGGCTGTTTAAGTTAGAAACTCTCTATTGCTATTTTCACTACAAATCTCCAGGGAGCCTTTGTTCGCCTAGTTCGGATCGCAGAGAGGCCTCCCTTCCTTAAGTGTTCTCTACAAACCCTCTGAGAAACTATGTTCGCTTACGGCGGACGGTAGGGTGATATTTCCAATCATTGCCCTACAAATCTTCTCAGAGACTATGTTCGCTCAGCGCGGATCGTAGAGAGTACTCTCTTGGTAGTGGAATTTCTCTGCAATTTCTCCCTGGAACTGTATTCGCTCAGTTCGGATCGTAGTGAGAACTTTCCAATAAGCAGTGATTGCCTCAGCCTTGATTCACTTTCGGTTTTTATACACAAATGACTTATAAGTCATCTCTTCACCAGTACGGAAGTACTTCTCGGTTTACTCGCGAATTGTAACGCGTCTCACCCCACACCAGGTAAAGTCATCAGTACTTTTCGCCTAAATAAATCACCTACACACCATTGTTATTATTATACCAACTAAAAACCTTTGTGTTTTATTTTCTCCTCTTTTATTTATCGGTAACACTCGGGTTTGTATCACCACTTGCTCATCTCCACAAACAACAACTATTCTCTGCGGCCTTTCTGAGCTATCACCTAAACATTTGGTCCAGTCGAGCCGGATAAGATCCTTAGGATTTTGTTGTTGTCCACCTAAACATTTCATACAATCTTCGGATCAGTGGACAACTTACACGGTGTTGTTTGTGCTAATCGGAGTTTTTGTTCTCTTCTTCACCACACAAAAGATTCCCCAATCACCCCTCACCACCATCCTCATCATCAAACCATCATACATTATCACCAACAACACATATTCCACCAAGAAACATACCAGGTATGTAAATTCAGTGTTTTCCATAAGTGAGCAAATCGCGAGTGTTAAATTTTTTATCTCTATTTTCGCATAAAAAATATTTCGGTTACTGATCGACTTTAATTCACCCTATCGGTCGGCAATTACAAACAAATACGGTTAAAATCTTCATACAGTCCACCCACTAAATCATTTAATAAAAATTATCACCAAAATTCGGTTGCATTCCCTTTGAAATATTAGCAAAATATCGTTTATTTTGTGAATTTAATAAATCTAATATACGGCATACTGTGCTTCTTAATTATTCACCAACAAGTGTAGTGATCGCCAATACGTGTTGTTGTTTTATTAATTTCGGTTTATTTTTCTCACTATCCCTACATCCATAATTATTCCAAAGGGAGAGCCCTTCAGTGAGAATTGCAACAACAAACGTATTACAAATTACCCGCCTTTTTGCATTTCTTTTAGCGTCACCTAATAAAACGAAAAAACCTACCAACAACAATTCAATACGTTGTGGTCTCTCTACCTGCTTACCTACTAGTACATACCAGCATACGTCTACTGCGACGCTAGTTGTGTTTTATTTCGTTTTGTTGTACACATTCGTTATTACTACGGTTACAGTGGGTCGCAGGTGAAAAAATTATTTTTTATATAAATTATTTTTTAATATTTTTTCGGAAAAATAAATATTTGCATATTTTCGAAAAATAATCGGTATTCGGTATAAACGTTTTTTTGGACATCGTATACCCTACAATCGGCATTATATATTTGTATTTTTAGTAAATATAACATATATATTTATTCAAATATTCAATATAAATTTATATTTTTATACTAAAATCACCTTTTTTTATTAACATATTTGAATTTTCGGTTGCGGTTTTTTGCTTGTTTGGTTGTTCTAAAGTAGTGCACCCTACATTCGGTCCCTTTGGAATTTAAAATTTTCATTTTTCACAAGAAAAATTCCCAAATTATTCGGTTTTCGATATTTTGGCAATTTATGTTTTCCCATTTCACAAAAATTAATCGATTTTGGACATTCAGTCATTGATTCATCCTACACCTCGCTGCTAAAACAATAAATTCAATTGATTTTTTGCAGCTTTTTTGGAAATTTGTTGTTTTTTGCAATATTTGAACGGGAATTTGTTTAATTTTTCGGACATTTTGTTTATATGTGTTTCCTCTTCACCTAAATAAATTTGTTTTGGAACTTTTAGTCCCTGATTCACCCTACACCTCGTGCAGAAATAATAAACTCTATTGAATTTTTGCAACTGTTTGTTCATTTTTGTGAATTATTCCAACAAATTCGTGAAATCTTGTCTATTTTTTCGGAACAAAGAAATTCTCTACAATGCCAGTCACACCTTTAGATCTCTTTATCAGAGCATAGGATGCTTTGATCAAATTCGATTCCCATTTCAACCAAATGCGGGATGATCATTTAGATCAGTACGACTTGGAGTTTCGTAGCACAGAATTGGACAAGCTGTGGTCAAAGGTCCAATTAACATTCGATCGTTGCCTCGATTATTTAATGTCGGCGGTAGATTCGAAAAAGGATGACATAGATTCGTTAGATAGTAAATACGAAGTGTGTCATCAGACTTACATTACTTGTAGGTCAACTATGAATCGCAAATTGGGCAAAATTCTTCAATCCTCCAAATCTTCACATCACATCTCAATAAATGGTTCGGACCTCTCGGCAGAAGAATTTCACGGTGACCAAGCAAATAATATGAGTACGTCGACACCTGCATCTCACGAAATCGGTATTCAGGTGGATCATCCAGTCCTTTCATTAGTTCAAGACAGTTTTCAAACTCGAGAATCCTTCTTTTCACCAAATCCAGATAGCGTACATAACCTTGTACTTCCTCCATGCGACATAGAAACCTTTCATGGTGATTTCTTATCGTGGCCGACATTCCGAGACCTTTTCACCGCGATATATGTAAATAATTCTCGTCTTAGTGACATTGAGAGACTCTGTCATTTAATTAGAAAGACAGACGGCGAGGCTAAAGAAATTGTTTCCAAGTTCCCATTAACTCACCGTAGCTTCGTCTTAGCATGGACAGCTCTCAAAAATCGGTTTGACAATAAACGGGTTATTGTCAATAGTCACTTAAAACTTCTTTTTGATCTTCCATACATCGATCGTGAAAGTAGTTCTGGATTAAAAACCCTTCAGCGCGGAATAAATAGTTGTTTATCTGCTATGGCCGTATATGATATCACCACAGTACATTGGGATCCTATAATAGTCTTCATTTGTATTCAGCGTTTACCGCGAATAACTGTCACTCTATGGGAACAGAGTGTTAGAGACAAATCGGCTTTGTCTTCTTGGGAAGACTTGGATTCATTTATTTCTGAAAGAATTCAGACTCTTGACTGTTTGCGTGATATCAAAGGCCCTGAACCCATTAAAAAGTCTTCTTCGAAAGAATTTAAATCACCAATCACCAACAATTCGGTTTATACAAAATTCAAATCACCAGCCACGATAACTTGTCTTCTATGTCCTACGGAAATTCATTCTTTGCGATCATGTCCAAAGTTTAAACAATTGCCTTTTGACCAAAAATCTTCAACGGTGAAGAAACAAGGCAGTTGTTGGAATTGTCTTTCACGGGGTCATACAATTAAAACTTGTACTAGCGCCCATAATTGCAATATATGTCGTGGAAGACATCACACCCACCTCCACCGTTCTGCTAAATCACCTCCCTCAACTCCTTCTTCATCAAATTCTACACCTTCCTCTTCCCGTCATTCTGTAGTTCACCACAATGACAACATAGTTTCCACCTCCACTGGTGCCAATCCAACTATAGCAAATCAACAAGTTTTCCATACATCACAGAATCGTAGTGTTCTTCTGGGAACTGCTATAGTGAATCTAATCCATAACGGTAAAGAGTATCCAGTTAGAGCTCTGATTGATCCAGCATCTGAGGGTTCTTTCATTTCTGAAACAATTAAAAATCGGTTACATTTGCCTACTTGCTCTGCTCTAGCTCGTATTTCAGGAGTAACGGGAACGGTATCAGCTAATACTCAGAAGAGTTGTTCTCTGAAAATCGGTTCAAGAATCAATTCTTCGTTGGTACTTCAAACGGATGCATTTGTTCTCCCTCGGATATCGGATGATCTTCCATCTTTCTCAATAGATCCCGATATAACACATCGTTTACCAAACATTCGGTTAGCTGATCCACACTTTTTTGATGGTAGACCCGTAGAACTATTGATCGGAGCCGATTTATACCCAAAAATCCTTTTAGACGGAATTCACCCAAATATACTCGGTTCACTTCTTGCACAAAATACGGTATTCGGATGGATCCTAACTGGTCCAATGTCCTCTTCTCCCCATCATTCGAATTAATTACGTTCAAACGACTGCACCACCAGACAACCAAAAATCGTGAATACCTTATTATTCTCACCAGGATGTATTTTCTATCGGTTTCTCCTCGTTAACATAAGATTTATTTTCACCTTCGCCATTTTTATTACCTACGGAACGGCTATCGCTTTATTACAGTCCAAAAAAATGGATAATTTGAAATCGGAAAAGCTCACCTAACTGAATTTACATACTTGGATTCCTAGTTGTAAGTTACTTTAAGTTCACCCATTTTATGTTGAAACACCCCTATGTGTTTCAAGGCTGGCGGCTAATGTTTAAGTTAGAAACTCTCTATTGCTATTTTCACTACAAATCTCCAGGGAGCCTTTGTTCGCCTAGTTCGGATCGCAGAGAGGCCTCCCTTCCTTAAGTGTTCTCTACAAACCCTCTGAGAAACTATGTTCGCTTACGGCGGACGGTAGGGTGATATTTCCAATCATTGCCCTACAAATCTTCTCAGAGACTATGTTCGCTCAGCGCGGATCGTAGAGAGTACTCTCTTGGTAGTGGAATTTCTCTGCAATTTCTCCCTGGAACTGTATTCGCTCAGTTCGGATCGTAGTGAGAACTTTCCAATAAGCAGTGATTGCCTCAGCCTTGATTCACTTTCGGTTTTTATACACAAATGACTTATAAGTCATCTCTTCACCAGTACGGAAGTACTTCTGGGTTTACTCGCGAATTGTAACGCGTCTCACCCCACACCAGGTAAAGTCATCAGTACTTTTCGCCTAAATAAATCACCTACACACCATTGTTATTATTATACCAACTAAAAACCTTTGTGTTTTATTTTCTCCTCTTTTATTTATCGGTAACACGAGGGTTTGTATCACCACTTGCTCATCTCCACAAACAACAACTATTCTCTGCGGCCTTTCTGAGCTATCACCTAAACAGGGGCTATATCAAATCGTCGATATATACCTAGAAATTTCTGGCGGAAAGTTTTTAGACTGTAAGAAGACTAAATACCAAATTTCCGATATTTCGGTAAAACCGTCAAATTACCGAAGATCAAGAGGTACGCTTCTACTGATAATTCTCTTGTGGAATATTTTATAACCCCATGGAAGACTAAATAACAAATTTCAGTCTTTCGGTGGAATATTGACGTCACAATCTTCAGAAGTACGAAAATCGGGAGGTACCGTTCTATGGGGGCTATATCGAAACGTGGACATATGTATACTGACGAATTTCAGTCAGAAAGGCGTTTACCTCCAAAAAAGACTAAATATCAAAAAAATACCGAAAATCGGGTGGTGCTGACAAATTTCGTATGGAACGTTTAATCCCCAAATGAAGACCAAATGCCAGATTTCAGCCATTTGTGTGGAATATTGAGGACACAACCTTCAAATACCGGAAATAGGGAGGTGCCGTTCTCCGGGGGACATACTAAGGTTTAGTACCCCAAATGAAGACCAAATACCAAATTTCAGCCATCTCGTTGGAATATTGAGGCTACAACTTTCAAAACACCCAAAATTGGGAGGTACGTTCTATGGGCTATACTAAGCACGGTGCGCCTTAACTAAATTTAAATGAAAGGTGCTTACAGCAGGGAAGTTTTTGTGGTTTCTGAATCTACAATATTCGTAGATGAATGATAAAAAAACAACAAATAATCGGCGGACTGATTTTCAAATAAATCGTGGTCAAAGTTCACATTTTTAGGGGTTTTTTTAGGTTTTCACGATTTTGCTTGGAAACAGCAAGTCATATCGAAATAGGATTAAAACAACTGTTGTAGCAGGGAAATTTTTCTACAAGACTGTTCTTATGATGTTTTCGTAGACATTACCATTTTTGAGATATAGAAGTTCAAATTTTGACAATTTACTCACTGTATCGTCTCCTTATAAAACAAGGTCATGACTGCAATTTCCCAACTTAAACTTATATATCTCAAAAATGGTACAACCGAGGAAAAAATTACGAAAACCACTCTTATAGAGAATTTTCACAGATTTTCTCTAGTCCCATTTCGATAAGACTTACCGTTGTCAAGCAAATCGTGAAAACCTAACAAAAACCCTAAAAATGTAGCCTGAACTTCTATATCTAAAAAAATGGTAAAACCTAGAAACAAATCATAACGGTCAAACTCTGGAGCATTTTCACAGCTACAACATTTTATTTAACCCCATTTCGATAGGACTTGAGATTTCCAAGCAAAATCGCAAAAACCTAAAAATGTGAACTTTGACCGCGATGTATTAAAAAATCCCTCCAGCGAGTTGTTTTTGGATTTTTCTCATCTACTAACATTGCTGTTTCAGAATCCGCGAAAACTTCCCAGGTGTAAGCGGTTTTCATTCAAAGTTAGTATAGGTGCACCCAGCATGACATTGTTTTGAAGGGGACCATACAGTCAGTACATTGTCCCAATGTGAACGTCTGTATCTCAAAAATGGTAAAACCTACGAAAATGCCATTCTGGTCAATCTTGTAGAGAATTTAAACTGCTACAACAGTTTCTTTAATCCCGATAGGATTTGCGGTTTCCAAGCAAAATTGCAAAAACCTAAAAAAGCCCTAAAAATGTGAACTTTGACCGCGATTTATTTGAAAATCCCTCCGGCGATTTTTTTATACCCTCATACGAGCAAAATGTGCCTCATCGAAATAATGGTTTTAGACCCCAAGTATGTTTAGACGAAATGTGTTTCAGACAATTTGGAGTCGATTTAGCAATGTCCGTCTGTCTGTCTGGCTGGCTGGTGCGCACGATAACTCTCGAACGGATCAACCGATTTGGTCCAAAATTTTGCTTTCGCAATATTTTGTCCAAACTTATTTTAAATTCGAAGATGGGTTATATCGGTCAACTCCTTCCGGTACCTCCCCCACAAAAGTTCGAAAATGTTCGGAAAATTTGTGCCCGTGATATCTCTTGAAGGGAGTAACCGATTTGGTCCATACTTTGCACAACGTTAAATTTCTACCAAACTTAGATTAGGTTCTAATATGGGCTCAATCGGCCCACTCCTTTGGGTACCTCCCACACAAAATTTCGAATAAGTTCAGTTTAGGACCTGCTCTCGAGTCGCTTTGATTTTTGTTGAACAAATTGTATTCACGGCCCTCCATACGACGGTACAAGTTTCATCAGAGGCAAGTCCATACTTCCTGAGGAAATAGCCTGAAAGTTGCAAAAAAAAAAACTATGACACCTTGTGTAGTGGTTCGAGCGCAAGATAACTCTCGAACGGATCTGCCGATTCGGTCCAAAATTTGGCCTTCGTAACAGCTTGTCCAAACTTAGTTTAAGTTCGATGATAAGCCATATCGGTCCAGTCCTGCAGGTACCTCCCCCACAAATGTTCAAAAATGATCGGAAAAATTGTGCGCACGATAACTCTTAAAGGAGTGACCGATTTGATGCATACTTTACACATCCTAATTTATCTACCAGATATAGAATAAGTTCGAATATGGACTATATTTGTCCACTCTTTCAGGTACCCCCCACACAAAATTTCGGATAAGTTCACTTTAAGGCCTGCTCTCGAATCACTTTAATTTTTGTTGAAGCAACTTGCATTCGCTGCTACAATTGCGATGGTAAAAGTTTTTTCAGTGGCAAGTCCATACTTCTTGAGAAAACATCCCAAAAAGTGTAAAAACCCCTAATTTACCATATGTAGTGGCTGGAGAACACGATAACTCTCCAACTGATCAACCGATTTGATCCGAAATGAAAGTTTAAATTCACATAGGATGAGGGTATATATCTGTCGGCAAAGCCGACTGATACTTTTTTACTTGTTTATTTATTTTTCTCATCTATCTCATTGTAGTTTCAGAAACCGCAAAAACTTCCCTGCTGTAAGCACCTTTCATTTAAATTTAGTTAAGGCGCACCATGTAAGGCGTGGACCTATAATGGCAAATTTCATATGGAACGTTTAGTACCCCAAATGAAGACGAAATGCCAAATTTCAGTCATTTCGGTGTGATAATAATAATACCGAAAATCAGTTGGTACCATTCTATGGGGCCTATATCAAAACGTGGAACGATATAGCCCATTTGCAATACCAAGCGTCCTAGGAGTAATAGAAACTTCTATGCCAAATTACAAAACTCTTTCTTAAAAATTGCGAGCTGTATCTTGATTATATATATAAATGCCGGAAGACGTAACCGACATGAAAATCGAAATTCGTTTTTTGATGGAATCTGATACATTAAGCTAAAATGCATACTCTGGCAAAATTTCAAGCGTCTACGTTTAAAAATAACGATCCTATTTAAGAAATGCCAAAAGACGTAACAACATACTGTAATTTTCATAAAACACAAAAGGCGTAACCCACATTATTTGAAAATTAAACAGCAGTACAAACAATGTAGTCTTTAAATTTTGCAGCAATTATAATGCCCGATGAAGGGTTTATTGAGTATAATGTATAATTTCCACGGGGGCAGATCCGGTTGTCCGGTTATTTGGCCCGAAAATCCAGGTTTAAAACCGGGTTAGACCCGGGTAACGTATGACAGCTTATGGAAATGCCTATCACACGGTGTAGTTACTTTAACAGTTATATGTGTAATTTGAGTCTTAGGTGACGATATCTCAAGAATGGTAGCTTTTTTCAAAAATTACAAAGACCATTCTTTTAGTTAATTTTGAAATCAACTACTTTTACTTCAGACCGTTTTTAATGATCTTACAGAAAAAATCCATAATTGTAATAATATGGAAAGCAATATGTTAACCGGACAAAAGGAAGTGGTTATTCGGAAGGCAATGCAAGACAAGCAGCTCGTCTCGACATTGCGCATTTTTCCAAGAGAAAGAACGAACGGGAATATTCAGAATTTCTGACAGCAAAAAAGATGCACGTAACGAGAATATTGAGGCATTGATACGGAAACGTGTATATGCTCAAAATTCTCGTCGGTCTAACACAAAGATGTTTTTTAAAGACAACTACGATTATAGTGTAAGCTTGCCGAAAAATGTTCTTATCAACCCGTGGTTTAACACATATAATGGCTTGAGATTGGATAAATTCAACTGATTTTAATGATATTGAAATAGGTCCAGATAAAAACGCAACTTTTCTGTATTGTCTACTTATGCAAATAGACAGGAGATCCAATAAACTGCAAACATTGGCGTTTGATTTTAGCGGTATAATCTATTTTAAACTGATATAAAAGATAACTACCAGACAGACAATTTCTGGAGATTTTGGAACAGTACGCACAGAGGCTAAAAGTTTCAAAAAAAAAAAAAATTCAGCACCTGCTAGACTTAAAACACTTTATTCCAAGTGATTGTCATTACATTTATAGCAACATTCCTTATGAGAATTAAAAGTTACATTTAAATTGTTACAGATCACTTAATTTATATTAACTATATTTTGTCGATATATTGACTTAAATAACACAATAAATATAATATTCTGGATCTGATGTTTTAAATATCGTCTAATACACTTGAAATTATAAGTAATTGTAATGCTGGTTGGAATAGACAGTTCACCTAAGTGTGGTCCATTGAAATTTCACGGTTAAGACTGGGAATTGAAACCAACACCTTCAGATTGCTAGTTTAAAGTTAGTTTAACCGCGTAGGACAAAAAGTCAGTTCTAATTTGATTATAATTTTTCATTTATACTAGTTTCATTAAATGTATGCTCAATAAACTGTGGGTTACGTCTTTTGACATTTCATAAAAATACAATACCAAAAGACGTAACCCACACAGCTTCTGAAATTCTAAAAAAAGATTATTTTTTTTTCCAAAAATAAATTTATTCTCTGTCTTAAAACACTACACTAAAAATGTTCAATATTTTATAACACCGTTTTCATTTTATAACGTTTTTTACTTCTCCTGTAAAGTTTTAGTTTTGTGGTTTACGTCTTCCGGCATTTATGGTGACGATATATATATATATATATATATATATATATATATATATACAGTGGTGTGAAAAATAATAAGGACACTTCAATCCATAACCAAGATTACATTGAAAACTGACTAAACAAGTGAAAATTACATTAGTTTATAAAATTTATTGTTTTTTTAAAATGTTAAGAAAAGTATTATAAAAATATTATGATTGCTTGTAACCATATTTTATTTATCTTTTATATTTTATACGAATTGTCGTAGTTTGGTGTGTGAAAAATAATAAGGACACTTCATGACATATTTTAATAAGGACCAAACTTGAAAGAATTTAATGCAGGTTTTTACTAAATAATGGTAGATAAAGTCTTTCAGTGTTATTAATACTTTGTAGACGATCCTTTGTTTTCTAAAACGGAAGCGCATCGTCTGGGCATCGAGTCGACCAAATTTTGGCACTTCTCTACTGGTATCGCGTCCTACGCAACCTGTATAAGTTGCCAAAGGTCGCCATAATTTGATGGACACTTTCCCCTGCTTGATTTTTTTAACTTCATTCCACAACATTTTTCAATCGGGTTCAAATCAAGGGATTGTATGGGCCATTCTAACAACTTAACTTAATTATCCTGGAACACTTTTTTTTATTTTGCCGTCATATTTGGGTTACTGTGCTGAAGACTCATTTGGGAGGCACACCCCCTTCAGCATACAGAAGAATTATATTTTTCAAAATTTCAATGTAATCTGGTGATTTCAAAAACACTTTGAATACTGTATAGAGACCCCACAGCATAGTAAGAAAGTGAGCCCCACACCATGCTGTTACCTCTGCCATATTTAGCCGCCTTCAGAGTATATTTTGGGTTATATTATTGATTTTTAGGTCTTCAACTTCTCTATCGGAACAAAAAAATTTATTTGGTTTCATCAGACCAAAGAATGGTACGCAATTTTTCTTAGGCAGAGCGATGTGATTTCTAGCAAACTGTATTATTTGCTGAATATTTTTATACCCTACACCACTACGCGGGAAGTGTATAATTTTTCGATTAAAATGATACTTTTCTGACACTGTGAGCTCTAATGTGGCCACCACAGAGGGTTTTAGGAGTTGTTGATGCGTCAAAATTAATATTTAAGTAGTTTTTTATTTGTAAAGAAGTGGTAAAAGGATCTTTTTTTAATCATCGAATAACGCATTTATTATTACAGGTGCAATTTTTTGATTTCTGCTACGACTTTTATCTTTGAAGTTCACTTAGCTGCATCCTCCACCAATGTTTTTAAAGATTCTAAGCTTTTTCTGTAATTTTTCTGTATGAATTTCCTTGTTTAAGTAAACATTTAATGATTTCTCAAGTAGCGTGATAACAATGCGTATTTTTACCCATATTTGCAAAGAAAAACTAAAAAATATCGGTAGATTTAACATTTAATGAATAGAAATTAATTAATTTTAAGCTTTTACTTACAGGAAAGAATCACAAAAAAATAATATCAATTTATTTTTACTAAAACGAAAAACTGTCCTTATTATTTTTCACAGCAGAAATCACGGATTTTACGAAAAATATTTATTTTGTATAAAAACTAAACAGAAAGAAACCAAAATCGTAACGGGATTTCTTATTGCAATACATGTACATTTTAAAAAACAAATTTCCATCGCAAATTCTTCCATTTTACACATTTTAGGAGCGACCAAAAGTTGTGATTGTCGCTGTCCTTATTATTTTTCACACCACTGTATATATATATATATATATATATATATATATATATAATTTAGCACAAATGCGATGCGATGGGAACGTTTATGCATTACTATTTCCATTAGCAAACTTAACCACCAAAATGCAGCTTTGCTGAAAATGTTGCTATTTCATCGTTTTGAATGTTTCTGCAGAGTTTCCAATCTATTTAGTTGTTCCCAATTGCGTTCAGTTTCTAGGTACCACGTGTTCGCCATAAACAAATTGTGATTCGCGGTATACTTTATAATGATTATAATGATACATCTTAAAATATTTCTCGTAATTTGCTAAATAATAGACAGCAAAGGGTATTGAATTTGCGTAAATTTCTCTTACAATTGCTTTCATCATTTCAATTTAATTGACTCGGCGCTGTGTTTGTAACCAGTTCATTTTTACTAGGTAATAAATTATTACAAAAGTTACCCATTTTCATTAAAAGAGACGGACTTCTGGACAAGGAGCCCAAAACAAACTGTATTTATGTGTGATTCACAGATACTTAAACCTAAATGTTTCGTCAGAAATAAAACAAAAAGCGGAATACATAAATAAAATGACCAAAGGCGAAGTTAAGTAAAGTGGCTTTGCCTTTGGCGCCATTGAAGTTTAAGAACCATTAATAAAATGAATGTCCTTTTGTCACGCAATTTAAACGGCAAATGTCTTACGGACATTGACTCAATTGGTGAAAAAATATTTTCTTTAATTTTGAAATGTATTCTTTTTTGGTATTGAAAGCGAAGAACAATTGCATACAACAAGACATATTTTGAAAATATGCCAAAGTGTTTGTTTCTTTCATTTGCATAAAATGTTACTGCCCTTTAGACAAAAATTTCCAAGACCTAAAGTTTTGTGGTCAAGACAAGACTAGGCCATTTAAATTTTCCAACATTTACGCATAATTTTAGATTACTATTCCACCTTTATGTTAGATTATTGTACACTATGTTGTATTACACACAATAGATATACATACATACATTGATTCCCTTTTTGTTTCTTATAATAAGACATCGGATTTTGCATATTTGCATCTTTTTAAATAATACAGATACGAAGATTCTGAATGCACAAAAATTCGTTTCAAAGAAAACAGAATTCAATAATAGGGCCATATTTTATATTTTTGTTGCATATTTGTATATACACAAAATAATGGAAATAGGACGCTGAAATTTTGGGAAAGTGCTCCTTTTGTTTGCAGGCAGATCAAGTTCGATGATGAGCCATATCGATCCACGTTTTGGTATATCCCCCATATAACACTACCCCCGATTTCCGGTATTTTGACGTTTTTAACTACATTTTCAGACTGAATTAGCTATAATTTGACATTTAGGGTTCTTAAGTGTCAAGAAACTTATGTAACAAAACTAGTGGACATAGGTCTGTGTTTTGAAATAGCCCCCATATAACGGTACCGCCCGATTTCAGGTATTTTGACGTTTTTAGTCACATTTTTAGACCGAGTTAGCTATATTTTGTCATTTAGGGTTCCTAGTGACCACAAAACTTATACTGAATTAATTTTGGACGTAGGTCCATGTTTTGGTATAGACCCCATATAACGGAACCTCCGGATTTTCGGTATTTTGAGGACTTTTAGCTAGAATTTTTTAGTGAACTAGCTGTAATTTGACATTTGAAGTTGTTAGTGGTCATCACACCTCTCTACCAAAAATTGTCAACATAGGTCCATGTTTGAATATAGCCCCCATATAACTCCCGATTTTTGGTATTTTGAGGATTTTAGCTACAATTTTTAACCGAACTAGCTGTAATTTGACATTTGAAGTACTCAGTGGTCACCATACCTCTCCACTAAAAATTGTGACCCCATATAACGGTATCCCCGATTTTCGGTATTTTGAGGATTTTAGCTACAATTTTGAACCGCACTAGCTGTAATTTGGCACTTGAAGTTCTTAGTGATCACCACACCTCTCGACCGAAAATTGTCAACATAGGTCTATGTTTGGCTATAGCCTCATATAACGATTTTCGGTATTTTCAGGATTTAAGCTAAGTTTTTTTTTGTCTGGACTACCCGTAATTTGACATTTGAGGTTCCTGCAGCCACGAAACTTCTCCATCAAAAAATATTAAACAAAGGTCCATGTTTCGGTATAGCCCCCATATAATGGTACCTTCCGAGTTTCGGTACTTTGCTAGCTAGAATTTGTCCTACATTTTTCATCCAAACTACCAGTAATCAAATCAAAAACTTTCAACATAGCTCCTTGTTTTGTTATAACCCCTATATAACGTTACCTCACAGTTGTCACAAAGCTTCTCCACCATAGGCTCCTCCAAAAATAGGCACCATATAAGTGCCGTCCCAATGAAGATATTTTAGGTATATTATCTGACATTTTTAGATAACCACTTAAAGTTGTGGACAGGAATGAAAACTAATTATTTCCTTTTAGTTCAGAATATCTTCTGTTGGAGGGTATGAAAAGTTCGTCCGAACTTAACGCTTTTATTATTACTTCTTTATTATTAAACTATGCAAACATATAAAATCTTTTAAATTGTCAAATATTTTATGTAAAATTTTATATTTTCTTTGTCTAATTTTGTTGCATTATGCTGGTTTTAACTCAAAAGAAAAAACATCGATTTCGGATTTTTTAAGTTTGGTTATATTTTAAGATTTTCAATGTTTGTGCACAATTATGAAAATCTCGATTTTTTGGCTATTTGTCGACTTCGGCGACCCATATCTCTGGAATTATTAAAGCTATTTGCCCGTATTATGCATTAAACTAAAGGCTATTCTGTTCTTAGAATTGCTTGGTGAACAACAAAATACGTAAGTATTACTGAATTCGAGATAATGAAGCCAATGTTCCGAAAAACGACGTAGGACAAAGCCCTAAAAGGTAGGAATATCATTTTTAATATTCATTTTTATTAATTCCTCGTTAGAGTCGAGCTTAATGACCGATGATGTTTGCAATTGAAAAAGGAAAGCCGAAGATTCGAACCCACACAACCTCCACTATGTGACATTTTTTGCCTTGGTAGACGTACATCAGACATATCGGCTTAGAAATGGCTTCGCTGTCATCAAACTTTTCCTCTTTCAAATGCAATTTTGTTTTTACAAAGATGAATATTTGTCCATTATAAATAAATTTAAATATTGTCATAGAAGCCATACAATTTCCATGACAAACGCTTAAATTTTGTTCATATTTAAATTTATTCAAGGGACTGACATAATGTGGTTTTGGTGCCATCTGAGTACAGATTACTACTTGGTAATAAACTCGACTCCATGCGCTCCTCGACTCCTTGCTCCTTCACAACTTACAAGTTGTTTAACATCCTTTACCCCTCCTGTTAATTGATTTTCTGCGGCCAAGTTGCAGGATCTTTTTCAAGAAATTCGGAGTTAATGTTTAATCTTTTGAAGAACAAGTAGGTCTCACTTGTAATTTGGTTTGGTTTGGTTTTAGGACGCGCAGCTACCGTTGTTGGCAGCTACTTCACTCGGAGACCTTGAGGTCCATTGTGATCATCCTTAAAGAAACTGTGTGTTGTGGTTGGGCTATATGTGATGATGATAGATGCTGGACTATTGCGGATTTGTTGTGAAGTTGAGTATGTAGGTGATGCTGTGATGATGGATGTGAGTTTATAGGTTGTTGCTGAGGTTGTGATGATGAATGTAAGTTTATAATTGTAGAGTGGTTTTGATGGGTTGGATATGATGATGATGGATGCTGATTTATAAGATGGGTGTTGAAAGTGGTGACTGGTTTGTTCTGAAGTAATATGAGGTGGTTGGTCTATTTCCGGTTTGTTGATGTAAAGTGGTTTGGTGTGATGGGTGCGATGAGTAATGTATATGGATGCGTGGCTGCTGTGATTTGTGACAAAGATGATGATGTAGTGGATGTGATGTGGGTGTGTTGCCGCTGAGGGTGTTGTTCAGTGTTGAGCCGATTTCTATCCCCCTGTGTGAAGGAGAAAGAAAAACAATGATTAATTAGTTTTGTTTGCCAGCCATGTGAGGTTTTTGGCAAATTGGTACAAGTAGATGGGGTCTATGTCGGAGAAGAAAGTCAGAGTATTTATCTCATATCTACCGAAGAATCGATGTCTCCTCGTGAGTAACGAGGGGCACCTACATAGTAGATGTTCGACCGTCTCTGTTTCTTCTGGATCTTGACATAGCCTACAGTAGTCTACACTATTGTTGTCCCATCTAGAAGTTAGGGACCTGACCATGTTGTGTCCGGTAATGAGACCTACAGTGATCTTTATCCCTAACTTATTTAGTGAGAAAAGAGAGTTGGTTCTATGCTGAGAATAGCTGGGTCAGATTGCCTTGAATACCTTGCAGCCAGTTTCCATTTGCCATCTTTGTCCCGCCTTCTCAAGGAAGTAACCTCGAAGTTTCCGGATGTAGTAGCACTTTGGTGGTCTGATAGATGACTCGACTGGTAAGTCAGTCGACTGAGAGCCACCTCGTGCTAGTTCATCCGCCTCTTCGTTTCCCTTTATATCACTGTGTCCTGGAACCCAGCAAAGATCAACGAAGTGGCGTACTTCAAGCAGAGCGTTTTTGCAATCGAGGATAGCTTTTGAGTTTATAGTCCATGACTTGAGAGCCTTAAGGGCCGCTTGACTATCGACAAAAATAGTCACCGGTCCTTTCAGGACACTCCCAAGTTCTTTGATCATCTCCGCTGCTTTCCTAATTGCAAAAATCTCTGCCTGAAAGACGCTGCAGTTATCGTTGAGTTTGAAGGATTGCTTAATTTGTGGGTTTTCGCAGAAAACCCCGGCACCTGTGCCATTCTCCATCTTTGAACCGTCTGTGTAGATGGCCAGACCGCCAAGAGGAGGGCTATCACTAGACCAGGCATCTCTGCTTGGGATTATGACGTTAATTTGGTTGAAATTGAGTGCAGTGGGTATATAATCACTGATGTGATCGGGTCCACTGGACTCAAGTAAATCGGTGAAGAGGCAGAGGACCTTTGCATGTCCAAATCGTGAACACTGCCACATACCTGCCTCTCTAAGCCTGAAAGCCGTTCTCGCCGCCTGAAAGTTGATAGTGATGTCCAGAGGTTGGAGATCCAGGGCGGCTTGAGGTGTACTTCTAATGGCACCAGAGATTAGCAGAGATGCGGATCTTTGAACACTAGATGATTTGGACAGAAGTGCACTGTTCCCGAGTGCATGCCACCAGACAAGCCCTCCATAGGTAAGAATTGGGAGAACCACGGTATCATACAACCAGTGTATGATCTTTGGTTTGAGACCCCAACTTTTACCAATGGAGTTCTTACAGGAATAGAGTGCCATAAAACCCCTCTTAACCCTCTCCTCAGTATTCCTTTTCCAATTTAAGCGTTGGTCCAGGATAACACCGAGGTATTTGGCTTCCGATGAGAGTTTTAGGGCAACACCATCCAGCTCTGGTAGCGGGAAATCGGGAATTTTGCGCTTCTTCGTGTAGAGTACGAGCTCGGTCTTCGTTGGATTCACACCAAGTCCATTGGTGCGAGCCCAGCGAGACAGCTGCACTAAAGCACGTCGCATAAGGTCTGATATAGTCGACAAGAATTTGCCGCTTATGAGGATAACAACATCGTCAGCATAGGCTACCACCTTTGTCCTTAGTTGGTTGAAATTCACAAGAATTTCGTTTATTACAAGGAGCCAGAGGAGGGGTGATAAAACTCCTCCTTGAGGCGTACCCCTGCAAACCTTTTTCCTTACGGAACTCTCTCCTAGATGGGAGTTGATGATTCTGCTCTTCAGCATTTCATTAACCCACCTAACAAGGATAGAGGAAACTCCTGCGTTAGTGAGCGAATTATGAATGGATTCCAGCTTCACATTGTTGAAGGCTCCCTCTATATCGAGGAAGGCTGCAAGTGTGAAGCACTAACCCTCCATATTCCTCTCAATATATCCAACCACCTCATGTAAGGCGGTGTCCACCGACTTGCCTTTAATATAGGCGTGCTGCGAGTTGCTTATAGTATTGGAATCTAGATGAGACCGTATGTCGTGGTCGAGTAGTCTCTCTAGAGTTTTGAGGAGGAAGGAAGAAAGACTAATAGGTCTATAGTCTTTAGGTAGTGTGTGACTAGGCTTCCCAGCTTTGGGAATGTAAGTTACCGTTACCTCCTTCCATGAGTTAGGTATGTACGACATACGCAGGCAGGCCCTGTAAATTTCCTTTATGGTTGCCAGTACCGAGTCAGCTGCATTCTGCAGCATGGCCGGGATAATGCCATCCGGTCCAGGAGACTTATAGGGTTGGAAGCTGTCTATCGCCCATTTTATTCTTGGGATGCTAGCTATGCTGTCAATCAGTTGCTCGTCCTGTGCCGTACAGTCCTGATTGTGACTCGTTCGTTGCGAGTCACTCTCTAGGTCTGTACAGCCTGGAAAATTCACTTCAGACAGCAGATTTAGAGTCTCTAGACCAGAGTTAGTCCACGTGCCGTTTTCTCGTTTGATGCTACCCATGGGTTTGGGATCCTTGGATAGAATCTTACGAAACCTGGCAGCTTCGTTTACTCCTTCTACAGACTCAGCGGAGCAAGCCCAAGATCTCTGTTTAGCCTTTTTAATTTCACTCTTGTACTTATTGAAATTAACCTTGTAGGTATCCCAATCTGTACTGAGAGAAGATTTGTTGGCTTTGTTGTATGATTTCCTGGCCGCCTTGCGAAGACTGGCCAGGTCTTTATTCCACCATACCGGCTGAGATTTCTTCCCAGGGTAGGTTATTGGGCAGGAATCCTCGAAACACCTCAAGAGGGACTTACTTAGATCGTTTACAGCAACCTCGACTTCCTTTGATGTAGACAGCCTTTGAGGATTGCTTAACACCGAAGTCGTTTGTAAGCTGTAATTGTTCCAGTCTGTCCTCCTAGGATTCCTGTATGGTTTTTGTTTCTCCGAACTTATGGGGACTTTGAAGAGTATCATCTTGTGATCTGAAAAAGAGCACTTTTCAGATACCTTCCAGTCCATAGCTTCGGAGTCTTCCAAATTGGTTAGGGTGATGTCAATTACTTCGCCTCTAACTTCTATTTTGGAAAGTGGGTGTGGTACCCCTATTACAAATTCTTAAATTGTTTTGCAAAATTAATTTGAAAATTGACTCACCCCTAGTGTTGGTATCGCTGCTTCCCCAATGGAAGTGATGAGCATTTGCATCGCATCCAAGAATGATGTGGCCTGTGCTCCCCATTTCGTCCATTAGATTATTTACGATACCGCCGGGTGGGTCGGGGTCTTCATAGGGCATGTAGACAGAGGCCATTATAAAGGGTTTTCCATGCCCTCTGTCCATCCTTATGGTGGTGATGAAATTAGAGAGAAGCATTAG
The DNA here is from genome assembly GCF_047663935.1 of Musca autumnalis. Taxonomy (NCBI): domain Eukaryota; kingdom Metazoa; phylum Arthropoda; class Insecta; order Diptera; family Muscidae; genus Musca; species Musca autumnalis. The sequence goes on along the minus strand of NW_027411977.1, from coordinate 116,057,684 downwards.
TTTTAGGTTCTTTTTTGCGACTACACATGTTCTCACCTTGTCTCCGTTCGAGGCAGCGAGGACAGTGTAGTTGTTATTACTCAGTCCAGCAACCTTATTATTGTATAAATAAGGCTCCTGGACTAGAGCAATATCAATTTTGGAAGTCGAGAGAGTAAGTAGGAGTTCGGTAGCAGCAGCTTTACAATGATGCAGATTAATCTGCACCACACTGAGCTGCTGTCGCCTACCTCCTACTGTTGCTTTGTTGGGATCTTGAAGCATAACCTTCCCAATCCAAAATTAAGCAACTCCTCTCGACTACGTAAGTAGGCTTCCCCGCTAACATCCGTTGCAAAGCGAATAACAAGACCGCCGTTCTTCGGATAGGAGCTGAGAATTCTCCAGTTTTCCATCTGAAGACCGACGTTCTGCCTCTCGACTAACTTCAGTATTTTGTCCAGCTCCATAGATGGAGGGGGACCCATACTGAAGTCACCATCCCACACGGAATCTCAGCAATGCTGACAGCAGCCAAATCACTCCCCTCCCAAAGAGGATCAAGGTTGTATCGGTATCGGTCCACGTTTTGATATACCCCCCATAGAACGGTACATCCTGATTTCCGGTATTTTGATGGTTTTAGCCCCATTATCACACCGAAATGGCTGAAATGTGGTATTTAGTCTTGTGTGGGACCACAAAACTTTCTCCTAGAAATTTGTCGGTATCGGTCCAGGTTTTGATATATCCCTCATATAAAGGTACATCCTGATTTTCGGTATTTTGAAGGTTTAAGCCTCATTATCTCACCGAAGTGGCTGAAATTTGGAATTTAGTCTTCTTCGGGAAACAGAAACTTGTCGGTACCGGTCCACGTTTTGGATATACCTCCCACAGAATCTACTTCCCGATTTTGGGTATATTCAAAGGTTAGCTTCTCGGTATTTTCAAAGTTTTAGCTTCAATATACCAATAAAATGGATGGAATTTGGTAATTAGTCTTCGTTTGTGGTATAAAACTTTCCACTTTAATTTTTCGGTATAAGTTAACGTTTTCATATAGCCCCCATAGAACGGTACCTCCCGATTTTCGGTATTTTGAAGGATTGCCAAAATTGCTGAAATTTTTACCTGAAATTTGTTGGTATTTGGTATTTGTTGTTTGTTGCCTCAATATATATATATCACTGGGATTGGAGTATACAACTTTCCGCCAGAAATTTGTCTGTATAGGTCTTTATATAGTCCCCTAGAACGGAACTCAGAAATTGTTGACATTTTGAAAGTTTTAAAAACATTCGGGTATGTTCTGAGATACACTTCACCTCTCACTTCACGCCTCAAGCATTTTCTTCACCTCATTTACTCCTACTCAGTCAGCATACGTCTAGGTTTTGCCAAGGGCCCCATGTAAGGGTAAAGGGGCCCAAATTAAAATTTTTTTGAAGATTTTCCTATCGAATTGGTTGTTAATTGGAATTTTGTGTTCCCAAAAGATACAAAACTTACTCGAAAAATAAGTATGTAATTAAAAAAAATTAAGTAACAGTGTTTTATTTATAAATGCACTTAAAAGTAGAAAATAATTTTGATGATGGAATCTCTCAAATAAAACGCTTGCATTTAAATTAAAACTTGTGATAATATTGAACGGCAAGCGTTTTATTTGAGAGATTCCATCATCAAAATTATTTTCTACTTTTAAGTGCATTTATAAATAAAACACTGTTACTTAATTTTTTTTAATTACATACTTATTTTCTAGTTTTTAGTGCATTTAAAAATAGAACACTGAAACATATTAATTTTATAATTATTTTTAATTTTTTTGTAAATACATTTTTTTAAGATTTTCAATTTTATTTGTATATACTTGAGATTATAACTGATATTTAATGATGGTGCCCATATAGCGGTACCACCCGATTTAAGTTGTTTTGAGGATTTTGTCTTCGAGTTCCCAGTTGTACAGAAACGTCCCCACCAAAATTGTGTACATGGGTAAGATTTTGAAATAAGTATATATTTTTTGACCGTTTGTGTGCTTGTGTGTGTGGATGTGTGTAGTAGTGAACAAGTTAGACTGAATGTGGAAAAGGCAAGTTGAGAAGGGGAAGTTCGGAGAAGGTTGTTTGGAAGTTCGGAGGGGGGTGGAAGTTCCTAACATCCACCTTCATAACACCACCCTTTGAACAACCTCCACCGATCTTCCGAACAACCTCATTCAAATCTCCTCCGGACAACCTCATCCGAACTTTCAAACAAACTCCTCGGAACTTCCGAACAACATTCACTTTAACTCCTAACAACTTACACCAAACCACCGAAAAACCACCGCCGAACTAACTCCTCCGAACTTTCCCCTCTCAACATGCTCTTTCAATTTTCAACGAAACCCCATAACCAATTTAGGCCGAAAATGTAGATACAAACTTTAAAATGCCTGAAATTGGGTGGTACCATTTATAGGGGCTATATCAAAACCTGGACCTATGTCCACAATTTTTGGTGGAGAAGTTGGGAACTCGAAATCAAAGTTACAGCCATTTCGGCCCAAAAATTAAGACAAAAACACTTGAAATCGGGTGGAGCCGTAATATGGGGGCTATACCAACACCTGGACCTATGTCACAATTTTTGGTGGAGAAATTTCTGTACCACTGGGATCTCCAAATGGCAAGTTATACGCAATTCGGTATAAAAATGAAGATAAAATCCATAAAACACTTGAAATCGGGCGGTACAGCTATATGGGGGCTATACCAAAACCTGGACCTATGTCCATAATTTTTGATGGGTACGTTTCTGTACCCAGTTGTCAAAAAGCAGGCAATACGGGCTTAAAATGACGATAAAATACCTTAAATCGAGTGGTACCGCTGGATGGGAGCTACAGGAAAAAATGGACCCATATTGATTTTGGTTTCATATTCATGTATTGTCATCCAAATCTGAAAAGTGTACAAAGTTTTAGTTCGATTGGTCAACTACAACTGTGTGAAAAATGAGTTACCAGATTTGAAAAGCAAATTAGATAAAAACTGTAAAACAGTGTAAAAATAGACCAATATTGGTTTTGATTTCATATTCATGTATCGTCATTCATATCTGAAAAGTGTGCAAAGTTTTAGTTCGCTTGGTCAATTACAACTGTCTTAAAAATGAGTTACCCGATTTGAAAAGCATGTAAAATTGAACACTGTACAACACTGTAAAAATGGACCAATATTGGTTTTGATTTCATATTCATGTATTGTCATCCAAATCTAAAAAGTTTGCAAAGTTTTAGTTCGATTGGTCAACTGCAACTGTGTGGGAAATGAGTTACCAGATTTGAAAAACAAAATACAGGAAATCGGGTGGTACCGTTATATGGGAGCTATAGGAAAAAATGGACCCATATTGATTTTGGTTTCATATTCACGTATTGTCATCTAAATCCGAAAAGTGTACAAAGTTTTACTTCGATTGGTCAACTGCAACCGCTTTAAAAATCAGTTACCAGATTTGAAAAGGGGGTTAAGTTAGACACCGTAAAAACACTGTAAGAATGGTCCAATATTGGTTTTGATTTCATATTCATGTATTGTCATCCAATTCTGAAATGTGTGCAAATTTTACGTTCGATTGGTCAACTGCAACTGTGTGAAAAATTAGTTACCAGATTTGAAAAGCAAATTACATAAAACACTGTAAAACAGTGTAAAAATGGACCAATATTGGTTTTGATTTCATATTCGTGTATTGTCTTCCAAATCTGAGAAGTGTGCAAAGTTTTAGTTCGATTGGTCAACTGCAACCGTGTTAAAAATGTGTTACTAGATTTGAACTAAACACACACCAAGGCAAGTTAAATAAAACACTGTAAAAAACTATCAATTCAAATATATGTAGGCTTAATTTAACCTTCATGAACCGGTATTGGCCAATTTTATGTATATCGAGGAGTTTTTTTTCAAATTTTGGAACATACACGCAGAGAAAAAAATATGTTTGATCCAACAATATTCCAAGAGCAAAATATGTATTGTTAACATATTGTTGGATTCCTTATTGATCGTTTTTGTTAAATCCAAAAATAGTTTGTGTCAAATGGACAATATTTCTCTCTTTCCTTCGAAAAATTTTTTCTCTTCTCTCGCTATTCGATGCCGTGTTGAAAAAACAATTTTTGTGAGTTGTGGTGTTTGTATGACATGCTGTCTTTATCTTTGTTTTTGTGTGTACGTATACCAACAATGAGACTCTTGTTTTTATTTGTTTTTGTTTTGTTTCATTCTTCTTCTTTATTTCATTCTCCTTTCCTTTTCATGTTTGTTATGGTGTTTAATTATTCCTTATGTTGTGGTGGCTGCTTGTGGCTTTTTGTTTGTCTTTGTTGTCAGCTAAAGTAGCAAACCATGTATTGCGTTCATCAATGCTCGTAATATTATACGCGATATTTATATCAAAGTTGTGTGGAAAGTGTATATGAGAAGTATATACACTCAAATCAAAAAATTTAGTATCTGGTTTTCAGGGCTGAAAATATGTTTTGTAGAAAATTTAGATTATGATTGTTCCTACAATCGGTATTGTTAACGATTTTTACAATATTGCGGAAATTCAAAAGTTGTTTTTGTTTTCTATGTTCGGAACAAAAGATGGTATTTTTGGATTTGGATTACAATGTTTGTACAAAACAAACACATTTTTGGAACCAAAATAGATATTTTCGTTCCAACAAAACCGAAAAATATTTTTTCTCTGCGTGTATATTGCTGTTATTTTGCATTGTGTTTAGTCAGAGGATAGAAAGAACAACGATTAGCTCTTTTAATGAGTGTTGCTACATTTTCCTTCTGAAGTGGATGTAACATGGTATTTTTGGATCGCAATGGGTAGACAACCCCTAAAAAGAAAATTATCTGCACAGAGGAAAAAAGCCTCTCTAAAATATGTATATCCCAAACATATTTGCAGCAAACATATATTTGTTTGCAATCAGTGCCAAACCAATTATATGTTTGGGTGCAAACAAAGTATATGTTTGGGTGCAAACAAAGTATATGTTTGGGTGCAAACAAATACATACCCAAAAGCCACAAAAATTAAAGCAAACACATGCACCCGTGAGCGCTTTCTGAGAGCAAGGGAGCTTAAATGTCAATGTGAAACACATAGAAATGTATGCCCACTTGCTCTCAGTAAGCGTTCACTGGCTATCTCAAACAGATACACACATTTATTGAAAGGCATAGAAAAAAGCAAAAGCGACAACAGACACATAGGTACATAAATAATTCCAAAGAAATGCACAACGAACTTTAATAAAAGAAAAACTGAATGAAATAGCTTATAAAAATCACACTTTTAAAAAGAAAAAGTTATATAGAAACACATCGTTGAACGTTTCTCCTTAATTGTGAAATAAAACACATTTCTTCAAAGTTGAAATCATCAGCGGGAAATCGGCATCTGGAATCAAATGATTATATAATGTAATAAATAGGTACATCCATATTTCAAATATACATATGTATGTATATGAAAAATGTATTGATGTAATTACCAATATTAAATGCGATTTCTCCCTTTCCAATAAAATATTTTCATTTACCGTTTTATTCAATTATAAAATGTATTGGACGTTTAATTTACTAAAAAGCACAATTTCTTTAAGAAAAGGCAAAACACTGATTTATTCACTCACTTTACCTTCTTTACTCAACGATTGTATTTAGACAACTGAAGTAAAAAGAACAACACAATTAATACCATTTTTTCTTTTCCTCTTCGCTTGCTACGTTGCACTATAGGTAATTTGCCCTGTTTTTGAGACAAAAATAACAATAACAGCGGAATTAAAGGATTTTTTAACATTTTAAATCATATACATATGTGTAAAAGTGAGATAAAACAAACATATTTACGGATAAATTCGGATATAACGAACAACGGTTATAAGCAACTACGTATATAACGAACAAAGCTATTTTTTCCAATGCAATTTTCATTAGTTTTCTTATACACCACAAACTGTTGAAAACGATCACGGTAGTAAGTAACAAACATTTTGTCCCAGCGAGTAAATTTTCCAATGAATTGTTACTACAGTTGTGTATATTTTTTGAATATACGCTAATAAAGACGAGTTTAGTACTCCCTTAAACCGTATCAATGATTAATATGTAATAGAGAGATAAAATAAAGCTTACTACTGCCGCACCGTTTATAGAAAACCACGGATATACCGAACAATTTGTCGCCATTACTTATTTGACTCGCAATAAAATTGTAAACAACAATATTTTTTACATTTATTGTTTATTTCCTCAAACCAAACTTCCACAATTTTAGGACTTTTTATTAAGAAGTAACCTAATAAAATCTCATAAATATCAAAAAACGGCAAAATCGGGTTTTGCAACCTAGTAATACCAATGCAGAAGACTTTCAGTAATGTGTTCTAGGTAGCAAAATCACGGCCAAATACGGTCAATTTAGTATAAGTCTATATGAAGTGAGTTTAAGAAAAATAAAATATTTATTTCTGAATTTTTGTGTTTTTTGGTCGCTACCCAAAATGTTTAAGCTATATTATATATTAAATAAATTCCTCTCGCAATTGCAGATCTATTCCATTATACATATATTTATATTTGGTTTATTTTTCCGCGGTTTTAAATACATTGAAATATGCCTTACAATATATATTTTTTTAGTTCTTCTTCGAAATTCTCACTTTGACTGCAATTTAAACCGCGATAATGACGCTATTTTGAAAAATATCATTCATATTAACAAATTTTGACATGTTCTTTTTTCAATGCCAACTAAAAAATTATTATTATTAAAAGTTGTAAAATCGACTTTTTGCCTCAAAAACTGGGCAAATTACCTATAGTGCGTTGGTTAAAAACAACGTAGCACGAAACACAAAGCTTCTGCGTCTTCTATTACACCATACACACAGCTCTTTATTAAAAACCACAAGGTTTTTATACCCTATACCACAATGTGGAAAAGGGTATAATAAGTTTGTTTTCCCAAAAATTCATGTAACGCCGCGAAATATTCGTCGTAGACCCCTCATGTGGTATACCAAACTTCA